>NC_138038.1:52214965-52815368 GCF_964106645.2 Podarcis pityusensis | reverse complement strand
GTTCCCAGGGGGTGAGTTTGTTGCTAAGGCGAGAGGGGGGCAGGAGAGGCGTCTGGTCTGACCTTGTGGGGAGGGCAGTGGGGTGTGTGTGCCCCCAATGGAAAGACAAAGAGGGAAGCCTTTTGCATGGGGTAGGGCAGCCACGGCTGGTGGGCCACGCCTAAGCCACACCGTCCGGGAAATTTGGCACCCGCCGCCGAGAGAGGCATCCATATCCCTCCGAATAAGTTCCCAAATAAAAACCCGGCGAGGGAGCGCCGCGGCGGTTCCCTCCAAGCCTCCATAAATATATTTATTCCTGGCAATAAAAACCGCGTCCCTTTTTTTAGACGCCTAGTAAGGCCGGGAAAGTGCCCGCGAGGTGGAAACGGATACCCTCTCGGGGAGGCCTCGGGCTTGGAGGGTGGTTCCCCCAGCCGCAGAGCAGGGAAGGAACCGCAGGCAAAGGGGGGTTTTTCCTCCTCCCCACCCCCAGACGGGACCCGCCCTGCTCTTTGGACGTGCTTTTGCGGCGTTTCCTCGAGCGCTTCCACCCGCTCGAAGGCCTGGGGTTTTTCAGAAGCCACCCTTGCCCGACACGGGGCCGGCTCACCTGTTGGGCAATTAAAAACGGGGGACATTTGTCCCGCGCTCGGTTGCGTGGTTCATTTGCGGCTGCAGGACGGAAGAGTCAGCCCTGGAGGGTGGCAGAACTGGTTGTGGAGAAAAGAGGGTGGGGAAGAGACAAGAGAGGGGGCTGCGAGGTAAAGGGACCCCTAAAAAGATCACAATATATAAAATCAAAATAAAAGCAATAAACCAGTAATAATGGTAAAGGTAAAGGGGACCCCTGACCACTAGGTCCAGTCGCGGACGACTCTGGGGTTGCAGCGCTCATCTCGCTTTATTGACCTAAGGAGCCGGCGTACAGCTTCCGGGTCATGTGGCCAGCATGACTAAGCCGCTTCTGGCAAACCAGAGCAGCGCATGGAAACGCCGGTTACCTTCCCACCGGAGCGGTACCTATTTATCTACTTGCACTATGAGGTGCTTTTGAACTGCTAGGTTGGCAGGAGCAGGGACCGAGCAACGGGAGCTCACCCTGTCATTGCGGGGATTCGAACCGCCGACCTTCCGATTGGCAAGCCCTAGGCTCTGTGGTTTAACCCACAGCGCCACCCGCGTCCCTATGGGGGCTGTGAGAGCCACCCTCAAAGATCTGGAGGGCTTCCCTACGGAAAGAGGAGAGAGGTGGTTTCCTAGTGTTCCGGGACGACCCAAACTTTACGGGGTTCAAATGACAAAGAAGGAGATTCTGAATGAACATGGCCATGGAGATCATGGAAGATGGCACGTTCTCCTTCGCTGGGGGCTTTTAAGCAGAGATCGGGTGGCCATCTCTCAGGGGGTTCTTGGGCTGTGGCTCCTGCACTGGAGGGGGCTGGACTGGATGACCTTTGGAGGCCCCTTTCAGCTCTGAAATTCTTTGAAAAGGAGACAGGGGCTGTGGGTGGGTTGAGAAGGGCAGAACCAAGAAATTGTGCCCCCCAAGGAAGAGCAGAAGAAGGGAGAACGGGGGTTTCGCCTGCGTGGAGACAGCTTGGAGATTCTCCTTTCCAACCCAGCTGAACATCACATATGCAGACGGCCACTGGTGGCTGGCAAATGCTTGTGGAATCCTAGAATTGTACAGTTGGTAGGGGCTCCTGAGGGTCATCCAGACCAACCCCGTATACTCAGGAATCGCAGCAAACGAATCCCAGGCAGGACAAACCATCCAGTTTCTATTGAACCCTTTTGCCTGCTTAGCTCAGTGTTGTTCACACTGGCCCCCAGGGTTTCACGCTGCTGGAGAGATGACCACTAGGCATGATGGCCACGCTCTGCCCTCACGGCCGGGGGCAAACCATGCTTCCAAATCCCAGTTGCTGGAAACCGCAGGAGTTGGGTCCTGTGTTCGAATCCAGGTTTCCCCTTTCAGATGCTGGGCTAGAAGGGTCACCGGCCTGATCCCACAGGGAACTGAACCGGGCGCCTTCTACACTCCAAGCAGCTGTCCTTCCCCACCCCACTGAGCCACAGACGATCGCTTCGGCGGATGACCCAACAACCCCAGAGAACGGACACAAAATCGGATACCCGCGTGCTGAATGAACCCGGGTCTGATCCAGTCGCGGCCACACTGATGCGAGGACGCCAAAGTCTCTGCCCCAGGGAGCTTACAATGTGCAGGAAGGAGGCTTCAAAACAGTCGCTCTCCATTTGCTAGGAAATCAGGTTTTGGGGGGCTCGGTTTTAGGTTGCTATAGGGTTGGAGTTTTTTGGGGGGGTTGGGGTGTAATATGCAGGGAGAAAAATCGGGGTGTTGTGAGCTGAGGGTGGCAGAGAGAGAGTCTGTGGGGCTGAGTTTTTGGCCGGCTCCCACGGCAAATGCTGTTCTGCCAGCTGCAAGGACACCACAGGGTAATGAGGTGCAGGCCGGGCGCCAAGAAATCAGGAAGGGAGAGGAGGCGAGGCGAGGCAAGCTTGAAGCTGGCACGTGCCGCAGGCCAAGTACCCAAGGGGGGCACAGGAGACTCGGTGCTGCGGGCGGGCAGGGAGATGAAGATAGAGAGGGCAGGGAGTTTATTATTGCAAGCATCGCACCAAAGGACGGGGAAGCCCAGCATCCTGTCTCCTTCTGGACTGTCTGGAGGGGCTGGGAGCTGGGGGCACTGTCATACAGTGGTTCCGCTCCTTCCTCCTGGGCCGTGTCCAGAAAGTGGGGGGGGGATGAGTGTTCAGACCCCTGGGCCCTCACTTGTGGGGTGCCTCAGGGTTCCGTCCTCTCCCCCATGCTTTTCAACATCTACATGAAGCCGCTGGGAGAGATCATCAGGGGGTTTGGGCTGGGTGTTCATCAGTATGCGGATGATACCCAGCTCTACCTCTCTTTCAAATCAGAACCAGTGAAGGCAGTGAAGGTCCTGTGTGAGTGTTTGGAGGCGGTTGGAGGATGGATGGTGGCTAATGGATTGGGGTTGAATCCTGACAAGACAGAAGTACAGGAGGCGGGCAGGTGTGGAGGACTCCCTGGTCCTGAATGGGGCAACTGTGCCCCTGAAGGACCAGGTGCGCAGCCTGGGAGTCATTCTGGACTCACCGTGGTCCATGGAGGTGCAGGTCAGTTCTGTGTCCAGGGCAGCTGTCTACCAGCTCCATCTGGTACGCAGGATGAGACCCTACCTGCCTGCAGACTGTCTTTCCAGAGTGGTGCATGCTCTAGTTATCTCCCGCTTGGACTTCCATGCTCTCTACATGGGGCTACCTTTGAAGGTGACCCGGAAACTACAACTAATCCAGAATGCGGCAGCTAGACTAGTGACTGGGGCGGCCGCCAGGACCACATAACACCGGTCCCAGTACGTTTCCAAGCACAATTCAAAGTGTTGGTGTTGACCTTTAAAGCCCTAAATGGCCTCAAAGGCCCAGTAGACCTGAAGGAGCGTCTCCACGCCCATCGTTCTGCCCGGACACCGAGGTCCAGCGCCGAGGGCCTTCTGGCGGTTCCCTCATTGCGAGAAGCAAAGCTATAGGGAACCAGGCAGAGGGCCTTCTTGGTAGTGGCGCCCTCCCTGTGGAACACCCTCCCATCAGATGTCAAAGTGATAAACAACTACCTGACATTCAGAAGACATCTTAGGGAAGTTTTTAATACATTTTAGTGTATTTTGGTCTCTGTGGAAGCCGCCCAGAGTGGCTGGGGAAACCCAGCCAGATGGGCGGGGTACAAATAATAAATTATTATTATTATTATTATCTCCGACAGTGGGCAGCCTACGCAACCCCTGCCGACTCTGTCTTGCAGCCGAGGAGACCCGCAGGTAGACTGCCCCTTGACATGGGAGTGCAATTGAGCGCTCTCCTCCGGGTGTTTGCAAGTCCAAGCTGCAGCGGCTGCAGTCTCTCTTGAGAGCCGATTCCAGAGCCATCTAGAGTCGAAAGGGACCCCAGGAGGTCATCCAGCCCAACCCCCGCTAAAGCATCCACGACAGACCTCAGCTTAGAAACCTCTAAGGAGGGAGACCCCAGCAGCGCTCACTGCCAGAAAGTTTCCCTGTACGTTGAGTCGTAACCTCCTTTCTCGTAGCTTGAAGCCGTTGGTTCGAGTCCTGCCCCCCAGAGCTAGCTGTGTGTTGTCTGCACGGACTGGCAGCATCCAGCCCTACCTGGGATTCAGGCAATGCAGATGAACCGGCTCTGAGCCCACGACCTTTCGCTTGAGAAGCAGGAACATAGACTAATATGTACATAATGTTAATAAGTCAATATTGCCCACACTGACTTGTAGCAGTTCTCCAAAATTTCAGAGGGGGGGGTGTTCTCTCCTACCATAGTCTGTGGCCGATTGAAGATGGGGACCATTTGGGTTTCCCCCCCCACACACACCTATGCCTCTAGGGGTCTATTCCATGGGTAGGCAAACTAAGGTCCGGATCTGGCCCAATCGCCTTCTCAAGCCGACCCGCGGACGGTCCGGGAATCAGCATGTTTTTACATGAGTAGAATGTGTCCTTTTATTTAAAATGCATCTCTGGGTTATTTGTGGGGCATCGGAATTCGTTCATTCCCCCCCCCCCAAAAAAATACAGTCTGGCCCCCCACAAGGTCTGAGGGACAGTGGACCGGCCCCCTGCTGAAAAAGTTTGCTGACCCCTGGCTCTATTCTGCAACATGTCACTGATGCAATAAGAGCACATTCGTGCCGGGTTTATACCGCATTTATGCTGGGCTGTCCGCACATCGTTCTGCTTTAGCAATCGCCCCGCGATGTGCCGCCCGACGCTATTGGCATTCTTGCACCGCAGCAAGAAAACACAACGCAAAATCACAAAATGAACCAGAAACGTGTGCAGTTTGAAAAGGCATTGCAGGGATGTATCAGTGTGTCCACGCAAAAGGTTTTTCCAGGGGCAAATAGTTTTGAAAGGAGGATTGCAAATAACTGCCCACTAAAAGGATGTTCAAATGTGGCTTTAATCTATTTAAATACAATTCCTGCATTGCTGGGGGTGAGGCTAGGCGACCCCTTGGCCTACGATTCTACAGTTGTAATGTATAATTTTTCTAAAGTCTCAATTCAGAGTACATTTTGTCCCGGCGCACTCAATACGGAACAGAAATGACCTTTTCACACATGCAGAGAAAATAGGCATCGGATGTGAGTTGGAGCCAGGAACTTGCAAATGTGAGGAAGGGTTTTTCAGAAGAGAAATTGTGAAATTGTGACTGCTCTCAAGGAAGGAAGGAGGAAGGAAGGAAGGAAGGAAGGAAGGAAGGAAGGAAGGAAGGAAGGAAGGAAGGAGGAAGGAAGGAAGGAAGGAAGGAGGAAGGAAGGAAGGAGGGAGGAGGAAGGAAGGAGGAAGGAAGGAAAGAAGGAAGGAAGGAAGGAGGAAGGAAGGAAGGAAGGAAGGAAGGAAGGAAGGAAGGAAGGAAGGAGGGAAGGAAGGGAAGGAAGGAAGGAAGAAGGAAGGAAGGAAGGAGGGAGGAAGGAGGGAGGAAGGAAGGAAGGAAGGAAGGAAGGAAGAAGGAAGGAAGGAGGGAGGGAGGGAGGGAGAGGAGGGGGGAGAAGGAAGGAAGGAAGGAAGGAGGGAGGGAGGGAGAGGAGGGGGGAGAAGGAAGGAAGGGAGGAAGGAAGGAAGGAAGGAAGGAAGGAAGGAGGGAGGGAGGGAGAGGAGGGGGGAGAAGGAAGGAAGGAAGGAAGGAAGGAAGGAAGGAGGGAGGGGGAGGGAGGGAGGGAGGGAGGGGAGGGGGGAGAAGGAAGGAAGGAAGGAAGGAAGGAAGGAAGGAAGGAGGGAGAGGAGGGGGGAGAAGGAAGGAAGGAAGGAAGGAGGGAGGGAGGGAGAGGAGGGGGGAGAAGGAAGGAAGGAAGGAAGGGCTGTCTGTTCATCCAAACAAAGAAGAGTCCTGCTGCATCAGGCCAACGGCCCATCTAGCCCAGCATCCTGTTCTCACAGCGCCCAACCCAGTGGGAAACCCACAGCCGGGATTCAAACCCGCAACCAACGCTCTCCCTTCTTGCAGTTTCCAGCATCGCTGCCTACGGCAGCAGTGGCAGAGCATAGCCATCCCCCCCCCCGTGAGTTTGTCCAACCTTCTTTTAAAGCCGTCAGAGTTGGCGGCCCCAACTGCTTCATGAGTCTGGGAGTTCCACGGCTCAACTACGCTCCCCCCCCCCCCAGTTTCAAAAGAAGCCCAGTAAAGTTGGGCCTCTTAAGTTCTTTAACAAGAGAGACCCAAACACCCCCCTCTGTTCCCGGCGGCGCCAGATCAGATAACACTGAAAATTCGGCCCACGCTGAGCAAAGAAGGGGACCCAGGTGTCCTGGAGCCCTGCTCCTGCGCTCCTTCCTTTAGGGCTATGATTGTGCCTCTAAATACCGGTTGCTGAACATCACAGGTGGGCAGAGTGCTCTGTTGCGTCCGTGTCCTGCTCTCTGGCTTCCTACTGAGGCAGCTGGTCGGCCGCTGCGATAACAGGATGCGGGCCAGATGGGCTGCCGGCCTCATCTAGCGAAAGGATCTTCCGATCTTCTGATGCCCCCGTTTTCCCTTTGAGCGGGCGAGAAACAACTCAAGAGGGAAGTTCTGGCTAAGGAGGAGGCTCTGCGCCCCGGACGGAGGCCGGGTCCCGAATTCGAATCCTGGAGAAAGATTGTGAGCTTCAGTGCAGGTCAATGGGGGCAGGTCCACACAGAGAGCCAGGGTGGGGTAGCTGGGAACCCTGGGCGAGACCAGGGTTCGAATCCTTACTCAGCCATGAAGCTCACAGTCTCTCAGCCTAACCGACCTCGCAGGGTCGTTGTGAGGATCAAATGGGGAAGGGGGGGGATCTCTGCTTGCCACCTCGATCTCCTTGAAGGAAAGGCAGGATATAGATGCAATAATAATAATAATAATAATAATTTTAAAGAACACACAACACATATTTCAAACACATCCCTTAAGCAAACTAGGATAGCACATTTAAATGTGCATCAGGTGCTGTGGGTTCGCCTTGGTCCGTAACCTAAGATGAACTGAAGGAATACAAGGTTCCTAGTACGGGAGGCAGCGGTGGTGTAGTGGTTAGAGCATCGGCCTAAGACCTGGGAGAGAGACCGGGGTTCAGATCTACACTCAGCCACGAAGCTTGGGGGCCAGCCACGGCCTCCTCTCAGCCTATCCTACCTCACAAGGTTGTGGCTGGGATGAAGGGAAGAAGGGAAGAACCAGTTGCATCACCTTGAGCTCCTCGGATGAGAAAAAGTTGGGATATTAATGCAAAACGAGAGCATTACAGGTTCTCTACCTCCCAACTAAACGGACCGGAATAGTCCGCAACCAGAAGGAGGAGGAGTATCAGGAAGAATGGAATAAATTTAATGATTATTTAGTTAAATTTGCTAAGTTAAACTAACTGAAAACAGCTTGCAGATACTTAATGGGCTAAGGATTTTATTTCTGTTAAGTGACGAATTAATATGTTTAATTCCATAAGGTGAAGATCTAAGGATGTTAATGCTTAAGTTAAATTTTATAAAAATCGGGATTTGGAAAACCGTTAAAAGGACATGCAATGAAATTCAACCAAGGGGAAGCGAGGAAGTCACTTAACAAAGTTAATAAGTGTAATTTTCAATAAGGCTATGATTTGTGTTTGTTTGTCTTGTGTGTTTGTTTGTTGGTTTATAATACTGTGGAAACGAATAAAATTTTTGGAAAAAATAAATAAATCACCTCATAAACATTAAAAAAATAAAAATAAACACACAGCCTCGATTGAAAGTGATTCGAACCCGGCACCGTTGTCTCTCTTTCCTCGTTGGTGCTGCCGCAGAACAGACTATCTTCTCTCTCTCTGCAGCCTTCTTCCTCCCCACGCGCTTGCAAGATTTAGCAAATTAAAAGAACTACACGCTTGTAACACCCCGATTGTCACACACTGATCTCCTCCCACTCCGAGACACATTACTCATCGACGGAGGGTCTTACTCCACATCCGTTCCCATTTACACGGCGGCAGCCTGTCCCTGCGCCGTTTTATGCGCGAACTTGTTGGTTGCCAAAGGCGCACCGGAAAACAAAGAAGGGTCCAGCAGAATATTTTAGATGCCCGTCAAGTGGGGAATAGCAGGAGGCAGTGCACTGCAAAGTACCTTTGCTTTTACAGAATCACGGAACCCAATGGGTTGGAAGGGGATCCGAGGGTCATCTAGTCTGACCCGCCCCCCCCCCCAGCAATGCAGTTATCGCAGGACAGGTGGCTACCCAAAGTCCACCACCTTCTGAGGAGTCCGTTCCATGGTCAAACGGCTCGGACGCTCTGAAATCTACCCAGCTCTACCTCTCTTTCGAATCGGAACCAGTGAAGGCGGTGAAGGTCCTGTGTGAGTGTCTGGAGGCGGTTGGAGGATGGATGGCGGCTAACAGATTGAGGTTGAATCCTGACAAGACAGAAGTATGGGAGGCGGGTGGGTGTGGAGGACTCCCTGGTCCTGAATGAGGCAACTGTGCCCCTGAAGGACCAGGTGCGCAGCCTGGGAGTCATTCTGGACTCATCGCTGTCCATGGAGGCGCAGGTCAGTTCTGTGTCCAGGGCAGCTGTCTACCAGCTCCATCTGGTACGCAGGATGAGACCCTCCCTGCCCGCAGACTGTCTGGCCAGAGTGGCGCACGCTCCCGCTTGGACTACTGCAATGCGCTCTATGTGGGGCTACCTTTGAAGGTGACCTGGAAACCACAACTAATCCAGAATGCGGCAGCTAGACTGGTGACTGGGAGACCACATAACACTAGTCTTGAAAGACCTACATTGACTCCCAGTACGTTTCCGAGCACAATTCAAAGTGTTGGTGCTGACCTTGAAAGCCCTAAACGGCCTCAAAGGCCCAGGAGACCTGAAGGAGCGTCTCCACCCCCATCGTTCTGCCCGGACACTGAGGTCCAGCTCCAAGGGCCTTCTGGCGGTTCCCTCCCTGCGAGAAGCCAAGTTACAGGGAACCAGGCAGAGGGCCTTCTTGGTGGTGGCGCCCGCCCTGTAGAACGCCCTCCCACCAGATGTCAAAGAGAACAACAACTACCAGACTTTTAGAAGACATCTGAAGGCAGCCCTGTTTAGGGAAACTTTAAATGTTATTGTATTTTAGTGTTCTGTTGGAAGCCTCCCAGAGTGGCTGGGGAAACCCAGCCAGATGGGCGGGGTATAAATAAATAAATTATTATTATTATTATTATTATTATTATTATTATTGCTAAAGTTTAGCCGCAATCTCTTTTCCTGCAATTCGAATCCGGCACCCGCATGCGCCTCAGAGCAAGCTACGCTGCCTCGTCCCGAGGGCTTTCCGCATGCCGGGCGGATGAGCGACAGCCCAAGATCCTAGACCTCATCATTTTTTATCAGTGGCTGCTTTCGAAAGACCTCATGTCGAGAATCAGGCCATTGGCCCTCTGCTAAGTCAGCACTGCAGGATTTTAGGTCTCTCCAGCCTTGCCTGGAATTTGAGCGGTCGGGATTTGAACCCAGGACCTTCTGCGCACGCAAAGCAGATGCTCCGAGCTTCAGCCCTCCCCCTGCAGAGAAGATGCCTGCCTTGACCCACCTCTGGGGATTCCTGAGGAAGTTCAATGCAACCCCCCCAAGGCAAAAAGATCGAGGTCAAAACAGGGACACAGGTTAGCAGCCAGCTAAGAGATTTTGCTTTCATGGGCTCCATGATCACTGCAGATGGTGACAGCAGCCACGAAATTAAAAGACGCCTGCTTCTTGGGAGAAAAGCAATGACAAACCTAGACAGCATCTTAAAAAGTAGAGACATCACCTTGCCAACAAAGGTCCGTATAGTAAAAGCTATGGTTTTCCCAGTAGTGATGTATGGAAGGGAGAGCTGGACCATAAAGAAGGCTGATCGCTGAACAATTGATGCTTTTGAATTCTGGTGCTGGAGGAGACTCTTGAGAGTCCCATGGACTGCAAGAAGATCAGACCTCTCTGTTCCAGTATGCAACAACGGCAGCAAGAGTCTTATTAGCTCAAAATTGGAAATCAGAGGGCCTACCGACAATTGAGGAATGGAGAGCAAAACTATTAGATTATGCGGAGATGGATAAGATGACAGGGAAAATTAGATATTCAAAAGACCAGAGGTTCATTAAGGATTGGGGAAGTTTTACGAAATATCTGGAAAATTTAAGTGATGGACAGATAACACTAGTGGGCTTTAAAGGAGCTCTGTAAAAAGAAAAGAGTATTGTCTAAAGAGAAATGGAAGAACTAGAATGATTAATGGCATTACAAATTGAGAAATGCGAACTTTTATAAAAGATTATTACGGATGATTTGTGGAAAGGTTGAAGGAAGTCATACTTAAAAACCTGTGAAAATGAGAATCGAACTTTTATATTTTGTTTTTGTATTTTGTATTATGCAAATTAATAAAAATTATGCATGAAAAAAAAAAAAGAAGATCAGACCTCTCCATTCTGAAGGAAATCAGCCCTGAGTGCTCACTGGAAGGACAGATCCTGAAGCTGAGGCTCCAAGACTTTGGCCTCCTCAGGAGAAGAGAAGACTCCCTGGAAAAGACCCTGATGTTGGGAAAGATGGAGGGCACAAGGAGAAGGGGACGACAGAGGACGAGATGGTGGGACAGTGTTCTCGAAGCTACCAGCATGAGTTTGACCAAACTGCGGGAGGCAGTGGAAGACAGGAGTGCCTGGCGTGCTCTGGTCCAGGGGGTCACAAAGAGGCGGACACGACTAAATGACTAAACAACAACAACAACAATAAATAGAGGCGGTTTTGTTGTGTTTCTCTCGCTGCCATAGGGCAGAAAAGAAGTCATCTTTCCCCAGAAGCAGGATGCAGATTTGGGTGTTTGCAGCAACAGGGGTGAACTTATTGCAGTCCAAATGCCCCGATTTTCCAGGGACGGTCCTGGAATTGCAGAAGCCGTGTCCGTTTTCTGATCTGATCCTACAATTTTCCCTGCTTCTCCTGTTCCCTCCCTTCCACATCTCGATTAAAAGTGATGGAGACACACAAATTATCCTGTCCTTTATGGAAACAGAAGCCTTTGCGCTCTCTCTCTCTGTAGATGCAAAAGCAGACTCCTGTTTATTCCGAAAATAAAATCCCTGCACCAAACGAAGTTGGCATATGAAGCCCTTTTGAAGGAAAAGGCCAGCAATCTGCTTCAAATTCTTTAATTGCAATGCCTCCGCAGCCAGCCTTTTTTAATAGGAAACACCGTGGAACGTTTAGTATTCCTTTCTTGTAAATGGAGCCTCACGCTGTCTACTCAGAAGTAAGCACCACTGTATTCAATGACATTTACTCCCAGGTAACTGGGTAAAGACTGAGCAGCCTTGCACTGCAATCCTAAATGTTTAAGTCCCACTGAGTTCAATAGGATTTACTCTCCGGTATGTCCCTGATCATTCTCACAGCTTCTATTATTATTATTATTATTATTATTATTATTATTATTCCCTTGACTTCTCCCTGAAAGGGACTCAAGTCAGCTTCCAGCCGAACTTTGATTTCTTTCCACTTATCCGTGGAAGGCGTTGTACACAATTCCTTCCCTCGCACATTTTTTCCCTTACAACAATCTTGCGAGGCAGGCGAGCCAGAGAAATCTTTGTTGGCTCAAGGTGACGGGTGTTACATGTGTATTGGATGTGGGAGGAGCTTTGTGATGGAGGATGAGATGGCCCTATTCTCAGTGGAGAAATGTTGAAATGTGGGGAGGCGATGGGACTTTTCGTAAGACAGTGGTACCTCGGGTTACAGACGCTTCAGGTTACAGACGTTTCAGGTTACAGACGCCGCTAACCCAGAAATAGTACAGTGGACGCTCGGGTTGCGAACATGATCCATGCGGGAAGCACGTTTGCAACCCACAGCGCCGCATCTGTGCATGCGCAGGTCGTGATTCGGCGCTTCTGCACATGCGCAAAGTGCAATTTTGCGCTTCTCTGCATGCGCCGAAACTGGAAGTAACCAGTTCCAATACTTCTGGGTTTGGCACGGTGCGCAACCCGAAATCGCACAACCGGAAGCATCTGTAACCCGAGGTATGACTGTACCTCGGGTTAAGAACTTTGCTTCAGGATGAGAACAGAAATCGTGCGGCGGCAGCAGCAGCAGGAGGACCCATTAGCTAAAGTGGTACCTCGGGTTAAGAACAGACCTCCAGAACGAATCAAGTTCTTAACCCGAGGTACCACTGTATGGCACGCTGTCCGAGGCCAAGACTGGACCGTCTCAATTTGCGCCACCTCGTTTCGCCCAGGCCACTCTGAATCTGGTACTGAGTGCGAATTCTGCAGCCCAGCCTCTTCCGCAGGTTCAGGAAGGGGCAGAGAAGTCCCAAGGCTGGGTGTGGCTGCCTGCATGGCCTCTGAGCCCTCCCCACAACTGGCAGAGGCAGAATCATATATACACACCCACCCAAAAATACACACGTATCATAGAATCTTGAAAGTTGCAAGGGACACCTGAGGGTCATCCAGTCCAACCCCAAGCAATGCAGGAATCTCAGCCGAAGCATCCATGACAGATGTCTGTCCGATCTCTGCTGAAAAACCTCCAAAGAAGGAGAGACCATAATCTCCCGAGGGAGACAGCTCTTACTGTCAGAAAGTTCTTCCTGATGTTGAGTCGGAATCTCCTTCCTTGTAACTTGAAGCCACGGGTTCGAGTCCTACCCTCCCGAGCAGGAGAAAACAAGCTCGCTGCATCTTCCGTGTGAAAGCCCTTGAGATATTTGAAGGTGGCTCTCAGATCTCCTCTCGGTCTCCTCTTTTCCTGGCTAAACGTCCCCAGAGCCTTCAACTGTTCCTCATCAGGCTTAGTTTCCGGACCCTTGCTCATCTTGGTAGTTGAAATAACCAAATTTCCCCTCTCTGCTCCACCACTGACCTCCACCTCCCTTTGCCTCTAAGGTCTCCCTTGTGCTGCTTTTCAGACTGTAAGCCTCTTGGGGCAGAGACCGCCCCTCGTTTTAATTTTTCGTTTCTGCAAAACCCCACACGCTCCTGATCTCAGGTCCACAGTATGAATTTTGCTCATTTATTAAATTCTTACACCGCCCTTCGCCCGCAGATCTTAGGCCAGTTCGCTACACAAAAATACGAAATAAAAATAATAATTGGCAGACTCTTTTCATGTTCTTATATGGGTATAAAGGCCAGGAACTGTCCCTTCCCACTGGAAATCTGATTCCAGCAACCTGTGGTTGGGTTTTAGCAGGCTATTGCCTACGTCGTATCAAGCACATCTTTGCAGCCAATGAGGACCAGTGACTTGCACGCCCTCCAAGTCAGGGCTCATTAAACTTTTTCAGCAGGGGGCCGGCCCACCGTCCCTCAGACCTTGGGGGGGGGGGCAGACTATATTCTTTTTCGGGGGGGGGGGATGAACGAATTCCTATGCCCCACAAATAACCCAGAGATGCATTTGAAATAAAAGGACATTCGACTCATGTAAAAACACGCTGATTCCTGGACCGTCCATGGGCCGGATTAGGAGGCAATTGGGCCGGATCCAGCCCCCGGGCCTTAGTTTGCCTACCCCTGCTCCAAGTGTCCCGATTTTCCTGGGACAGTTCCGGAATTACAGGAGCCATCCTGGTTTCGGATTTGATCCCAAAATGTCCCTGTTTTCTTCCCCGCCTCCTCCACCTCTCAGAGAACAACTAAAAGTGGTGTGCGGCTGTCGTGTTTACACTGATAACAAATATGCACAAATATAGGATTGGGGACACTTGACTTACCAGCAGTACATGTGAAAAGGATCTAGGAATCTTGTGGACCACAAGCTTATCATAAGTCCACCGTGTGATGCAGCAGCAAAAAAGGCTAATGCTATTCTAGGCTGCATGATGAGGTCTGGTGTCTAGATCAAGAGAAGCAATAATAATAATAATAATAATAATAATTTATACCCCGCCCATCTGGCTGGGCTTCCCCAGCCACTCTGGGCGGCTTCCAACAAAACACTAAAATGCAATAACCTATTAAACATTAAAAGCTTCCCTAAACAGGGCTGCCTTCAGATGTCTTCTAAAAGTCTGGTAGTTGTTGTTCTCTTTGACATCTGGTGGGAGGGCGTTCCACAGGGCGGGCACCACCACCAAGAAGGCCCTCTGCCTGGTTCCCTGTATCTTGGCTTCTCACAGGGAGGGAACCGCCAGAAGGCCCTTGGAGCTGGACCTCAGTGTCCGGTCAGAACGATGGGGGTGGAGACGCTCCTTCAGGTCTACTGGGCCTTTGAGGCTGTTTAGAGCTTTCAAGGTCAGCACCAACACTTTGAATTGTGCTCGGAAATGTCCCCCTTATTCTGCCTTGGTGGGATCACACTTGTAATATAGTGTCCAGTTCTGGGCGCCCCAATTTAAGAAGGGTGTCGACAATATGGAACACAGAGAGGAGGGTGACCAAGATGATGAAAGGTCTGGAAACCAAGCCATATGAAGAACAGTTGAAGGAATTAGATGGCGCTGTGGGTTAAACCACAGAGCCTAGGACTTGCCGATCAGAAGGTCGGCGGTTCAAATCCCCGCGAAGGTGTGAGCTCCTGTTGCTCGGTCCCTGCTCCTGCCAACCTAGCAGTTCGAAAGCACGTCAAAGTGCAAGTAGATAAATAGGTACCGCTCCGGCAGGAAGATAAACGGCCTTTCCGTGCGCTGCTCTGCTTCGCCAGAAGCGGCTTAGTCATGCTGGCCACATGACCCGGAAGCTGTACGCCGGCTCCCACAGCCAATAAAGCGAGATGAGCGCCGCAACCCCAGAGTCGGCCACGGATGGACCTAATGGTCAGGGGCCCTTTACCTTTAGCCTGCTAAAGTGGAGACTGGTTAGCATCTTCAAATATCTCACGGGCTGTCACATGGAGGCTAGGCCCCGAACCAGTGGCTTCAAGTCACAAGAAGGAGATTCCAGCTAAATATCAGGAATAACTTTCTGATGGGAAGAGCCGCTCAAGAGTGGAACGGTCTCCCTCGGGAGATGATGGACTCCCCTTCGTCTGAGGTTTTTAAGCAGAGATTAGATGGCCCGCCTGTCATGTATGATCTAGCTGAGATTTCTGCAATGCAGAGGGTTAGAATAGACAACCCCTGGTTTCCCTTCCAATCCTACAATCCCACAATTCTCTGATTCCTGCTAGGATACGCGTCTTTATGCCGGCTTTTGACACCCGAGGTGGACGTTTTTAAAACCCAATATTAAACTGTGTCTAATATTGAGCGTTAATACCCTGGGACCTTGGGGGTCAAGGGCAAGCAATTAGTAATAATAAACCTTTCCCATTTTTTTGCAAAATGTCTGCTGCGCGGCTGGCTGTCCTTTTGAAAAATTAATCCCTCTTTGTGGTTTTAACTCTTGTTTTAATTACGAGTTACGCGAAGGCTCCTTACACGTCTCGAAGATGGGTGCAAAGGTTTTAAGATATAAGGCGTGCGATTAAACGAAGAACAGAGGAGGAAACACCTTTTAAAAGAAGAAGGAAGATAATGAGGAAAACAAGACGCTCGTCTGCCACAAAGTTCCAGGGAGAGATCCGCGGTTCCTGGATGTGGAGGCCTGCATTGCCTGTCACTCTGTCATTCGCCAAGACATTTGAAGGACAAAATTGGAGAGAGGGGAGGGGGCTTCAGGGTGGCGGAGGGGAGACAGCGATTCTCTTTCGTATCCGGCTGTTGCAATTCCCCATAAAATACCCCCTTCTCTTTCTTTCTTTCTCTCTTTCTCTCTCTCTTTCTCTTTCTGTCTCTGTGCTGTCTTTTGAAATCCACCCGTTTCCAAAGAGGAACGCAGTGACTTGTCAAATGTTCAGCTGGGTGGGGCGTCTGTCTGTGGAAAACGGCCACAGGAACCTGGCTTTTCCGTAGAGAAGAGTCAATATTCTTTGGGGGAAACGGCAGGTTCCGGCCCAAGGTATCCGTGGGGTGTCCCAGCCAGGCGGACCCCCGCCATTGGCACAGCCCCACGGGCATCGAAACGGGGGCACGGTCCTGCGAAACAGAGCGGAAGGATGGAAGAGATAGTCCTCTGTGGGGTCAGATCTCTGCGCTTAGCTCTGCGGTTCCGTTTTGAGATTTCTAGTATCCTTTTCCAGGGGAGATTTTTGCACCCTGAGCCGGGGAGAAGGGGTGCAAACGCCCCAGCGACCCCCACTCAGCTGCCCCTAAGGTACCCAGGAAACGCCGCAAACTAGGGGTCACCAGGGCACACAGATTTTGAGGGAAGGAGCGGTCTCGGTGGCGCGTCCATTAATGTGGACAAGGATCCTCAAGGCTTTTCTTCAGAGGCCACCATGACTGACAAACTCCCTCGAGGGAATGAGGTTTTGGGGGAACTGCTAAACAACACAGCCTTAAACCACCTCAAGCGTCAAATTCCTGCTCAACTATTTGCCTGGAAGGAAGTCCCATTCAACTCACTTCCGAGGCCGTTTTGTGATTCTCAAACTTTCGGGCGTTTTCCTCCTTCCTCCCCACAACGTCTAAAACGCAGAATAATTCGCTTTAGCGGAAAGCAGAATCCATGCAGAGCTTTTGCGTGTCGAGTGAGGGGTCACCCATCCCATCAGGCCCAGGAACCCGGATCAATAACGTTTAGTACAACCTGGAAATAGGGGGCGAGGCAGGGAGACGGATCAGGCCCCTGGCCCCTGAGATCATTCAGTCTGGCCCTCTGCAATGCAGATCTTGCCACCCAAATCTTTTGCTTTGCCACTGGCTGGCCTAGGAAGCGACCTGGTCCTAAATTAAGACCACTGGGGAGGGTTCCTCTACAGACAGCCCTACCTGGAGATGCTGTCAGAATTTGAACCCAGCACCTTCCGAGTGTGGAATCCGGGCTCTGCCACCGAGCTCCTTACAGACCCTTTCCATATCCAGCCCAGTGGCTTCATTCCTCTGCTTGAGCTTTTGAAATAGAAATTACGGACTGCGGCCGCCCGCTGTAGCCACTAGGGAAGACAGCCTGCCTCCCCTTGCCCCCTGCCTGGGGGTCATTATCCTTTCCTGAACAGGCCAGGAGCAAGAGGTCTATACAGACACGACCACTTCGGCTAATAATAAGCCTTCATTATAATTCCCCATCCCGCCACAATTAGGTAGCGTTTTGAGAATAAGCAAATATAGGATTTCACATTTGGGCGTGATAAACCCTCGGATTTCAGGACTCGCCAGCTGCGGTTTCATTTAGAGACCTTTAAAATTAATGGGCTATCTTTTTCCAAAAGCCGTAAAAACCCAAACAGGGCGTCGTTCCGTATTCTACAGAGCATCGCGGCTCGTTTATTCGGATTTCCACACACCGGGTCCTGCTGTTCAGCCCTCAAACCAGGCGCCTTGATCAAAGAGCCGGACAGGGCCTCTGACCATGCGCAGAGTGCTGCAAACTCAGGAATTCTCAGCTCTAAGTCTGGACATTGCCCCATCATATTTCAGACAGATGGTTTCAGGGAGACATTTTTGGACCACAGCCCTGACCATTGGTCATGCTGGTTAGAGTGGGTGGGGACTGGAATACGGCGATTCCCCCCACCGCTGAGGTTTAAAGGCCCGGACTTGGTGACCCACAGTTGTGGCGGTTTCAGAAACGGCTGCAAATAATTGTTACTACGGATTCAAAAGCTTGCTAACTTTCTTCAGGCAGGGAAGACGAACCAAAAGATCGATCCTTCAGAAAACTCGACAACAGAAGCCGAAACATTTCCCAGTAGGAAATAGTTTGACGAAGTTTAAGCTGCAAAAACCAGCGCCGAAATTATTTATTTCTTCAAAATTACCCGCCCACCTTTGCAGGGACTCCTTCACACATTCCACTGTCCCGTACGTCTGTACAGTATAAACTTGCCTGCTATTTATTTCCAGGTTTGGATGGACAAGTTAAAAGTAAAATAAATTTGTACTTTAATAACATTTTCAGCCAACAGGGGGCACCGGGCACTCCACTCCATAGAAGCCCCTCCAGGGTGCGCCTGAAATTTGTTGGTTTATACATTCAATATGTGCCTCTTCTACCTAAGTTTCTAGTTCTCAAGAGACTGAAGAGGCTTTTTCCTGCAGCAATGAGTCCCACAGCTATCCAAGAGATCACAGAAACAGGCGATCACCCCATTGCAGAACGGCGCCCCCTACTGCTGACTCAGAGGAGACAACGCTTCCGTCAAGCTGCATAACCAACGCCCCCTGCAGGAGACCCATGGAAGCGCAAGGTTGAAAACAGCGCCTCCTGCTGTTGAACCCAGAGCCCTGCAACTCACAAAGGACTATCCATATTTACAACAATTGTGCAAAGCCGTCCCCCCCGGAATATATATTAGGGGTACCGCCCAGTCCTGTGGAAACGGAAGCCCTTCCCTCGACCCGCCACAAACGGTCTGCATTAACCGCAATGGGACGGCGCCCCCTGCTGTTGACCTCCAGGCACTGCAGTGTGCAGATAACTCACACCCCAACAGATTTTGGGGAGCGAGGGTCCTGTCACTGCAGGGCTTTGGGGCAGAAAAACACACTCCAAACACAGCAGGCCGTGATTTGCGTGTTCCGAAGGCATTTGCATCACACACCTATCCAGAGCCTTGGCCCGGCCAGTTCAACGTTGCCAGCACTGGCCGGCAGCGTCTCTCCAGGATTTTGAGCCAGGATCTGACCGAACCCTGCCACCTTCTGCACTCCAAGCAGGTGCTCCACCGCCCAGCTACAAGCCTTCCTTTACAAACGAAGCCAAGATTCTAGACCTCGTGGTTCCCCCTTAAGACCCAGGGAAGACAGGACCAGATAGCTCAGGACTGGCCGGCAGAAGCTCTCCACGATTTCCAGACCCGGGCAGGCAGCATCCTTCTGCACTCGGACTCCCCGGCTGAGCCACAACCCAGGACCCACCTCGTGCCTGCCCGCCCCTCCTCCGGAGAGATCCAGGATCCGGGACCCCCTCTCCGCAAGGGGATGGAGGGGCTCGTGTAAAGTGGGGAGGGGGCGACTTACCGGGCGTTTTCTCCAGCCGCCCCTTTCTCCCCCCGCACAGTCTGACTTTGGAGATTAAAATGAGCAGTTGCTTCTGGCATAAAGACTTGGTCCCTCGAGGGCAAACCTTCCTCTGCGTGGAGACGGGCCGGCTGGCCACCGGGTCGCGGATCTCCCGTTTCTGCCGGATCAAGGAGCTGGCTAAGGCGGCCATGCCTGCCCCATCCGGAGGCGAGCAGGACTAAGGGGGCGAGGGGTTTTGGGGGGCGAGGGGTGCGCCCCCTCCTCTCTCTCTCTCTCTCTCTCTCTCTCTCTCCTCTCCTTCCACGCCCTCCCAGGTCAAGGCGTCCCGGCGAAGATGCGCTGCGGATCCCTCCGCTCTCCGGCCGGACGGCGCGGCTGTCAATCCGACGGGGCGGCGGCGGCGGGTTCGAGCCCCGCCAGCGGTTCCAAAAAAAGGGAAAATCAAAAAAAAGAAACTGGGTATCTCCTCCTCTTCTTTTTAGGGTGACTCCAAGGTGGAGATCGCCTCCCTCCTCCGGGGCAGCCCCGGGAAAAGGGCGCCCCCCTCCGAAAGAGAGGGGGGTCTCTGCCGACGGCTGGCTCTCCCTCTCGTGCTAGGAGTGGATCCCATGACGGATCCCTCGCCGCCGCCGCCTTCGCCGGAGTGCCGTCTCCATCCCGGCTTCCGCTGCGCTTGGAGGGAGGGAGGGAGGGATGGATGGATGGATGGAGGGGGGGCGGGGAGGAGACCCCGGTGTCCTTCAGAGCTTCAGAGGTTAATTATGTGTGGAGAGGGAGGGAGGGAGGGAGGGAGAAGCCCAGGGGGTGGGCAGAGAGAGCAAGAGAGATCTCTCCTGGATCGAGGTGTGGGGGGGGAGTTGATCTGGGTGTGTTAAGGGATAGACGGAGGAGAAGAGAGCAGAACAGGGAGGGGTGGGGGAGGGAAGGAGGGAGGGAGAGAGGGATTCTGTCACACACCCGTGACAAAGCTCGGGGGGGGCAAGATAGTGCCCCAGTCTGTTAGGCACCCTTGGGCGCGGGGGGGGGGCGTGGAACAAGAGAAAGTCTTTATCGTCCAGGGAGGAGGAGCAGGCAGCCCCCTCCCCATATAAAGGTGTCTTTTGATATATATATATTTTTGGGGGGTCCGTCTTCCTCTCCTGGGGCATTGATGGGGGGGAGGAGACGCCCCTTTCTGTCTGCGGAAGGAAGCCGGGAGAGTCCGTCCCCCCCCCCCCAAGAAGAATTAATTGAAATTAATCCGTAGCGATTGGAGACGGGGGGATGGAGTGTCTGGGGTTTGGACGCGCATCGTTACGGGTGTGGGGGGGTTTAATGGGGGGGAGACACGGGGGGACACCCCAAAACGGTTTCCCTCGCCCTCCGCCCCCCCCCCCCCAGCCGTGGGGTGAAGCTCCAGATCGGAATATAATGAGTCATGGGAAGAAAATCTCCGCAAGGGTCGCGCTGACTTTGGGAAGGGTCCCTGGAGGCGGGGGGGGGGGGTTTCCCCTGGTTCAGTAAGGGGTCTTGGGGTGGGAGGGGGTCGTGCAAGGACTCAGCACAAGTGACACGTGCGCGCCCCTCTCCCGCCCCCCAAAACCCCCATTGCACCGCCTGGCGGCGCATCCCAAGCGGGTCAGCGCAGGTTTGCCAGCAGCGCCCCCTGCAGGCGACGCGACGCGTCTCCCGTTTCCCGATAGGAGAGAAGCGGGCGCCCCCCTAGCGGAGGGTCGTATCCGCACCGCGCATCGAAAGCGCGTTTGCAACACGTGTAGAGCGCGCTTGGCTTCTCTCCTCCCCAGAATCCTGGAGGCTGTAGTTAACCTTTCATGGAGCTACAATTCCCAGCACCCCCTTTGGAAACTATAATTCCCAGGGTTCCACAAGGGAAGCTTTAAATGCGTGTTAGATGCGGGCAACGGGGGTTGGGGGGGTTGGTGCTTAGAGTGTCGGGTTACTAGAACCAGGGAGAAACCAGGGTCCAAATCCTGACTCCTGGGGTGACCTTAGGGTTGCTTGGGGGGATGAATTAATGCCTTGTGCGAGACAGCGCCTAGGTGGGGTCAGTACACCTTTCAGACAGGTAAACCATCTCAAACAACAAAGGGGAATCTGAGCATGTACAGAGTGGCTTTGTCTCAGCTGGCCACGGAGAACAGGACTTCCCTTGAACCTCTCCTTTCTCGGCCTCAGTTTGCCTTCTGCTCAATGGGAACAATTGCTACCCATCACAAGGATACCTATATTATCACAAGGATACCTGTCACAAGGATACCACAATTGCTACCTATAACCACGGTAACGAACAAAACCAACAACTCCATTCCCACAGTGTTTTTTTTTTAAATGAAGGTCTAAACAAGGAGCCCCTGACCATGTGCAGAGTTCAATTCCCATCACCACCGAGCCTGTTCCCCATATTTCTCTCGCCATCGCTTCCAGAGAAGAGAGGGAGAGGAAAGGTGTGGTTTCTGGAAGGGATTTGATCTCAGCAACACTTTAGAATTTGTGTGTGTACAAATTAACCGCACCGCACGCCCCTTAAATCACAGGCCTCCCGGCTGCGTTTGCCAGAGGCGAGGAGAGAGAGCCTTTGCAGATCGATGGAACTGGGACAAGGACTAATGGCTGCATATTCCCACCCTGGGAGCAGTCAATAGACATGGAAATTAGGGAATCTCTCATCGGGGAGCTATAGGTCTTCAGCAGGGGGGAGAGGGAGGAGGCGAGGGGGGGGGTCGCCTGTTCCCCTGAAGAGCCAAAAAAGGCCCCCTCTGCTTTTGAATCCATCTCTCTTTGGAATGGGGGAGGGAAGGAGCAAAACTCTGGGGCAGCGAGAGGCGAGGAAGACAGGGTAGGGGGTCCGTGTCTCTGTTGCCCCCCTTTCACCTGGCTGCCCCTTGCCCCCTGCCCTGGATAAAATGGTGCAAATGTAGAGTTGCGCCCTCCACCCCCAGGGTGATCTAGCCCAGGGCCGGATTTAGGTCTGATGAGGTCCTAAGCCACTGAAGGTAATGGAGCCCTTTCTATGTCCAGCTGTCCTTTGTCAACAACAAATTGTCCCAGTTTTTTTGTGTTGAATATATGCTATATGGCCATTTATGGACCTCATAGGTATCTCAAGCCATTTGCCCATGTTGCCCTGCAACCAGTCCATGCAGAATGTAGGCACCCTATATATAGGTAAAGGTAAAGGTACCCCTGCCCGTACGGGCCAGTCTTGCCAGACTCTAGGGTTGTGCACTCATCTCACTCTAGAGGCCGGGAGCCAGCGCTGTCCGCAGACACTTCCGGGTCACGTGGGCAGCGTGACGAAGCTGCTCTGACGAACCGGCACCAGCGCAGCACACGGAACGCCGTTTACCTTCCCGCTGGTAAGCGGTCCCTATTTATCTACTTGCACGCGGGGGTGCTTTCGAACTGCTAGGTTGGCAGGCGCTGGGACCGAACGACGGGAGAGCACCCCGCCGCGAGGATTCGAACCGCCGACCATGTGATTGGCAAGTCCTAGGCGCTGAGGTTTTACCCACAGCGCCACCCGCGTCCCTCACCCTATATATAGAAAGGAGCAAACTAGTGATATTTTAGGGAGCAGGCGGGGCCCATGACTTACATCATAGGAGCCTACATAACACAAAACCCTGCTGCAGTCTGTAGGTTTTGTTTTATTTGTTTTTAAATTTTAACCTTACTACAAGACCACCATATACACAGGGCCAGATTTTCGTTTGATGAGGCCCTAAGCCACTGAAGGTAATGGGGCCCTTTATATGTCCAGCTGTCCTTTGTCAACAACAAATTGTCCCTGGTTTTTTGTATGTTGAATATATGCTATATGGTCATTTAAGGACCTCATAGGTATCTCAAGCCATTTGCCCATGCCAGTCCATGCAGAATGTAGGCACCCTATATATAAAGGTAAAGGGACCCCTGACCATTAGGTCCATTCGTGGCCGACTCTGGGGTTGCGGTGCTCATCTCGCTTTACTGGCCGAGGGAGCTGGCGTACAGCTTCCGGGTCATGTGGCCAGCATGACTAAGCTGCTTCTGGTGAACCAGAGCAGCGCACGGAAACGCCGTTTACCTTCCCGCTGGAGCAGTACCTATTTATCTACTTGCACTTTTGACGTGCTTTTGAACTGCTAGGTTGGCAGGAGCTGGGACCGAGCAATGGGAGCTCACCCCGTCGTGGGGATTTGAACCGCTGACCTTCTGATCGGCAAGCCCTAAGCTCTGTGGTCTAACCCACAGCGCCACCCGGGTCCCATGAAGAATGTAGGCACCCTATATATAGAAAGGAGCAAACCCGTGATATTTTAGGGAGCAGGCAGGGCCCATGACTTACATCTAGGAGCCCACACAACTCAAAACACTGTATTTTTTCCTGGAGGAAGACACCCGAGCTCATGAGCTATGCCTACAGGAGACCTGCCCCCAATCCACTAAGGAAGAGGCATTGCTGTTTCCCGGATCATGCCCGGTTTACCACTGGTGTGCTAGGTGCTGGACATGACAGCGCGAGCGACTTAGATTGGCAATGCCCTTTTGCAAACCTTCCTCTGCTAGACGCCGGCCGCCAGTGATTTGGCCGGTTGCTTCAAATCAATACCCGAAACGCGGACGCACCAAATTCTTCTTTTTTGGCCTCCGAGCCTCCAAAACTCTGTTGCCTTCTCAGCCTTCGTGCCAACCCTCAGTTGCTTCTCTTCTCCGCGGGGCTGGTTCAGAGTCCCCCCCCCCCAGCCAAACTGACCTTTCCCCCTTCCCTCACAGAAAGCTGCTTTTGAGCATTCCGTCGACGGCACCAGAACCGCCTGCGGACATTCCGTGACATCAGAGGAGCTCCGCGAATCGCTGAAGGGCGATTGCCAGGAACAGACATCATATTAGGCTGTGTTTTAATGTTTTAATGTTGTATTTTAATCTTGTTTTTAAGTTGTATTTCAATCAATTTGTTTTTATATCGGGTGTTAACCGCCCTGAGCCCGATCTTGGCTGGGGAGGGCGGGGTATAAATAAATATTATTATTATTATTATTATTATTATTATTATTATTATTATTACAGATTGCAGTGAGGGTTTCCTGCCTATCATAAACAAGAGATTTCCTTTCATCTGCTGCAAATATAATGTTTCCAAAGTCCTGCTGCTCCTAGGAGCCAGCCCAGAGCCTATGAACAACTCTATTCCATCTTGGTCACACTCTGTGCGGAGTCCAGTTCTGGGCACCTCAGTTTCAGAAGGAGATGGACAAATTGGAAGGTGGGCAGAGGAGGGTGACCGGGATAACCAAGGGTCTGGAAACCACGCCTTATGAGGAACAGTTGAAGGAGGAGGGCATGTTTAGCATGGAGAAGATGCGATAGCCATCTTCAAATATCTGAAGAGCCGCTGCTACTTGGGAAATGGAGCAAGCTGGTTTTCTGCTGCTCTGGAGGGTAACCGGGACCTCCTCTCCTGGTATGCCCCGCAGAGGACTTTAAGGTCCATGAATAATCATAGTTTAGAGGTCCCGGGCCCTAAGGAAGTCAGACTATCCTCGACCTGGGCCAGGGCCTTCTCAGTGGTGGCTCCGACCTGGTGGAATGCTCTGTCCCAGGAGACCAGGGCCCTTCAGGATTTAACCTCCTTTCGTCAGGCCTGTAAGACAGAGCTATTCCGCTTGGCCTTTAATTTGAATTCAGCCTGATCTTTTATTTCCCTTCTCTTCCCTCCCCCTTTCCATTTATGAAGATCACCTGCTCTGAGACCCCACAGCTAATTCTCCCCTGGTCTCATCACTGGCCCAAGTAGGACCAATTCAGCCAGCTAGCCCTGGGGATTATCTAATGCTTATTTCCCCTAAATTGATTTTTGATTTTGATTGTTATTCATGTTTTTATACTGTATTTTATGCTTCTTTTGTAATTAAGTGCTTTAAATTTGTTGTTAGACGCCCTGAGCCCGGTTTTTGAACCAGGAAGGGCAGGGTATAAATAAAATACTATTATTATTATCCAAACTGATGGATTCAAATGACAAGGAAGAAGATTCGGACGAAAAGTCAGGAAGAACCTTCTGATGCTAAGAGCCGTTCGACATTGTAAGAGACTCCCTCGATGGACTCTCCTCCCTTGGAGGTTTCCAAGCAGAGGTTAACCTGTCCCGGAGCTCCTGTAAGCTGTGATTCCTGCATTGTGGGGGCGGGTTGGACTAGATGACCTTTGGGGAGCCCAGCTCTGAAACTCTACGAGGTTCACCCTGAATGCGAGGAGAAGAAAAAAGCACCCTGGCGGCTTCCTCCCTCTCGGAAAGCGGTGGGTGTGCCGTGCGCCGTGGGGCCTCTCTTCTGTGCGCACTGTGCCTCGTGGTTTTTCTGGCCTCCCTTCCACACACGGCATTAAAATTTCATACAGGTTTCAAAAAACAAACAGAAGGAGCAGAGCAACGGAGTTATTATGTAATGCTGCTCAAATAGTGCCGGATGGGTCCCTGTGTACGCCTGGATCCGTGCATGTGTGTGTGATGTGTTCTCCGTGGGGTGAACCGTATATGTGTGAGTGGGGGCACTCATCGCCTCCAGAGAGAAGAGAATCTCGTGGGGGGGGGGTGCGCAGCTTGGAAACGCATTATGAAACAGCCCTGAACCGGAGGCGAGCTCAGAGGCTTCTTCATCTGTCAACACAAGGATTCCTGACCTCTCCATCTCTCCCACAATTTGGGTGCATCTGGGGTTAGCCATGCTCGCCGGGGTCAGAGGGACACCCGGAACTAACCTGAGATTTGTTGCAGTAATTTATGTACAGGTTGGGGGGCGTGTTTGCCCCTCCAGCAGATATCCTGCACATGCAGCCCACTACCAAAACCAGCACAATCGCTTTTGTGGCTTTGGTGATTTGTCCCCGCAAAACACCCCATCACAGTTTCTTCCTGTCTATTCAAAGGGCCTTTGCTGCACGATACCAAATGTAAGAATTCACTGATCAATGTATCTATGTACTGGCTCACTGGGAAAACTTCAGAAATTCATATAGACAGGTGAGCTCAGCTCCTCAGCAGCCCCTCTGCCTGAGGGATAATCCCTGGCATCCTGATACCTGAGTGCCAGACAGGTAGCCATTCTAGAAATAACAAACCCAGATGAAGACAAAAGGGTGTGATTAACTTGGCTTGGAAACAGGGAAATGTAAATATCTTTTTTGTTCCACTTGATGGGTGTTTGGTGGAGGGCAAGGGGAACCATGGGGCAGGGTCCAGGATGCACAGATTACTGCCACCAGACCTCCCCTTTCATGATGTAACCGTGATGTATGAGTGATGTAGTTTGGGGGGGGTAACATGGGGATTAGCGGCTAATAAAAGTTTGGGGGGCTCTTTTGTAGGGGCTTCCATCTTGTTCCACCTGGTGGCAGGTGGGAGTCCTGTCGCCACAGTCTTCAATCAAGACCAAGCCTACTGGCTGCTGTTTTGCTCCAGTTTTCCTGGCTGGGGTCCTTGTTCTTTGTCCAAGGGATTTCTCCGTTAACAGGTTTGAAGCCCCAACGCAAGAGAGCACCCGTTGAGCCCTACAGCTGGGCCGACTGCCACCTCCTGTTCCCACAGTGGCCAGCCTTTCCCCCCCACAAGGAAAACCCGCAACCAGGATTTGAACGCAAGAGCCACTCTCTCCCGTCCTGCTTTTTCCTGCTGGTGGGAGAACAGAGCCATCCTGGATCATGGCCAGTACTGGATTCACGTATAAGCTATACAAGCTATAGCCTAGGGCCCCACTCTCTTGGTAAAGGGACCCCTGACCATTAGGTCCAGTCGTGGCCGACTCTGGGGTTGCAGCGCTCATCTTGCTTTATTGGCTGAGGGAGCCGGCGTCCAGCTTCTGGGTCATGTGGCCAGCAGGACTAAGCCGCTTCTGGCGAACCAGAGCAGCGCACGGAAACGCCGTTTACCTTCCCGCTGGAGTGGTACCTATTTATCTACTTGCACTTGACGTGCTTTCGAACTGCTAGGTTGGCAGGAGCTGAGACCAAGCAACGGGAGCTCACCCTGTCATTGCGGGGATTCGAACCACCAACCTTCTGATCGGCAAGTCCTAGGCTCTGTGGTTTAGACCACAGCGCCACCCGCATCCCTCACTCTCTTGGGGCCCCCCCAAAAAATGTAAAGGGGAAAAAACTGGATGTACATTTCCAAAATATAAGATAAAAAACAAATAAAATAAAACCTACCTACAGCAACAGGGTTTTGTGTTGTGTGGGCTCCTAGGATGTAAGTCATGGGCCCCGCCCGCTAGCCTGCTCCCTAAAATATCACTGGTTTGGCCTCCTGCCAACCTAGCAATTCGAAAGCACATCAAAAGTGCAAGTAGATAAATAGGTACTGCTCCGGCGGGAAGGTAAACGGCGTTTCCGTGCGCTGCTCTGGTTCGCCAGAAGCGGCTCAGTCCTGCTGGCCACATGACCCAGAAGCTGTACGCCAGCTCCCTTGGCCTGTAAAGCGAGATGAGCGCCGCAACCCCAGAGTTGGTCATGACTGGACCTAATGGTCAGGGGTCCCTTTACCTTTATATATAGAGTGCCTACATTCTGCATGGACTGGTTGCAGGGCAACATGGGCAAATGGCTTGAGATACCTATTAGGTCCATCAGTGACCATATAGCATATATTCAACACAAAAAAGCAGGGACAACTTGTTGTTGACAAAGGAGAGCTGGACATAGAAAGGGCCACCATTACCTTCAGTAGCTCAGGGCCTCATCAAACCTAAATCCAGCCTTGCTTGCAGCCATCGATAGCCTTACGTAGTGGTCCGCCAAGACATTGCCCTCACCTGCGGTATTCAGAAGCATGCAGTCTCCCATGGTAGCCTCTGCCTCTAATCCTCTTTCAATGTCATCCAAGCTGGCGGCCATCCCTGCCTTGTGGCAGGGAGTTCCGCAGTTCAACTCTGTGCCGCGTGAGGAAGGACTTTATTTTCTCTGTCCTCAGTTTCCCAACATTCATCTTCAATGGAGTTCTGGTGTTACAAGAGGAGGGGAAATTCTTTTTTTCTGCTGTCCGCTTGCTCCACACCTCAACTGCCTGTCACAGGTGAGATTCTTGCATTGTAGGGGATTGGACTAGATGACCCTCACGGTCCCCCCCCAATCTACCACTCTATAATTATTATTTTTTGTCTTGGGGGCATAGTGAGGTGGTTGGACTAGATGACCCCACGGGGTCCCTTGCAACGGATTGACAATACGACAACGCTCACAACTTAGGAGCGGCTTGACGTAGACTTTCTCTGGACAAACGCATAGACATTTGGAACCAGTTTCCACGCAACGTCATAGGCCATTAATAACCCTACTGGGACGACATTTATTTCTTTACGGTAATCTGTGGAAGTGTAATTGATTGCACTTATTATATATACTGCATTTTTTTTGTATTTTTCTTTCTCACACCCTTTCCCCTCCCCTCTTGTAAGTGAAACTCAATAAAATATCAACTGAAAAAAGTCTACAGTTCCACGATTAAAGGGATTAAAATAGGCAGGGGCAGTGCTTTTTTTCTTTAAAAAAATGTTTAGGGATACTCTCATTTTTTAAATTTTTAAGTAAAATTCTGCTTTGTTATTATTTGGGGCATAGATTCCTACCAAAATATACATTCTCTCCCTGAACTTTAATTTGAACGATTATCATTCTCCCTTTTTCATCTTTT
This sequence comes from Podarcis pityusensis, assembly GCF_964106645.2. Classification (NCBI taxonomy): domain Eukaryota; kingdom Metazoa; phylum Chordata; class Lepidosauria; order Squamata; family Lacertidae; genus Podarcis; species Podarcis pityusensis. The sequence goes on along the minus strand of NC_138038.1, from coordinate 52,786,697 downwards.
TTCATCATTTCCCTACTCATATTGAAATACTGCCCCTCCATGAGGCGAAACTTAGATTCACAAAATGTTTAGGGGTACGTGTCCCCAAACCGTGTCCCCCAGGGGTAAAAGCACCGGGTTCGAGCCTTTATGAATACCGCAGCTTAGGAAACAGCGCCTTTGCGCACTCTCTCAACATCTGTATTTTTGTTTTGCTTTTTTCAATTTTTTTCATTAATTTCCACAAAATTACAAACAAACAAGACCAACAAACACAAATCCTAATCTTATTAAAAATTATTAACATTGTTAAGCGACTTCCTCGCTTCCCCTTGCTTGAATTTCCACGCAAATCCATTCAACGTCTGTATTTTGGGACGCCTTGTTTCTCAAGAAACCTTAGTCCATGTGACGGCAGGCAGGGAGGCAGGCGTGGCGGTGAATTATGCAGAGGGCTTCGGGAAAAGCTCTCCCTCGCTGCCCGCCCGCTTGGGTGACAAACTAGGTCTTCTCCACTCTGAAATCCCTCTCCATCTTTCTGCCTCTCTCTCTCTGCCTCTCTCTGTCTCTCTCCAAGGCCTCAGCCCCACAGCGGAGACTCATTAAATTCTCGCACACGGATGCACCTCTCGCACGAGGAGGGGACAGGGCTGGTGCAGGCAGCTGGTTCACCCCCAAACCGCTTTGCCCAGGGCCTGTGGTGACATTTGGCGGGCGAGCAGCAAAGAAGCACATGGCCGCCCCACATCCCAGGAGACGCCGCGGAAAGTCTCTTTCGGATCCTGTCTCTCTGCTATTATTCATGACGAACGCTCACGCCAGTTCACGTTCTTAGTGCCACGTTCCCAGCTCCTGGAGAAAGGATACTGGGTTTGAGCACCGGTGCCTCTGAGCATGCACAGAGTGCTTTTTCTCTGGGTGTGTGCGCAAAGGGTTTTTTTGGTCGACGCCGTTTTCTTGTTGTTGTTTTTTAGTCGTTTAGTCGTGTCCGCCTCTTCGTGGCCCCCTGGACCAGAGCACGCCAGGCCCTCCTGTCTTCCACTGCCTCCCGCAGTTGGGTCAAACTCATGCTGGTCCCTTCGAGAACACTGTCCCACCATCTCGTCCTCTGTCGTCCCCTTCTCCTTGTGCCCTCCATCTTTCCCAACATCAGGGTCTTTTCCAGGGAGTCTTCTCTTCTCCTGAGGTGGCCAAAGTCTTGGAGCCTCAGCTTCAGGATCTGTCCTTCCAGTGAGCACTCAGGGCTAATTTCCTTCAGGTTGGATCTTCTTGCAGTCCATGGGACTCTCCAGAGTCTCCTCCAGCACCAGAATTCAAAAGCATCCATTCTTCGGCGATCAGCCTTCTTTATGGTCCAGCTCTCACTTCCATACATCACTACTGGGAAAACCAGAGCTTTAACTATACGGACCTTTGTTGGCAAGGTGATGTCTCTGTTTTTTAAGATGCTGTCTAGGTTTGCCATCACCTTTCTCCCAAGAAGCAGGCATCTTTTAATTTCATGGCTGCTGTCACCATCTGCAGTGATCATGGAGCCCAAGAAAGTAAAATGTCTCACTGCCTCCATTTCTTCCCCTTCTGTTTGCCAGGAGGTGATGGGCCCAGTGGCCATGATCTTAGTTTTTTTGATGTTGAGCTTCAGACCATATTTTGCGCTCTCCTCTTTCACCCTCATTAAAAGGTTCTTTAATTTCTGTCTCTCTGCTATTATTCATGACAAACTCTTCTTAGTTCAGACTGCCACGTTCCCAGCGCCTGGAGAAAGGATGCTCGGTTTGAGCACCAGCGCCTCTGAGCATGCGCAGAGTGCTTTTTCTCTGGGTGTGTGCGCGAAGGATTTTTTTGGTTGACGCCGTTTTCTAATGTGCACGAGAGGGGTGTTACGGCGATGGAGAAAAGTTCAAAGGCAAGAAGTGAAACTATAGGTTAGGAATGCAGAATGAGTACAGTTGCACAGGGGTCAAGAAGCAAAAGAATATCTGCGTTATAATAATAATAATAATTTTTATTTATACCCCGCCCTCCCCAGCCAAGGCTGGGCTCAGGGCGGCTAACAAGCAATAATAAAAACAAGTTGAATGAATACAACTAAAAAACAAGATTAAAATATTGAAACATTAAAATATTAAATAATATTATTATCTGGTTATCAAGGCGCCACTGAAATTCGAAATGCCTATGTCCTCCTCTGATTCCGCCTGGTCATCGGAAGAACCTTCCAATGTCAAGAATTTGGTGGCTTGCTCTTCGTCTCTCTCCTCTCCCCTCCTCGTTCCTTTTCCTTTTGTGCCGTGACCTTTTCAGACCGTCAGCCGAATCCTTTAATCTGCCGACCTGGAGATTCAAACCTCCTCTCTGCTACCTGGAGGTTTGGTCACCCAACCTGGAGACTTCAGATCTGACAACGCTAGAAGGCCCAAAGCCGAGCAGAGAACCCAGGAGTCCGAGTCCTTTCCAGAAGCGGAAGCGATTGAAGAGGCACTTAAAGCGGGAGAAGACGGCTCTCCGGAGAGCTGTAATTAATGGGTGCGCCTATCAAATTTTCATAAGTGTTTCTGTTCGCTGACAGCTCCCTGTCCGGTGGCCAAAGGCTATTGGCTCAGCCCCAGCCAAGACAGGGACCTGAAGGCGGCTACTGCCCCCTGATGGCCAAAGTGGGAACTGCGTGTATTGGGTGGGGCAGGACTTCTGGCTCTGGCGGACACCCGAACCCCGAACCCTGATGTGCAGAGCGGGTTGTAGACTGAACCCCGCTAAATGGAGCAGTTTCCATAGGTTCGGAGCCAGCTGACGACTGCAGCCGTTCTCAACGTAAGAACATAAGGCGAACCCTGCCAGATCAAGTCCTGTATCCTGTTCCCATGGGGTCCACATGCCCCATAGAACCTAAGAATCCAGATAGACTGCTCTTGGACCTGGAGGTTCCACAAGGAGACTGGAAGACCCTGCTCCTGGATCAGGCCAGGGGCCCATCTAGGCCAGCTTCCTCTTCTAGTGGCCAGGCAGCTGCCCCAAAGGAAACCGGCAATCAGGATTCGAACTCAAGATCCCTCTCCCTTCCTGTTGTTTCGAGCAACTGGGATTCAGAAGCATCGCTGTCTGGAGGTGGTTGGAGGATGGATGGCAGCTAACAGATTGAGGTTGAATCCTGACAAGACAGAAGTGTTGTTTTGGGGGGACAGGGGCGGGCAGGTGTGGGGGACTCCCTGGTCCTGAATGGGGCAACTGTGCCCCTGAAGGACCAGGTGCGCAGCCTGGGAGTCATTCTGGACTCACCACTGTCCATGGAGGTGGAGGTCAGCTCTGTGTCCAGGGCGGCTGTCTGCCAGCTCCATCTGCTGTGCAGGATGAGACCCTCCCTGCCCGCAGACTGTCTGGCCAGAGTGGCGCATGCTCTGGTTATCTCCCGCTTGGACTACTGCAATGTGCTCTATGTGGGGCTACCTTTGAAGGTGACCCGGAAACTACAACTAATCCAGAATGCAGCAGACAGACTGGTGACTGGGAGCGGCCGCCGAGACCACATAACACCAGTCTTGAAAGACCTACATTGGATCCCAGTACGTTTCCAAGCACAATTCAAAGTGTTGGTGCTGACCTTGAAATCCCTAAACAGCCTCGGTCCTGTATATCTGAAGGAGCGTCTCCACCCCCATCATTCTGCCCGGACACTGAGGTCCAGCTCCGAGGGCCTTCTGACGGTTCCTTCTCTGCGAGAAGCCAAGTTACAGGGAAGCAGGCAGAGGGCCTTCTCGGTGGTGGCACGGTGCTCAGAAACATCCTGGGAGCCAATGAAGGTCTTTCCAGACCGGTGTTATGTGGTCTTGGTGGCCACTCCCAGTCCCCAGTCTGGCTGCCGCATACTGGATTAATTGCAGTTACCAGGTCACCTTCAAAGGTAGCCCCATGTAGAGCGCATTGCAGTAGTCCAAGCGAGAGATAACCAGAGCATGCGCCACTCTGGCCAGACAGTCCGCGGGCAGGGAGGGTCTTATCCTGCGTACCAGCCTCTCTTCACCCCCTCTTTGGCCTGAAATCCTACATTTGCAGAGGCCTCCGAGTCTCAGATGCTGGGGGAGCCAGTGGAGAACCCTGCTTGTGAGCTGTCCACCGTCAGAAACAGTATACTGGGTTTCACTGTCCTTTACTGCGATCCATCGGGTCTGTGTTCCAGACCGAGTGGTTTATAAACACCCCCTGCAAGAAAAAAACCCTCACACCATTTCCTCTCCACCCACCCACCTAGCCAGAGCCAATTTCATGATCGATAGGTGGGGAGGGGTCCTTATTTCCCTCCCGCACTTATCCCGAAACACCCCCTTCCACGCCAGAGGCCTTTCCAGAGGTTCCCGGGACCTGTTATGCAAAGAGCTCCGTGCGAGGCAATGAAATCCATTAGCAGAATAATGGACCACATTCAACGTTTACGTTCCTGCTATAAAACCCTCATTTTCTCTCTCCCTCTCCCGCTCTCCGATAATAAATAATAAAGATTTCTTAAAAAAAAAAAAAAAAAAAAAAGCTTTTCGCAGCTCTGGCCTCTTCCAAGGCAATTTGCTAATTGCCTAGACAGAACTCCCTGGCTTGGCTCAGCAATATCTCAGCCTGCCAGGGGGGTCAGGGCCTGTGGGGAGAGCTATAATTTAGGGAAAAAACTGCACCCACCAGACAAGGAATCCCCAAATGTGGTGGGTTCAGGGGTCCTGTTGCAAGCAACTTGCATTTCTGCAGGGCCCTGGTCTCATGAAACAGAGCGTTCCACCAGGCCGGGGCCAGTGTTGAGAAGGCCCTGGCTCTGGTTGAAGCTAATCCAACTTCCTTAGGGCCTGGGACCTCTAGGGTGTTGCTATTTATGGACCTTAAGGTCCTCTGCGGGGCAGACCAGGAGAGGTGGTCCCGTAGGTACGAGGGTCCTAGGCCGTGAAGGGCTTTAAAGGTCAAAACCAGCACCTTAAATCTGACCCCGTACTCCACCGGGAGCCAGTGCAGCTGGAAAAGCACTGGGTGAATATGCTCCCATGGCAGAGACCCCGTGAGGAGCCTCGCTGCAGCATTCTGCACCCGCTGGAGTTTCTGGGACAGCTTCAAGGGCAGCCCCGCGTGGAGCGAATTACAGTAGTCAAGCCTAGAGGTGACCGTCGCATGGATCACTGTGGCCAGGTCGGGGCAGGAAAGGTAAGGGACCAACTGCTTGATGCGGCGAAGGTGGAAAAATGTTGCCTTGGCTGTTGCTGTAACCTGCGCCTCCATGGAAAGGGAGGCGTCAAGGATTACACCCAAACTCCTAATGGAAGGCAATGGCACTAATTGGGCCCCCGCAAGAGAAGGGAGTTGGTCCCTCATCCCCATGCCATCCCGACCCAGCCAGAGGACCTCTGGATTTAGTTTCAATCGGCTCCCACGAAACCATCCAGCCACAGCTTCCAAGCATCTGGTCCGTGTGTCCGGGGCCGAGTCGGTGTGGCCATCCATCAGCAGATAGAGCTGAGTGTCACCAGCATATTGGCGACAGCCCAGCTTAGAAACGAACATGAAAATAGCGTGCAAAATTCATTATATGTGCGGGGTGGGCAAAGGTTGCATTGGTGAAACTGTGTATTTTCAGCAAAATTGCGTGCAGGAAAACTGCGTATATTCAGGAGAAACCGCACGCTTAAATTCGGACGATTTTCACGGTGACTCTTTAAAAACACAACCTGTGTAAGAAAACAAGAAGGACCTGCTGGATCAGAGTTTCTAGTTCAGCAACTTGTTCTCACAGTGGCCAACCAGATGTCCATTATGGGAAACCAGCGAACAGGATTCGAACACAGGATTCGAGCCCTCTGCTCTCCTTCAGCTTCTAGCAACTGGTATTCAGAAGCATTGCTTCCTCCAGCTGTGGTGGCGGAGCGTGGCCGTCCTGGCTAGAAGCCATCGATGATAATAATAATAATAATAATAATAATAATAATAATAAAATTTATTTATACCCTGCCCTCCCCAGCCAGAGCCGGGCTCAGGGCGGCTAACACCAATAAAATAAAATCACAGTAAAAACATAATAGGGGGGAAAGGGGGGGGGGACACAATTGAAAATACAGGTTAAAATGCAATTTAAAATGCAGCCTCATTTTAAAGTAGCTGATAAATCAAGACCATAAGGGGAGGGAAACATAAGGGTCAGACTGAGTCCAAGCCAAAGGCCAGGCGGAACAGCTCTGTCTTGCAGGCCCTGCGGAAAGATGTCAAGTCCCGCAGGGCCCTAGTCTCTTGGGACAGAGCGTTCCACCAAGTCGGGGCCAGTACTGAAAAGGCCCTGTCCCTAGTTGAGACCAATCTAACCACCTTGTGACTTGGGACCTCCAAAATGTTGTCATTTGTGGACCTCTCCGCGGGGCATACCAGGAGAGGCGGTCCTGTAGGTACGAGGGTCCTAGGCCACATAGGGTTTTAAAGGTCAAAACCAGCACCTTCAACCTGACCCTGTACTCCACCGGGAGCCAGTGCAGTTGGTAAAGCACTGGATGAATGTGATCCCACGGCAAGGACCCCGTAAGAAGCCTCGCCGCGGCATTCTGCACCCACTGGAGTTTCTGGGTCAGCTTCACCTCCTTGAATTTGCCCAACCCTCTTGCAAAGCCATCCAAGTGAGTGGCCATTGCTGCCTCCTGTGGCAGGGAGTTCCGCCGTTGAACCCTGTGCCGCACAGCAGAGAAATTCCTTTTCTGGCTTCCGAGCCTTCCGGCGTCCGGTTCCTTTGCGTATCCCCACGTTCTGTTGTTACGGGAGATGGAGGAACGCTTCTTCAATGCCAGGCGCGATTTCGTCAACCCGGATCGTGTCGCCTCTTCTTCCTCCCCTTTCCTCCAAATTAAAAAAAGTACCTCCCTTTGGAACGTCTGGGTGGCTGTTTCCTGAACTTGGAGGAGCCTGGGAAAAGGAAAAATCAGATTTTCACATCTCTAGGTGTGTGTGTTAGCGGAAGGCCAGGTTTGGGAATCGCTTTTCCCAGCCTGCCCTTCATTAATTCCGATTCCCAGCTCTAATATTTATTTTCTGCAGCGGTTGCTGAATCAGGGACTTGCGAAACGCGGGAAAGAGATGCAATAAATTTCAAGCGGCCGGTGTCTTTGATCTTGTGGCTTCCCTCTCTCTCCCCCGCCCCCTTATGATGCAGCTAATTTTTGGGGGGGAGGAGGGCAGGTGGAGGTTAACCTCTCCGCGTTTCTCTATTAAGCTGCTTCCCCCTGCTGGCGATGATGTTGAAGCGAGGCCTAATATTCATTATTCCAGGGCAGGCCCCCGAATAAATCCCTTGTTATTCTAGACCATGTCCGAATTTGCTCAGAATTTAAGCTTATCTGATCATCCTTCTGCCGCCTCGATTGATTTGGGGGGTTGGGGTGGGGAGGAAGACGCTCTTCCGTCATGCTAAAACTCAGGCATCACCCGTCGCACTTGACAGACAGGGCGGTCAAAAGGAAGCTCTTAATCACGCCGCTAATTGGCTTATTAATTAATTAGAGAGCTGCGTGGCCGGTCACCGGCTTAAGTAGCGTTGGCAAATGAGATTAGGCGAATTATTGGAAGGGGAAATTCTCTGCAAGCGCCAATCGCGCCATCGTGCAGTTTAAAAGCGAGCAACTTGCTCCCAAGAATCCTGGGAATTATAGCTTGCCCCCCCCCCGCACCGAGCTAGAATTCCCGGCGCCCTAACAAAACTACGGGTCCCAGGATGCTTTGCGGCAAGCCGTGTGCCTTTGAATTGATTGGTGTTTTAGCTTTGAAGCAAAGGCGCCTATGGATCTTAAACTAGGATATACAACAGAAAATGTTATTTGGAATTATTGGACTCTTACATTTATGTAGGAAAGGACTGCACTGCACTGCAGGGGGTTGGAGACAGGAATAAGGATAATGCTTATCTGAAACACGTGTTTTTTACAGTGTCCTAGGCTTACTAAGTTTTGGGAGAAAGTATTGGATTGTATAAACATGGCTGTGCAGAAAAAAAGTTAAATTTTTCAAAGGAAAATATTCTTTTGAATTACGTGCCTTCTATACAGAATTTGACAATTGGACACTGTAAATGGATTTTTCATGCTGAAAGACTGATATCGATGCACTGGAAGGATACACCTGTTAGTCAATGGATATATGACAAGACTTGCGATTTGTGAATGGATTGCTTACAGACACAGACTTTGTATGGACAAGTAGAACAATATTTGGAACATATTTATAAAAAGCATAGGAGTTTATAAATAAACCATGAAGGTATTTAGATAATAACAGTTGTGTACCTAGATACTAGGCAAGCATGCGTGGAATTGTAGAGTGCATATATAGTGATGTAATATACAGTGGTACCTTGGTTCTCAAACTTAATCCGTTCCAAAACCAAAGCGTTCCAAAACCAAGGCACGCTTTTCCATAGAAAGTAATGCAAAATGGATTAATCCGCTCTAGACATTTAAAAACCCTTTAAACAGCAATTTAACATGAATTTTACTATCTAATGAGGCCATTGATCCGTAAAACCCAGCCAGATGGGAGGGGTATAAATAATAGGTTGTTGCTGTTGTTCCCTGTAGCTTTGCTTCTCACAGGGAGGGAACCGCCAGAAGGCCCTCAGTGCTGGACCTCAATGTCCGGGCAGAACGATGGGGGTGGAGACGCTCCTTCAGGTCTACTGGGCCTTTGAGGCCGTTTAGGGCTTTAAAGGTCAGCACCAACACTTGTGAATTGCGCTCAGAAACGTACTGGGAGCCAATGCAGATCTCTCAGGACCGGTGTTCTGTGGTCCTGGCGGCCACTCCCAGTTACCAGTCTAGCTGCCACATTCTGGATTAGTTGTAGTTTCCGGGTCACCTTCAAAGGTACCCCCACGTAGAGCGCATGGCAGTAGTCCATGCAGGAGATAACCAGAGCATGCGCCACTCTGGTGAGACAGTCCACAGGCAGGGAGGGTCTCATCCTGCGTACCAGGTGGAGCTGATAAACAGCTGCCCTGGGCACAGAACTAACCTGCGCCTCCATGGACAGCGGTGAGTCCAAAATGACTCCCAGGCTGCGCACCTGGTCCTTCAGGGACACAGTTGCCCCATTCAGGACCAGGGAGTCCCCCATACCCTCCCGCCCCCTGTCCCCCCAAAACAGTACTTCTGTTTTGTCAGGATTCAACCTCAAATACAAAAACAACACTGGATACCAGTCGCCCGAAGCCACAGGATTCCCATGGGGGTGTGTGTGTGTGGAATCCGGTTGGCCCCCGTGAAAACAGAATGCAGGACTCTTTGGCCTGATCCGGCCGGCTATGTTCTTAAATCCTAGCGAGAAACAAACAGCCAAAGCTATCGGCACATGCAAATCTTGTGTCCTCTTTTTCCTGGCTTAATAAGGACTCCCTTTGCCTCTGCCACCATCTGTCTGGACCCAGTCAATTTCATAAGCAGCTCCGTTAAGCCGCAACGGGTTGTTGTGTTTTAATTTCCCACTTTTCCCTCTTCCGAAAGCCAGGACATCTCGGCTCGCCCGGATTTCGAGCGGCCTCCCGGGGTCAAAACTCTCTCTTTTTTCGGGAAGGGTGCCAGAAAGGGGGCTTTAAAGATTAGCGCTGACATGAGGGATTTGAGAGTCGCCCGGAAGACGGAGGCAAGGCCAGAAGGGCGAGCAAGGCAGGGCCTACAACTCCCCCTCTCTCTCACCCACGTTTTGCAGCTGGGGAGAGTGGACAGAGGCAAGACTTTGCAGGAGGGGGAATTTCCGCCTGCAGCAGATTCTCCCCTGGGGAGGGACAAACTGCGCCCTGAAATAAATAAATTAAGGTCTTATGTATATAATACATATAATACGCCGGAGTGGTACCTATTTATCTACTTGCACATTGACGTGCTCTTGAACTGCTAGGTTGGCAGGAGCAGGGACCGAGCAACGGGAGCTCACCCCGTCATTGCGGGGATTCGAACCACCAACCTTCCGATCGTCCTAGGCTCTGTGGTTTAATCCACAGCGCCACCCACATCCCATTATGTGTATAATAAAGATTCATAAATGTACCAGGCAAAAACACGTACATAGATATATAGGCCACATGTCTGAAGCTGCACAGGAGAGCAGCCATGGAGCCATTTTGACTCCCAGGCTGACCAGGTGTTTCCTCTGCAAGGTCAAAGTGGAAAAGCCTCCCCCTTGTCTTTTCCTTCACAAATCCTGTCTTGAGGGTATGTCTGTGTTTGAATAGGGTGTGAGCCTGTGACATGGCCCAGGAACTAAGTATTTATCACTACAAAGGAATGGCCAGGCTCCCCAGGGTATCCAATCAAGTAAGCATTAACAGGTAACCTGCCAGACAGGAGGTAAACAACGCACTCAGATTTCTGCTGTAGACCACCCCTTCTGTGATGTAGGTATGATGTTTCTGGGGGTGGTCTTGATCTACAGGGTGGCAATTTCAAAAGTCTTTATAAGGCCTTGTGCGCCATTGTTCGAGGTCCTCCTCCTTTCCTGCGTGTGAGGGGAGCAGCCTGTTGCAACTGATCAATAAAGATCAGGCTTACGAGCTGCTTTGCTTCTCAATATTCTCTGGTTGGCCTCCGCTATTTTCTCCGACCGATGGAGAACCTGCAAAGGACTCTATGAGGGCTCTTGTGTTCCCCATAGGGAAACAAGGACAGATTTTTGTTTATAACAGCCTGCAAACAGATCCTTGCTTGACCTCTGGGTGCCCCGTAGGGAATCATTTTTCGAGGTGGATGCACAGGGATGAGATTAAAGCCCTGAGATTTTTGCTCCAACCTGCTTTCTTTGATAGGGAAAGAGACCCTGTTTGCATGATTTCTCCATTTGCATATGCAAATAGGGCTTTGCTCTTTCCTGCCCACCCCCCTTCCCATTTTGGAAAGGAAGGACTTTCTGACAGAGGATTGCATTTTCATAATTCAGGCAGGCTCCCGGCAGCTTCCAAAACTCCCAGCTTTGCACCTGCCTCATCGTAAGCCTCTGAAGGCTTAGAAAGTTTCATTCTGGTTCCGCCAGACGGGCTAGATTTGAAATGAGCAGCTCAAGAGCCAAACCATCTTCTTCGGCGATCCCTCGTAGCCGAGTAAGATTGTCTTCCATAAACGCGGTTTTAACAGTGAGTCCGTAAGTGACTGGGGAGGCCAATTCTGGACCCACACGTCCTTCCACAGTGGGGACATTGGTTTCCGGGCGGGAGTCCATCACCGTGTGGATTTGCCAAGCGTGCCTTCCTCTTAGCCTATTTCTCCCTTGCGTCCTGAGTTCGAGTGTCTTCAAAGCCCTCAACGCCTTTGGTAAAGGCTGTTCTCCAACTGGAGCGCCCACAGGCCAGTGTTTCCCAATTGCCGGCATTTAAAGCTATGGTTTTCCCAGTACAGTGGTACCTCAGGTTACATACGCTTCAGGTTACATACGCTTCAGGTTACACACTCCGCTAACCCAGAAATAGTACCTCGGGTTAAGAACTTTGCTTCAGGATAAGAACAGAAATCGTGCTCCGGCGGTGTGGCAGCAGCGGGAGGCCCCATTAGCTAAAGTGGTGCTTCAGGTTAAGAACAGTTTCAGGTTAAGAACAGACCTCCGGAACAAATTAAATACTTAACCTGAGGTATCACTGTAGTGATGTATGGAAGTGAGAGCTGGACCATAAAGAAGGCTGATCGCCGAAGAATGGATGCTTTTGAATTCTGGTGCTGGAGGAGACTTGAGAGTCCCATGGACTGCAAGAAGATCAAACCTCTCCATTCTGAAGGAAATCAGCCCTGAGTGCTCACTGGAAGGACAGATCCTGAAGCTGAGGCTCCAAGACTTTGGCCATCTCATGAGAAGAGAAGACTCCCTGGAAAAGACCCTGATGTTGGGAAAGATGGAGGGCGCAAGGAGAAGGGGACGATGGAGGACGAGATGGTGGGACAGTGTTCTGGAAGCGACCAGCATGAGTCTGACCAAACTGCGGGAGGCAGTGGAAGACAGAAGTGCCTGGCGTGCTCTGGTCCAGGGGGTCACGAAGAGGTGGACACGACTAAACGACTAAACAACAACAACAACATGTTTTTACTGTAATTTTACTGGTGTTAACTTCCCTGAGCCGGGGTATAAATAAAAATTATTATTATTATTATTATTAGGCAGCTCTTATCTCCTCTCCACCACTGCCCTCCTTGCAAGAATAATTTGATATTTCACAAGGATGATTGGAAAAAATGGGTTTATAAAAGCAATCATCTGGCGCCCTCTGCAGGCAAGCCTAGAAAACACACCAGCAAACCCTGATTGGATGCTAAGGGCAGCCTTCTGCAACATGGACCTGGGCGCTGGACTACAAGTCCCATGAGCGCCTGCCAGCATGCCAGGACATTTGGACAATCTGCCCTAGGGGGTTGCAGTGTGTGCACGCAGCCGTTTTCAGTTACCTGGAGACAAAAATGTGGAGGGGGTCATTCCACGCCAAATCAGCTGATTTTAATACTGGACCGTGCTCTCACAACTCAGATTTTCTTTTTTTAAAAAAATTATATGCAGATACTTATGAGATAACCTCAAATTAATTTTTTAAGATTTTTTGGTCCAAAATCGGGTGCAGGAGAATTTTTTTAAAATTCTGATTTTCGGGCAATTTAGGCTAACTCCAATTTCTGCGTCAGTTTAGGGGGGAAAGCCCTGTTTCACTTATTTTTCAACCATTTGGGCTTATTTGGGTATCAAAATAAAGCTAATTGTGGTCTCTTTCAAAATAAGGTATGCAAATGGTATTAAGTGCCGCAGAAAAGCGTCATCAACCATTCAAAGCGATTTTTTGTCATTTTATTTCCGGTAGGTTCGATAAGCCATAATGCACAAACCACAACTATCACATGTATCATAGATTTTTATTTGTAGAATGGGCTAACCGTGTACTTGTTATGTTTTAAAAATAAGGAGGGTGTTTTTGGTGGTTATAAAATAAATTGATTTTGAAGTAATTTTTTTTTTTTACAAATTTTTATTATTATTATTTGTACAGGTTTAAGGTCCCACTGAGCCTGAAATAATTCACACATTCGTGAGAATAGTTAAAATTGTACCTTCTTATGTTACAATGTCATCTGATATATTCTAAAAAGTTTTATTGATTATTTAATTTAAAAAAACAAAGCACACGGCGCCAGGTGATTTGGCGTGGAATGACCCGGAGGAGAGAGAGGAGAGGGTTTTTTTGGCTCAGGGCGGCCAACTTTCCAGCTAGCATCTGTCACTATACTTGCAAAGCGCAGTGGGATCCGCACAGGTTAGCCCAGCAATCACGCCCTTTTCCTCATCCAGAGAAAACATTAGCTGCTCATATCTCCCCATTGGACTGCTGCCGAAAGCACAGGAGCAGTCACAGCCATGGTCAGTTGGCAACCCCTCTTTTGTAAATCAAGGATTCGGTAGGGAGAAGAGCAGAAAGTTCAAACCCCTCTGTGTATATTGAAGACTTGGCTGTCCAAAAATAAAAATTAAAAAAGGATCTCAACCTGGAGTCCTCCAGCTGTTTGGGTCTGAAGGAATGGGTTTCCCAAACCCCAAAATCTGACTGTGCAGTCAGTCTGAAACGGGCCCCCAAATCCCCATTTTTCCTTCTCCAAGGGTGCATTAGCTAAAAACCATTAACTTGAGCTCTTGAGCAAATGTATAACAGGAACCCAGCTGTATAAACAAAGCTCTCTCCTTTATCAGTCCGTGACGCCTAATGAATGGCCTTGTCAGTTCCAAAGTGGAGCAGGGATGGCACATCTGGGTCTTATCTTACATCCTGACCACACTGACGCACAGACCTTGTCAGCCCCCCGGGAACGGTGCCAGGAATGCTCTTAGAGTTGTGACCTTCTTACCCCAAGATAAGGAATACAGGAACAGGAACACCCCTTTATGGTCAAGAGTACCGGAACAGGAACATCTGTTTATGGTCATGGATGTCAACTTACGTGTATAAGCTGACGTGGCTGGATTCCTGGGGAGGGGGCAAGGGGACCAGAAAGGGTATATAATCTGTGTGTAACCGCTCTTTAAGTGCTCTTGCTGTGAACTGACCACGCAAGTGCCTTCTGCTATCCGGAGAGCAGAATAAACTCTTTCTCTGAACCAAACCTCGGTGTCATTTGACTTCCTTCCTCCCATCCGGGAGCAACGCTCACCCAACCAATCGGTAAAGTCTAATAAGGCTACAGGTCTACAACTCCCATCTGGCTGGGTGGAGATGGTGGGAATTGTAGTGCCAAACAGGTTGGCGGAAGCTAATATAGCCATTTCTACCCGACACAGATCAGCCTCTTTTGCCCTGCTCGAATGGCAACGTTAGTCGTCCTTTATTGCATATTATTCACCTCGTGTACAAAGATCGCCGCTGAATATAAGACACAATTTCTCCCAAGGCCTACGAAGTGGATTCAACTTTTTACGAAAAATCTCATTATCCTCCTTCGATATCGATTTTAGATCCACGATTTCAAGATGTCGGCGCCAAATCTGACCGAAAAGTTTGGCCTACAAATACCCGTGTTTGGCATATCCGTTAAACAGGGTTGTTCAGTTGTTTTACTCAAGAGTAGATTCTCTGGAGTTAGTAAACATAGCTAATAAATTGACCACCTGCAAACGACCCTTCTCCAAAAATGCAATTTCCGCAAGGATAGCGACGTGATTCCTGAGCTCCTAACTCGCACTCGCCTTGACCAGCATGCCCAACGGTCAGCGATTATGAGAGTTATAGGGCAGCCTTGGCCAGACGGGTGCAAATCAATCTGTTTTGGACTACGGTTCCCATAAGCCACCAGACCAGCCTCCTGTGCCTGCGGAGGCTGATGGGAATTGTAGTCCAAAGCAGATCAATTTGCACCAGGCTGGCCAGGGCTGCCCTATAACTCTCATAGTCCCTGACCGCTGGACATGCTGGTCAAGGCGGGTGCAAGCCCATGCACCACGTCGCTATCCCTGCGGCAATCACATTTTGGACTACGGTTCCCATAAGCCACCAGCCCCATCCTCCTGCGCCAGCGGAGGCTGATGGGAATTGTAGTCCAAAGCACACCCAGAGGTCGCCAGGCTGTGGGGCAGGGAGGCTGTTTGATGGAAATCCTCGACGGTTTGGGTCTCTGACCCAAGGCTTTACCCAACCCCAAAGAAACGGGAGTTGATTTGTTAATTTTTTTAGTGCTTAGGCAGAGGTTGGGGGCGTCAACAGTCGAATGGCAGCGCCCCCCTCCATCCCATAT
This sequence comes from Podarcis pityusensis, assembly GCF_964106645.2. Classification (NCBI taxonomy): domain Eukaryota; kingdom Metazoa; phylum Chordata; class Lepidosauria; order Squamata; family Lacertidae; genus Podarcis; species Podarcis pityusensis. The sequence goes on along the minus strand of NC_138038.1, from coordinate 52,771,482 downwards.
AAGAAATCCATCTAAAAATCTGTCTAAAATTTTTTTAGACAGCCCCACTGAGTCGCCCTGTGGCCTCTCTCTTTGGCAAGACGCTACACCGGTAGAACAGCAGCCTGAAGTTGCATACCCAAAAGCAAGAGGAGCGCCCCAGGTGCACCGCATCACTTTTTGACATCGGTTTAAGGCACAATTGAAGGTTGTGGGGTGCAAAGTCCCGTCTCCCCGATCCTATGGCTCTGCCCCATTAGATTTGCGTCCCCCTTTCCTGCCCCCCATTGCAATGGTTTGCACCCTTCCTCTTAATCTGTGGGACCTTTAGCACACCAGGCATACGGCTCCCGTCATCCCCGGCCACTGGGCGTGCTTGCCAGGGCTGGGAGGGTGTGGGAGTTGTAGTTCAGGACCCCACAGATGTGGGGAAAGGGTGGGCAGGAGAGGTTGCAATAATTCAGTTGCCCAGTTTCGTATAGGGCCCCGTCTGTGCCGTTGTCTTCCAAGCTCTCTTATACCACCTTAACCGTCCTGGCTCCGACCACCTCCAAGAAGAATCCTGGGAGTTGTAGTTTGTTAAGGGGGCCAAGAGTTGTAAGAGACCCCTGTATTCCCGTCACAGAGTTATAAGTCCCGGAGTTCCCCGGAAGAGGTATTGATTGTTAAACATCCGAGAGGAATTAGAGAGGAATCTTCAGACAACACTCAGCAAATTTAGCATACTATAGTTCCCGGGATTGTTCGGCGGGGGAGCCATGGCTGTTTAAAGAGGTATGATCCTGTATTAAAGGTATGGTGCAATGAGGCCATGGAAAGAGAATTCAGGAACCTCTCCTTGGCCACATTGAAACTGCCGTGGTTTTGGGAATTCTGGGAGCTGAAGTTTGTTATGGACAATGCTTTTTTCTGGGGGTAAGCATACCCCTAAACATTTTGTGAATATAATGGGAGAAGAAACTATTTTTTAAGAAAAAAATAGTTTCTTCTCCAGCACGGTGAACCGCCAGTTCCATTGCTGTCCTCTGATGGCAGCCTTTTGTCCATTTACTGTATTTATTTCCCCCGATTTGAACGATAAAATGGTGGTTTTCTGGAGTCAAAAGGAGGGGACCCCTAAACATTTTTTTTAAAGAAAAAAGCACTGGTTACGGGTTTTCAAGAGTTACTTGGAGACCCCTGTATTCCCACCCCGGAGCTACGATTCCCAAAGAAGGGAGACGGTTTGTTGAACCCCTCTGGCATTTGTAGCTCTATGAGGGGAATGGGGGTCCCCTCTGAACCCTCAACACCGTTAATAGCGGACAGCTCCCAGAATCCTTTGGGGCAGCGGTTCACAGCCTGTGGGTCCCCTGTGGACTACAACTCCCATCATCCCTGAGCTCTGGCCTTGCTAGCTAGGGATGATGGGAGTTGTAGTCCAACAACCTCTGGGGACCACAGGTTGAGAAAGGCTGCTTTGGGGGGAAGCCATGATTGCTTCACCAATGGCCGAAGGCGGCCATCGTTGGCACCATTTTTCTACCTGAAGCCAAAGTGCCCGTTCCGTGGAAGGGGTCACGGCGCCGCGGGGGACGCAACCTGCTCCCTGAAGGCCTTGGCCAACCGTTTGGCTTCCTTGGCGCCCTCCACAGCTCGCCGGAGGAACCGACATGGGTCGGCCCTCACCCAGGCGACCTCCCGGGCCAGGCCTTCAAGGGCCGGCCGAGCGAGCCCTTCCAGAAGGTTCCACTGCAGCAGGAAGTAGCTGGGGAGGCGCCGGTGCGCCAAGCCGGCGGAGAGGTCGTCCAAGAGGCCCAGCAAGGCGTGCGCCGCGTTCTCGTCCCGGCCGAGGTAGCTGGACGGCAGCCGCTCGCACGACCACAACGCCAAGGTGAAGAGGTGGTAGGGCCCCAGGCCTCCGCGCAGGTCGCAACCCAGCATGGCCATGGCGGCCCGGAGGGCGCGGAGAAGGGGCGGGGACAGGATCCGGCGGAGGTGCAGCTCGCTGGCCGAAAAGGCCAGGCGCCAGGCGCCGCAGGACACGGATGGTATGAGGTAAAAGCTGCCGGCCGCTTCTTCGTCCGTCATTTTGCCGTCCCAGAAATGGGCTTGCGCCAACCACGACTGGGCAACTTCCGGCCAGCCCTTGAAGGCCACAACCGGGAGGATGTCGTAGAGGACGCGGCGAAGCCCGACGCGGACAATCAGGGAGGTGACAGAGCCGCGCCGCACGACACGGACGTCCTCGTCGGCAGGGAAGGAGCACGAGAGCCACTCACAAACCAGCTCGGCCGACAGGTGGGCCTCGTCGCCCGAGCAACAGTCCGCCCAGCGGGTCAGTGTCTCGGGGCCGAAGGGTTGGAGGCTGATCTGCGCGTGGCCCGGGGGGCTCTGCTTCATGTCCAAGGTGACGGGGACCCCGGCGGCGCTCAGGACGGGCACCAGGAGGGTGAAGTCGGCGTCGTAGTCGCCCCCGGCGGAAAGAGGGCACAGGGTGCCAGGATCGACGTGGACGGTGCCCCGCTGGGCTCCGCCGGACAGGATCAAGTAGCGGTTGATGGGAGGAAGCTTCCCCTCGGATTTCTGGACCTGACCTGGCGGGAGGGAAAAAAAATAGGAGACTTGAGACCCCTGTTTGACTCCCTAATTTTGGGGGGCTGGTTTGACCAGCCCTCCCTTAGCAAATGGTTCTTCCTCTGCCTGGAAAGACCCCCCACAGATACAATATGATAATCTTTATTGTCATTGTCCCGTACAGAACAACGAACTTGAAAAATCTACAGTGGTGCCTCGCAAGACGAAATTAATTCGTTCCGCGAGTTTTGTCGTCTTGCGATTTTTTTTCGTCTTGCGAAGCACGGTGTCGGGAAAGTTTTGGAAAAGCTTCAAAAATCACCAAAGTCTTCAAAAACCTCAAAAAAGGCTACCACACCGCGTGCTATGAGTTGCTCCTCGAAGTCAAGTCGCAACTGTATTAACGGTGTTAAGAAAAAGGAAACAAACTTGCAAGACGTTTCCGTCTTGTGAAGCAAGCCCATAGGGAAAATCGTCTTGCGAAGCAGCTCAAAAAACAAAAAACCCTTTCGTTTTGCGAGTTGTCCGTCTTGCGAGGCATTCGTCTTGCGAGGTACCACTGTATATCAGACATTCAAAAACCAACAAGCCTGCTATCCCAGCCTGGTTAGCCCCCTAAAAACTCTGATACCCCATTTTTAAATACAATATACTCCCACAGAGACTACCTTACACTGCATTTAAAACCAATCACATTCGATAGAAACTGTTTCTCAGGCGGCTAGTCCTAAGTCTTTATAACCCTGGACCTTCTTCCAGAAGGCAGAAGCTGAAAGAGATCATTTCCAGGGTGCGCACTATCCTGCGCTATCTCTGCAGCTTTCTTATGGCACTGCCTGGAAGCGTAGATTTGATCCAAGGTGGGAAGAGTGCACCCAGTTATTCTCTCCGCAGTCTTTACAACCCTGGACAGCATTGTTTTTCCCCTGGCCGTGCAGCTCCCATACCACACACAGACCATAAGTTAATACATTCTCAAGAGTGAAATGGTAAAATGCCATCAACAGGTCCTTTGAGAGATTATTTTTCCGGAGGATTCTCAGAAAATATAAGCTCTGCTGTGCTCTCTTCATCAGGTCTTTGCTGTTTTCTCCCCAGGTTGGGTCATCTCTCAACTCCATTCCCAGAAATTGAAACAAAGAGGTTCTGTCCAAGATGGTTCTGGTCAGCTGTTGCTGTTGGCCTCCATCTGTCTTGAGAGACAATGGAGTGTGCCTCTGGGGGTGAAGTCAAACTGCTGGGGCACAAGTCTAGACAGTGGGGGGGGGCGGTCCAGGGCTGCCCAAATGACATGAACCCCCTCTCGGTCTCACTGATATGGTCCAAAGGAAAGCAGAACAAAATGTTTGGCACGAGTTGCCGGAAGGAGATGTACAAGGCCTCATCCAACCATCCCAGGGACTCCACTCTACTACCAGCTCCATCTGGTACGCAGGATGAAACCCTCCCTGCCCACAGACTGTCTGGCCAAAGTGGAGCATGCTCTGGTTATCTCCTGCTTGGACTACTGCCATGCGCTCTACGTGGGGCTACCTTTGAAGGTGACCCGGAAACTACAATTAATCCAGAATGCGGCAGCTAGACTGGGGACTGGAATACCATATAACACCAGTCCTGAAAGACCTACATTGGCTCCCAGGACGTTTCTGAGCACAATTCAAAGTGTTGGTGCTGACCTTGAAAGCCCTAAACGGCCTCAAAGGCCCTGTAGACCTGAAGGAGCATCTCCACCCCCATCGTCCAGCCTGGACACTGAGGTCCAGCGCCAAGGGCCTTCTGGCGGTTCCCTCATTGCGAGAAGTGAGGTTGCAGGGAAATAGGCAGAGGGCCTTCTCAGTTGTGACGCCCACCCTGTGGAACACCCTCCCTTCAGATGTGAAGGAAATAAGCAGCTATCCTCTCTTTAAAAGACATCTGAAGGCAGCCCTGTTCAGGGAAGTTTTTAATATTTAATGCTGTACTGTTTTTAACACTTGATTGGGAGCCGCCCAGAGTGGCTGGGGAAACTCAGCCAGATGGGCGGGGTATAAATAATAAATTATTATTATTATTATTATTATTATTATTATTATTATTATTAGTGTAGGGTTTACACAAGGCAGTAGAAGTTTAGGATCAGATTTTTCCTACACGGGCTCCCTTCCCAGGCTGACCGTCTCCCTCTGTCCCCCTCTCCCAAAACACCTTCCCCCCCTTTCCAGGGTCGAGCCACTCACCCAGCAGGGAGAAAACCTTATCCTTTGCACGGTGCAGTTCCGGGGCGTCCCGGACGCCTGGGTCCCTGGCCTCATATTCTTGGATGAGCTGGTTGATCTCTTCGATGCGTGCCCCGGAACGGAAATCCAGGTCTGTGAGAGGCTTGGCAGGGGCTGGCTTGGGGTTGGGGGGGTCCCCGAAAAGGGATGCCATCCCCCCGCTTTCCAGCAGGACGAACAGAGAGAGGGAGAGAGAAAGAAAAGAGGGGGGATGATCTCCTCACGACCTTCATTGGAAGAGAAAAATGACTTGATAAGGAGGTAGGATCCTGCTACTGCAGCCAGTGCTCCCATTGAGACTGGCGGGGGGGGGGAGGCGGAAAGACCCCCAGCTCATTCTAGGTATATTTAAAGCATGCACACGCTGCAAAAAGTGGGCAGTGCTGTGTAGTGGTTAGAGCGTTGGACTAGGACCTGGGGGAGAGACCCGGGTTCCAATCCCTACTCACTGGGAGACTCACTGGGAGACTCACTGTGGTGGCTGTTTCTGACCAATATTAAGAAATAAATTCACGGCTGGCAAAATCCCAACATTTGACTTTGATTGGCACAGACTAGTTTTTTTTTTTTAATGTTTAAAATTTTATTTTTTACCAACAACCAAACACAAACATTGAAACCTCCCCCAGGCGGCTGATATATTGGGTAAAGGTAAAGGGACCCCTGACCATTAGGTCCAGATGTGACCGACTCTGGGGTTGCGGCGCTCATCTCGCTTTATTGGCCGTGGGAGCTGGCGTACAGCTTCCGGGTCATGTGGCCAGCATGACTAAGCCGCTTCTGGCGAACCAGAGCAGTGCACGGAAACGCCGTTTACCTTCCTGTCGGAGTGGTACCTATTTATCTACTTGCACTTTGATGTGCTTTCGAACTGCTAGGTTGGCAGGAGCAGGGACTGAGTAACGGGAGCTCACCCCGTTGCGGGGATTCGAACCACTGACCTTCTGATCGGCAAGTTCTAGGCTCTGTGGTTTAACCCACAGCGCCACCCGCGTCGATACATTGGGTATACATAATAAAAAATAACATATTCAAATAACCATATGTACAATTTTATATACGTTAACACTCCTCCCTCCACAAGATTTAACTTTTAACATTTTAATTGCCCCAAATTGTTCAAACCTACCCAAATAATTCCAATATCTTCTCAAATCGATCCTCCTCTTTCTCACTGACCTTAAACCCTTTCATTCTGTGGATCTTCACAGCTAGATATTCTAAAAATATAATATTATTCAGTTTTTTCCTCCGCTGGTTCACCCCTAGCTCCTCTGCATTTTTCCAATTACTCGCTATAAACTGTTTGGCTGCATCAATTTTACCCACTTACATTCCTCTTTTGTTTTTAACTCGGATTAGAAGAACCATTAATTTAGATATTCCCACCTTCCTGCCCACAATTCCCAATTTTTCTATACCTGATTGGTACCGACTAGTAGACCTCTTTGTTATTTTCTGGCTCGACTTCAAACTGAACCTCTTCCTCCCTGTTCCGACATCGCGCAAAACGTTTTTGATTACTTTGCCAAGAGAGAACCCCGGGAGCTGCGCTTTATCCAGGCTGCTCGGAACTGTAGCCGGGGTAAAACTACAATTCGCAGCACTTGGTTAAACTACAATTCCCACGGATCGTTTTGGGCGGTGATGGAGGAGAGGGGAAATGTACTTTTCCGCGTCTGGTGAGACGCAGGTGTAGGAGGAGGAGGGTGCTGGCGGGCGGTGCCACCCCTGGGCTGCTTGCCAGCAAAAAGACAGGCAGGTAGGTGGGTAAGTAGGTAGGTGGGTGGGTGGGAGCTAGCCGAGGGCCGGCTCAGGTGGGTGCGCTCGCCCTCGGGGGCCAGACTCCGCTGGAAATATCTCGGATCTGGACGCGCAATGGCGGGGAATAGCTCTGCCGGCGCACCTGGGCGCGCGATGGAGACCATCGCCCAGGTAAAATGCAGGTGCAACGACCCCTGCTCCTTCCTCCTCCCTCTCTCCTCCTTCCTCCTTCCTCCTTTTCTTTCCCTCTCCTCCCCTTCCCTCCCTCTCCCCCTCCGGCTGCTACCTGCTCCGCCGAGGAAATCCAGGAAGCCCCATCCCGCTCACCTGCAACTTACCTGTCCAAGCGGAGGGCGCGCCCACAGTCAGGGAATCTCAGCTCCTAAGCACCCTGGGAAATGTAGTTTCTCCCCACTGACTCCCGCTTCCAGGCGTGTCCCAAAGCATGCTGGGAAACGTAGTCTTTCCTCCCCACCTTTTTCTTTTTAAAGCGCTCTCAAAAGGTCCTCCAAAGCACCTTGGCTAGTTTTGTCCCAAACGAGACCTTTTCCTAGGGGAGAAGCGAAGTCTTGGCTCTATTTTCTACATCCAGGGCTAATTCAGTGCAGTCCTAACAGCCCTGGGACGTCTATTTTTTCTCTCTTGGTCCCTCCAGCTGCAGTTGTAGTTTTTAATGTGGGTTTCCAAAATGCCTGCCTTGTGACTCCCGCCCGCTTGGCCCTTGGGTCCTTTCCAACTCTGCAATTCTGTGATTCTATGGAAGCAAATACCTGCATCCCCAGGTGAGGTTACTTGGCTGCCTGAAAACTGCCTTGTAGCTACAGCAGTACTACAGTAGTACCTTGGTTTTCGAACATAATCTGTTCCAGAAGACCGTTTGCGTTCTGATACGTTCAGAAACCAAGGAGCAAAGGGTGGTCTGCAAATTTAATAGAGAAAATTGAGAAAAATAACATATACACTCAGCGGAAACTGTTCGACTTCCGAGGCACGTTCAAAACTGGAAGTATTTGCTTCCGGGTATACAGCGTTTGAAAACTGAAATGTTCGTCAACGAAGACTTTCGAAAACCAATGTACCACTGTACTTTAAACCTTTCCCCACTCAAACCCCACATACAGTGGTACCTCGGGTTAAGTACTTAATTCATTCTGGAGGTCCGTACTTAACCTGAAACTGTTCTTAACCTGAAGCACCACTTTAGCTAATGGGGCCAACTGCTGCTGCCGCACCGCCGGAGCACGATTTCTGTTCTCATCCTGAAGCAAAGTTCTTAACCTGAAGCACTATTTCTGGGTTAGCGGAGTCTGTAACCTGAAGTGTATGTAACCCGAGGTACCACTGTACTGAGATATATACCCTCTCCCATGTTAAAGGAATTTTAAGGTCTCAAAAATTGAACAAATGTAGATCATTGCACAAGGAAAACACACATACATAAATATATTGTAATAAAAAATTAAAGGTCATATATATATATATATATGGACCACATGTCTGGAGCAGCACAGGAAGACCGCCCTGAAACCATTTTGACTCCCAAACTGACCAAATCTTTTCTCTGCAAGGAGGGAGGGGGTGAGGGAACCTTCCCATCGTCTCAGGAATTGGAAAATCGCCATCTCAAAGGAATGGCCAGACCACCAGGAAAGGCAATCACATAGGGCATTATCAGATAACCTGGCAGACAGGAGATAAACAATGCACTCAGATTTCTGTTGTAGACCGCCTTTTCTGTGATGTAAATATGATGTTTGTGGGGGGTGGTCTTGGGTTACACCCCTTCTGTGATGTATGTATGATGTATGGAGGGGTGGTCTTGAGCTCCAGGGAGGGAATTTAAAATGTCTATATAAGGGTGGACACACCTGGGTTCTGGGTCCTCCTCCTTTCCTGCTTGTGAGGGGAGCACCCTGTTGCAACAGCTTTAATAAAGATCAATCTTACTAGCCGCTTTGATTCTCAATATTCTCTGGTTGGCCTCTGTTATTTTCTCCTACTGATAGGGAACCCACTTAAGGACTCTGTACGGGCTCTTGAATACCCCATAAGGGAAGAAGGGCAGGTTTTGTTTACAACACTGTACTCCTTAGGCCTGGCACCCCGGCCAGATCCTGCTTCTTCAAATTAAGAGCTAATTTCATGTGATTCATTGCTGGCTTGCTCCTGTCGAGGCACCAAACCTAAACGCAAACCAATCCTAAATGCAAGCCAGAATTGCTGCGCAACACACAATGCTTTCGCAGAATGGACGTGCAGTCGATGGTTTTGCTTTTTATTTCCTTTCCCAACCCAAAGGTGACTCAGGCCGGGGCGGCCAGGTCCTCGTCCTCCTCTCTTGCGGGTTCCCATTTCAGATGGGGTCCCTGCTACTGTTTCACCGGGCGGTACACCCAGTCCGAGACGGCGGCTGGCTCAGGCCAGGAATACCGCGGTTTGGCGCTGGGGGTCTCCGGCGGCGCCGTCCCTGGCAAAGGGCCGCCGCCGATGCTGTGGAACCGGGGCGCTGCCGGTGGCGACAGCGGACTGTTCAGCAGCTGCTCCGGTTCGGCGCGCGATTTCCGCCGGGAGGATTCCCGAGGCTCGTACTCGACCGGCTGCTCTTCCGGCGTGGTCACGATGGTCCCTCGCCGCCGGTAGCTTCTCTCAGGGCTGCCCGACCGGCTCGCCGGCGGCGTTTGGGGGTGCACCGGATAGATGTAGACTTTGGTAGGCCTGCGGCCCGCCGTCCCGGGGTATTCGGCCTCCGGCGCGGAGCGGTACTGGTTATCGTTCGATGGCAACCTCGAGAAGTAATCGGGGTTTACCGCCATGCTGTTCCGGTGATCGTTGCTGCTGCCCGAGGCCAGCATGGGGTCGGAGGAGCCGCAGGCGACGTCCCGGCAGCGGGTGACAGGGGAGGGCGCTGAGGATGTGCGCGGGCGCTGCCGGGGGTCGCAGTCACAGGTGCAGCACCGCAGAGCGTGGCACGGCAGGTAATCAGGGCAGGGGCGCCGGCCAAGACGCTGGTGCTCTCTGCAGGGAAAAGGTTCGTTCTGCAAGTTCATGGTGACCTTCAGCGGCTCCAGGGTGCAGTGGAGGCAGCGCCGGTGCGGCGAACAGCTTTCGCGCCGGCGCCGGCGAGGGAGGTTCTGGTCGGACCACTGCGCTGCCAGCCGCCTGGATTGGGTTCTCCTCGTCTTGGGGGTGGCGCACATCTTTGACGTCTCGGGTTCTGGGAAGAGAAAGCAAAGGGCCGCAGCGGCAAAGATTGAACTCTCTTAAAATGTTGCATTTGAATAATGGCAAACAACTGTCCTGCTGTGTCAATGGGCTTGTTTATCATATACTATGGGTAGGCAAACTAAGGCCCGGGGGCCGGATCCGGCCCAATCGCCTTCTAAATCCGGCTTGCGGACGGTCCGGGAACCAGCAAGTTTTTACATGAGTGGAATGTGTGCTTTTTATCTAAAATGCATCTCTGGGTTATTTGTGGGGCATAGGAATTCGTTCATATTTTCCCCCCAAAATATAGTCCGGCCCCCCACAAGGTCTGAGGGACAGTGGACCGGCCCACGGCTGAAAAAGTTTGCTGACCCCTGTCCTATACAGTGGATCCTTGCTTCTCAAACAGCTTAGTTGACGAAACAAATCGGCTCCCGAACGGCGAAACCCGGAATGTCTTTCGGAAGCCGGACGTTCGATGCGGCTGTCAGCTATTGTTTCCGAGGCGCCTGCGCCAATCAAAGGCCGCGCCTTGGTTTTCGAACATTTCGGAAGTCAAACGGACTTAAGTTCGAGAACCAAGGTTCCGCTGTATTTGAATCCGGGGTGTTTTGACTCTCCTTCACTGGAGGTTTTTGAGCAGAGGGTAGCCAATTGCCTGTCAGGGATTCTTTAGCTGTGATTCGTGTGTTAAAGGGGGCTGGACTGGATTAAAGCGGGTTGGTCTGGATGACCCCGTGGGTCCCTTCCAATTCTGCAAACCTTTGGGTCTATGACCTCACAAGCTGGACTGTCGCTCATTGCAGGTTTTTAAACAGAGGTGGGGTGCCCATCTCATGGGCTCTCAAATTTCAGCAGCAACCGTGCAACACTATAATTTTGCACCACCTGCCCCTCGAATCTCCGATCTACATCACGGTTGTGGCGCCCCCTGCAGGTTGGTGCTCAGTACAGCCAAAGTTTGTGGCTCTTAAACCGCCTCTGGCTATCTTCCTAGCGATTCTTCACCTGTGATCCCTGCACTTCAGGGGGTTGGACTAGATGACCGCTTGGGAACCCATTCCAACTCTTAAGATTCTACGAATGTAGTAATGTATTTCCATTGCTGTACTTTATGATCAGTTTCATTCCTGATGTTTCGCTGTTGTTGTTTTTTTCTGAACCGGCCTTGGCCTTCCTTCTTAAAACTTTATTTGGCTTCAGTAAGATTTATGTACTGCTTGGTTGTGAAGAACGGGCAAACCTCGAAGCGTTTTACGAAAACACAGAGCAAACTGTTAACATTACTGGTTAGAAAACGGATATCCGAAAGACGGTTAGAATCAACGGTAGCTAAAATAAATAAATCGAGGACTTGTAGCCTCTCAATGTCTGCGTAGACCGGCCTGATCAAAAATGTTTTGCAGCTAAAAGGAGTACAGCGATGGTTCCTGACTAAGGTCAAGTGGCGGGGAGTTCCAAAGTGTACTTAAAGATCAATTTCTGACAAGTGCAGAAACTCTTCAGTAATATTACGGCTAGCGACGATAATCTTTCAAAACGGCAACGGAAAGGACGATTGGGTTCCAATGCAGCAAACGAAAGGTTTGCGGAAAGAAAGTATAGGGTTCCTCAGGGTTTAATCTTATCCCCATTGCTATTCAACATCTACATGCCTGGGATAAGGCTCAGTCAGTAGAACAAGGAACTCTAAAAATCAGGGTTGTGGGTTTGAGTCCCAGTCAGGGCATGTGGGATACTCTCACAGGGGAGACTCACCTGATGCCTTCATTATACACCTTTAGGCACCAGGCAAAAACTTTCCTCTCGGACTGGCTGGCATTCCAGGCCCTTTTAAATGTGTTTTTTTTGGGGGGAATTATTAGTTTGTTTCTGTTTGTATTTTTATTATTTCGTGGTTTTGATACTGCAGTTTTGTGTTGTGAACCGCCCTGAGATTGACGGGTGAAATTTGGTGTACAAATTTAATGTTATAAGAATTCTAAGGTCTCAAATACAAATTGAATGTTCACAAATGTACAAGGCATACACATACATAAGTATATAAACCATGTGTCTGAGATAGTAAAGGTAAAGGGACCTTTGGGTCCAGTCGTGGCCGACTCTGGGGTTGCGGCGCTCATCTTGCTTTATGGGCTGAGGGAGCCGGCGTCCAGCTTCCAGGTCATGTGGCCAGCATGACTAAGCCGCTTCTGGCGAACCAGAGCAGCGCACGGAAACGCCGTTTACCTTCCCGCCGGAGCGGTACCTATTTATCTACTTGCACTGGTGTGCTTTCGAACTGCTATGTTGGCGGGAGCAGGGACTGAGCAACGGGAGCTCACCCCGTCACGGGGATTCGAACCGCCGACCTTCTGATTGGCAAGCCCTAGGCTCTGTGGTTTATACCACAGCGCCACCTGGAGAACAATCCTGAAGCCATTTTGACTCTCCCAATGATCTCAAATATTCCTCTGCAGTAAGGGAGGAAAATGGGGAAAGCCTTCCCGTTGTCTTTTCGTTTGCAAATCCTGTCTTAAGGGTACATTTGTGTAGGAATAGGGTGAGCCTGTGACCTGGACTGAGGAACTAAAGTATTAACCATCACAAAAGAATGGCCAGGCTGCCCAGGTAAAGCAATCAGTGACCATTATCAGGTATCCTGGCAGACAGGATTTCCGCTGCAGACTGCTTCCTTCTGTGATGTATGCATGATGTTTGGGGCTACAGGGTGGGAAATTTCAAGAGTCTATATAAGGGCTTGTGCACCATTGTTCTGGGTCCCTCCTGCCTCCTGCGTGGGGTGAGTGGGGACCCTGTTGCAACAGTTTAATAAAGATCAGGCTTACTAGCCGCTTTGCTTCTCAATATTCTCTGGTTGGCCTCTGTTATTTCCTCCTACCGATAGGGAACCCACTTAAGGACTCTATACGGGCTCTTGGAGACCCCATAAGGGAAAAGGAGCAGAGTTTTTTTTTTCTTATAACAAGACTAAGTTTGTTTGTTTTTTGTTTTTTTTACCAAAGACTAGGTTTTTTCTTAATAAGACTAGGGGTTTTTTTACCAAAAAATTAGGTTTAAAATTGGGGCTCGTCTTAAACATGGGTAGTGCTGAGGGGGTGTTTTCTTAATTTGGAGTCCCCCAAAATAGTGTGCGTCGTATATATGGGGGGCATCTTATACACATCAAAACACGGTAAATTATAATTTGAATTTGCTGGTGACTCTATCCCATGGGTAGGCAAACTAAGGCCCGGGGGCCGGATCCGGTCCAATCACCTTCTAAATCTGGCCCACAGACAGTCCGGGAATCAGTGTGTTTTTACATGAGTAGAATGTGTCCTTTAATTTAAAATGCATCTTAGCAGATTTTTTTTCTTACAACATTCATAAATGAGAATAAAACGTCCCCATAAAGGCATAAACTCACCCTTTGCGCAGATCGTTCCAATCAGTGTCCCAAGCAGGCAGCAGAAATAATAGCAGGCCTGGAGGGAGAAGAGGAAGGTGGAGGATTATAGGGGGCCACGTCAGACGGCTGGTGGCCCCTGGGACTCAGCTGAGGCCTCTGGCCTGGCCTGGCAGCTGCCATATCCTGAATCCAGCCGCCGGGTCCATGCAACCCCGTACTGCCAATTCTGACTGGCAGAGGCTGCTCAAGGCTGTTTCCCAGCAGCAGCAGCCTGTTCTTTTCAAACACTGCCAGGGGTTGGAGCATCTAACCAGGACACGATCAGACCAAAAGGGATGCCTTCTAGTCCAGCGTCCTGGTCTCAAAGTGGCCTGGGGAGGAAACCCGAAAGCAGGATTCGAACACAACTCTCCCTCCTCCAGTGTTCAGAAGCATTGTGCCTCCAACCGTGGGGGCCACAGCCAATATTATTTTATGAATGTTTTGTTATGTTACGGGGAAATTGGAAGGGGGTGAGAGCAGGGGCGTACGAAGGGGTGTGTGGTTGGGGCGGTCCGACCCGGGTGCCATCCCAGAGTGGGGTGACAAAATCCCCCCTGGGTGGATCGCGCCGCCCCAATGCGCCGGGTTCAGGAGCAGCTAGCTCTGCCACTGGAAGCAAAGACAACAAGACTACAAATGGAGCGATTCACTGATCAATGCATATATGTATTGGCTCAATGGGAAAACTCTAGAAAGCCATAAGAAATCACTCGTCGTGAAAGAAGAATGGCAGATGAAATTAATGGACTGTGCAGAATTGGACAAAATGACAGGAAGGATTTGAAACCTGCGGGACCAGAGATTTACAGAAGATTGGCAGAAGTATACAAACTATTTGAGAAGCAATTGTAACCAACACATTATGCTAGTAGGACGACAAGAAGTTTTGTAAGGAGAAATATACGAAACGTGACAAACTCGATAAAGAATAGAGATATTGCTTATGAGTTTTAAATGTAATAGGGGAAGTAAGAAATGCGAACATTCTTTTGGAAGCCAAATGTCCGACGGGGCTTCCGATTGGCTGCAGGAGCTGCTTCCTGCAGCCAATCAGAAGATGCGATTTGGTTTCCGAACATTTCGGAAGCCGGACGGACTTCTGGAGCGGATTCTGCTCGACTTCCGAGGTACGACTGTACAACCTTTTAGAAGGCAGCCCTGTAAGTTTTTAAATTTTTTATGATGCTTTGATATATGTAGGAAGCCGCCCAGATGGCTGTCAGATGGCTGGGATAATAATAATAATACAGTGGTACCTCTGGTTGTGAACGGGATCCGTTCCGGAGGCCCGTTCACAACATGAGCAGAACGCAACCCACATCTGTGCGTGCGCAGGTTGCGATTCGCCGCTTCTGCTCATGACGTCATTTTGAGCGTCTGCACATGCGTAAGTGGCAAAACCTGGAAGTAACCCTTTCTGAAAACACTAAACCTGAAGCAAACGTAACATGAGGTATGACTGTAATAATAATAATAATAATAATAATAATAATAATGGAATAAAAGATAAAGGGTCCCCTGACCATTAGGTCCAGTCATGGACGACTCTGGGGTTGCGGCGCTCATCTCGCTTTATTGGCTGAGGGAGCCGGCGTCCAGCTTCCGGGTCATGTGGCCAGCATGACGAAGCTGCTTCTGGCGAACCAGAGCAGCGCACAGAAACGCCGTTTACCTGCCGGAGTGGTACCTATTTATCTACTTGCACTTTGAGGTGCTTTCGAACTGCTAGGTGGGCAGGAGCAGGGACCGAGCAACGGGAGCTCACCCCGTCGCGGGAATTCGAACCGCCGACCTTCTGATCGGCAAGTCCCAGGCTCTGTGGTTTAACCCACAGCGCCACCTGCGTCCCTTTCCGTAATGGAATAGGGCGTCCCTATTTTCATCAGAGAAATGCGGGAGGGTATGGAACAGGATGCTGGCCTCGACGGGCCTCATCCTGCAGGTACTTCCGATTTGTAGGGAAGAGTGCTAACTCTCAGGGGGCAGAGCATCCCGGTGCCACTGGAATTGTGGCTCCACAAAGACCTCCAGTCCAATTGCCCGCCAGCGCTTCAGGGGCCTGATCCAGGCCCTCCCTCCCCGCAAATGCATGCCAACGGCCCTCTCACCGCTGCGGCCAGCTTCAGCGCCAGATGGACCAGGACGATCAAAGCGACCAGGATGGCGATGGTTTCGTGGAGCTCCAGGCAGCATCCCTCGGGGGACGGGTGGCAGTGGAAGCTGGACTCCCCCATGGGAGAGGCGACTGGGCCAGCAGCTGGCTGGCTGAGCCCCACATCCCCACCGGCCTCCACGCCCAGGGGCACAGGGCAGGGCAGCTGTCCAGCTGGCAGGAGCTAATGGCTGGCCGGGGAGGCTGAGGGGAAAGGGGATTTGTGATGCAGTTGCCCTGGCAGCCGGGAGGGGGATTGTGACGCGGCGGGGGGGGGGGGCCAAGAGGCAAATGGGCCTCTGTGGGGAGGTGGTCCCTCTATAGGGGTCATGATAGGGGTCATGGAGGGCGGCCCTGGAGGAGGGATGCAAGTGCGATAGGAATTTTGAGGTCTCAGATATATATTAAATGTTCATCAATGTACCAGCCAAGCACGTACATAGATCAGCACAGGACGACCGACCTGGAACCGTTTTGATTCCCAAACTGAGCAAATGTTTTCTCTGCAAGGTCAAAGGAAAATGGAAAAGCCTGCCCGTTGTCTTTTCCTTCACAAAACCTGTCTTAAGGGCACATTTAAGATATGAATAGGGTGTGAGCCTGTGACCTGACCCAGGAACTGCAGTATTTTCGCTCTATAAAATGCACCAGAGCATAAGACGTTTTTGGAGGAGGAAAACAAGAAAAAAATTATTTTGAATCCCAGAAGCCAGAACAGCAAAAGGGATTGCTGCGCAGCGAAAGCAGCGATCCCTCTTGCTGTTCTGGCTCCTGGGATAGCTGCGCAAAATACGGCAAAAAATACAGTAAGTATTTATCATTACAAAAGACTGGCCCTCTTTGAAAAAAGTTTGGACACTGTTAAGTTGTGGGTGAACATCTCAGACGACACAGCGATTCTTCAAACAGCTCTTGTTTATTCACAGGCCAGAACAGAACTGAACTGAAGCGTTCAGCCACCCTGCTTATATAGAGCTCCAGTACCACGCAACTGCAACAACTTTCTGTAACTATCCAATCACGGAATGTCACTTTCAATCCTTTATTTGCATATGTGGACCTGAGTGAAAACTATCTACAGTATCCCCCTGCTGGCCTAGGGTGAGAACTTCAGTACATAACAGACACCACTGCCTTATGGGGTACCATACAGAGTCCTTAAGTAGGTTCTCTAACAGTAGGAGGAAATAACAGAGGACAACCAGAGAATATTGTGAAGCAAATCAGCTAGTGTTATAAGAATTTTAAGGTCTTAGAAGTGGCTTTGTCATGGCCTAAGGGAGCCGGCGTACAGCTTCCGGGTCACGTGGCCAGCAGGACTAAGCTGCTTCTGGGGAACCAGAGCAGCGCACGGAAACGCCGTTTACCTTCCCGCCGGAGCGGTACCTATTTATCTACTTGCACTTTGAGGTGCTTTCGAACTGCTAGGTTGGCAGAAGCAGGGATTGAGCAACGGGAGCTCACCCCGTCACGGGGATTCGAACCACCGACCTTCTGATGGGCAAGCCCTAGGCTCTGTGGCTATTGTGGCTTTCGGACTCAGATGGTGGGAATTCTCGTGCTGGCCCGAAATACACCACCTTTACCACCAGATGGCACCAGCAAGCTATGGAATAACCCTTATCTGTGTCTGGGCTTCTTCCTGCTTTTTAACCCATGAGATTTTTGCCTGTTTCACAGAACACAAACTGGCCACCCGATCGGATGCCTCCAGCACATCCTGCTCTACCCACTAGGCGTCACTTCTATTCCTGCTGGGCCGGAAGTCATTCCTCCTTTCCCTCCCTCTGGCTCTGCTCCTTCCCATGAGGACCTGGGTTCGAATGTGGGTTGAATCTGGGCTCAGGCACGGTTTTGGGACTCAATGAGCCTCGACGGATGATGACTTCTCTCAAGAACGGGACAGTGGGAGTGCCACTCCTGTGTCTTGATTTCTTGGCAGCTTCTGCTGATTCCTGAATAATATTAGCAACAATAATTTGTATAGTAGGGACGCGGGTGGCACTGTGGGTTTAACCACAGAGCCTAGGACTTGCTGATCAGAAGGTCGGCAGTTTGAATCCCCGAGACGGGGTGAGCTCCTGTTGCTCGGTCCCTGCTCCTGCCAACCTAGCAGTTCGAAAGCACGTCAAAGTGCAAGTAGATAAATAGGTACCACTCTGGCGGGAAGGTAAACGGCGTTTCCGTGCACTGCTCTGATTCGCCAGAAGCGGCTCAGTCATGCTGGCCACATGACCCGGAAGCTGTACGCTGGCTCCCTCGGCCAGTAAAGCAAGATGAGCGCCACAACCCCACAGTCGGCCACGACTGGACCTAATGGTCAGGGGCCCCTTTACCTTTAATTTGTATAGTGCCCTTCATCTATTGATCTCAGGGCGGTTTGCAACATAAAAACACAAAATGCATAATAAAAACAAGAACAAACAATTAAACCCTTTCCCACAAACACATTTTAAAGGGTATTGGATGTTAATCAGCCAAAGGCCTGGTTGAATGTTTTCACCTGGTGCCTAAAGATATGTAATGAAGCTGCCAGATTCCCTGGGGAGAATACCCCACAAACAGGGAGCCACTGCAGAAAAGGCCCCGTTCTTGCATTACCACCCTCCAGACCAGGCATGGGCAAACTCAGCCTGGTCCAGATGTTTTGGGCCTACAACTCCCATGATCCCTAGCTAGCAGGACCAGTGCTCAGGGATGATGGGAACTGCAGTCCCAAAACATCTGGAGGCCACCAAATTCTGTGCCTCCAAACCGTCTTCAGAGGCAGCCCTACGTATAACACATTGCAGGGGGTTTGGACTAGATGACTCTCCAATGCTACAATTCTTTTTTTTATATATTCAGAATAGCAAATTGAATCCAGAGCATCACAGCCTTCAAATATTTCAAGACCCAATCTAGTTTTCGTAGCCTCGACTGGCACGGCCACCTCGAGCCTGCTCAAACTTCTGGCCCTTGTATGGCTTATTGTGGCTGTGTCGATTTCCAGGCGCCTTGCCAAAATGCCTGTAAACTTTGTGAGCCTTCCTGGGTCCAGAAAGCAGCACGGTTCCTTCACCCTTGGGGGCAGCCATTGTTATAAGAATTTTAAGGTCTTAGATATGTAATAAATGTTCATATATGTAATAAACGTTCATAAATGTACCAAGCAAACATGTACATAAATATATAAACCACATGTCTGAAACCCCCACAGAAAAAATGTCCTGAAGAAATTGACCTCAATTATTTCTCTGCAAGTGGGAAACCTCCCCATTGTCTCTTTCCTCACAAAACCTGTCTTAAGGGCACATTTAAGATATGAATAGGGTGTGAGCCTGTGACCTGGCTCAGGAACTAAGTACCGTATTTTTTGCACCATAACATCATTACAAAAGACTGGCCAGGCTCCCCAGGAAATCCAATCAAGTGACCATTAAACAGGTAACCTGCCAGACAGGAGCTAAACAACGCACTCAGATTTCTGTTGTAGACCGCCTTTTCTGTGATGTAGGTATGATGTATCTGGGGGTGGTCTTGAACTCCAGGGCAGGGAATTTAAAATGTCTATATAAAAGCTTGCACACCTTTGTTCTGGGTTCCTCCTCCCTCCTGCGTGTGGTGAGTGAGGACCCCATTGCAAAAGTTCAAGAAAGATCAGGCCTACGAGCTTCTTTGCTTCTCAGTATTCTCTGGTTGGCCTCTGTTCTTTTCTCCGACAGATGGAGAACCTGCAAAGGACTCTAGAAGGGCTCTTGTGTCCCCCATAAGGGAATAAGGGCAGATTTCCGTTTATTACACCGTGGCCAACTGGTCAAAAGTCATGATCTGGTCACCAGCTTTTAGGTACGGGCTCCTGGGGTCACTCTCAGGGCACAAATCTTCAGTTTGGGGATTTCCTGGATGCGAACATCATCGGTCACTGTACCCACCACGACAGCAGTTTTGTTCTCCTGGCCATAGCTGTCAACTTACAGATTTGAAAATAAGGGACCAGCAGCCTTGAAAATAAGGGATCAGCAGCCAAAATAAGGGCTTTTAGTCAACCAGCAGCCAAACGAAGCCTCAAGCGGTGGTTCCCACAGCGCAGCAACCCGGCAAAGGGGACGCAGCAAGGGAAACCACCGTCCCCTCTCCGCTGGGAAGCGCTGAGCAAAGGCGAGTCCCCAGGCAACGCGGCCTGGGGATTTGATCGGCACAAGGCATGCAAGCTCCACCCCCCAGTCGTTCTCAGACTCCTTATTGGGTGAGCAACGCAGCCAAGCAACACAGTTGGAGCCTCCCTCCTCCCTGGCCGGCAGGGAGGGAGGGAGAGGAGCTGCTTCCTTTGAAACCTGGGAAATTTAAGGGACATCATCAGTAAGGGACAGCAGCGGGACACGGCGCTGGGATAAGGGAGTTTCCCACCAAATAAGGGACGGTTGACAGCTATGCTCCTGGCGTAGGACCTTCATCTTACAGATCACGAGGGAAACGGACAGCAGAGACCTGTTGGTGTGGCTCATAAAGAGCCGTTTGAGAATCACCTTGTTGAATTTTGCATTGGTCCATCGAGCAAGAAATCTGTAGAGCTTGACCAGGAGGCGAAGGTAGATATCCTGACTCTTTGGGAATGTAAAAAGGAAAAAACTTCTGGGAGATGATATATAATGAGATGAAAAAGATGTTAAAATATACATTAAAAAAAACAACCAGAAGCATTTTTACTTGGTATTATAAGTGAGGATATTAATAGACAGGATGTTAAATTGTTTTTATACGCAACAACAGCGGCAAGAGTATTGTTGGCCCAGAAATGGAAGCAAGAAGACGAAAGAAGAATTGCAGACAAAAATAATGGACTACACAGAATCGGACAAAATGACAGGAAGGATTCGAAACCTGCGGGACCAGAGATTCACAGAAGATTGGAAGAAATATACGAACTGTTTGAAGAGCAACTGTAATCAACAAATTACGCTAGTAGGACTACAAGAAGTTTTGCAAGGAGAAATATATGAAATATTGCAAAGACGAGAGACATTAGTTATAATATTTAAATGTAATAGTGAAAGTAAGAAATGTAAATTAAGTGATAAGGTTCGAAAATTTTCAGATGCGATTGATGGAAGTTAAAAAAAATGTATAAGATATAAAAGTATGTTTAATAATTGTTGAAAATGTTATGTTAAAAAACTAATAAAAATATATATTTTTTAAAAATAGCCTGACTCTTAGGCTCTTTGCATCAAACCTTCCGGTCCCATGGCAGCGTCAGCGGCGCCTGGGAAAAAAGAGCCCAACTCTACAATTCTGTGATTATGTGAAAATCTCTCTCTCTCTCTCTCACACACACACACACAAACTGAAGCACGGTAACGTAAGCAGGTACTCGCTTGGCGTCAATAAGGATCAGGCAGACGCAGCAATGGAGAATAAGAAGGTGAAGTTTATTGCCAGGCAATAAGGACCCAGTTTGGAATCTCTTCCAAAAGGAACTGGGACCCCGAATGACAGAAATCCAGAGGTCTTTATACCTGAGCGGATCACAGCAAATCACAGATCATGAGACAACCATGAGGCAGTCACGATATCGCCAGCGAGAATTAGCCAATTAGCGAGCTTCTTGCCATGCTTCCAGCTCCTGGTCAAGCACAGAGTTCTAGTTCTGCTTTGTTACCGGAAAAATCCGAGGGCTCCCTTGGACAAAAACAAAGACACCAACCAGGATAACTTGGAGCAAAACAGCAGCCTGTAGGCTTGGCCTTTATTGAACTGTTGCAACAGGGTGTTCCCCTCACTTGCAAGAGAGAGGAGGGACCCAGAAAGATGGTGTGCAAGACCTTATAAAAACTTTTGAAATTCCCATCCTCTAGGTCAAGCCCACCCCCAGAAACATCATGCATACATTACAGAAAGGAGGGGTTGAGGGAGGAGTTGTGGTGGTAACCTGAGTGTCCTGTCACCTGGCTGGTTCCTCCTTTCCCCCTGCCCATGAGTCACTTCCAGGAGACAAAGGGGAGTTGGCAGTTTCCTGCCCCCAGAGGGAAGATCTGATCATTGTCCTTTGTTTCAGTCCATGCTGAATCCACTCCCATATGCAAGTTCTTTGTGATCTTGATGGTCTTCTGTCTAGGACCATCAGGGTTGGCATAGCAACTGGGCAGGGCTCCTGTGGATGTGCTGGGATGGTGAAGGGATTATGGCTGACCAGAACCAAGCCACCCTCCTTTGATAGTCCTTGTCATATGGAGTAAAAAAAAAAAATGGAACAGTGCAAATCCGATGTATGGTTGATTTTCTATGAATTTATAACAGAAGTGTGGCATATGTAGTGTGTGAGTGTGAGTGTGTGAAGTTTGTACAAACTGAATTATTGGGGTGGGGGGTTCCTGCTACACTGTCTAACCTCTCCCCTAGTTATGACAGGACAGGGAGTATTGGAGATTTTGTGGTTTGCTCTTCCTGTTCTGTGGATTAATTTAGCCTGTATCTGAGGGGATTTTGTACCAGTATCTCTGATTCACGTCTTCCCCTTGTCCAGGGTACACGGATGTTTGTAGGGGAAAGGTCGGCTCCTAATTTTGCTGTTTCAAGCAGTATGCACATAGCTAAGGCACAGCTTCCCTTTGATTCAAAATGGATTATAAAAATACTGTAAGCCCTGATTATGTGTGAGCATATATGAATATATTGATTACTGATAACTGATTATATGAATAGCGTAGGGGTAGCCCGTCTTCCTTGCCTCAAAACAACTGACAAATATAGCAGACCCCCCCCCCCCGCTTTTTCCCACAGCAAACAATAAAATGCGTCTCATGACTCACATGGCAGCGGGAGAGAATTCGCGTGAACGGGCAGGCGGACAAGTGAGCACATGCCGGGATCAGCCGCCACACCTTCAAGAACCCAAAATTTGCACCAGACCCAGAATGAGAAATAAACAAGAAATATCCTCAGTAGAGCAAGCCTGAGAACAAAAAACACTGTTGGAGTGGGGTGGATTTGCAGAGTGTAATCTAAAGCGATTCTAGGCTGAAATCTAATATCTTGATTGAGGGAAGTCATAGTCCTTCTCTATCTTGCCCTGGTCAGACCACACCTTAGTAAAGATCAAACTTACTAGCTGCTTTGCTTCTCAATATTCCCTGGTTGGCCTCTGTTATTTTCTACTACTGATAGGGAACCCACTTAAGGACTCTGTACGGGCTCTGGAATACCCCATAAGGGAAGGGGAGCAGTTTTTCTTATAACATTTCTTTAGCTGCTTTGTTGAACTAGGTGAGTTTTGGGTTCAGTTCTATCCTCAAAGATTTAGGCTCCAACCCTTAACCCTGGATACCAGGGACTCTGGGACGAAACCCCAGCAAAATCAACAGGACTTGCTTCTGAGTAGCTGTGTTAGCCTTGCACTGTGAAAGCGGGCGAGGGTTGGCGAGGAAGATTGGGGCGGCAGTGTGTGTGTGTGTTTAACCGCAATAATTCTCCCCATCCTTTCTTGTCAAAGCAGGAGATCTGTTCCTCAACAGCACACATAGGCAGACAGGAACGAGGAGGTGAAATGAGAAGGGATCCGCCACGTGCCTGTTTTTCTCTCCCCTCCTTCGAAAGTGCTTCTGTCCGCAGAAGATCTCAGCCGAGCCGCTTAGTGGGCCGGGCAAGTGAAAGCCAGGGACCAGAAGACCAGGTCTTGCAGCCACCCTACCTTGGAAGATTCAGGGAAGGCCAAATGAAGCCCTTTTTCATGCATTGCGGACTGCGGAACTCCCTGCCACAGGAGGGAGTGATGGCAGCCACCAAGCTGGGTGGCTTTAAAAGAGGGCAGGACAAATTCATGGAGGGCTATCGATGGCTACTAGCCAGCATTGCTGTGCTTTGCCTCCGCCGCCAGAAGCAGAGACGCTTCTGAATGCCAGTTGCTGGAAACCGCAGAGCGGTCTTGTGTTCGAATCCTGAACGGTTGGCCTCTGTCAGGACAGGAGGCTGGGCTGGATGAATCCCGTTGGGAGATGGGGAGAAAAACTTATTTAAGCACTCCATCACTTTCAGAAATCCTGGAGACTTAAGAAGGAAGGAAGGAAGGAAGGAAGGAAGGAAGGAAGGAAGGAAAGAAAGAAAGAAGGAAGGAAAGAAAGAAAGAAGGAAGGAAAGAAGGAAGGAAGGAAGGAAGGAAGGAAGGAAGGAAGGAAGGAAAGAAAGAAAGAAAGAAAGAAAGAAAGAAAGAAAGAAAGAAAGAAGGAAAAGAAAGAGCAGATTCTAGTGCCCCTTGCAGGAATGGGCCCTGGTGCGATTGCTGCTAAATTGCATCGTGGATAATCCTCGTCTGTCCCCCAGCCCCAATAGGAACAGAATCTGACTTTGGGGCAATTCAGAGAAGCTATTCAGAGGGCAATTTATAGGCCACCCGTCGCCGTCGCTTCCCCCAGCTCCGGGATCAGGAAGGCGTTAACAGGCTGAGCCCACGAGAAAGAAGCTTTTAATTAACGTTGCTGTGGGGAAGCCTTGCCGAACGAAAAGGGGCTTACTCTGTGTGCGCAAAGATTAGAAGAGGATCCTGGCCGGCGGGCGGGATTTTAACTCTGCTTCGTCGAGAGCTGCAGGAAAAAAGCAATGCCTCAGCACTTGCGAGACGGAGCGTCCTGGAAGCTGCCAGATCTGTATGTTGCTGAGGTGGAGATATAGCCAGGCAGCGCTCAAATCTCATGCCAGAGAGCAAAAGGGGGGGGGGCAATGTTTTTCTCTATCCACTGAGGCCTGGAGCAGGCAAAATATTATTTTATTTTATTTTATTTTATATTTTATTTTATTATTTTATTTTATTTTATTTTATTTTATTTTATTTTATTTTTTATTATTTATACCCCACCCATCTGGCTGAGTCTTCCCAGCCACTCTGGGCGGCTCCCAATCAAATGTTAAAAACAGTACAGCATTAAATATTAAAAACTTCCCTAAACAGGGCTGCCTTCAGATGTCTTTTAAAGATAGGATAACTACTTACCGTATTTTTTGCTCTATAAGACTCACTTTTTCCCTCCTAAAAAGTAAGGGGAAATGTGTGTGCGTCTTATGGGGCGAATGCAGGCTGCGCAGCTATCCCAGAAGCCAGAACAGCAAGAGGGAGTGATCCCTCTTGCTGTTCTGGCTTCTGAGATTCAGAATATTTTTTTTCTTGTTTTCCTCCTCCAAAAACTAGGTGCGTCTTGTGGTCTGGTGCGTCTTATAGAGCGAAAAATACGGTATTTCCTTCACATCTGAAGGGAGGGTGTTCCACAGGGCGGGTGCCACCACCGAGAAGGCCCTCTGTCTGGTTCCCTGTAACCTCACTTCTCGCAGGGAGGGAACCTCCAGAAGGCCCTTGGAGCTGGACCTCAGTGTCTGGGCTAAATGATGGGGGTGGAGACACTCCTTCAGGTCTACTGGGCCTTTGAGGCCATTTAGGGCTTTCAAAGTCAGCACCAACACTTTGAATTGTGCTCGGAAACGTCCTGGGAGCCAATGCAGATCTCTCAGGACCGGTGTTAGGTGGTCCCAGTGACCAGTCTAGCTGCCACATACTGGATTAATTGTAGTTTCCGGGTCACCTTCAAAGGTAGCCCCACGTAGAGCGCATTGCAGTAGTCCAAGTGGGAGATAACCAGAGCATGCGCCACTCTGGCCAGACAGTCTGTGGACTGGAGGGTCTCATCCTGCGTACCAGATGGAGCTGGTAGACAGCTGCCCTGGACATAGAACTGACCTGCGCCTCCATGGACAGCAGTGAGTCTAGAATGACTCCCAGGCTGCGCACCTGGTCCTTCGGGGGCACAGTTGTCCCATTCAGGACCAGGGAGTCTTCCACACCTGCCCGCCCCCTGTCCCCCCAAAACAGTCCTTCTGTCTTGTCAGGATTCAACCTCAATCTGTTAGCCGCCATCCATCCTTCAACCGCCTCCAGGCACTTTTATTTTATTTTATTTTATTCTTTCTTTCTATTTTATTCAACCCCCCCCACCACAACAACCCTGCGAGGGAGTCCTTCCCACTGTCCAACAGGGCCAAAGTCCGTCCGCCCACCTGCTTGGGTGCTTTATAATTCAGTGAGCTTTGCATTGCAACTTAATAAGCTTCATGGCCTTTCCGGGTTGGTCTATAAGGCCTCACGGTGTCTCATTCAAGGACGGCTTTCCGCCCAAACTCCCCTTTCTCACTCGTGAGCTGGCGGGTGGCTTTCTATTTCCTTTCCTTTTTGCTTTGTCCTGAGAGAGAGAGAGGGTGAGTCAAAATAGGCGCTGCCGGGCCTGTGTGCGAATCTCGCCCTGCACCCTGGTTTGTGACAGGGTGTGATTTGGGGAAGCAGCGCCGCACAGGGTGGGGGTCGGATTTGGGCCGGGGTGGTGGTGACGGTAACATCTGCGCAGCTGGGTGTCAGCAGCATCCGAGATGTGAGAAGCAGATGCTAATTATATCTACACAAACGCACAGACACACCCATCGCACTGTGCATCGCGCTATAGCCTGCAGGCCAGGAGAACTGGGGCGAGCGAAGGAGAATTTGCTTCTCCAATGCGGAGAGGAGGAGGAGGAGGAGGAGGAGGAGGAGGAGGAGGAATGTGGGGGCTGTTTTGCAGTCCTGTGGGTGGTTTGACGTAGGAGAGATCAGTTAGAGGGCAAGCAGGCAGCCTGGGCTTCAAAAAAGGGGTTTCGGAGGCAAACGGGGGTCGCCTAGGGCGAGCGGAAGCAAGAGCCTGGCCTACTCAATCTGAAATATACCTTCTTGAAGAAACCAGAGGCCTTCCTCCTGGGCATAGTCGGCCAATCGGTGTTAAAGAAGGACAGAACTTTCTTTATGTATGCTACAACAGCAGCAAGAATACTTATTGCAAAGTATTGGAAGACACAAGACCTACCCACACTGGAAGAATGGCAGATGAAAATGATGGACTACATGGAATTGGCAGAAATGACTGGCAGAATCCGAGACCAGGGAGAAGAGTCGGTGGAAGAAGATTGGAAGAAATTTAAAGACTATTTACAGAAATATTGCAAAATTAATGAATGTTAGAATGATGTTGGATTGAAGTTAAGTGGTTTCTAGCTGTAATGGTATAAAAGAATATGGAAAAATTGGATTTTTAATAGGTAAAAACTTAATGCTATAATATATTAAGATTAAAGATCAGGATAAAATAAGGAGGGAAAGGAATTGCTGAACTAATAAATTGAACTGGAATACAAAAAAGGGAGGCAGGAGGAGGTCCGGGAAACAAGTAAATGAAAGATAAGTGACGAAAAGATGGAATTGTTTTTAACTGTTGTTTTTTTTTTTGTATTTTTTCTTTTTTCATGTAATATTGTGAAAACTTTAATAAATATATATATATATATATATATAAAAAATGAAATATACTCGGAGTCGAGAGTGGATTTCATGCTCTTTATTCAGCTCATAGTGCTGAGGAGGAATGGAAGTTCCCCCAGAATGTCTGCTTTATATACATTATTTACACAACGGGCCCCACGTGATTGGCTAATTCCGGGATTCACCTGTAGGCCAATCAGGTTGCGGATTCACTTCCACCTGGAGCTGGATTGGGTGGCTCCTGTGGACCAATCAGACTGCTGCATTCAGAATCCTATTGTTCTAGGACCAATCAGACTGCTGCCTTTTGGATCCTATTGTTCTAGGGCCAATCAGACTGCTGCATTCTGGATCCTATTGTTCTATGGCCAATCAGACTGCTGCATTCTGGATCCTATTGTTCTAGGACCAATCAGACTGCTGCCTTTTGGATCCTATTGTTCTATGGCCAATAAGACCGCTGCATTCTGGATCCTATTGTTCTAGGACCAATCAGACTGCTGCATTCTGGATCCTATTCAACTCAGCACATAACACAATCCTTCGCTAAAATAAATTTTTAAAAAACCCCTGGGCACATATGGTAAGGATACAGGTGGCACTGTGGTCTAAACCACTGCCAGTCGGAAGGTCGGCAGTTCGAATCCCCGCAATGGGGTGAGCTCCCGTTGCTCTGTCCCAGCTCCTGCCAACCTAGCAGTTCTAAAGCACACCAGTGCAAGTGGATAAATAGTTACCACCAGTGCAAGTAGATAAATAGTTACCACACCAGGTAAACGGTGTTTCCATGCTCTCTGGTTTCCGTCATGGTGTTCCGTTGCACCAGAAGTGGTTCAGTCCTGCTGGCCACATGACCCGGAAAGCTGTCTGCGGACAAACACCGGCTCCCTTGGCCTGAAAGTGAGATGAGCGCCACAACCCCATAGCTACCTTTTCCCTTTTACAGGGGTTGTGGCCCCAGAGGTGGTCATGGGATTACCTACAGGGGGCGCTAAGAGGCAGTTTTATTGCTGAAAGGCTTTACTGCCCCTCCCTTTCCCGCTTCCTCCCCAGAGCTGAAGAAAGCCGGTTTTGGGGTGCAGGCCCGGTACAAGTGTCTTGTGGCCAAAGTCCCCGCCGAGGAGAAAAGCAAGGAAGGTAATGAGGGGATGAGGCTCCCATTTTGCGATGGACATGATCCGGCCCGCAGGGAGAAGCTGCTGCTGCTGCAAATGAGGCGCAAGTGAGTGGGATGGAAATGCCAGCAAGGCTGAACTCCTGCGCAACGTGTTTTTGCTCCATGCGCAGGCCACACTCTCATCAGGTACACCCTCTTCTCGTACACCTATAACACCTGGAGAGGGGTCCTTTACCTTTACGTAAGTATACACACCGGGATGCGGGTGGCGCTGTGGGTTAAACCACAGAGCCTAGGACTTGCCGATCAGAAGGTCAGTGGTTCGAATCCCTGCGACGGGGTGAGCTCCCGTTGCTCGGTTCCTGCTCCTGCCCATCTAGCAGTTCAAAAGCACATCAAAGTGCAAGTAGATAAATAGGTACCGCTCTGGCAGGAAGGTAAGCGGCGTTTCCGTGCGCTGCTCTGGTTCGCCAGAAGCGGCTTAGTCCTGCTGGCCACATGACCCGGAAGCTGTACGTCGGCTCCCTCGGCCAATAAAGCGAGATGAGCACCACAACCTCAGAGTCGGCCACGACTGGACCTAATGGACCTCCCGGCTTCCGAATGGGCTTGGTTTGGAGCATCTAACCAGGGCGCTGCAGCAGGATCAGGCCAGAAGGGATGCATTCTAGTCCAGCGGCCTGGGGAGGGAACCCGCAAGCAGGATTCGAACACAAGAGCCCTCTACGCTCCTGCAGAGTTTTGGTCCCAAAAAACCCGAGTGTCCTGATTTTGATCAGCAGGATGTTGGAGGGCAGGATGAGCTAGTAAATGCCGTTTCAAGGAATTGTAGAGTCAGAAGGGAACCCAGGGGTCATCTAGTCCAACCCCCTGCAATGCAGGTTCTCAGCCTGAGATTCGCATCCGCTTCTGGGTAGCCTTGGGGCAGGGCCAGAGGGAAAAGTAGGTGGGGCGACTAAGATTGACGTTTGCCCAATGGGGTGGTTTCTACACACGTGCGCGCCCTGGGGTTCACCCCTCTGTCCTCCAAGCCAAGCAAGAGGCACGGTCCGGGTTCAAGAGCACTTTCCAGGCGAGCAGAAACATTCAAGCCGGAGAAGGAACATTTTATCATATGTGGTGGGAGTGTAAAAAAGTAAAGAACTTCTGGGAAATGATATATAATGAGATGAAAAGATGTTGAAATAGACATTCTTAAAAAAACCAGAAGCATTTTTACTTGGTAGTCTAGGTCAGGACATTAATAGGCAAGATGTTAAATTGTTTTTATAGTCAACAACTGCGGCAAGAGTATTGTTAGCCCAGAAATGGAAGCAAGAAGAACTTCCGACGAAAGAAGAATGGCAGACGAAATTAATGATTAGGCAGAATTGGACAAAATGACAGGAAGGATTCGAAACCTGCGGGACCAGAGATTCACAGAAGATTGGAAGAAATATACGAACTGTTTGAAGAGCAACTGTAATCAGCAAATTACGCTAGTAGGACTACAAGAGGTTTTGTAAGGAGAAATATACGAAGTGTTACAAAGTAGAAAAAGATAGAGATATTGGTTATGTGTTTGAAATGTAATAGGGAAGATAAGAAATGCATACTGAGAGATTAGATTGGGAAATTTTCAGACAGGATTGATGGAAGTCAAAAAAATTGAATAAGATGTAAAAGTATGTTTAATTGCTGTTGAAAATGATATGTTTAAAAAAACTAATAAAAAATTACCGTATTTTTTGCACCATAACACTCACTTTTTTCCTCCTAGAAAGTAAGGTGAAATGTCTGTGCGTGTTATGGAGCGAATGCCTACGGATGGCGGGGGGATCTGCTGCAGTCGTGAGCAGAGGATTCATGGTTCCCCTTCCTTCCCTCCTCCGTGGCTCGCTTTGAAACAGCAAAGCGGGAGAAGAGCCGCTGAGTGGGGAGGAGAGAGGGACAGAGAGCCTGCTTGCTTTAAAGCACAGATCCACATGGATCCTCAGGATTTTTGCACTGGGTCACCCCAAATTCACCATCAGATCACATAGCATGTCCATGGCTACAGCTTGCACCAAAAAAATCATGCACCCACTGTTGCCTGGGGCCGCAGTGGTGCAAAAACATGGTTACAAAGCATGGATCCACATGGATCCTCAGGATTTTTGCATTGGGCTACCCCAAACTCACCGTCAGATCACATGTCTGTGGCCACAGAATGAACCACAAAAATCATACATCCACTGTTTCGTTCAGAATATTTTTTTTCTTGTTTTCCTCCTCTAAAAACTATGTGCGTGTTATGGTTGGGTGCGTGTTATAGAGCGAAAAATACGGTATATTAAAAGAAAAAAGAAACATTCAAGCCGGGAGGGAAATGGGGCCTGCGAGGGGAGGGGCCTGGAGAGACTGGGCGGGGCCTGGGGAGCATTCTGAGGGCCAGGCAGGCAGGTCTGAAGGGCCGCATTCTGGCCCTGAGGTTGCCCACAGCGGCTCTGCTGAAAGAGGACCTCTATTTGGAGAGCCTTTGGAGGTCTGCGTTGGGCCCCCAAGCCCCAGCCCCTGAAGACGAGGCCTTTCCATGTGCCCATTTCAAAGACGGGAGCGTAAAGGCACGAGAGATGCAAAGAAGGGTTTTCGAGGCAGCGAAACCAGGCTCCGCAGAAGCCAGATGGCCGGGCGAGCGTCAGGGGATATTCTGTTATCCTTATGTAAACTTCCGCTTGCAAACATCCCCGAGACGGAGGCCTGAGCTGCGAAGAGGTGAAGAAGGAGGGAAATATTGCAAAAGACAAGTGGAAGAAGCGACTGTGTAATAGGAATTTTATGGTCTTAGATATATGGTAATGTTCATAAGTGTACCAACCAAGCTCATACATAGATCAGCACAGGAAGGCCAACCTGGAACCATTTTGATTCCTAACCTGAGCAAATGTTTTCTCTGCAAGGTCAAACTGGGAAAGCCTCCCCATTGTCTTTTCCTTCACAAATCCTGTCTTAAGGGTATGTCTGTGTTTGAATAGGGTGTGAGCCTGTGACCTGGCCCAGGAACTAAGTATTTATCACTACAAAAGAATGGCCAGGCTCCCCAGGCAATCCAATCAAGTAACCTGCCAGACAGGAGATAAACGAGAGGAGAAAAACAACATTCAAATGTTCTGTTTTAGACCACCTTTTCTGTGATGTAGGTGTGATGTATCTGAGGGGCGGTCTTAGGTTACACCCCTTCTGTGATGTATGTATGATGTTTCTGGGGGTGGTCTTGATCTACAGGGTGGGAATTTCAAAAGTCTTTATAAGGCCTTGCACACCATTTTTGGGGTCCCTCCTCTCTCCTGCGTATGAGGGGAGCACCCTGTTGCAACAGATCAATAAAGATCAAGCTTACTAGCTGCTTTGCTTTTCAGTATTCTCTGGTTGGCCTCTGTTATTTTCTCCTACCAATAGGGAACCTAAGTAAGGACTCTATATGGGCTCTTGGATACCCCGTAAGGGAAGGAGGAAGCAAGCCTTTCCTTGTCGACCGGTGTCTGTGTGTATTTGGAAGACCTCTGTGCACTCTGCTCAATTCTCCGAAGCGCAATAAAATTCCGGCTCTGTTAATTTCCTCTGAATAATTCCCAGGCGCCAATTTGCAGCTGCCGCTTGCAGTGAATATGCAGAGCCTCCAGGATCAGAGGCAGTCTACTGGACCAAGCAGCAAGAAGGGGTAGGCTGTGCTCATGGCCTGGGCATCTCTCTAAGCTCGGACCCAGATTTTTCAATTATTATTTTTGTGATAAGGAAAAAGTGATAGATACAGGCGCCATTGCTTCGACACAATGTCATCCAACCTTGCTGCAAACAGAAGGTAAAGGGTAAAGGGACCCCTGACCATTAGGTCCAGTCATGACCAACTCTGGGGTTGCGGCGCTCATCTCGCTTTACAGGCCGAGGGAGCCGGCGTACAGCTTCCGGGTTGTGTGGCCAGCAGGACTAAGCCGCTTCTGGCAAACCAGAGCAGCGCACGGAAACGCCGTTTACCTTCCCGCCGGAGCGATACCTATTTATCTACTTGCACTTTGACGTGCTTTCGAACTGCTAGGTTGGCAGGAGCAGGGACCGAGCAATGGGAGCTCACTCCGTCGCAGGGATACGAACCGCTGACCTTCTGATTGGCAAGCCTTAGGCTCTGTGGTTTAACCCACAGCGCCACCCGCGTCCCGCAAACAGAAGGAGTGTTCAGTAAATAGCTGATAGGTGATCTGGATGGAAATGCGATGAAGTCAAACCCCACCTGGATTTCTGTGCCCGGTTCTGGGCGCCTCAGTTTAAGAAGGGTATCGACAAGCAGGAACATGTGCAGAGGACGGGGATCAAAATCAAGGGTCTGGAAACCAAGCCTTATGAAGATCGGTCGAGGGATCTGGGTATGTTTAACCTGGAAAAGAGGAGGCTGAGAGCCATCTTCAAATATCTCAGTGATGGCCTGGGACTCAGGCTCGGACTTGGAGCCAGAGGAGTCTCAGTCCGCACCGGATCCTTTGCCCCAGGCGGCATCTGAACTAAGTCTGGGGCCTGATCCTGAAGAGTCCCAGTCTGCACAGGTTCCCCTGCAACAAGCACCAGCTGGGCCGAGTCAGGGGCCTGAGCCTGCCCTGGCTCCAGATGCGCGGATTACCGTATTTTTCACTCTATAAGACGCACCAGACCATAGGACGCACCTAGTTTTTAGAGGAGAAAAACAAGGGAAAAAATATTCTGAATCCCAGAAGCCAAAACAGCAAGAGGGATCTGGCTTCTGGGATAGCCTCTTGCTGTTCTGGCTTCTGGGATAGCGGCGCAGCCTGCATTCGCTCCATAAGACGCACACACATTTCCCCTTACTTTATAGGAGGGGGAAAGTGCATCTTATAGAGCGAAAAATACGGTACCTTGTTGCCTTCAGCTGGGCCATCACTTACAGCTGCTCCACTACCGCTTGGGTCAGGGGAGGCTGAGGTGGCCTCTGGGTCTAGTAACCCACCGACGTCTCCCGAGCTGCAGAGACTAAGGTCTGAGAGAAGGAGAGACCTGAGTACTCGCAGGAGGAGTGCTCACCTTCGGGCGAGACAGGGAGGTGAGTCACCGGGGGATCAGGACCGGCCATTACCCTGACAGAGATAAAAGGCTGTCGGACCCCGCCCCAGGTTGCGGGAGCAATGTTGCTGTTTGCCAACATTGCTGTGATCCTGTGCCTGACCTTGCCTAGTTTCCTGCCTCGTGTCCTGCCTTGGCCCTGCCGGACTGACTCCTAGTGGAACCCTTGGATTTGGGACCAGACCTGGACCACGCTACTTGGGTTAACCCCGGGCCTAGCATAATCTCAAGATATATTGTGATAGGAATTTTGAGGTCTTAGGTATATGTTAAATGTTCATCAATGTACCAGCCAAGCACGTACACAGATCAGCACAGGAAGATCGACCTGGAACCATTTTTGATTCCCAAACTGACCAAATGTTTTCTCTGCAAGGTCAAAGTGGAAAAGCCTCCCCATTGTCTTTTCCTTCACAAATCCTGTGTTTGAATAGGGTGTGAGCCTGTGACCTGGCCCAGGAACTAAGTATTTATCATTACAAAAGACTGGCCAGGCTCCCCAGGCAATCCAATCAAGTAACCTGCCAGACAGGAGATAAACAACATTCAAATTTCTGTTTAGACCGCCTTTTCGGTGATGTAGGTGTGATGTATCTGAGGGGTGGTCTTAGGTTACACCCCTTCTGTGATGTATGTATGATGTTTCTGGGGGTGGTCTTGATCTACAGGGTGGCAATTTCAAAAGTCTTTATAAGGCCTTGCGCGCCATATTTCTGGGTCCCTCCTCTCTCCTGCGTATGAGGGGAGCACCCTGTTGCAACAGTTCAATAAAGGTCAAGCTTACTAGCTGCTTTGCTTCTCAATATTCTCTGGCTGGCCTCTGTTATTCTCTCCTACCAATAGGGAACCAACGTAAGGACTCTATATGGGCTCTTGGGTACCCCATAAGGGAAAAGGGCAATTTTTATTTACAACATTGTCACACGAAGGATGAAGCAAGCTTGTTTTCTGCTGGAAGGGAGGACTTGAACCCAGGGCCTCAAGTCACAAGAAAGGAGATTCCAACTGAACATCAGAAAGAACTTTCTGGTGGTATTATTATTATTATTATTTTCAGGTGGCCACCATTGCCATTATGAAAGAACAAGGTGAGTTCGTTTGTGGTGAGTTCTGGCACCTCTTTTTCTGGAAAAATAGCACCGATGTTGATGGGGTTGATTAAAAATTGTACAAGGCCCTATACCCACAGGTCTCAGGGCAGTTCATGGCCCATAAAACCGCAGGACACAAGATGCATTGTTACGGAAATTACGGGGTGGGGCGCATAGTTGTCAACCGTCCCTTATTTGGCGGGAAACTCCCTTATCCCAGCGCTGTGTCCCGCTGCTGTCCCTTATTGATGATGTCCCTTAAATTTCCCGGGTTTCGAAGCAGCTCCTCTCCCTCCCTCCCTGCCTGCCGGCCAGGGAGGAGGGAGGCTCCAACTGTGTTGCTTGGTTGCCCGGCCCGCCCCCCTCCGGCCTCCTCTCACCAGCCTCGGCCCCCGGGAGCCCCTCCCTGCTGGGACTGGCAGGAGCCTCGGGCCCTTCCACCGCCATCCTCCTCGCAGCCGCTGAACTGAGTGTCTCTGCCTGGGGTAGCATCTTCGTAGCTTGGACTTCGTTTTGGCTGAAAAGTGGTTGCTGCTTGTGGTTATTTAATTGCAGTGTTTCATCAGCTTGAGCATGGGACACGGGTGGCGCTGTGGGTTAAACCACAGAGCCTAGGGCTTGCCGATCAGAAGGTTGGCAGTTCGAATCCCCGTGACGGGGTGAGCTCCCGTTGCTCGGTCCCTGCTCCTGCCAACCTAGCAGTTCAAAAGCACGTCAAAGTGCAAGTAGATAAATAGGTACCACTCTGGCAGGAAGGTAAACGGCGTTTCCGTGTGCTGCTCTGGTTCGCCAGAAGCGGCTTAGTCATGCTGGCCACATGACCCGGAAGCTGTACGCTGGCTCCCTCGGCCAGTAAAGCGAGATGAGAGCCGCAACCCCAGAGTCGGCCACGACTGGACCTAATGGTCAGGGGTCCCTTTATCTTTATATATAACACACACACACTTTTGTTCTATAAGTGGCAGAATCCCAAGAACCAGTCTCCCTCCAGTCCCCCAAAAGAAACCTAGCCAAAGGGCCAGCAAAAGATCTTCCTTTGGCTATTGCCATTGCTGCTGAAGTACAGGGTCAGGTTTTAAGGTGCTGGTTTTGACCTTTAAAGCCCTATGTGCCCTAGGACCCACGTACCTACGGGACCTCCTCTCCTGGTATGCCCCACGGAGAGGTCCCCAAATGACAACATTTTGGAGGTCCTGAGCCTCAAGGTGGTTAGATTGGTCTCAACTAGGGACAGGGCCTTTTCAGTACTGGCCCCGACTTGGTGGAACGCTCTGTCCCAAGAGACCAGGGCCCTGCGGGACTTGACATCTTTCTGCAGGGCCTGCAGGACAGAGCTCTTCCGCCTTATGGTTTTGATTTATCAGTTACTTTTAAAATGAGGCTGCTTGCCAGGTAGGTTAGACCGTGGGTAGGCAACCTAAGGCCCGGGGGCCGGATCCGGCCCAATCGCCTTCTCAATCCGGCCCGCGGATGGCCCAGGAATCAGTGTGTTTTTACATGAGCAGAATGTGTCCTTTTATTTCAAATGCATCTCTGGGTTATTTGTGGGGCATCGGAATTCATTTATTATTTTCCCTCAAAATATAGTCTGGCCCCCCACAAGGTCTGAGGGACGGTGGACCGGCCCCCTGCTGAAAAAGTCTGCTGACCCCTGGGTTAGACAGAGAGGTGCTCTACCCCTGAGTGAGGCCTTTTCTCCCAGATGATTTGGGGGGGGGGGTGAGCCTCAGCCCGGACGCCTGGGTCCTTTCCCCAGCCGAGAGGCAGGAGTCGGGCTCAGAGCAAACACCCTGTGCTGAAAGGAAGCGAAGCAGCTTTTAATCTGTCACTGCCAGCGTATAAATTATCCATGCCTGTCACCGGAGAATATAAATGAACAGGGAAGGAGGCGCCTCAGAAACCCCACAAGGCACCTCCGGCTGCCGCAGGTTACGGAGCAGGAATGTTAAACGCCTGGCTGGAGCCGCAGTTCGCCCGGGCTCAGCCCCAAAACCTATTTTTAGCCCAAATCGTCCCATAACGCCCCCCTCCCCACTCGTCGCACATGGTTGCTGACATTTCTTTTTTGCCAGTGGGCTGCGTGGCGAGGGCCTCTGAGCATGCACAGAGTGGCTCTTGCTCAGCACTCACCTGGCCTCATCTATCTATCTATCTATCTATCTATAAAATCTGTACATATATATATTCATTTATATATATATATATCTGCATATATATATATATCTGCATATATATATCTATATCTGCATTTCTATATATAAATATCTGCATATATCTATATCTATCTATCTATCTATATGCATTTGAAGATTTGACGTTTTCATCCCCCCAAAAGTTTTTGATTTTACTTTCTACTGAAACGAGGCTGCATTTTCATGTTGCGTTTTAATCTCGTTTTTAAGTTGTATTTTAATCCATTGTTTTTATAGCTGGTGTTAGCTGCCCTGAGCCCGGTCTTGGCTGGGGAGGGCGGGGTATAAATAAAAATTATTTATTTATTATTATTATTATTTAGAGGGGGAAAGATCTCTGCGATGGGGAGCCTCCACTTCCTTCCTCCAGACCAACATATCACAATTTAGGAAAGTAAGGAGGAAGAACTATTTGTTTGTTTGTTGTGTTTATATCCCACCTTTTCCCCTCCAAGGAGCTCAAAGCGGAGTGTACATGGTTCTTCCATTCTTCCATTCATCCCCACAACATCCCTGTGGGGTAGGTGAGGCTTATAAAGGGGATTTGAGCTCAGACCCGAGACCGGCGCTCTAACCACTGCACCTCACCCCCGGCTCCCACACTACACCCCGAACTTGACTTGAGCCAAGGCCTTCCCTCTCGCCCCTCCAGAACAAACAGAGAGTTCAGTTGGTAGGCTCTTATAATCTCAGGGTCTCGGGTTCGAGACGCGCGTTGGGCATAAAACTGGGCGTTGGGCTAGACCATGGGTAGGCCCGGGGGCCGGATCTGGCCCAATCGCCTTCTCAATCCGGCCCGCGGATGGTCCAGGAATCAGCGTGTTTTTACACGAGTCGAATGTGTCCTTTTATTTAAAATGCATCTCTGGGTTATTTGTGGGGCATAGGAATTCCTTCATTACTGTATTTCCCCCCAAAATATAGTCCGGCCCCCGACAAGGTCTGAGGGATAGCGGACCGGCCCCCTGCTGAAAAAGTCTGCTGACCCCCGGGCTAGACGGCCCCTCCGGCTCCTTAGTGGCGCTAAGGGGAGGAGGACGCAGGGCCCCTGAGCATGTGCAGAGTGCCTTTGAGCAAGGAAGCCCGGCTGAAGGTGCTCCCTGTCTCACGCTGCTTGTTGGATTTTTGGACTCTTGCGGGGGGGGAATATTCTTCGCCGGCCTCTGGAGTCTGACTGCACCCACCCAGGGCGTTGGGTGCTGAACCCCAATATAATAATAATAATAATAATAATAATAATAATAATAATTTTTCATTTATACCCCGCCCACTCTGGGCGGCTTCCAACAAAACACTAAAATACAATAACCCCCCCCCCAAACAAACACTCCCCACCCCCATCCCAGGTCCAGGAACCCTAGCTGTCAACGTTTCCCTATTTTTCAAGGGAAATTCCCTTATTCCAAATAGGATTCCTCGCAAGGAAAGGGACAGCTATGCCCTCCAGTCCGCATCTGCGCCCCCCTCCCACAGTAGAGACCCCCAGTTTTCTCCGTCCATCACCCTCTCATCTGTCTCCCCCCCCCCAAATCCCCTTCCTCCCCTTTGCATCCTTTTGAAAGGGGGGGGCAACCAGTCAGGCGTTGCTATGACATCCCTGCGCCATCACAGCCGCCCCTTCTCCCCCCATCCATCCCCCCCTCTCTCTCTGCGACATAGTTGGGGGGGGGGTTAGAGAGAGAGGGAGAGGAAGGCTATTTTTAGCAGCCCTGAGCGCGGAGCCAGAATGCAAAAGAGGCAGAGGGGGAGCGCCCCCCTCCCCACGTGACGCTGACACGCGTCGCCTCCTCGTCTCCTCCACGCGCATCCCCCTTCCCTTCCCAACCTCGACTGGTCCATGCGTGACTTGGGAAAAGGATCCCCCCCTCCCGGCAAAAAAACAAATGACGGGGGGGGGGTCCTTTTCTGGACTGAACCCCCCCTCCAGAAGTGCCGACCTCTCCGTTGCAGCCCCTTTGGGGTGCCAACTTGAATAAAAGAATTGGGGGGGGGGGAGATAACCTCTTTCTGCATAATCGATGCTTCGCATGCACGTCTTGCTCATCGATTTTTTTTTGGGGGAGGGTGGCAAGCACTGTAGGCAGAGCCAGGGGGTGCAGGAGGGACAGCTGCCCCGCCTAAACCAAGTAAATAAATAGAAATAGTTAACTAATTGCATCACAGATATCTCGGTTCTGCCCCCCCCAATAGATCCTGGCTAAGCCAGGCCCCCTTAAATATTTTATTTGGGGGAGGGGGTCGAAGGGATCTGGGGCCCCTAGGAGTTGGCTCCCCTGGTGCTGCTTAATAATAATATTTTTTATTTATACCCCCCCTCCCCAGCCCAGGCCAGGCTCAGGGCGGCTTAAGGGTTGAGGGTTTTTTTTCCTGGGGGGGGGGGGGAGAAGGATTTATGGGCGCATGGCTGGAGCAAGGGAGGAGCAGAGAGAATATATGTTTTTGAGGTGGGGGTGGGGGTGTGAAATTAACAGGCAGGGGCAAAAGACCAGGAGGGAAGGGGGGGGGGAATGGGCAGGGGTTGTGGACAGGATTTCTGAATCGCAGGGGGTTTCACCAGATGACTTTACGGTTTGGGGGCAGGACGCTTGCTTGGCGTGCAGAAGGACCCAAGTTTAGCTCCCCACCCCCCATGGCATCTCCAGTTGGGCTGGGAGAGATGTCTTCTTCAGCGTTGCTGCTGCCAGTCCGTGTGGACAATATTGGCTAGGTGAACTCAGGAGAAGGCTCCTGTTTATTGGGAATCATGAGGACTCGAACCACGAGGAGCACAGCTCAGCGGCAGAGCAGCTGCTCAGCATGCAGAAGGAAGAAGAAGAATAATAATAATAATAATAATAATAATAATAATAATAATTTATTATTTGTACCCCGCCCATCTGGCTGGGTTTCCCCAGCCACTCTGGGTGGCTTCCATAGAAACCAAAAATACACTAAAATATCACACATTAAAAACTTCCCTGAACAGGGCTGCCTTAAGATGTCTTCTGAATGTCAGGTAGTTGTTCTTCTCTTTGACATCTGGTGGGGGACAGGGAGCAGGCAGGTGTGGGGGACTCCCTGGTCCTGAATGGGGCAACTGTGCCCCTGAAGGACCAGGTGCGCAGCCTGGGAGTCATTTTGGACTCACCGCTGTCCATGGAGGCGCAGGTCAGTTCTGTGTCCAGGGCGGCTGTCTGCCAGCTCCATCTGGTACGCAGGATGAGACCCTACCTGCCCGCGGACTGTCTGGCCAGAGTGGTGCATGCTCTGGTTATCTCCCGCTTGGACTACTGCAATGCGTTCTACGTGGGGCTACCTTGGAAGGTGACCTGGAAACTACAACTAATCCAGAATGCGGCAGCCAGACTGGGGACCGGGAGCAGCCGCCAGGACCACATAACACTGGTCGTGAATGAACTCCATTGGCTCCCAGTACGTTTCCGAGCACAATTCAAAGTGTTGGTGCTGAACTTGAAAGCCATAAACAGCCTCAAGGGCCCAGTAGACCTGAAGGAGCGTCTCCACCCCCATCGTCCAGCCTGGACACTGAGGTCCAGCGCTGAGGGCCTTCTGGCGGTTCCCTGGTTGCGAGAAGTGAGGTTACAGGGAACCAGGCAGAGGGCCTTCTCGGTGGTGGCACCCGCCCTGTGGAACGCCCTCCCTTCAGATGTGAAGGAAATAAACAGCTATCTTCTCTTTAAAAGGCAGCCCTGTTCAGGGAAGTTTTTAGTATTTAATGCTGTACTGTTTTTAACACTCGATTGGGAGCCGCCCAGAGTGGCTGGGGAAACTCAGCCAGATGGGCGGGGTATAAATAATAAATTATTATTATTATTAGACTGGATGACTTTTGTGGATCCCGTGAATTGCAAGGGAGAAAGGGAGGGAGGTGAAGAAGAAGAAGAAGAAGAAGAAGAAGAAGAAGAAGAAGAAGAAGAAGAAGAAGACAGGAGAGAAAGCAGAGGATGGAGGAGGAGAGGCAATTAAGGCGAGATGGATGTAGAGCTTAGAGAGGGGAAATGGCTCTGGATGGAGAGGGAGGAAGGGGGCTGCCCCATAGCGCTGCCAATCAGGCTCCCCCGCCTCCCGCCCTCTTCCAAGCCCTTCTCCTCGCCTGCCCCCTCCAAAATCCTCCACAGTGTCCCCCTCTGGGTTCCCCTGCGACTAAGCCACTGTTCTGCACCGTTTGCAAAAAATATATAGGTCACGTCGCTTTTGTGCAGCTGCAACGGGGGGGGGGGGGGCGAGGCTGCAGGACCCATTGGCTTTGGCCTGCGCAACCCCACTCCCTGCCCCCCAAAATCTCCCTAGAGATATCTTCTTCTTCTTCTTCTTCTCACCCTCCTTCCGCCTCGGCCGGGATGCCCTGCAGAGGTTTTGGGGTCAC
Source organism: Podarcis pityusensis (assembly GCF_964106645.2). Classification (NCBI taxonomy): domain Eukaryota; kingdom Metazoa; phylum Chordata; class Lepidosauria; order Squamata; family Lacertidae; genus Podarcis; species Podarcis pityusensis. The sequence goes on along the minus strand of NC_138038.1, from coordinate 52,730,980 downwards.
AGCTCTTCGCTGGAGGTTTCAAAGCAGCGGATCCTTTTAAGCTGCAGTTTCCGTGCCGCGCTAGTTGATCCCTGGGGGATCCCTTCCTAGGCCACGGTTCTGGGATTCCGAACTGGAAAGCCTAATGGGAGAGGAGAGGGGCCTGCGGGCGGCCGGGAGCTGTAGCCCCACATCTGCGGAGGGCACTGGGTTGGGGAAGGTCGCAAGCCCCACGGCGCCCCCTGTTGGGGAGACCGGGCTTGCTCCCTGCCCTCCATTTCCCCCCTGCAGGTTTCCAGAGGGCAGTTCTGGTATGCTTGCCTCAGAATACCCTACCCTCTGGAACTCCCTGCCACTTGATGTACATTTTCCGAAAGATTTTTGCTCAGGCGAGCGGACACAGATGTGCAGAACGTCGGTGTGTATGTTTCAATTCGCTTTTCGTTTCTTGCTGATTTTAGCCTTTTTTGAATGTTCCAAAGAGTTCCAAACAGTAAGCTTAGTGTTTTGCAAACCGCTTTGAGGTTGTTGTTCCTTTCATATAAGGAAAGGAAAAATTGGCCGGTGTGAAAATTTTATGAAATGTGCTGAATTAAATAAACCTGGGGATTCTCAGAGCTTTGGTAATCCGAATAGGGGAGCTGCAGCAGTGGCCCTGTACGGAATCTATGGGGCAGAAAACGTGGGGCAGAAAGAAGGGTTCGCAATCCAGATTCAAGTGAGGCGTGCCCAGGCCCCTAGTGGGCAGTTTCGGCGTCAAGGGAGCGCTGCGCATTTGGGGTGGGGTTGAGGAGCGAGGAAACGGGGCCTGGGAAGGAGCACTGACCTCTCACGTTCCTGCATTTCCTGGGGTTGGACTAGATGGCCTTTGGGGGGTCCCTTCCGGCCGCGATTCTGCGTGCTGCCTCCAAAGTTTGCTCTCAAAGCCGGTTTGGGCAAAGGAAGTTCTATTACTCTCCGTGCTGGGAAGAATCCAATTAAAATGAGCCACGGGGCGTCTTTGAACAGCAGGCTCGGCTGGAGGACGACCTGCAGGCTACGTCGCATAAGGGAGGATTTGAACCCGGCACCTTATGGGGAAGGGCCGTCATAGCTCAGTGGTAGGGCATATGCTTGGAGTGCAGAAAGTCCGATCTCTAGGCAGGGCCTGAAATCCTGGAGGGCTGTTGCTGCCAGTCAGTGTGTGTCTTCCTGATGGACCCCAGTGGTCTAACTCGCTTCCTAACGGGGATCGAACCCAGACATTCTGCATTCCTAGCATGTGTCCTTGTCCCCTGCTTTGGGGCAAGGGCTCCTCTAGATGAGGCACAGCCTCACCCCACCCCAGAAGGCACCGGGGTGGATGAGGCACGGGGCACATCCAGGCCAAAGCTGTCAACTTACAGATTTGAAAATAAGGGACCAGCAGCTTCGAAAATAAGGGATCAGCAGCCAAAATAAGGGATTTTCCAAACACAGGTATGTTCAACTTCTGAGCCCCTCCGAGCCAAAGGTAGAAAGCCCAGCCAGCAGCCAAACGAAGCCTCAAGCGGTGGTTCCCACAGCGCAGCAACCCGGCAAAGGGGATGCAGCAAGGAAAACCACCGTCGCCTCTCCGCTGGGAAGCGCTGAGCAAAGGCAAGTCCCCAGGCAAGGCGGCCGATTTGATCGGCACAAGGCATGCAAGCTCCACCCCCCAGTCGTTCTCAGGCTCCTTATTGGGTGAGCAACGCAGCCAAGCAACACAGTTGGAGCCTCCCTCCTCTCTGGCCGGCAGGGAGGGAGGGAGAGGAGCTGCTTCCTTTGAAACCCGGGAAATTTAAGGGGCATCATCAATAAGGGACAGCAGCGGGACACGGCGCTGGGATAAGGGACTGTCCCGCCAAATAAGGGACGGTTGACAGCTATGATCCAGGCAGCAACCCAACAGGAAGCATCCTGGCTGTGGCTCCTGTATTGCAGGGGGTTGGATTGGATGTCTACATGGGGGCCCTTAGAACACGACGGTTCTGTGATAGGCCAGGTTAGTCTGCCTGGCCCAGCAGCACCTCGACTTGGGCCGATGATGGCGCTCCAGGGCTTCCTGCGGAAAGGGGAGCGGTTCTCTTCTAAGATGTGCTTCCAGATCCTTTTAACTGGAGCGAACAGGGACCAGATCTGGGATCCAGCTAAGTTACGCTGGACACAAGGGAGGCGACAGCGTCTGCTACCTTTGGCCGCTGCCGCACATTGGTAGAGCACATGGCGCAAGGCAGAGCATCCTGGGAAGGGGTAGCCATTTTCTAACCGGCCTTATGCCATTTGGAGCCCTCAAGTTGTTTAGGACTACAGTTCCCATCAGCCCCTGCCAATTCCTTCTGTTTTGGACTCCAACTCCCATCAGCCCCTGCCAATTCCATTTGTTTTGGACTCCAACTCCCATCAGCCCCGCCAATTCCATTTGTTTTGGACTCCAACTCCCATCAGCCCCTGCCAATTCCTTCTGTTTTGGACTCCAACTCCCATCAGCCTCTGCCAATTCCATTTGTTTTGGACTCCAACTCCCATCAGCCCCTGCCAATTCCTTCTGTTTTGGACTCCAACTCCCATCAGCCTCTGCCAATTCCATTTGTTTTGGACTCCAACTCCCATCAGCCCCTGCCAATTCCATTTGTTTTGGACTCCAACTCCCATCAGCCCCTGCCAATTCCTTCTGTTTTGGACTCCAACTCCCATCAGCCCCTGCCAATTCCTTCTGTTTTGGATTCCAACTCCCATCAGCCCCTGCCAGCTCCGGCTCTTTGGGACTACAACTCCCAGCACGATAGGATTTGTAGTCCAAGGCAGTCTGCCAGCCCCAGGTTACAGAAGGCTCTTTCCAAGGGTGAAGCCCCGGGGTCTTGCCCCCACCCCACCCCACCGCAGCCCCCCAAGAGCTCAAGAAGCACACCCAGCAGCTAAATCATTTTTTTTATATATTTACAATATCATTTTCCATTTCTTGCAAGGTTTAAAAATGTGTACAGCATCTCAGCTCGGACCCCTGCCTCCCCCCAAATTGCACCCCAAGTCCCTCTTCTCTCGGAGGCTGGAAGGGGGGGCACACAACCCACCCCAGAGGCATTGCGACCCACCAGCTGTGTCTCGATCGTAACAAACCAACGAAATTAAAAAAAGGAAGAAAAGAGGAAGAAGAAGAAGAGCACCACCTTGGGATTTGTGTTTTTGATTTCAATCGCGCCCTCTTCCATGAGAAATGGTCCTTCTTTTCTGGGGTGGGCGGCAAGAGTCCGCAAGTTCGGGGAGGGGGCCCAGATTTCGGCTGTGGGTGTGTGTGGCCCCCGAGTGCAGGAAAGAATTCGCTTTTTTTCTGCTAAACCCCCAAATCAACCCCTTCCTGGCCCAAAACCTAAAGTTTCATAAAAATAGATTTCTCTCCAGTTTGCAAGTGGGGGAACATGGCGGCGGGAGGGGAGGCCGACCCTCCTCCTTGCGCCGCTTGAGGCGAGGTTCTTGGCAGCCATTTTGGGTCGCGGCGAATGGCGGTGGGAAGGGAGGCGGCCATCTTGAACGGGCCACAAGGACGGGGCGGCGGCCATCTTGAAATGTCGGAAGGGGGCGGCGAGGACGATGGCCGTCGTCATCATAGCAAGAATAAATCCTCTGAGTCGGGTTTGCGCCGGCCTGCGAAGCCGGCGGACGGAGGCCGCGCTTGATTTTTTTTTTAGAAAACGAGGTGGCGGAGGCATCGTTTCCCGGGCGGCCATCTTGAACAGCGGGAAGGAGCCGCCCCCGAGGAGGCCACGTCGGTTGGCTTTCGGAAACAAAGAGGGCCGCCTTGGATTTGGCAAACGGGAAGGAGGACGGCGTCGGAAACAAACGGAGGGGAGGCCCCGCGCGGCAACCTTTCGGCTTCGGAGCTGCCGCCGCAGTTGTCGTCCCTCAGGCGGCCATGTTGGGTCGGCGGAGAACGTCTGGGCTGCCATCTTGGACCTCCAAACAAAATGGCCTGTGCTTTTCTCCGCTGGCGGACGGATCCGGGATATTGCAGTTGGCGCTTTTGGGGTGAAAAGGACAAAGGGGCAAGGTTTTTTTTGGGGGGGGTCGGCATTTGGCAACAGTGTAAGGCGCTGACATCTCTCTTTCCAGAGGTGCATTCGCACCCCACGTTGGAACTTCATTCCGTTCCTTGGCACAGACTTTATTTTTTTTGTGTTCACAGGAGTCCCAGGAAACTCGGTATTTGCAAAAAAAACAAGAGAACAGGCCCCCCTCTTCCCCCCCCTCCCAAACAAACAAACCACCCCGAAAAAAATATGCTCCCCAGCCCCATCCAAGTTTGCTGAGTTTGGCACAGATTTCGCTTTTATTCCCCGCCCTCCCGCCCGCCCCCGTCTATTTAATCATTTTAAATTTTTGTTTTTGTTCATTTATTTTTTTACAAAATAATTGTTTTCCTTTTTTAAAAAAATGGAGATATCTATATATATATTTATTTATATTTATAATAAATTTCTTTTATTCTTTTCTTTTTTTAAAAAAAGGAAACCAACTCGGAACATCGCCAAGTTAAGATGGAGTCTCAGAATGGCTTAAGGACCAAAACCGCCCTCCCCGCGACCGGCCTTCATCCGCTCCCCTTCGTCTTTCCTCTTTCGTTGTCGGAATATTCCGGAAACAATAATGGTCTCCCCACACGCCCCCAACCACGAGAATGAACGCCAGAGGCACGAGAACTGAGGAAGGCAGCAGTGGGGGGGCGGGAGAGAGAAAAGGAGGGGAAAGGAAAAACGAGAGCCAAACACCCACCCAAGAACGATGTGCTTCTGAAAACAAAAATATCACATTTCCCTTTCATGCATTGCAGGGGGTTGGACTGGATGACCTTTGGGGGTCCCTTCCAAGTCTACAATCCTATTCTTCTACGATCCCCCATCTTACTGGAGCCAGCAAGTACAAGGTCACTCTAGAAAGAGCGTACTACGGCCGAGCAGGGGGAGAGGAATCTCCCTGGGGATCCCAGGAGATCACTGGAAGTGCGCGTGGGTGCATAGATGGGTCCATATTGCACGGCGGGGATGGGAGACGGAAGTCGGGAACGAAGGATCGCCGGGTCGGGGGGTGGCGGTGGCACGCCCTTTAGACTTCGCCCCTGCCCACCCCCATCTGAGAAAGAACCCCCGGCCCTCCCTTCCCCTTCAACCTATACGACCCGGCCCCCAAGCAAAGAGAAAAAGGCACACACAGAAAAGGAGCGCCTTCAGAGGAAACAGTAGCTGGCTCATGCAAGCTAGCCAAGCTGCGTATTACGGGGGAGAGAGGCACGCGGGGAAGAAGGCTCAGTTCTGCGGAGGTGGGCATTGATCAGGGGCAAGGTTTGATGGACAGGCGGAGCTTATGCAGGGCAAACGGGGTGGATTTGGGGGGCAGGATCAGGCCAACGGCCCATCCTCGCAGTGGCCAACCGGATGCGAGCAGAAAGCGTTCTCCTGGTTTCTGGAAGCATCCCTGCCTCCTGTGGCAGGGAGTTCCATAGTCTAACTCGGCACTGCACGGAGAAGGGCTTTGAACATTTCGACTCGGTTTTCTGTGCTAGAGCTTCTCTCTTGAAGGGTGCTGTTTCCTGGCCTCACCCTGCTATCCCACCTGCTCCTTGGGTCGGTTGCCAACCCAGACGTAACTACAGAGAAGAAATCCAAAACTTCATTTCGCTCCAGGAGGAGAGAGGTCGGATCCCAGCCGCATCGTGCGCGGAAAACTTAGCCCAAAGAGCTAGGTTGGCCTTCCTGGAAGGAACAAGGGGGAAACAGGTTTGCAAAGGAGGAGGCGCATGTCTAAACCCATTGCAACTGCCTTGTCTCTCGAATGAGGAGCATGCGTCGCAAGGGGTTGGGCTGGATGACTTTGGGGTTCCTTTCCAGCTGTCCAGTTCTGTCAACCGGAGTAGCCGCTATCTGGTAGGAAAAGGCTGCAAGTCACGAACAAAAGCACACTCGGCACTTTTGCCAAACTACGTTCTTTGGAGAGGGAGAAGCGTAACTTTTAAACCTGTTTCACACCAATTTAAATTTGCAGCTCTCAACGGACCAGCTCCTTCCAAGCTGGGGCTTAACATCATTCATTCCTTCACTGGCAACTGCGGCTCTGCTTTTTTTTTTTTTTTAACTTGCTGGATGTTTCACAGAAAAAGGGTCGGCTCAAAGGAAACGGGGAGGGCGAACGGGCTGGCGTTCCCGACGCCAAAAACGTCCTGCGGCTTGTGCGAAACAAAACAAAATGGCACTTGCAGAACAGCAACCCGCAGATCCTGAAATGAGGACCCACCTGGAAGCACCCACTTTGCAGAAGTTTTAGGCAGGGTGCTTCCGGGTGACCTGCGTCTTGCGCCTTGGTGCCAATTTATTTACGGAGGAACTGTCTGCAAGGAAATCGGACGGCATTGCATCAAAGCAGGGACCCATCCTTTAATTTCCCATCGTCCACACATTGTTCACTGGAAACAACTGCTGTCCCAAACTCCCCACCCTGGCTAAAACCAGAGTTTCCCTGTCCTTCAAAAATCCAGAAAGGTCACCTCTTTAAAACCGCTCCTTGCAAGCTTTCTGTGATTTATTTATTTTTAAACGGGCATTTTTGATCTCGAATATCAAGGTGAGGTTGCTTAAAACAGCAAACTGTGTGAAACAGGGAGAATGGACAGGTTAAAAAATCACACCCGAATGTAGGCTGCTCAGGTACGCACCGCCAGGGGCAAATCAATCGCATAAAATTTGGATTTTGTGGGCTTCACCCACACTTTCGTTTGACCCATATTTTGATCATACTGTGTCCCGACCGATCAGATTCGAGGGCTTTCCCGCTGTTCCACGGATGTGTTTTGCGGGGATCTGATCTTGCCCTCTGAACCGGATCTTATCAGATGCGCGGAAAATCCAAAATAGAGGTTTTGCTTAACCGAGGGTCAGTTCCTCTGCGGGTGCGATTGGATCTTCACGAGGCGCGGCTGCAGAATGGCGAGAGAGCCTCTCAGGACCCGGGAGAATTAACCGGTAGGCGATAAAATCAAAGCATAGGTCAAGAGGAAGTGTGGGTGGCCTCCCTCACTTTCTGGCGCATTTTGCACATGACCGTAAACGCACAAGCGAGACCCCAGCGCAAGAGCCCTTTCCCCCTTCTGTGGTTTCCAGCAAGTAAAATCCAGAAGCATCACGGTCTCCGTGAAGGCAGAGCACACAAATTTGCCTCATTCTCTTTTAAAGCCGTGAGAAATGGCCACTGTGGCAAGGAGTTCCAGAGTTTAACTCTGTGCCGCACGACGACGGGCTTTCGCCTGCCCTGAATCCTACGACACCCAGTTTCAGCGGATGCCCGTGAGTTTGTTTTTAGGACATTCTTGGGGGGGGGGGCAGAAATGGGTATGTTGGCACAAGACCTCCCAGCCAATGAGATCCGCGCAAAGTGAATTTTGCACCCATGCATGGCTGAATCCCACCCGAAAAGGAACGAAAGTTCAGAAGTTCGCAAGGAGGGTGTTCAGGAAGAGAGGGGGGGAGCCTCGCCCCACCGCCATAGAAGAGGGGTTGTCGGGGGGGAAATGATCTGGGGGGAGGTCTGGGTTCTCCGAAGCAAAAGGCAAGCGATGCTCCCAAAGAGACTCCCCACGCCCCGCGATCGCCACTCCTTCGTTTCCTTGCTCGGATCTTAAAAAATTAAAAAAAACAAAGCCTGGAACATGCAGTGTACCTTTGCAGGTTTTCTTAACAGCTCCCCCCTCCTCCCCAAATCTTGTAGTCACATCCTTCAGGGGGGAAAGCGGATTTCCAGTTGTTGCATTCAAAATTTCGCCTTGGGAACAAGCTATTTGGCCCATGCTGCCTCCCCACCCCCACCCTGCATTGAATCCCCTCTCTCTGGGTTCCCTTCTAGATGCTCCACATCCCCACACTGTTAAGTCCCCCCCACCCAAAAACAAAAAACAAAAAACCACCTAGTGATTCCGGGCAAAGCTTTAGCTCTTGCACCAAATTGGAGGGAGGTGGGGCAGAAAATTGCCCCCTGGCGGACAAGAAAGGGTCAACTAACCCTTCTGCAAATTGTGCAAGGAAGGCACTGGGATTTTGACAAGTACCCACCCCACGGCGAAGAGGCAGGGCTCGCTCCTCGTTCCAGCAGGGCGACCCTTTTTCGGCAGCTGCGAACCAGCCATCGCTGGGACCACTGCCTTGGGGACGAACCCGCCCCTGCTTCTGCACTCTAGACACACACACCTCCAGGTCTGCTTCCCTTCTCTCTCTCCACCTCCGCCACACAGACTCGAAAAAGGAAAAATAAGGGGTGGTGGTGAAAGAAAGGGGGCAGGATCTCTAGCAAACCTCTCTCAGCCCAGAAGGGAATTTGTCTGGGCTGACCGGCTGCCCCCTTCTCAGCAATCCAGCACTGGGAATTTACGCTGAGCGGACCACAGGGCACCTTCACCACCCAGAAAGATGTTGCGCCAAGGCGAACCGGCTCCTCTCTCTCTTTCTCCCCTCTCTCTGACCTTTGACCCTCCCACCCCTCCTCTCCATCATCTCTCCACTGTCCGTCTGTCCATCCAAGCCGAGCCGACAGCTTTGAGTGGCGTCACCGACCCCCCTGGGGGCAGAGGGACTGCCTTCTTTTGTCAATCACAGCCACGGCGGGGACTCTCTTTCCCTACGAGTCAGACTTCCCTTATCTCCGCCCGGAAGGACAAAGGATGCCTTTGCCGCCCGGACCCAGATGGATGAGGAACGGCAGGCCAATCTTCCTCCCAGGAGCGCCCGCCAGCCGCTGTTCCGCCGCCCGTCCGGAAAACAAGGGTGGGAAGGCGACCCGCTTCTTCGCCTCGTGCCGGAAAGAACCCCCAGCACCCCAAAAGGAAGCGAGATTGCCGGTGCCGCCCTCCTCTGCTGCCATGCCATGCCACGGGTGTCGCCAAAGGGTGTCGGGACCCAAGCAGGGTGGAGAACCGTTGCCAGCCCGTCCGTGCCGTGTGCCGTGGGGACAGATGGGCGGACCTCTGAATCGCCCGACCCCTCCGTCTGCTAGACCCCCCTCCCCCCGCAACGTTGTACAAAAGACCCGTCCACGTGGCAGGAAAGGTGGCCCGCTCTTTGCTCGAGCGGGGCGGGCCGGGGCGGCCGAGGGGCACGGAGGGGAGGGCGACTATACGCGGGTGGTAGAGTGAGGGTGGGGCAAGGTGTTGTTGTGTCCGGTGGGGAAGGTGTTGAAAGGGTGAAGGGCCTGCATGCCCGTGATAGTGCTGGGGATCATGGTGATGGTGTTGGGGGTCATCAGGGGCACGTCGTCGGGGGCGCGCCGCAGCGCCAGGGTGTAGTCGGGGGGGCAGGCGGGGCGCAGGATCTCGTGGGGCCGCAGCGGCTCCAAGTCGTGGGCGTCGTGCTCCGAGTGCTTGATCTGCAGCGACATAATCTCCTCCTCCTGGCCGCCATGTACCAGGTCGTTGGCCGCGTTGCGCTGGGGGCTGAGCCGGCGCCCGCTGCGCAGTTCGTGACGCTTGTCCCGCTTGTAGTACAGGGCGGCGAAGGCCAGGATGTTGAGGAAGAGGAGCGAGGCCCCCACAGCCACCGTGACGCTCAGCTCGGTGGAGTAGTCTCGCGAGTCGCCCGGGAAGGGGACATAGCGCTGGGGGCGGACCACGTCGTCCTCGTCCGGCGGCAGGGTGGGGATGGGCCGGCGCGTGGTGCTGGGCCCCACGCGGGTGGTGGGCCAGCGGGTGACGTAAGGCGGGATGCGGGTGGTGGTGGAGGTGTAGGGTGGCTCGTGGAGGTTGTGAAGGTGCGGGACCAGCTCCAGCCAGAAGGCCACCTTGTTGGCGCGGTAGTTGTCTCGCACCCGGGGCTTCAGGCCGATGTGGAGGTACTGCTTGTCCTTCGTGTTGAACTTGGTCCACACCACCTCCTCAAAGCGGTTGGGCTTCGTGTGGATGAACTTGGTGTCCTGCGGCACCGGCTGGTTGGGGTCCCTGCAGAAAAGGGGAGAGGAGACGGAGATCATCATCACCGTCATCATTTGCGTTACTTAAAATGCTTTTCAAAATTATTTCATTTATAAATTTTAACAAACAAACAAGGCAACAACATTTCAACTTTAGCAATTGATCATTCCACCTACAACTTTCACTCCCTCCCTCCTTGGTTCCCTCAAAATTTCAATTTATGTTGCTTATCATCGTTACTTTATACCATGGTTAGGCAAACTAAGACCAGGGGGCTGGATCTGGCCCAATTGCCTTCTAAATCCGGCCCGCAGACGGTCTAGGAATCAGCGTGCTTTTACATGAGTAGAATGTGTCTTTTTATTTAAAATGCACCTCTGGGTTATTTGTGGGGCGAAGGAATTCGTTCATTCCCCCCAAAAAACAAGGTCCGGCCCCCCACAAGGTCTGAGGGACAGTGGACCGGCCCCCTGCTGAAAAAGTTTGCTGACCCCTGCTCTATGCCTTTACTTTATCTCACAATAAAAACAAAGTTCACTGTGATTTTTGCTGATGGCTGCTCTTGCGATTCGCTGCCCCCTGCAGGAGTCAGGGGACAGCTAAGCTGCCAGAGTCAAGAGGGGCTGCAGGAATTGAGAGAAGCATTGGGTGGCTTTGCGGTTTCCCCAACATTGTGATTTTTGCATAACACACATGTCCTGATTCGCAATATATTGCCAGGTTAAAAATTATGAAACCAATGTCACAATATGCGCTTCAGACAACATTTTGCCTAGCCGCTCAGAGATCTGGATTATGTAAGTAAATGCTACTTTTACATCTTCACAAAACAAGGTGTGTGAGAGATGGTTATTTTTAAGTGGGAGAAAAGGAATAATAGCAGGGGGGAATCCAGTCTGCCTTAAAGCATCTTGGATTATTGTTTCTAGAAGTTAAATCAGCTTCCAAGTTTTAAAGCTGCAAAGGGCGGTACTCTGCTGATCTCCCCAAGGAAGAAAAAGAGCTAAGCAACCTATCTCCTCCTAGTGCATCAATCCATTCGCACAATCGTCTCACCCCGTCTTGGCGAAGTTGGTCCAGTAGGTCATGACGACAGCGCTGAGCATGACGTCGTTCTTGGAGAAGTTGCAGGGGAAAAGGTCGGTGGCGCCGATCATGGGCACCCCGAAGACGTAGGGGATCTCGTCCCCGTGGGCCGCGTCCGCCCACTCGGGGCGAGTGTCCGTCTGGCAGTGGTGGTAGAAGGTGTAGAAGTAGACGGGCGACTGGTACTCGGCGTGAAGTTTGGCGGTGGCCACGGCCGGCGCCACCCACTGGTGGTCGGTGAAGAGGGCCAGGAGGGTCTTGCGGCGCATCTCGCCGTTGTCCCGGTCTGCCCAGTCCGTGTACATGAACTTGATGGTCTCGCGAAGGATGTCCTTGCCCTCCGGATAGCCGTAGAGGTTGTCCACGAAGTTGGAGATGGTGAAGTCGAAGTAGCTGGCCGAGATGCCGTCCTCGCTCTCCATGGAGTCCTCCACGAATTTGAGGCCCTCGCCCTGGTTGACCCCAATGAGGATGTCGTAGTTGAGGAACTCGCCCTGCTGCATCAGGATCTCTGGGTCGTCCGGGACCACGTCCCCGTCCACCACGGGACCAAAAGCGATGTGGTAGCGGGCCGGCTGGATGTCCTGGTCTACCAGCTCCCGGTAGGCCTTGCGCCTCAGGCACTCCACCGTGTCGCTCGTGTCCATGTGGTCGCAGCCCACTTTGGAGGCCAGCATGCGGGTGTACTTGAGGGGCTGGTAGTTGACCGACCAGCTGGAGATGGCTGTGCCACTCTGCGCAATGGCTTTCTGGAACAGACCTGGAAGGAAAAGGACAGTCAGCGGTCAAGAGGAGAAGGGAATGGCTGGAGAAGCCATTGGGACGTAGTATTATTCTTATTATTACAGTGGAACCTCGGTTGTCGAACGTAATCCGTTCTGGAAGACTGTTCGACTTCTGAGACGTTTGACAACCGAGGCGCAAAGTGCGCGCTGCAAAGTCAATGGAGAAATGGACAAACATGCCTCTTTCTCTTTTTTGAGAAGCATTTTGTTGAATTAGGAAGCCTCTCATCACTACCTTACTGGCATCCCACACTACACTTAAATCAGTTTATTGATTGATTGTCCTCCCCCCCCGGCATATTTTATCCCCCCCCCTTTGCTATTAAATTTACAGCAGTTGGGTGTATACCCGCTAGATTACTGCAAGGATTTATCAGAGATTCCTGAAGAGTTTTGTGCTCTTCTCTCTTGGCTTCTGAGTTTGTTGGTTTTTCTTTTATGGAGTGGAGAGCACACTCAAATATATAAATATAATTTCCTGCTTGGATTTTGGCTGACTGAGCGGGATACGCTTTATGGATTGTGAATTTCTATATATTTTTTAAAAACTGGTGGATTCCTGCATAATCTAATTGGGATTATTTTGCTTTGTCCTTCCTTCCTGCTGACTGAAGAGGAAGAGAAGGAAGAAGAGGACAAAAAGTAAAGAGGGAAGGGGGTAGAAGGAAAACTGGAATTGTGAGATATAGACACACACGGTGGTACCTTGAAAGTCAAATGTAATCCGTTCCAAAAGGGCGTTAGACTTCTGAAACATTTTATTTCCAAGGCACGGCTTCTGATTGGCTCTTGGAATCGGAAGAGCCAATCAGAAGCCGCTTGTTTGGCTTCTGAAAAACATTCGAAAACTGGAACACTTACTTCCGGGTTTTCGACGTTCAGGAGCAGAAATGTTCAGCATCAGAGACAATAAAAAACCAAGGTTTGGCTGTGTGTGTGTGTGTGTGTGTGTATTACACACACACACACACACACACACACACGATATAATTTAAGATCAGGCACGTCCAAAGTCTGTTTCGGGGCCTAATCCGGCCCACCGGTCGGTTTAATCCGGCCCTGTTTACTTATCAGGGTAAAATCCGAAAAAAGCTCAACTATGGTTGGCCCTCTAGTCGGCCCTCGCACATGTTCACTTCATCAAACCTGGCCCTCTTTGGAAAAAGCTTGGACACCCCTGATTTAAGACGGATCTTCGAATCCTTTCATGGAATGGAAATGGACTAAATAACAAAACGAAAAGGTATAAAATAGCGCACATCTTGACAAAGCAGAAATTAGACATCATTCGCTTACAGGAGACACATATAAAAAGACAACATAGAAAATTACTAATAAATAAAGGTCTAGGACAAGAGTTTATCTATTCTGATAAAACTAAAAAGAGAGGAGTGATGATGTATGTTAACCCCAAACGAGATCCTAAATTCACCTTTAAAGATGAAGAAGGCAGAATGATGGCTATTGAAGTGAGACTAGGTGGAGGACCAATTACTGTAGTGGGAATTTATGCCCCCAATGAATGGAAAACTGATTTTTAAAAATCTGGAAGAAAAATTGTTTGATCTGTGTGATGCTAAAATAATAATGATGGGTGATTTTAACGCTGTTGTTTCCCTTGACTTAGATAGAACTGTACTGAAAATGGATTCAAAAGAAGGGAAACTTCCAAATGCCTTTTTTTTAAAATATGGTGTCCAATTTTGACTTACCGTATTTTTCTGTGTATAACACAAGGGTTTTTTTTATTTTTAAACTATGCTTAAAATTTGGGCTTGTGTTATACATGGGTAGTGCTGAGGGGCGACGTGCGATTGGTTGCAGCCGCGAGCACGAGATTCTCAGTGGTGATAGGGCGGGAGATTGGTGGCGGTGTGAAGGGCTGTTGGTGATTGGCTGCCGTTGCGTCAACTGGGTGGTTGATTGGCAGCTGCCGGCGGTGATCTGGCAGTCGATTGGTGTCTTCTGCGACGCATGCAATTGTCAGCGTCGGGTGAGCAATCCCCCCCAAAGCTCAACAACTCTTGGCAATCTCCTCCCATTTTCTTAATTTTGAGTCCCCCCAATTTTGAGTCTTATACGTGGGGGTGTGTTATACATGGAAAAATACGGTAATTGGCCTATGGTGACTTAAGCATCAATTAGAACATCAATCTGCTTTTTTATCAAACGCAAACAATTCTTCAAGCAGAATAGACTATTTATAGGCTTCGAAAGAATTAACAACCAGGGTAAAAAGGGTAGAAATTCAACCTAAGACACTATCTGATCACAATGCCATCTTGATGACAATAACAGGTGAGAAATGATCTTCGTTTAGGTGGAGGTTAAACGATGTGGTGTTGCAAAATGAACCAACTGTGAGTAAGGGGCAACACTCTCTACAATAATTTTTTGACCTGATTTAAGTGTAGTGTGGGATGCTAGTAAGGCAGTGATGAGAGGCTTCCTAATTCAACAAAACATATTTTCAGAAAAGAGAAAGGGGAAAAAGAAACAAGAGATATTAGATGCTCAACTGAATATAGAGAAGCAAGCACAATTTTCGGTGTTAGTTAATCAAGAGATTGAGATGAAAATTAAATGAATGAAACAGAAATTTTTTGAATATGCTAATAAACCTGGTAAATGATTAGCATGGCAACTCAAAAAAGAAAGACAATTAATAATATTGTTGACGAGGATAAGCATTTGACTAGCCCAAAAGAGATAAGGAAAGCATTTGAAAAAGAAAAAAAAATATTTATTATACCGTTGTGAGAAGGAGAACTTTAAAAAAATGGATTCTTATTTAAGTGACTGTTGCATACCCCAGAGTATCTAAGGAAAACCAGCAAATTCTGAATACACCCATATCTTTATCGGAACTGCAAATGGCAATAAATCGAATGAAGATGGGAAAAGCACCAGGGCCAGGTGGACTTATTGCAATTTATTATAAAAAGTTTCAGGATCCACTTATAAAACCACTTAAGGACAGCATGAGCAGAATTTTGGTGATGGGGGTAGTCCCAGCCTCATGGAACGATGCATTCATTACTTTGATCCCCAAATAAGACAGCGACTTAACAAAGACCAAAAATTACAGACCTGTTTCATTGTTGAGTGCAAACTATTTGCTACAATCTTGGCTAATAGATTGAAAAGGACATTAACTGACGCAGTCCACAGAGAACAGGCCGGGTTTTATACCAGGCCGACAAAAGAAAGACAATATAAGAAATTGTCAGGGAACTGCCATCAGTACTGGAAAGGGAGAGCGAAAGCCAGAGGGATTCCAGAGAGCGTCCCGGGATCGGGAGGAGCAGCCCATCTTCTGGGGAAGAGAATCAGCGTAGCACCAGGGGAGAAGGGGGGCAGCTGGGGGAAGTGGCGAGGCGGTCTCATGACTCCTTGCCTGGGACCAGCGGGGAGAGTAGGGGTCCTCCTTTGCCCACGCCCTCCCTGCGCAGAAGGCTTCCGCGCAGAGAGGGTAGGCGGAGACTAGGCGTCAAAGAACTTCTTTGCTAGAAGAAGTTTAAGAAACGCCCACTGCCAGCGATTGAGTCAGCCACGGGTGAGTGGCTGTCCGGACAGAAAAGGTTCACTTTGGCAACCCAGCCAGGTGTTTGCACCCAGCCGGGGAGATAGGCACCTGCTTACGCACGAGCAACCCCTAGAACCATTACAGAAATGTAATTAATTTAATAGAGTATCTGGAAGTAATAAATGAAAAATAGGCCGCGCTAAACTTTCTAGATGTGGAGAAAGCTTTTGATAATATTTCATGGTCATTTATGATCAAGGTTTTAGAGAAATAGGTAATTCTTTCGTGGCAGGAATTAAAACAATCTCTACTGATCAATCTGCAAATATATTAATAAATAATATTCTTTCAGATAAGTGCCAGATGCGCAATTGTATTATGAGGCACCTTGTTTGTGTTGGTTAAAAGAATGGATTGTATCGGACAATGCAGACATTTTAGATTTAGAAGGCCACGATTTAAAATTCAGCTGTCATGCACGTCTTTGGCATGGGAAGGCTAAAATCTATGAGAGTTTTTTGAACCACAATCTTAGGAAGTCTCTATATAGAGTCTGGGAGAAATAGAAAAAAACTGCTGTAAAGAAAAACACATTTACGGTTCTCTCCCACTGAAGCAATTGCAATTAAGAGAGTTAATATGGACAGACGATGGGTGACTTACAGGGAACTGGGGGCAGTGGCGTAGCGTGGGTTGTCAGCACCTGGGGCAAGGCAAGTAATTTGCGCCCCCTAATCCGTGGATTTTAGCACTCGAGTGCGAGCGCCCCCCCCCAGATGTTGCGCCCGGTGCGGCCGGCCCCCCCCTGCACCCCCCACGCTACGCCACTGACTGGGGGGCAGGGGACCCAAACTGAAATCAATAGAAAACTTGAGGAGTCAAGTTACGGATTGGTTGCAATATCACCAGATATATGAAATGTTTAAATTAGATGGGAAGAATGGATTTCTGGACCAAAGCTCACAATTTGAAAAGGAATTCTTACAAAATAAGGATAAACTTCTGCCTAAAATGTATTCTTTTTTTATTAGAATGGGAAACAAAAGACGAGCTAGTTAAAGTTTCAATGAGACACTGGGCAATAGATATCGGACACAATGTAGATCTTAACCTCTGGGAGAAGCTTTGGAAAAGCAACCTGAAATTTACTGCAACGAAATTAAAAGACGCCTGCTCCTTGGGAGAAAGGCGATGGCAAACCTAGACAGTATCTTAAAAAACAGAGACATCACCTTGCCAACAAAGGTCCGTATAGTTAAAGCCATGGTTTTCTCAGTAGTGATGTATGGAAGTGAGAGCTGGACCATAAAGAAGGCTGATGGCCGAAGAATGGATGCTTTTGAATTCTGGTGCTGGAGGAGACTCTTGAGAGTCCTATGGACTGCAAGAAGATCTCCATTCTTAAGGAAATCAGCCCTGAGTGCTCACTGGAAGGACAGATCCTGAAGCTGAGCCTCCAAGACTTTGGCCACCTCATGAGAAGACTCCCTGGAAAAGACCCTGATGTTGGGAAAGATGGAGGGCGCAAGGAGAAGGGGACGATGGAGGACGAGATGGTGGGACAGTGTTCTCGAAACTACCAGCTTGAGTTTGACCCAACTGCGGGAGGCAGTGGAAGACAGGAGTGCCTGGCGTGCTCTGGTCCAGGGGGCCACGAAGAGGCGGACACAAATAAAGGACTAAACAACAACATTTATTGAAAGAGAATGATTTGAAAATGATTCATGGATGGTACCTAACTCCGAGTAGGTTGGCTAAGATTTATAAAACAGAATCAGATAAGTGCTGGAGATGCAAAGATGTGGATGGAACATTCTTTCATATATGGTGGAACTGTAAAAGGGTAAAAGCATATTGGGAAATAATTTATAATGAATTGAAAAAAATGTTTAAAAGAGTCCTTTTTGTTGGGAATAACCCAGACAGAAATTCCTAGGTGTCAGAAAAGCTTATTTATGTATGCAACAACTGCAGCCTGCGCTTCGTTAGCCCCAAAATGGACAGGGAGCAAAATGCAGAACTTGCAGATTTGACACATAGAATAAGAGAGCAAGAAGAACATATATTTAAAGAGGGGTGGGAAACATTTATTGAATATATGGAAAATAACTGTATACAGCTGAAAACGCTGGCAGCACTAAGATAAATTCAAGAGAGTAAATACCGTATTTTCCCGTGTATCAGACTAGGATTTTTTAAACCAAAAAATTAGGGTTAAAATTGGGGCCTGTCTTATACACAGATAGTGCTGAGGGGTGTTTTCTTAATTTGGAGTCTCCCAAAATAGGGGGCGTCTTATACACGGAAAAATACGGTAATTTTTGACGGCTGTAAAAGTGGAAAATTGATTTGAATGGTTATAGTGAAATATGCAGGAAAGTATGATACGTAAAATGAACCATGGAAGGAGAAGAAGGGAAGGCATTTGAAATTTTAAAGTTTGTAAAATGTTTATTTTGAAATGTAAAATAAAATAATAATAATAATAATAATAATAATAATAATAGTCAGTCCCCAAAGGCCTGTGGGAATGAAACAGTCTTTGCCCGCTGGCAGAAGGACAACCAGGAGGGAGCCTGTCTGGCTTCTCGAAGGAGGGAGTCCCAAAGTCTGGGAGGAGCCACCACCGATAAGGCCCTGGCTCATGCCCAGCTCAGCCAAAGTTGGCTGAACGGAGACTGGGGCCTAAGTCCCCCCCAAAAGGGGGTGTTCTGTGGGGCGGGACCAGATCACGGGTACTTAGGCCGGATCCTAGGCCTGTTCAGTTTGGCCACACGGGTAAATAACTATTTCAAAGGTTTATTTGAAGGCAGCCCTGTTTAGGGAAGCTTTTAACGTTTGATGCATTACTGCATTTTAATATTGTGTTGGAAGCTGCCCAGAGTGGCTGGGGAAACCCAGCCAGATGGGCAGGGTATAAATTATTATTATTATTATTATTATTATTATTATTATTATTATTTCCCCTCTGCCAGCTTTAGGCAAAACGGCAGCCACTGTGGCCGAATGTGGTTTGGATCGGGTGCAAAACTGTGCTGCCTTAGCTCGCTCTGCTTTGCTTTATGCCAGTTTCTTGTGTGCGGGGTCGTTTTTCCAACCCCCCGAAACCCTGAGAACCCGCCGCCATAACGCCGAACAAGCCGAGCGCTACCTTCCGAGTGGTGGGATAAGATGAGGAGGTTGACGCACGAGGCCCCGGCTCCCGAACCGAAGATGGTGATCCGTTCCGGGTCGCCCCCAAAATGCCCGATGTTCTCATTCAGCCACCGCAGTGCCTGGATCTGGTCTAGGATCCCGTAGTTTCCCTTGGCGGACTGGTCGCCGGTGCTCATGAATCCTGCCGAGGGGAAGAGAAGAAAGGAAAAAGCCGTGTCAGGAGGAGGAAGAAGAGGACAGTACATGTGAAAAGGATCTAGGAGTCTTGGTTGACCACAAACTTGACATGAGCCAACAGTGTGACGCGGCAGCTAAAAAAGCCAATGCAATTCTGGGCTGCATCAATAGGAGTATAGCATCTAGATCAAGGGAAGTAATAGTGCCACTGTATTCTGCTCTGGTCAGACCTCACCTGGAGTACTGTGTCCAGTTCTGGGCACCACAGTTCAAGAAGGACACTGACAAACTGGAACATGTCCAGAGGAGGGCAACCAAAATGGTCAAAGGCCTGGAAACGATGCCTTATGAGGAACGGCTAAGGGAGCTGGGCATGTTTAGCCTGGAGAAGAGGAGGTTAAGGGGTGATATGATAGCCATGTTCAAATATATAAAAGGATGTCACATAGAGGAGGGAGAAAGGTTGTTTTCTGCTGCTCCAGAGAAGCGGACACGGAGCAATGGATCCAAACTACAAGAAAGAAGATTCCACCTAAACATTAGGAAGAACTTCCTGACAGTGAGAGCTGTTCGACAGTGGAATTTGCTGCCAAGGAGTGTGGTGGAGTCTCCTTCTTTGGAGGTCTTTAAGCAGAGGCTTGACAACCATATGTCAGGAGTGCTCTGATGGTGTTTCCTGCTTGGCAGGGGGTTGGACTCGATGGCCCTTGTGGTCTCTTCCAACTCTATGATTCTATGATTCTATGAGGACGAGGGTCTAGGGGGAAAGGCGCAATTTAGTGCAGGCCAATCCACCTGCAGCCGACGGACCGTATTTTTCGCTCTATAGGACGCACTTTCCCCCCTCCAACAATTAAGGGGAAATGTGTGTGCGTCTTATGGAGCGAATGCAGGCTCCTTGGCTTCAGCGATAGCAACGCGAAGCCTCCGGAGCGCAGAGGGAGCGCTCTTTCCGCGCTCTGGAGGCTTTGCGTTGCTTTCGCTGAAGCCTGGAGAGCGAGAGGGGTCGGTGCGCACCGACCCCTCTCACTCTCCAGGCTTCAGGGATAGCCGCCTGAAGCCTTCGGAGCGCAGCACGGGTTCCCGATGCGCTCCGCAGGCTTGGGGTTCCTTTCGCTGAAGCCGGGAGAGCAAGACTCTCCCGGCTTCAGCAGAGAGGGAGAGCTGCGCAGCGCCCCTTCAGCCAAGCGGGAGGAGAAATGGAAGGGGCTCCGTTTCTCCTGCCGCTTGGCTGAAGGGGCGCTGAGCAGAGAGGGGGAGAATATTTTTTCTTGTTCTAAAACAAGGTGCGTCCTGTGGTCCGGTGCGTCCTATAGAGCGGAAAATACGGTAAATTTAGGCTGCGTACGTCTTAAAACACAGCCGGGTCGTTGCTTTTTCTCAATCCGGATCGAGGCTGGTTTGGGAAAAAAGAGGTGTGTGCACAGACACAACACACACATATTTCTTTTGATAATAATAATCATCTCCCCTCCCGCTTCGGATCTTGAAATATGGGTCTCCTCAACAAAATTTAAAATTCGGCTTTGTAATTCGGAATTTATGTGATGTGATTTGATTTGATTTGATTGGCCGGTTAATAAAAATTATTTAAAAATAAAATAAAAATAATCATCTTATAATATTTGTATTATTTATATTCCGCCCGTCCGGCTGAGTTGCCCCGGCCACTCTGGTAACTCTGATTTCCGGGGGAAACCACACACACACACACACACACACACACACCTTTTGATGCCTCAGATCCCTACTTAAAAAAAAAAGAAACAGATTCAAATTCCCTCAACTTTCTAATCATCTGAGTAGGCTTGTCTTTAATAATAATAATAATAATAATAATAATAATAATAATAATAATTGTTAAGTTGTGGGTGAACATATCAGACGACACTGCGATTCTTCAGACAGCTCTTGTTTATTCACAGGCCAGAACAGAACTGAACTAAAGGGTTCAGCCAGCCTGCTTATATAGAGCTCCAGTACAACGCAACAGTAACAACTTTCTGTAACTATCCAATCACTGAACGTCACTTTCGATTCCTTATTTGCATATGCGGACCTGAGTGAAAACTATCTACAGTATCCCCCTGCTGGCCCAGGGTGAGAACTTCAGTACATAACAACAACAACAACAACAACAACAACAACAATAATTTATTACTTTTACCCCACCCATCTGGCTGCAATGCCCATCCACTCTGGGCAACTTCCAACAGAACATAACATGTTTTTATTTTATTTTTTCAAAAATTATTTAATGGTTTTCACAAAATTATAAACAAACAAATAAACAAACAAACATAAATCATAACCTTATAAAAATTACACTTCTTAACATTGTTAAGTGACTTCCTCGCTTCCCCTTGGTTGGATTTCATTGCATATCCTTTTAACGGTTTTCCAAATCAAAGTTCTTATAAACTTAACTTAATCACTTATCATCGTTCTAACTTTTCAATTCAGGATTAAACATATTAATTCAACACTTAACTTATATGAAATCCTAAGCCGATCTAGTACTTGCAAGCTATTTCCAGTTAGTTTAACTTAACGTATTTAACTAAATAGTCATTAAATCTCGTCCATTCTTCCTGATATTCCTCCTCTTTCTGGTCGCGGACTCTTCCGGTCAGGTTGCCTAGCTCCGAAAAATCCATAATCTTCATCTACCATTCTTCTACAGTTGGTAGTTCTTGCGTTTTCCACTTCTTAGCTAGTAAAATTCGAGCAGCAGTTGTGGCATACAAAAATAATTGAACATCTTTCTCGGGCAATTCCAGACCTGTTATTCCAAGAGGAAAGGCCTCTGGTTTCTTTCTAAATGTATATTTCGACATTTTTTTCAATTCATTCTAAATCTTTCCCCAGAAGTCTTTCACCTTGGGGCAGGTCCACCACATGTGGTGAAAAGTTCCTTCATGTTTTTAGCATGTTTTTAGCGGGCTTGATCTCTTGCTCGCTGCCACACTAAGCGATCGGGTTCTTAAAAATGCGGAAAGCGGGAATCACAAGATCCCATAGCAGCGCCAATTCTTTTTTTATATATAGTCATTTCTTTCTTTCTTTTTTTATTAAAGATTTTCTTGTTTTACAGAAGTATGTGTAATGTCTCTCGTATTTTTTCCGTGTAACATTTTTACAAATCAGTTTCATTTGTTGAGACATTGGGGGGGGGGAGATGGGGGGGGTCGGGTGCGATGTTTCTATTTTGCTTAATGTATGTAGGGTTTGGTGTCAGCGTTGCTCCTGCAGGTTCTCTGCTGTTCATTTGTGTTCCTTTGGTGGTGAGAGAGGTTGGGCTTGGCCTAGGGTGTGGTTGTTCATTTGTGATTGGCTGCGGTGGTCTTTGTTTTCATGTGTGAGTGAGGTGGGTGGGTGTTTTGGATCAGGTTAGCCATATTGATTTGTATGCTGTTGGTGGATTCTTGTCATTGTCTTGTTGGGCTGTGTGTGTGATAAAGGGGAGCCATACCGGGGTGAAGGCGTCTTCTTCTATTTGTCCCCGTGTCAGTTTCAGTTTATTGGTTAATTTTTCTAGCAGGGCTGTTTCCCATACTATTTGGTACCATTGGTCCAGGCTTGCTCCTGACTGGTCTCTCCAGTGTCTGGTTATGGTGTTTCTGGCTGCTGAAAGTACAGTGGTGCCTCGAGAGACGAAATTAATTCGTTCCGCGAGTTTTTCCGTCTTGCGGTTTTTTTCGTCTTGCGAAGCACGGTGTCGGAAAAGTTTTGGAAAAGCTTCAAAAATCACCAAAGTCTTCAAAAACCTCAAAAAAGGCTACCACACCGCGTGCTATGAGTTGCTCCTCGAAGTCAAGTCGCAACTGTATTAACGGTTTTAAGAAAAAGGAAACAAACTTGCAAGACGTTTCCGTCTTGTGAAGCAAGCCCATAGGGAAAATCGTCTTGCGAAGCAATTCAAAAAACCAAAAACCCTTTCGTTTTGCGAGTTTTCCGTCTTGCGAGGCATTCGTCTTGCGAGGTACCACTGTAGGTGGGTTATGAGTTCTTTGTGGTGTAAATGGGCACTGTTGTCTTGGAAGATGTTTAGTAGGGCCAATTCTGGGGTGATGTCTGATACTTGCTTAGTTATTTTACATATTTCTCATATGGCTGTTGTCCAGAATAGTTGGATTTTGGGACACTCCCACCACATGTGGAGGTATGTGCCTCTGGAGGTGCACCCTCTCCAGCATTTTGGTGAGGTTCCTGGGCGTATTAGTAGCAGTGCCAATTCTGCCAATCAAAGCAGCTGCGTTTGGCAAAGCGACTTTGCAGGTAAACTGGTCCCAAGTTGTTAAACATCCTCCGGCCCATCCTGGTTCCCCGTCTGGATGTGGAACATATTCCTTCAGGAGGTAATGGACTCCCCTTCCTTGGACGTTTTAAAGCAGAGGTTGGGTGGCCATCTGTTATGGATGCTTTAACTGAGATTCCTGCATCGCAGCGGGGTTGGACTAGATGACCTCTGGGTCCCTTCCAATTCTATGATTTTATGATTCCATGCTTCAAGTCCAACTGGCTTCCCCCTGCCAAAAAACCCCCCAACATCTGGCAGGCACCAGGTTGCAGCAGAGGAGAGGCTGCTCCTGACAATAATAATAATAATAATAATAATAATAATAATAATAATAATAAATTTTATTTATACCCTGCCCTCCCCGGCCAGAGCTGTGCTCAGGGCAGCTAACACCAATAAAATAAAATCACAGTAAAAACATAATAGGGGGAAAAGAGAGGGAGGAAAACAAACCAATTTAAAATACAGGTTAAAATGCAATTTAAAATGCAGCCTCATTTTAAAATAGCTGATAAATCAAAACCATAAGGGGAGGGAAACGTAAGGGTCAGACCGAGTCCAAACCAAAGGCCAGGCAGAACTTGCAGGCCTTGCAGAAAGATGTCAAGTCCCGCAGGGCCCTGGTCTCTTGGGGCAGAGTGTTCCACCACATCGGGGCCAGTACGGAAAAGGCCCTGGCCCTAGTTGAGACCAACCTAACCACCTTGAGGCTCGGGACCACCAAAGTGTTGTCATTTGTGGACCTTAAGGTCCTCCATGGGGCATACCAGGAGAGGCGGTCCCGTAGGTACGAGGGTCCTAGGTCTTAACTTTCTCACGTTCCCGATTCAACACACAACACAAAGGGAAGCTCAGCAAAGCGATCGATCGGAAAAGGCCTTTCTTTCTTTCTTTCTTTCTTTCTTTCTTTCTTTCTTTCTTTCTTTCTTTCTGCCTCTGCTCAGCGCTCCCGTCCACACGGCCACGTCTCCTTTAAAATTAATCATCACTCCATCCCGGGGGCGCCCACTTTTTCTTCTTTTTTTGCTGGAGATAACGAGGCCTCGCCGTTAATTATTAAAAGCTTTTTAATGAAATATTAATTTCGACTGCGCCTGGGTAAATTTCACACCCGCAGGGGAAGCGGAGGCGAGAGGAAGGGGCCGAGACGGGGCTTGAACCGCAGATCGGGCAGGTGAGGCTGAGCCTCAGAAGAGGGGTCCGCGCTCCAGGTCAGAACCTCACCCACCCCCCAGCACCCAGAGGCCAGCGGGAGGCCCACTTCCCACGTTACGCAATGCCTGCGCGTGCATCTTCCCCTTTGCAGAAGGGACATCGTAGCTCCTGGTCCTGGGTTCAAATCCCTCATGGCTTCTCCAGGCAGGTCTGAGCTAGATGGAGCCAGAGTCTGTATGCGCTTCCTATTGTCGGCAACCGTCTGTCTCGAGAGACAATGGACTGCACTTCCGGGGTGAAGCCAAACCGCTACGTCAGCAACCCCAAAGTGACCTCCTTGGGGTGCAAGAATGGGCAGTGTGTGTGGAGGTCCTGGGCTTCCCAGACGACAAGACCCACCTCTCAGCCTCTCAGGTGTGGCCCAAATTAAACCAGAGTAAGATGCTTGGCACCAGTTCAACCACCTTAGGGACTCCATTCCAGATTTGTAGGTCCGTCTAGTTAAAGCTCTGGTTTTCCCAGTCGTGATGTATGGAAGTGAGAGCTGGACCACAAAGAAGGCTGATCGCCAAAGAATGGATGCTTTTGAATTCTGGTGCTGGAGGAGACTCTGGAGAGTCCCATGGACTGCAAGAAGATCAAACCTCTCCATTCTGAAGGAAATCAGCCCTGAGTGCTCACTGGAAGGACAGATCCTGAAGCTGAGGCTCCAAGACTTTGGCAACCTTATGAGAAGAGAAGACTCCCTGGAAAAGACCCTGATGTTGGGAAAGATGGAGGGCGCAAGGAGAAGGGGACGACGGAGGACAAGATGGTGGGACAGTGTTCTTGAAGCTACCAGCATGAGTTTGACCAAACTGCGGGAAGCAGTGGAAGACAGGAGTGCCTGGCGTGCTCTGGTCCAGGGGGTCACGAAGAGGCGGACACGACTAAACGACAAACCAACAACAACAAATAGCGTTTGCTCCTGAGCCTTTTCTTCTCCCGAAAATGTCCCGCAGGGTAGCAGAGTTTGAGGATGAGAGTTTTCCTTCTCCGAGATGGGCGAGCCCCGTCTGCCCCTCACTTCCCTCTACAGCAGCCTTTCTCAACCTGTGGGTCCCCAGATGTTGTTGGACTACAACTCCCATTACCCCTGAGCTGTGGCCTTGCTAGCTAGGGGTGATAGGAGTTGTAGTTCAACAACATCTGGGGACCCATGAGTTGAGAAAGGCTGCTCTACAGCAAATGCAGAAACTGCCTTCATCATCATCATCATCATCATTTTATTATCTACAGTGGTACCTCGGGTTAAGAACTTAATTCGTTCCGGAGGTCCGTTCTTAACCTGAAACTGTTCTTAACCTGAAGCACCACTTTAGCTAATAGGGCCTCCCGCTGCTGCCGCTCCGCTGGAGCACAGTTTCTGTTCTCATCCTGAAGCAAAGTTCTTAACCTGAAGCACTATTTCTGGGTTAGTGGAGTCTGTAACCTGAAGTGTATGTAACCTGAAGCGTATGTAACCCGAGGTACCACTGTATACCCTGCCCATCTGGCTGGGCTTCCCCAGCCACCCTGGGCAGCTTCCAACAAAATATTAAAAACACAATAAAAGATCAAACATTAAAAACGTCCCTAAACAGGGCTGCCTTCAGATGTCTTCTAAAAGTCAGATAGTTGTTTATTTCCTTGACATCTGCTGGGAGGGCGTTCCACAGGGTGGGCGCCACCACCGAAAAGGCCCTCTGCCTGGTTCCCTATAACTTCATTTCTCGCAGGGAGTGAACTGCCAGAAGGCCCTCGGAGCTGGACCTTAGTGTCTGGGCTGGACGATGGGGGTGGAGACGCACCTTCAGGTCCGCTGGGCCTTTGAGGCCGTTTCGGGCTTTCAAGGTCAGCACCGACACTTTGAATCGTGCTCGGAAATGTACTGGGAGCCAATGTGAGTCTTTCAGGACCACTGGACCCACTCCTAGTCTCGTCCGCTACATCTGCCAGAGTCTGTCTTCACATACAGGGAAAGACCCTAACTCACTGAGGGTTTGAGACTTGACGGCTCCCCTCGCCTGGTTCAGCCGGCGAGTCGAAGCCGTTCCCAGGGTGTGGCCCCTGTCGCATGCTTCTAGGAGCCACAAGTGAGAGCTGAGTGCAGGCGTGGGGCCAAAAGGTGGACAAACTACCCCAGAAGGAGCACAATATGTTCCCCCGTCCAGCTTGCTAAGTTCCTATTTATAGCAGCCATTCCTTCAGAGCAAAGAGGACTAGAATCTTGCGTTATTTTAAGGGCAGTAGCGCTGCCTTGCCTGAGGAGGTCCCAGAACCAGTTCCTCAGAATATCACCTGCCGCAAACCCTGGAGGGTCGCTGCTGCCAGCCAGTGTGGACAATATTGAGGTCGACGGACCCCAAAGGTCTGATTCGGCAGCTTCCTATGTCCCTAACGGCTCTCCTGTGCACATAACGTTCATCCGAACGTACAAGCAGAATCACGGAATTGCCAAGTCGGAAGGGACCCGAGGGTCATCCATTCCAACCCCCTGCAATGCAGGACTCTTTAGCCGAACATGGGATTCGAACCCACAGCCCTGGGATCAAGATTCTACCAAATGAGCTGTCACAGCTATTTTAAGTCCAGGGCAAAGGTGCATCACGGCTTGGATATCCATGAGGGTCAATTCGGAGCAGAAATAAATATGTTTTAACAAAACACCTTACTTTACTTTTTGGCATATGAGCAGGGAACAGATTGGCCGCACACAAAACCGTGTACAGAACTGTTCCGAGATCAGAACAGGAGGCCAGATTTTTCTCTCGCCGCGCACAACTTCCAGAATGCAACACCGGTTTTCGTTTCTCCGATTTTTCAAAATACGTCCGTCGCAGGAGAGGCAGAAACCAAGACGCCCAAAGGCTTTCCCACACATCTTCCCACCGCCTCTGCGTCCTGCCTGCTATGTCTGGTGTATTCATTTCATTTGATTTCAGTTAAAAATTATACACTGCTTGGTTGTTAAAAGCAACAAGCTCAAACCAGTTTACAAAAGAAGAAGAGAGAAAACGACAAAATTACCAGCACGGAAATTGCCCACAACAACAACACTTTAAAACTTTAGAAAAGTTATAGACTGAAATCTGCATCACACTGTACACGAGTTGTCGGCCGCAATTTGTTTTTAACTACCCGGGCGTTTCTTAGAAAGCGCTGCATTTTTAGGTGTCTGTTCCTGCCCTCCCCGCCAAACCAGTCTCGATCCGAATTGAGGCAAAACGAATGCTTCAAGCCGGTGGCACGCACGCAACGCGAGAACGGCGGAGGAAAATGAAACCTGCGATTGTGGGATGTTAGGGGAAACGAGAGAGGAAGAGAAAGAGAAAGAGAAAGAGAGAGAGAGAGAGAGAAAGGGAAAGAGAAAGAGAAAGAAGTCAAGATTTTGGGCTCTGTTCCCCCAGCCCACCCCAGCGAAGCCCTCCTACCCAGCACGCCGAGCCGGTAATTCATGGTGACGACTATGACGTTCCCGTAAGCGGCCAGGACACTGCCGTCGAACATGTTCCCGGTCCCCTCCATATAGGATCCGCCGTGGATAAACAGCATCACCGGTTTCTTGCCGCTGTCCCGGATATCTGCGGGGCGAGAAGGGAGAGATGGGTGGCGTGAGGCTGGGACCGTTCCCTCCGCGACGGCCTCTCGCCGTTCCTCTTTGGGAGGAAGGATGGAGAGGTTCCCCCCTAGCACGCGGCAGACACGCCAGCTCCTCTCTGCGCTCTGCTGTTCCACGAATGGCAGGGGGTTGGGATGGATGACCTTTGGGGGACCCACTTCCGACTCTGCCGTTCTGAGAGTCCATGAATACAGAGCAGGAATCAGTAGCTGAGGAGAGCTGGGAGGTGAGAGGGATGGGAACAGGGGGGAACGGGCAGCGTGTGTTCTCGAAACCAGGGACCCCTGAAATTGTTGGGCCTTTGCAAGTCAAGTTGCGTGACGAGTTATGGGTGCTGAGCACCCTGAGGAGACCCCTATTCCCCTCACACAGCTACAGTCCTCCATCCCTTGAAAATAGGAGTGGATTTGTTAAGCCACTTTGGGAACTGTAGCTCAGAGAGGGGGGTCACCTCACGATGCCCATGACCCTTAACCGAACCGCAACTCCCAGGATTCCTTGAGGGAAGCCAATTTTGACACTCCATGTCCCTTCCCAGGGAACTCTGGGAATTGCAGGCCTGCAAGGGGAAGAACTACAACTCCCAGAATTCTCTGGGAAGCCATCACTGTTGACGGCGCTTTAAAGACAGGGTGCGAATGCGGCTTTGGCTGGGAACCCCAGCAGATCAGTAGGGTTACGAGGCGCTATTGCAATGAGATCCAGAATCCTGGCCGGACCCCAGGCCCAAATCCCACAAGCCGATGACCAGGGAACTGGTGGGGCAGGTGTGTTTGGGGTCCGCAGGTGAGCTGGGTCCCAGGCCAGAGATGAATGAAAGGACGATGTTTGAAGCTTAGCCAATGGAGGGATGCTCATTTTTGATTTTTGTGGTGTTTTATGTCCCGGTTTCCGTCCCCCGCAACACCTCAGCCCAACTTTGGCCACTGGGATAAGGTGAAAGGGCTTGGGGGGCTGTGACCCGCTGTGCCCCCGAACCATGCCTCCCTGGGGGGGGGGGGACACGCGACAAAAGGGCAGCCCCTCTCCTCAAGCCCCGGCCTGCGTTTCTAGGTCACATCCATTTCCATGGCAACCTGGAGCCTAATTAATTCGCTGCAAGGGGAGAGCGTTAATTAGACGCACCAAGGTCTTAATTAGCGGTTTCCACTCGGCCCCTCCCCCCACCACCCGCCTTTCCTGAGGGGAACAGATGGGGAAGAGGGTGGGGCCAAAGGAAAGGAGTTCGTGATTCATAGAATCCCCCCCCCCAAAAACCAACAACCACCCCACACACGTGTGTTTGACTTTGGGCAACCTGATCACCCTCGCATTGGGCTGGGTGTTCATCAAAATGCAGATGATACCCAGCTCTACCTCTCTTTCAAACCAGAACCAGTGAAGGCGGTGAAGGTCCTGTGTGAGTGTCTGGAGGCGGTTGGAGGATGGATGGCGGCTAACAGATTGAGGTTGAATCCTGACAAGACAGAAGTACGGGAGGTGGGCAGGTGTGGAGGACTCCCTGGTCCTGAATGGGGCAACTGTGCCCTTGAAGGACCAGATGCGCAGCCTGGGAGTCATTCTGGACTCACCGCTGTCCATGGAGGCGCAGGTCAGTTCTGTGTCCAGGGCAGCTGTTTACCAGCTCCATCTGGTACGCAGCCGAGACCACATAACACCAGTCTTGAAAGACCTACATTGGCTCCCAGTACGTTTCCGAGCACAATTCAAAGTGTTGGTGCTGACCTTGAAAGACCTAAACGGCCTCGGTCCAGTATATCTGAAGGAGCGTCTCCACCCCCATCATTCTACCCGGATACTGAGGTCCAGCTCCGAGGGCGTTCTGGCAGTTCCCTCCCTGCGAGAAGCCAAGGAGCAGGGAACCAGGCAGAGGGCCTTCTTGGTGGTGGTGCCCTCCCTGTGGAACACCCTCCCACCAGATGTCAAAGAGAACAACAACTACCAGACTTTTAGAAGACATCTGAAGGCAGCCCTGTTTAGGGAAGCCGCCCAGAGTGGCTGGGGAAGCCCAGCCAGATGGGAGGGGTATAAATAATAAATTATTATTATTATTATTATTATTATTATTATTATTTGCCCGAAACACACCTCCTATTTCCTCCAAACCCCTCTTTCTCTTACACATATATATCTCAAGACGCCGTGACTCGTGGACTTCCAGCGAAACCGAATGTTGGAAGATTTGGGACCATTTTCTGAGTCTATCTGAACAGATCATGTATTAATTCCAACGGTTTGGGTTCGAGTGCTGTTGCTTTTTGCGCGAGGTGCACAGGATATGGTCTTTGCTGGGCCAGAAACAGGTTACTTTGGAAGGCTCTAAGTTAAAGCAGGGACTGATGCAAAACCTCTTGATTAAAGGTAGCCAAATTCTGTGCAATTGCCATAAAACTTCGGGAACAAGCTGTGCTATCGTCATGTTTAAGGTTAAATAAGTTGGAGTTCTTGTTATTAAATAGACCAAGAAAAAAGCACACCAAGAACTCAGGCCAATGTAGGTTTTAATAGTGGGAGTGGTCCCTACTCGCAAACCAATAGTCAGTTGTAACAAAATCTAATCCATTCAAAAGTATGTATTCTGACAAGGAATACAAACTCAAATAGAGAATTTAAATGTATTTTCATGTAATATTTGTTACTTCCAGCTGATGAAGGTGAATACGTCGAAATAGGGTCCTGTCCTGGTTTCTGATCCATAATTGACTTCTGACGGTGGACTAACATGAACCTACTGGTTTCTTATCATAATGATTAAGGTCTTAAATGATAATTTTAGGTTATATATTAGTGACTTAAGTTTTAATTTCTTTTTTTTTTTTAACTGTTGCTATATCTGTATTGTCCCTGTTATACCTAATTGCAAATTCAAATGTATCCCTATCGTGTTTTATAACTTCCTTGATATTGTATGTGGGCTGGAACTGTGACCGAAATAATAAAACTCGTTCATTCAGGACAGGCAACAGGAAAGTCCTGCGGAACTCCCTGCCACAGGGGGCGGCGGCCATCTTGGGTGGGTGAAGTCGCAGAGGAGTAGAGGGCTGTCGGCGGTGACTAGGGTGACTAGGGCTCTGCTGCCATAGTTGGAGGCCACTGGCCTGATCCTGCTGGGCTCTAGGTATGTTCCTATTTCCTTGTGAGCATACTGCAGCCGCCCTCCTTCGGGGAATGTGTCAGGTAACGCAAGGCATTATTTGGGTCCTTTTGCCCATCAAATTCACTAGCTGGCCTCCGTTCTCTACATGCTTGGTCAGAACATCAGAACATCAGGAAAGCGACAGGCCCAGCGTCACCCAGTGAGCTTCATGGCCATGTGGGGGGTGGAATTTGAACCCTGATCCCCCCCTCCCCACTTCTTAATCTACCTCTCTTTCAAATCAGAACCAGTGAAGGCGGTGAAGGTCCTGTGTGGTGTCTGGAGGCGGTTGGAGGATGGATGGCGGCTAATGGATTGAGGTTGAATCCTGACAAGGCAGAAGTACGGGAGGTGGGCAGGTGTGGAGGACTCCCTGGTCCTGAATGAGATAACTGTGCCCCTGAAGGACCAGGTGCGCAGCCTGGGAGTCATTCTGGACTCACCGCTGTCCATGGAGGCGCAGGTCAGTTCTGTGTCCAGGGCAGCTGTCTACCATCTCCATCTGGTACGCAGGATGAGACCCTCCCTGCCCGCAGACTGTCCGGCCAGAGTGGCGCATCCTCTAGTTATCTCCCACTTGGACTACTGCCATGCGTTCTACATGGGGCTACCGTTGAAGGTGACCCGGGAACTACAATTAATCCAGAATGCGGCAGCCAGACTGGGAACTGGGAGACCATATAACACCAGTCCTGAAAGACCTACATTGGCTCCCAGTACATTTCCGAGCACAATTCAAAGCGTTGGTGCTGACTTTGAAAGCCCTAAACGGCCTCAAAGGCCCAGTAGACCTGAAGGAGCGTCTCCACCCCCATCGTTCAGCCCGGACCCTGAGGTCCAGCTCCGAGGGCCTTCTGGCGGTTCCCTCACTGCGAGAAGCCAAGTTACAGGGAACCAGGCAAAGGGCCTTCTCGGTGGTGGTGCCCTCCCTCCCATCAGATGTCAAGGAAATAAACAACTATCTGACTTTTAGAAGACATCTGAAAGCAGCCCTGTTTAGGGAAGCTTTTAATGTTTGATGCATTATGGTATTTTAATATTTTGTTGGAAGCCGCCCAGATGGCGGGGTATAAATAATAAATTATTATTATTATTATAAAATTATTATTAATCCAGCACTCTAACCGCTACACTGCCCTGCTGTTGGGACTCCAGTTCCCCCCCCCCCACTCCAGTCAATGTTTAGAAATACCAGGATCAGGCCGACGGCCCATTCTGTTCTCACAGCGGCCAACCTGTGGGAAAGCCAGCAAGCAGGATTCGAACGCAAGACCCGCTCTTCCCTCCTGCGGTTTCCGGCAGCTGGAATCCAGGAGCGTCGCTGCCGCTGACCGTGGAGGTCAACGCACAGCCATCCTGGCTTGGAGCCGCAGATATTCCTCTCTTTATCTTCCACAAATTTCTCCGATCCTTTTTTGAAGGTGTATTCCATTTGTGGGACAATTCATCTGGTGGCAGGGAGTTCCGTTGGTTAATTACAGCATGGGACGCTTAATCTCAAGGTCGTGAGTTCGAGCCTCAGGTTGGGTCAAAGATCCCTGCATTTCCCATTCAACTCGATGGTTATTTGTTGTGTGAAAACCACTGGGTGGCCCTTGAGTCATTTCAATACTGTAAACCAGACCCTTCCAGATATTTTGGACTGGAGCTGCCATCAACCCCAGCCAGGGGATGATGGGAGTTGTAGTTCAAAGCACAGCGGGCGGTGCCAACGGGCGCTGCTGTTTGAAAGATCTGGAGGGCACCCGGTTGAGGATTACTGCGGTGAGCCCTCGCCCTGCTGTGGGTGTCAGGAGGAGAAATTCTGGGTGCTCCAGCTGTTTGCCAGATGTTTCGCAGGAGAGGAGGGGGGGCTCCAAAGCGGGGAGATGAATATGTTGCTGACCTTCTTTTTGCTCGGCGTACCCACAAACCAGAACCGCAAAAGGGTCCAGAAAAGGCCACCCCAAATTATCGAGGGGACGGGGAGCAGTTGGGGCATTTGGGAATTTCTGGTTTCAGAGGAAAGGCCCCAATCCGTGAAATTAGACCTTGCACAGAGACTGAGAAAGGGTTTGCCTCCCTCTCTGGCAACACTGGAACTCATGAACGTTGGAAGATTAAAAAAAGAGACCTTTTTCATGCTGTTGTTCAACTATGGAACTCCCTGCCACAGGAAGCCAACCGAGACGGCTTTAAAAGAGGCCTGGACCAATTCACGGAAGAGGAGACGGCTTTGGACAGCCGGACACCTTCATTCGACATCTTTAGGGGCCAGACGGAAATGTTCCTCTCCGAGCCGCCTTGTGTCTTTTTAATATTCCACGGACTTCTAAATGTGGGAGAGGGGGGGCTATTGTTTTAACTATTTATTTGTGCTTTTATACTGTATTTTAATCTTGTGAACTGCCCCGACATCTTCAGATGAAGGGCAGTATATAATAATAATAATAATAATAATAATAATAATAATAATAATAATTGCAACGGCTGTATTCTACCACCAGTAGGAAACAGCAGGTGGAACGAGGCTCAGATCCTGTGTTCGAATCCTGCTTGTAGGCTTTCCCTTGGGGCATTTGACTGGCCGCTGTGAGAAGTCTTCCCCAACAGATATGCCATTTTTTATATATATATATATATATATATATATATATATATATATATATCGGGGTGCAAATTTAATAACTTTGGAACTCCCTGCAACTTGATGTCAGGCTCCACACTTTTTGGGGTGCCTGCTTTGAACATTTTAGTTTAGGCAAGCCTGTTTAAGACACATAGGCCCTTGACACGTGTTTTAATTTGTGTTTTTTTTAGCTTATTGTCCATTATTCCTAAACCCTTTTTTTAAAAGCTGCTTTTACCCATCCTCTTATCGCTTTAAACTTTCCGTAAGCCGCTCTGAGACCTTTTCCTTCTCCTCACCATCGTTTCGCGAGACGAAACGAACAATAGGTAAATAAGCGGGGGGTCAGGCTAGATGACCCCGGCGCCCCCTTCCAACTCTACGATTCTATCATCTCCCTTCAAGGCATTTAAACAGCCCTCCGCTCTGATTTTGGACCCGTTTCACGCTGAATCCTCTGCTGTATCCTCTTGGACTTTGTGGCGTTGTTTTAAACGAACGCCGTGTCAGCTGCCCTAAAAGGGAAAAAATTAATAGCGCAGGGATTTTTGATTTTGAAGACCTTTTTCCTCAGGATATGGCCCCAGATCTCTGGGCCGTCCTTCGCTCTGTCCCCACCTGCCATTCGCTTCAGACATGCGCTGGCTGCCAGATACGGTCCCAGGCGCCCCCAAAATCTTTGGACAAGAAGCCTTATTTTTAGTTGGAATCGCTTTGGGGGGAGATTCTAGCTTGTAATTGCTTTTAGATGCAATTGTTTTTAGAACGTCTCCACCTGTTTTACAAGGCTTTTGCATTTTGCTTTTCAATTGCATCTTCGTTTGTAGCCCTGGGACCCTCAGGGAGGAACGGCCGGCTATAAATTCAATAAATAAAAAGGATAAAGAAAGAAAGATATGTTATTATTATTTTTATTATGTGCCCAGGTTTTCCTCGACCCACGAGACCATGCCCCAGCCTTCACTTTTCTGATTTCCTAATTTCATTTGCTTTTACGCCGCTGTTTCACTGGTTTTAAGTTGCATTTTTCGTTTCAGTTTTCGGTTTTAACCTCTGAAACGTTGTTGCTGTTTTTGTTTGAAATAATAAGCAATTTGGAGCCGTTTCCTTTATAAGGCAAACATATGCAGAAATGGATACTTGAAATAAGCACCTGTCCTGTACTGCCAGAATATGGCAGCATTGGTACGAGAGAAAGAAAGAAAGAAAAACTCTGCATGTGCTCAGGAACACACGCAGGAAGGGTTCAGAAGGGTGCGCCTTGTCTTCAGAACGTGATTTTCTAAATCCATACTCTTCGGCTGAACAACGCAGCTCGCAATCTTAGCTCACTAAAACGGGACTAGCTCACAAAACAGCCGCAGTTCCTGCATTGCACAGGGTTGGTCTGGATGACCCCTGGTGTCCCCACTCTTTATTTCTATGACTAATTCAATAGCTTAGGGTTCTCTCCTCAAATTCTCCTTTTCCCTGTGTTGGAGAGGGGGCCACAGGATGGGACAAGAAAGGAGTTCTTAAGTATACGGTGAACCCCGAATTCTTTCCCTGCCTTAACTCCACCAAACTCTACCAATTTAGTAGAATGGAATCGGTAAAATCCTGAGCAGGCACTGTTTCATGGTTTCCCCATGCAGGGAGTATTTTTCGATAACCAGTGTCTGCCTTGCTCTGCTAGATTTCTACTTGCAGGGAGTCTTTTTTTTTAGATAACCGGCGTCTGCCTTGCTCTGCTAGATTTCTACTTGCAGGGAGTCTCTTTTAGATAACCAGTGTCTGCCTTGCTCTGCTAGATTTCTACTTGCAGGCCATCTTTTTAGATAACCAGTGTCTGCCTTGCTCTGCTAGATTTCTACTTGCAGGGGGTCTTTTTAGATAACCAGTTCCTTCCCTGCTCTGCTAGATTTCTACTTGCAGGGAGTCTTTTTTAATAACCAGTGTCTGCCTTGCTCTGCTAGATTTCTACTTGCAGGGAGTCTTTTTAGATACGCCCCTCCCCCCCATCTAGTAAAGGTAAAGGAACCCCTGACCATTAGGTCCAGTCGTGGCAGACTCTGGGGTTGCGGCGCTCATCTCGCTTTATTGGCCGAGGGAGCTGGCATACAGCTTCTGGGTCATGTGTCCAGCAGGACTAAGCCGCTTCTGGCGAACCAGAGCAGCGCACGGAAACGCCATTTACCTTCCCGCCAGAGTGGTACCTATTTATCTACTTGCACTTTGACGTGCTTTCGAACTGCTAGGTTGGCAGGGATTCAAACCGCCAACCTTCTGATCGGCAAGTCCTAGGCTCTGTGGTTTAACCCACAGCGCCACCCGCGTCCCCTTCACCCACCTTTGGGTCGGCCCAAACACCAGGAGCCTCCTCTTTCCTTTTCCGTTATTGTTCTCTGCACGAACGGCCGTTAACCTCCGGAACTGCCTGCCACAGGAATTCCCGAGAGAGTCAAGAGAGAAGGCCGCGCTTTGAATTGCGGGCGGGCGGAAGAAGAGGGACAACGACAGGGCAGAGAGGCAGGATCCGCGGGCTTGTCCCGAGAGAGTAGCGCCACCCACAGCGCCACCCGCGTCCCTCCCCCATCTAGTAGAAGATTGTAAAAACGTGACCCTTCTCTTTCAGTCTAAAGCAGTGCTGCCCATTCTACACCCCGGATAAACCCTCGTTGATCTATTTGTGTGGCAGCACCTAGCCTCTGGAACTCCCTGCCAGGCGCCTTCGCTGGGCTCTTTTCGGGGCCAGCTAAAAAAAAAAAATTTTGTTCAGACAAGCCTGCACAGATGTGTAGAACATCAACGTACATTTTAATATGTTTTTACTTTATTGCTGATTTTTGTTTGTTTTAAAGAGTCGCTTTTTACTGTTCTTAATGGCAAATTTATTGTTTTCTTCTCCTTGTAAACTTGTTTTTAGGATTTATTTATTTTTTACAATCAAGGGGTGTATAAATTTTAAATAAGTAAAAGGAAACTGTTCCACCGCCTCATTCTGCCACCGTCAGTGAATGTGGCACTGGGTGCGAAACAAGACGTTTCTCTTTGTGCTTTGTCTTCTTTCCTCCGCTTCCGCTTGTATAGTTTTTATAACAATAAAAACCACACGCAAATGGTTCTGCATTCACGAGCCTCAGGTTCTGGGAGATCGGAAGTGTCAATTTCTGCTCTTAAAATAACCACAGTCGTTGTCCCCATTACATCCAAACTGCGGTTTCCTGGAAACACTGTGGTTTGTTAAAACGAACCACAATCAAATTGTTCTGGCTTGTTCTGAAACCACAGTTTAGAGAAACCACAGTTCCGTAGATTTGGACGAAATGGGAAACTGAGGTCAGTTGAAAAGTTGCAGAAAGGTTTGGGATGTTTTTTCATGTAGAGGAAAGACGATTAAGAGGCGACATGATAGAAGTCAAGTACGCATGGCCCAAGGAAAATCATTTCCTCCCTCTCGTGGCAGTAGGGCTAATAATAATAATAATAATAATAATAATAATAATAATTTATTACTCTGGCGGCTTCCAACAAGAGATTAAAAGTACATTAAATGAAGTTGAACATTGGAAGTTTCAGGACAGATAAAAGATAGCCTTTCTTCCTGCAGCGCTGTTAACCTGTGGAACTCTCTGCCACAGGGTGGCCACCAACTTGAATGGCCTTAAAAGAGGACTGGGCAAATTAGGACTAAGGGTATCCAGTAGCTCATTTACGAGCAAACACGGTCTGCATAACTTTGCAAAGAGAGGCTGGAACCACAACCAGTGTGCAAATTTTGCTAACAGCAGAGGATTTCCCACCGTTTCGGCTCATTTTTCTTTTCCTACACGGGATTAAAATACCCGGGGGAGAGTTGCAGTTTGGACTCTTGTTGGTACGAAATAACCCTCCGCGTACACCAGGACCCACGAGTCCAATTTCTCCGCTCCATCTAATAAACCCAAAATAGTCCAGTCCACCAAGTTCCTGCTCCCTCTGCGTAATAATTTGCTGCAGGACCCTTTAAAAAACAACGCAAAACCCCAAACCCTTTCCTGCATTTTCTTTCCTCAAATTAGAACTCTCAGCAGCGCCGTTCTAGTCCTGGCGAAATAAAGGGCTGTGGTTGCAAAAAAAGAAAAGGGGGAGAGTGGGAAGATATTCGAGGCCTGCTTTTCAGCGAGACTTCCCCCTCTCTCCTCCGAAAATTTCACGAAAATTCCCTGCATGGCCACATCAGTGAGAGATATAATTCCGCAGGGACACCCGAAACACAGCCGTCTGATTGTTTTGGGGCAAAAGGCGATGGAAAACAGTAAGGCCACTGCTGAGCGGGGCAAAAAAGGGAAATAATTCTTAACTTATTTTGGTCTTTAAACGGGCGCATCATTGCACCCTAAATCGGTGAAATTATCACATAAAAGTATTTATCGGTTAGCTTTGGGGGTTGGCCCCCTTTGCTCAAGGGGGGCAGAGCACTTTGCATGCAGACGGTTGCGGGTTCAAACCCTGACAGAGTCTCTGTTTTAAAAGGGAACAAGGAAACAGCCAGGGACCCAGAGAGATGCTGCCAGCCAGAACGGGTAACACTGGCTTAGATGGGCAAAAAAGCCACAAGGCGTGTTTTTTTCCCTGCGTTTCTCCCAATTAGGCAACATTTCTTACGAGAAGCTGTGGGCGTATCCTGTTAACCAAACAGTCAAAGCACCTACAATTCCTTCACTCTCTAGTTCCTTTCTTGCCACAATTCCCACACCGCCCGGGTGCAAAGCGGCGGAAGGGGAGCCAGGTCTCGTTGGACTCCAACTCCCATCATCCCCCTGGGCCATTGGGCCACGCTGGCTGGGGCTGATGGGAGTTGTAGTACGTCGACATCTGGTTGAGGAAAGCCGTTCTCGGCTGCTGAGCAAGAAAACAAGGGAGCAAAGCAACTTTTCTGTAAAATGGGCACGAGGGAAATTGGGTCACCACCTGCTTTAATTCCGTCAGTTTGGGAGTGACAAGAAATCTTCCGCTTTCACAACTGGGGACTTTTAAGGGGTGGTGATGGCTTGTTTGAGGGACACCCTGGTTGAGGAAAAAATAACCCAAATATATATATTTTTAAGTTCGTAAAGGCAAGAAAACAATGGGAACCAGAGAACAACACCAGAGTCCCGTCCCACGAAGCCCGTTCCTCTCTCACAATGAATTAAAAGTTGCCAAGTTCAGAAAATACCCCCCGTGGGCTTTTCTCCACCCAAAAAAAAGCCACTTTGTTTTGGAATTTGTGAGCGAGGAGGATTATGGGAAACAGGCCCAAAGCTTGGTTTGCTTTGGTGGGGACACCAGCCCCACACCCCACACCCACAAATACAAGCACACGCCCAAATCCCAAATGAAATTCTTCCCTTTGCAATAAAAATTCTTCTAAATCTCAGTAAATCATCTGGCCCTAAATGGATTGGGGGGGGCAGTATTGTAATTATTATTATTGTTTGTTTCCCTTCCAAAAAAAAGGAGGAGAAAAAAAGAGAGGAAAAGATAAAGAAAGAAGGAAGCGAAAATTGTGATGATTCTGGAAAACAAGAAAGGGGGGGGGTGCTTTCCCAAAAAAAGGAAAAAAGAGGGGGGGAAGGGTTGCTTTTTTTCCAAAAGTTTATATATTATTTGTTCTGGTTTCTTTTCTTTTCTTTTTTAATCAATATATATATATATTTAAAAAGAAGAAGAAGTAAAAAACCAAAAAACCAAAACCAAAAAAAAAAAAGGAAAATATTTTGTTTCTGTTTCTGTTTTGTTTTTGTTTTTTTTAAAAAAGCAAGATTTGTGAAACATGCAGGAAAAATACCTTCGTCTGGAGAGGGATTGTTAGTTGACACCTCCTCACGCTTTTTCGTGAGCGGACCTAAGAGCAAGAAAAAAGAAGAAAAAAGAAAAATGGGACAAGGGGGTAAAAAGAGAGAGAAAGATCAAGAAAAAAAAGAGATCGGTTTTTGCGTTTTGTTTCTCGTCTGCTTCAGCAAAAAGGGAAAAAAGCAATATTTCTTTTCTTTCTTTTAGCAAAATACAAACAATTTTCGTTTTTTAAAGGTTTTTTTTCTCTCCTGGGCTTGTGTGTGTGTGTTGCTGATGTTGCTGGGATATTTTTATTTTTCCTTCCCCCCCCCACCGAAAAAAGCATATATATATATATATATATATATATATATATATATATATATAATAGATTTATATATATGACACAGAATTATAGAGAAACCGGATGCTGTGAAATTAAAAGTTGGTTAGAGACGCACCAGGTTGGGAGGGGTGGGTGGGTGGTGGGTTAGATCCTGAAATGGATAACAGAACCATATGGACTACCTGGGAGGGAGGGATTCTTTGCTTGCAGTTTCTGCATCGGAGCGGATTGGACTAGATGACCGCTGCTGGTCCCTTTCAAGTCTACAACCATCTGCAAGGGACCCTGCAAGATGCGATTTTCCTGCATCGCAGGAGGGTTGCACTAGATGATATTTGGGGCTCCCTTTCCAAATTTCATTACCATTCAACACCCCTGGGACACCGGCCGGGGAGAGGGCAGACAAGCTCACTTACTTAAGGGCCACACCAAATTCCTCTCTTCGCAAGGGACTTGCTGGATCTTTAAATTGGAAACCAGCGTCTTAGGAAACCTGTGTGCCTGCAAAAACTGTCCTGTTTTGTTATCATCCGTGCTTTTTTCCTGAAGAAAATGCTTGGGGGGTTCTCTTGTTTTGACTCGAGAAAAATCACCATTTTGTACTTCAAATCGAGGGACAGAAACACAGCAAATGGACAAAAGTACAGGGGACGCTTGGGTTGCGAACGTGATCCGCGCAGGTTGCGATTCGGCGCTTCTGCGCATGTGCAAAGCGCGATTTAGCGCTTCTGCGCGTGCTCGACCGCCGAAACCTGGAAGTATCCCATTCCGGTACTTCCGGGTTTTGGCAGTCTGTAACCCGAAAAAACGCAACCTGAAGCGTCTGTAACCCGAAGTATGACTCTACAAAGATTCACAAAATGTGGGCTTTGCGTACCTCCAGAAAAAAAGTACTGGTTATTATATTGTGCATTTTTATTTTGCAAAATGCCTTTGTGATCCTCGGATGCTGTCATAAATTGGATCTCAAATGCCTTGGCTCCAGAACAAATCGGCTCCCGAATGATCGAAACCTGGGAGTGAGCGTTCCGGTTTCTGAACGTCCTTTCGGAAGCCGAACATCTGACGGGGCTTCCGATTGGCTGCAGGAGCTGTTTCCTGCAGCCAATTGGAAGCCACGCTTTGGTTCCCAAACGTTTCGGAACCCGAACGGACTCCCGGAACGGATTCCGTTCGAGTTCCCAGGTACGACTGTGAGGAAATTTAATAAACGGATACATCTCCTCGTGTAACCGCTTAGAAATGCTAAAAAATGCTAAGCGCTTTTAAATAAAATGAAATAAATATGCTTTTTTGAGACTTTTTCTCCCAAGGGTGCTGATTCCAAAGTCGAGTCACTAACCCGCTTCCTGGGTCGTGGTTGTCGTTTTTGGTTCTTACGGCCTTTAACCGGTGTGTGACATCATTTCTCAGGGACACAGAGGGTCAGTTCGCCTGGCTGCTAACCGGAAGGTTGGCGGTTCGAGTCCAGCCACGGGTGGCTGTGGGCAGGACTCCTGCATTACAGAGGGTTGGTCTAGATGGCACTTCAGGGTCCCTTTTCCATCTGGACAATTCTATGAGCAAGCAAGCATTCCACAGGTGCAGTCCCCTCCCCAGGCAGAACTGTGCGCGGAAGCTACACCCGTCGGACTCCTGCCTGCGTCCCAAGCATCCTTCCGGAAGACGCGGGAGGAAGGAACCGGGAGGCAAAGAGGATGAGGATGGTGACTAGAGAGGGAAGCGACAGAAAGCAGAGCGAACCGGGAGCTCTTTTTAATTTGGTGTCCTAGAGAAACGGTTTATCTCTCCGAGGCGAAGCCAAGAGCCCAGCGGGCCACGGGAAGGAGGCGTCGAGACGGGATTTGGCAGGCAGATGGGAGAGGGGGTGTGTGTGGCTGCAGCAAAGCCGCAGGACGTTGGAAGGGACCCGTGCGGTCATCCATCTCAACCCCCTGTGGCTGGAGGAGGAGGTGTCGACAGACGGGCAGACGGCGCCGCCTGAAGAGTGCTGAGCTGGAGGAGGAAGGGGCCAAAGGAGATGTCGATGCCCCACAGGGCCCCACTGAGGCCGATCCTGTGCCTTCCGGGAGAAGGGGGTCAGACTCTTAAGCCCGCGGAAGGGAGGAGAGAGGCGTTAGCCTGCATCCCCAAGGAGGAGACACGGAAGGCCAGGGTTTTCCAGCTCCCGAGCAATGCAAGCAGGCCCCTGTGGATCTTTGGAACTCCCTGCTACAGGAATTCCCAAGAGAGTTTGCCAGGAAGGCGGCAGAGTATCTGAGGAGGGGGACTTGCAACCGAAGGGAAATCCTATGCCGAGAGGGGGAGTTTTGGGGGACAGGGGAAGGAGAGGCGAAGGGATTGGCGCCGTGCCCGGCTCAGCTCCGCCGGCCGAAATCTGGGGCAGCGCGACGGCTGGCATCTCCCTTTCCTCCCTGATGTGATGGGGGAACTGGGCATTTGCAGATTAAGACAGAAGGATTTTTCACGGGCTGGCGATTCGCCCCGGGGCACCAGCATCCTCTGCTATATAAAGAGAGCAGCGAAAGGGAGGGCAGAGCGGGAGAGCGGAAAACAGGGAGAGAAGGAGGGAGGGAAGGGG
Source organism: Podarcis pityusensis (assembly GCF_964106645.2). NCBI lineage: Eukaryota > Metazoa > Chordata > Lepidosauria > Squamata > Lacertidae > Podarcis > Podarcis pityusensis. Next base: position 52,688,790 of record NC_138038.1, on the reverse strand, counting down.
CTAACCACAAGTGCCCCTTCACCCTCCTGACCTGCGCTACTCTCTCGGGACAAGCCCGTGGATCCTGCCTCTCTGCCCTGACATCGCCCCTCTCTTCTTCCACCCGCCCACAATTCAAAGTGCGGCTTTCTCTCTTGACTCTCTCGGGAATTCCTGTGGCAGGCAGTTCCGGAGGTTAACGGCCGTTCGTGCAGAGAACAACAACAGAAAGGGAAAGAGGAGGCTGCTGGTGTTTGGGCCGACCCAAAGGTGGGTGAAGGGGATGCGAGTGGCGCTGTGGGTTAAACCACAGAGCCTAGGACTTGCCGATCAGAAGGTCGGCGGTTTGAATCCCCGTGACGGGGTGAGCTCCCGTTGCTCGGTCCCTGCTCCTGCCAACCTAGCAGTTCGAAAGCACCTCAAAGTGCAAGTAGATAAATAGGTACCGCTCCAGCGGGAAGGTAAGCGGTGTTTCCGTGCGCTGCTCTGGTTCGCCAGAAGCGGCTCAGTCCTGCTGGCCACATGACCTGGAAGCTGTACGCCGACTCCCTCGGCCAGTAAAGCGAGATGAGCGTCGCAACCCCAGAGTCGGTCACGACTGGACCTAATGGTCAGGGGTCCCTTTACCTTTACCTAAAGGTAGGTGAACCCAGCCGCCTTGAGCTACTTATCAAAGGACCCGATCTGATGGAATTTAGCTGTGGTTGCGGGCGTTGGAGTAGATGACCCCTGGGGTCCCTTCCAGCTTCTGTTATTCTATATGAATGCTTCCCACTGGATCAGACCCAAAGTGGGCTACCTCTGCCACGCTCCTGTTGCTTTTAACTATCCTACTCCCTGGGAGTTATAGTTTGGGGTGAGCCCCGGACATTCTGCAGGGCCTATAAGACAGAGTTGTTCCACCTGGCCTTTGGCTTGGAGCCAATTTGATTCCCTCCCCCTCTTTCTTTTTCCTTCTCCTCCTGTGATGAGGCTGCATTTTAATATTTTAATGTTTCAATATTTTAATGTTGTATTTTAACCTTGTTTTTAAGTTGTATTCATTCAATTTGTTTTTATTCTTGCTTGTTAGCCACCCTGAGCCCGGCCTTGGCTGGGGAGGGCGGAGTATAAATAAAAATTATTATTATTATTATTATTATTATTATTATTATTATTATTATCATCTTGTCCGCACCGGCTCACATTTCCCAGGGTGCACTGGGACGGACACAGATATTAAATCGCCCTGAGCCTATAGCAGCCTTTGCCAACCTGGTGCCCTCCAGATTTTGGGGAAATTTTATCTGCCATCGAGTCCATCCAACATGCCAGCGGTCAGGGATAATGGGAGTTGTAGTCTGATGCCTAGAGGGAACGAAAGATTGGGGGAGACTGCGGCGGAGGTGTCCCTGAGATTAAATTTTGCCATAAATGTCGGGTGAGTGGGTGAAGATTATTTTCCACTATTGGGGAGGGGTGGAATTGACCCTCAAAACTGAATTTCAGCATCCATACAGACAAACTTTATCTGCATTCCTTTATTTTTATCTGTAAGCCGCCTTGAGCCCCATCCTGGGGAAATTTTAATTTAAAAATATATAGTTTAAAGAAAATTTGTCCAGAGGGGTTACTCTGAGGAGGTCCAGGCTTCCATGCACATTTCCTACAGCTGCCTGCTATAATAATAATAATAATAATAATATTTCTACCCTGCTCACCTGGCTGGGTTTCCCCAGGCACTCTGGGCAGCTTCCAACAAAATATTAAAAATACAATAAAACAACAGGCATTAAAAACTTCCCTAAATGGGGGGGGGGGGGGGGCGGGTGGGACTTCCCTATCAAACAGGAACATCAAAAGATCCAGGCTGCAGGATCCGGCCAATGGCCCACCTAGGCTGTCTTCGTGCCGAATGTTAAAAGCGCTGCGATACCGTTTTAAACAGTCATGGCTTCCCCCAAAGGATTCTGGGAGCTGCAGTTTGCTAAGGGAGTTGTGATGAGACCCCCCCCCCCGCTATTCCCTTCAGAGAACTGCAATTCCCAGAATTCCCTGGGAAGAGGGATTGGCTGTTAACCCACTCTGGGAATGGTCTCTCCATGAGTGGGGACTGCAGGGTCTCCTCACCGCGCTCGGCAAACTACATCTCCCAGAATCCCTTGGGAGAAGACATGCCTGTTTGACCTCCAACACCGCTTCCCAGGGAACTCTGGGGGTTTTTCCTCTGTGCTCTCAGCACCCTCAACCCAACTACAGTTCCCAGGATTCCTTGGGGGGGAAGCCATGACTTTAAAGCACTCTGCGAACGACATGAACGTGGCCCTTCTAGGCCAGTGTTTCCCAAACGTGGGTCTCCAGCTGGACTACAACTCCCATCGCCCGCAGCTAGCAAGAGCAGCGGTGGGGGATGATGGGAATTGTAGTCGCGGAGACCCACGTTTGGGAAACCGCACTTTGGGGCAGATTCAGTTATGGGGCTTCCAGTTACTGGCTCCTTTTTAAATGAAGATTATCCCAGATCGGGCCTGGCATTAAATCCGCCTGTAACCTGCTCAGATTGTCCAGGAAAAATACCCCAAAACCCAAACCAACCAACCCTCATCTGAGACCCCTTTCTCCTCCTGTGGGCCTCTCTTACCCCCACTCCAGACCCTCCAAGAGTCCTTATTTTCCAGTGTTATCCCCAGCTGTGAAACCTTTGGGACCAAGATGCTTGTGTTTTCTATTCCGGACCCTCCAAGTTTCTCTATTTACCAGGACGCCCCTGATTTATAGAAGCCGTCCCGGTTTTTTGATTTGATCCCAGAATCTCCCGCTTTTCCTTAGGACGTCCCTATTTCCACTGGAGAAATGTTGGAGGGTGTGGAGTTATCTGACCCCCGAGCCGTCCGAAAGCAATCCTGTACAGTGGTACCTCTGGATGCAAACGGGATCCGTTCTGGAGCCCCGTTCGCACCCAGAAGCGAGCGCAACCCGCGCCTGCGCGTCGCAATTCGTCGCTCCCGCCCATGCGCGTGGAGCCATTTTGACCGCCTGTGCATGCGCGAGCGGCGAAACCCGGAAGTAACGCGCTCCGTTACTTCAACCCGAGGTACGACTGTACAGTGGTACCTCGGGTTACGTACGCTTCAGGTTACATACGCTTCAGGTTACAGACTCCGCTAACCCAGAAATATTACCTCGGGTTAAGAACTTTGCTTCAGGATGAGAACAGAAATCGTGCTCCGGCAGCGCGGCGGCAGCAGGAGGCCCCATTAGCTAAAGTGGTGCTTCAAGTTAAGAACAGTTTCAGGTTAACAACGGATCTCCAGAACGAATTACCGTATTTTTCGCTCTATAAAACGCACCAGACCACAAGACGCACCTAGTTTTTGGAGGAGGAAAACAAGAAAAAAAATATTCTGAATCCCAGAAGCCAGGACAGCAAGAGGGATCGCTGCGCAGTGAAAGCAGCAATCCCTCTTGCTGTTCTGGCTTCTGGGATAGCTGCGCAGCCTGCATTCGCTCCATAAGACGCACACACATTTCCCCTTACTTTTTAGGAGGGAAAAAGTGAGTCTTATAGAGCAAAATATACAGTAAGTACTTAACCCGAGGTACCACTGTATAGGGAATGGGTGTTTTTTTTAAATGCTTTTATTATGTTTTTATATCTGTTGGAACTATTGCATCCCCGCTGCCTCGGCCTCCTCCAGGTGAGGACAGGTGAGGGCATCCTTGCGGAGGCTGAACCAGGGAGACGCGAGAGCCTTTGCCGCTCAGGTGAGGGAGATTGGGGGGGCGAGAAGCAGCAGGCAGGGTTCCCAAATGGGACCTGACATTTCTCTGCGACGCCCCAGGCGGCAGCTGGGGGAAAGCGTGTCGCACGGAGGGGAGAAAGAGAGGGAGGGAGAGAGAGAGAAGATGTGAGGCAGGGGGTGGGGGGGCGAGGGGCAGAGTTTGGGGTTGGGGGTGTAGGAACAGCGGCTGCCTCTGCCAGGAGCAGGTGCCCCACACGGGGGGGGGGGGGGAGACGCTCCGATGCTTGTGTGTGTTTTTTTCGCCTAGTGCTCTGGGATTTGCTCACCCCCCCTTCTTTAAATGGAACCCCCCCCTTCCCGGCCGTTGCCAAGGAAACTGGCTTAGCGATGCTGCAAAAAGAGAGAGGGATGGCTTGGTGGGAGATGGAAGGGGTGGCGTTTGGGGGGGGGAAGAAGCAGCAGCTGGTTTCTCCTCCTCCTCCTCCTCTTTCTCGCCATCCCCTGCTTTTTGCGGAGTGTTCTCCCTCCCTTAATAATAATAATAATAATAATAAATTTTATTTATATCCCTCCCCAGCCAAAGCCTGGCTCAGGGCGGCTAACAACAATAAAATAAGACAACATTCTAAAATCATTTCATTAAAATTAATTCAACTCAAATTGTGGCCAGAAACAAATGTTTAAAAGGCTAATAATAATAATAATAATAATAATAATAATTCCAAAATGCATCCTGTTCTCAAAGTGGCAAGATCAATGCCCCCCATAGGAAGCCCACAAGCAGAATGCAAGAATCCTAGAATGGTAGCGCTGGAAGGGACCCTGAGGGTCATCTAGTCCAACCCCCTGCAAAGCAGGATTTTTTTGCCCAACGCAGGACTCGAACCCACAACCCTGCAATCGAGAGCCTTGTGCTCTACCGACCGAGCTGTGCCAGTAGCCCTAAGGCCAGGCCATTCCTTGCCATTCTCCGCCCCGACCGGCAAAGCCCCCCGACCCTGAAGTTAGTGGGGTGGTTGTAGGGCGAGCGTCGCTCGGACAGGACCTGGCGGTGGGGGAAAAATGGCCTTGGGGAGTCCCCAAAGGGCCGCAGCAAAGGATTCTGGGAGCCAGAGCACCCTGGGTTTTTTGGGGAGAGGAGCCCTTGTTCCTGGAGGGATGAAGCTCATCGCTAGACCCGAGGTCGCAGCTTAGTGGCGGGACACCTGCTTGGCATGTAGAAGGCTCCATCCTGGGGGAGCGTCTTCGAGTAGGCCTGGGATCCCCCCCTTCCAGTGCCTGAAAGCAGGGCTGCTGCCGGCCCGTGTAGGCTGCACTGAGCTAAGTAGCTTGCAGAGGTCTGGCTTTAGATAGAAGGCATTTTGCTGTCTTTGTACATTTCGAGCTGCTCAGGGGGAGAGCTGCTTGGAGTGAAGAAGGCTCCGGGTACGATCTCTGGATAGGTAAAGGGCCCTGCCGGGAGCCCTAGCAAGCCGCTGCTGCCAGTCCGTGCTGGGAACGCTCTGCTAGATCGGCCAGTTTGGTCTGAGACTGGGATAGCTCCGTTGGTAGAATAATAATAATAATAATAATAATAATAATAATAATAATAGTTTTATTATTTGCACCATCTGGCAGGATTCTGCGATGCACCTGAGGTTCTTAAATAGGGGCTGGATGGGACTTCCGGGGTGGCGCCATCGGCAATGGCGGACTCCCTCTGATCTGGAGGGACTAGCTCCGCGCGAAACGGGTCTTTTCCGCTACGGCGAAGCGGGGACCCTTTTAAAAATCACAGGCGGATGAAGCCTGTGACCATGGGACTCGGCGGGCACCCTTAGCGCCCCCCCAACCCGCAAAGGAACCCACTAACGGGCTCCGAAGCGAAGAGGGGGAAGTGGCGCGGTGCTGAGAGTGAACTGCTTCTTCCGTGGAGCGAAGCCGCACAGCCGTTGCCGGAGAGCGCTGCCTTTTTCCTGGGACAATTTGGCTTCTAAAATAAGCACCCGTGAGTACTTAAACTTTGAACAATTGGACTTTAAATAAGGACTTGCGAGCAGAAAGGAATTGGACTTAAAAATTTACTTCAATTTGGTACTGAAACGGGAAGGTCTAAACAGGAAGTCAGCCTTCCGTTTCTTTGTAGATGATGGATGAGAACCTGCCAGGCATTCTTTAGCGGAGACTAAATGACTCATGGGGTCCCAACGTCCAATGCTATGATCTGAAGAAGAAAAACTCGGGTTCACAAGCCCCAGTCCGTTTTGGGGAGAGCGAATCCTGCGCTTATTCGACCCTAGCTTGAAAAAACAAAATGAAATCAGGATTTTCATGACTCCCCAAAGGAGAGCAGCTGTGCGTTCAGGGTGAGCCTGAGGGTGAAAGATGCAGGCTCTGCTTCTGAATCCTGGAAACCACAGGAGAGGAGGGTTGCTCTCGAACTCGGGACCCGCTTGCGGGTTTCCCCGCAAGGCGCGTCTGTTTGGCCACAGCGAGAAGACGATGCTGGCCTGGGTGAGCCCTTGGCCTGGCCTTCGGGCTACCGGCACAGCTCGGTCGGGAGAACACGAGGCTCTTGATCGCAGGGTTGTGGGTTCGAGTCCTGCGCTGGGCAAAAAAATCCTGCTTTGCAGGGGGTTGGTCTAGATGACCCTCAGGGTCTCTTCCAACGCTACCATTCTAGGATTCTTATATTCTGCTTGTGGGCTTCCTATGGGGGGCATCGACCTGGCCAGTTCGAGAACAGCATGCATTTTGAAATTATTATTATTATTATTATTATTATTAGCCTATTAAACATTTGTTTCTGGACATTTGGCTCACTGGCATCCTCTTCGGGCTCTGGGAAGGGTCTCCTCGCGAGCCACGAGGATTTCCCCGCTCTCTCCTGCCACTTCTGGGCTGGAATCAAATCATTTATTTATTTTGCGGCGCCTGGTCTGCGCGCACAGATGAGGAGTTGCCCGTAATTGCCACGGTTAACTTTTATAATAATAGCACAGTATACCCTTATCCATTTCCACCTGCTTTTTGTTTTCCCTTCCACATTGTAATCAGTCAATCAATTCCCATCAGACTCATAGAACCAGAGAGTCAGAAGGGGCCCTAGCGGTCATCTAGTCCAACCCGCTGCAATGCAGGGATGTGCCCCCGACCCTGATGGGGGGGAATCGAACCCGCAACCTTGGTGTCACCAGTACTACGCTCTAACCAACCAAGCTCGTTCAACTAAACCAGGCATAGGCAAACTCAGCCCTTCAGCTGTTTTGGGACTACAACTCCCATGATCCCTAGCTAACAGGACCGGTGGTCAGGGATGATGGGAATTTTAGTCCCAAAACATTTGGAGGGCCGAGTTTGCCTATGCCTGAACTAAAAAGGTAAAGGGACCCCTAACCATTAGGTCCAGTCGCGAACAACTCTGGGGTTGTGGCGCTCATCTCACTTCATTGGCCAAGGGAGCCGTTTGTTCACAGTTTTTCTGGGTCATGTGGCCAGCATGACTAAGCCGCTTCTGGTGAACCAGAGCAGCACACGGAATCGCCATTTACCTTCCCGCTGGAGTGGTACCTATTCATCTACTTGCACTTTGACGTGCTTTGGACTGCTAGGTTGCCAGGAGCAGGGACCAAGCAACGGGAGCTCACCCCATCATTGCGGGGATTCGAACCTCCGACCTTCCAATCGGCAAGCCCTAGGCTCGGTGGTTTAGACCATCCCATACGCCTGAACTAAACTGTTCTTTAAAAAATTATAAACTAAAGCATGCTGGTCTCGCTGCTCCGATCCTGCGGAGCTCTTCCGGTCGCAAAAAGCACTCTGCACATGCCCAGAGGCGCTGCTCAAACTGTTTCTGGGAAGCTAGCGATTGGAGGGGTTTCCGGTTAGCAGCGCAGGGGAGGCGGCCAGGGCTAAAGACGAGGATTGGATTCTGGTGGCGATTATTATTATTTCAAAGAAGGGATTGCGGTGTTAAGCGGGGAGTGAGGTTCCCTGACCTACGACGCTGGAGAGGAGAGTGGGGAGAGATGCGAGACAGCTGAGGGGAGGGTTGGGGGGGGCTCGCCCGTGTCCGCTCGCCCGCCCCCCTTTTGCACCCTTACCGTCCTCCATGGGGACGTAGATGTTGAGGTACAGGCAGTCTTCGCTCTGGTTCTGGACGTACCCCGCCACAATCTCCAGGTTTTCAGTGAACCACACCGGGAGCATGATCCCCGGGAGCATGCCGTGGATGTTCTGGGGGCAGACGGGAGCGAAGGCGGTGGCGTTTCGCACCTCGGACCAGGACGCGGGCGCCTCGGGGGGCTGGAAGCGTCTCTCGCCCACAGGCGGCGTGGCGTAGGGGATGCCCAGGTATTGCACCACGGGACCCAGGATTTCGTTGTTGAGGTCCTTCTTGATTCCCCGCAGCTTGCCGTAGTTGGTGGGCACCACCGGGTACTTGTCCTCCGGCTTCTGCCCCGAGAGGGGCAAGGAGCGCAGCGCCAGGCCCAGGAGCCAGAAGAGGACGGCTGAGCCCGTGCGGAGATTCAGCACCCGCAAGACGAGCCTCGAAGGCGGGAGGAACATGGCGGACGCGGCGGTGGGGTGGCGGGCGACGGATTCTGGGAGGGCGGGCCAGGGGAAGGGAGAGAAAGGAGCGTCCTCGCGCGAGGAGCAGGCGAAGAGGAGGGATGAGGAAAGGGGCGCGGGAGGCGAGCCGGGTGTCCGCCGGAGCAGCAGCAGTGGAAGAGGAGATAACCACCAGGAGAGCGGCCCGAGAGGAGAGGATTAGGAAGCCCGGAGGTCTTAGCGAGAATCGCAGGAGGGTTTTCCGGCAGAGGAAAGGCGTCTGTTGCGTTCCATCGTGGCCCGGGAGAGCGGGAAGCGTCCAGCCAGACTTGAGAAACGCACCTAGAGGTCAAGAGATGGGGTGGGGGAATCGAAGGGAAGGGTGAATAAGAGGCAGAAGGAGAGAAACGGAAAGGAAACAAGGCAGGATGGGTGGAGAGAAAGAGAGAAAGAAAGGGGTTTTCAGAAAGAAGCCATCCTCCAATCATTCACCCCTCAAATAGTTTTCTTTGCGTAAAATGGACACACCATAGATTTAAAGCATAGTTCACCCCTTTAAAAAAAAAAAAAAAAAAAGGATTATGGGAACTGTAGTTTTCCTTTGAGGGTGCTGGGAGTTATAGTTCCGGAAGGGGCGAACTACAGTTCCCAGGATTCTTGGAGGGGGGGGATGTGCTTTAAATGTACAGTACACACAGCTCCCATCCCCAAAACACCTTTACCTTCCCCCAAAGTACTGCCCACTCACCTCCAAAATCTTTTTTTTTTTTGCTTGGGAACCGATCTGCATATTGACATTATGTAGATTATGCATGATTACGTGACAATGCGTCATGCGCTTCACACTTCCTGCGAAGAGGGAGTTGAGGACAAACAGGGAAAGGGGCGATTGGGGATTTGTGGAGTGTGTGTGTGTGGGGAGAACAGGCGCACCCTGCCTCACCCCAGGCACCTCCGTTCCCTTAAGGGAAAACAAGTCCATTTGGGATGAAACATCTCCTCTGCCTCCTTGCACAACTATTCTATTAACCACACTTCCATTTTTCGCCTTCCGTCGGGAGTGATGGGCCGCGAAACCAAATGCAACATGAGAACGTAAGGATGAGGCTGGCGGCCCATCTAGGCTGGCGTCCTATTCTCACAGTGGCCAACCAAATGCCCATTCTGGGAAACCCACGAGCAGGATTCGAACACAAGACTCGCTCTCCCGCTCCTGAGGTTCCACACAACTGGGATTCAGAACTATTTATTGCCTCCAACCACAGAGGCAGAACGCAGCAGGCAACACCAGCCCTCTCCTTCTCCACGAACAGGTCCAATCTTCTTTCAAAGCCATCCCAGTGGGCTCCTGTGGCAGGGAGTTCCACCGTCTAACTACATGCTGAAGGACTTCCTATTATCCGTCCCAAATAGCCCGACCCTCGGCTTCTCCGAACGTCCGCTGGTTCCAGCGTTACAAGGGAGGAGAACCAACAGATTCAAGGGATCCGACCAGGAAGAAGTTTTTGACAGCAGGAGCTGTTCGACAGTGGAACAGACTGCCAGAAGAATTGATGGGCTCTTCTTCCTTGGAGATTTATAAGCAAAGGTCGGACGGCCATCTGTCAGGGATGCTGAGATTCCTGCGTAGGGGGAACCTTCTGATTCAAAGACGCGTAGAATCGTAGGGACCCCACGAGTCATCTAGTCCAGCCCCTGGCAATGAAGGAATCTCAGCTAAAATCTCCAGGACACATGGCCATCCAACCTCTGTTTAAAAACCTTGAAGGAAGGACAGACCACTTTGGCCACAGGTAATCCTCATGGGTGGACGCAGGTGGCACTGTGAGTTAAACCACAGAGCCTAGGACTTGCCAATCAGAAGGTCGGCAGTTCAAATCCCCGCGACGAGGTGAGCTCCCGTTGCTCGGTCCCTGCTCCTGCCAACCTAGCAGTTCCAAAGCACGTCAAAGTGCAAGTAGATAAATAGGTACCGCTCCGGCGGGAAGGTAAACGGCGTTTCCGTGCGCTGCTCTGGTTCGCCAGAAGCGGCTTAGTCCTGCTGGCCACATGACCCAGAAGCTGTACGCCGGCTCCCTCGGCCAGTAAAGCGAGATGAGCGCCGCAACCCCAGAGTCGGTCACGACTGGACCTAATGGTCAGGGGTCACTTTACCTTTACCTTTTTAATTCTCATGGACTTTCCTGGACATGCCCTCCTTCAATTCTGATTTCTTCCCAAACCAGGTGTGCTTTTGCGTTACCACACGCAGGTAAGCAGCCATTCTGGGTCAGGGGCACAAACACACCGTCCCTTGAACATCCACCCTGAGCAGATCGGAGCGCGGATCATTTCCCACACCGAAACCAATCCCCGCGGGATTCTGCGCTGCACTGGGAGAAACGGCGTCCTCTCCCCCGCCTCCCCTTTTCCAACCGTACCAATTCTCCCCGGTGGATTCTACCAGGTCTTTAATTAAATAAAACTGGAGTTTTTTGTTTATCATTCACAATGTGGCAATTAGAGGCAGGAACGTGTAATTAGTACCAAATTGCGTCTGGGAGAATCCAAAAGGCCCAGAGAGAAAGGGGGGGGCGGTGCTGGGAGCGCATGCCAGAACCCGACGCCATCAGAACTGCCGACGGACAGACGGACGGACGCTTCGACGCAGGGGAAGTCGAGGCAGCTGCTGTGGCGCAGATGCTGTTGCAGGAATTTGTGTATAGGTTGGGGGGGGTTGCCCCTCTAGCAGATATCCTGCACATGCAGCCCACTACCAAAACCAGCACAATCGCTTTTGTGACTTTTGTGATTTGTCCCCACAAAACACTTCATCACAGTTTCTTTCTATCTATTCAAAGGGCCTCTACTGCACGATACCAAATGTAAGAATTCACTGATCAATGTATCTATGTACTGGTTCACTGGGAAAACTTCAGAAACTCATAAAGACATGTGAGCTCAGCTCCTCAGCAGCCCCTCTGCCTGAGGGATAATCCCTGGCATCCTGATACCTGAGTGCCAGACAGGTAGCCATTCCAGAAAGAACAAACCCAGATGAAGACAAAAGGATGTGATGAACTTGGCTGGGAAACAGGGAAATGTGAATATCTCTTTTGTTCCACTTGATGGGTGTTTGGTGGAGGGCAAGGAGAACCATGGGGCAGGGTCTAGGATGCTCAGATTACTGCCATGAGACCTCCCCTTTCATGATGTAACTGTGATGTAGTTTGGGGGGGGTGTAACATGGGGATTAGCAGCTAATAAAAGTTTGGGTTCTCTTTTGTTCAGGGCATCCATCTTGTTGCACCTGGTGGCAGGTGGGAGTCCTGTGGCGACAGCCTTCAATCAAGACCAAGCCTACTGGCTGCTGTTTTGCTCTGGTATTCCTGGCTGGTGTCCTTGTTTTATGTCCAAGGGAGCCCTCAGATTTCTCCGTTAACAGTTCCCAGCAGGCTGGGACTACAACTCCCATGACCCTCTGGGAGGCTGATGAGAGCATAGTGGGTGTGTGGCACAAGGCGATGTTGAGAATTGCGTTCCTGCGTGTCTGGAGGGTGCCGCCTTGCAGTGCCTCAACGGAGGGGTCAGGGTGGCCAGAGGGAGGAATGGGTGGGCTCCTGGTGGAGGCTTCTTGTGAATGGGACCAGGGCAGAGGGCCACTGCCAGATTTATGTATAAGCTAAACAAGCTATAGCTTAGGGCCCCACTCTCTTGGGGGCCCCCAAAAAATGTAAAGGGAAAAAAAACCTGGATGTACATTTCCAAAATATAAGATAAAAAACAAATAAAATAAAACCTACAGACAGCAACGGACGCGGGTGGCGCTGTGGGTTAAACCACAGAGCCTAGGACTTGCCGTTCAGAAGGTCAGCGGTTCGAATCCCCGCAACGGGGTGAGCTCCCGTTGCTCGGTCCCTGCTCATGCCCACCTAGCAGTTCGAAAGCACCTCAAAGTGCAAGTAGATCAATAGGCACTACTCCGGCGGGAAGGTAAACGGCGTTTCTGTGCGCTGCTCTGGTTTGCCAGAAGCGGCTTAGTCCTGCTGGCCACATGACCCGGAAGCTGTACGCCGGCTCCCTTGGCCAGTAAAGCGAGATGAGTGCCGCAACCCCAGAGTCGGCCACGACTGGACCTAATGGTCAGGGGTCCCCTTTACCCTTTTTACAGACAGCAACAGTGTTTTGTGTTGTGTAGGCTCCTAGGATGTAAGTCGTGGGTCCCGCCTGCTCCCTAAAATATCCTGGGTTTGCTCCTTTCTATATATAGGGTACCTACATTCTGCATGGACTGGTTGCAGGACAACATGGGTGAATGGCTTGAGATACCTATTAGGTCCATAAATGACCATACAGTGGACGCTCGGGTTATGAACGTGATCCGTGTGGGATGCACATTCACAACCCACAGTGTCCGCAACCCGCGCCTGCGCACGTGCGGGTTGCGATTCGACGCTTCTGCGCATGTGCAAAGCACGGTTTAGCGCTTCTGCGCATGCGCGGCTGCCGAAACCCGGAAGTAACCCGTTCCGGTACTTCCAGGTTTCGGCGGTCCACGACCTGATAAACAACCTGAAGTGGCTGTAACCTGAGGTATGACTGTATAGCGTATATTCAACACTAAAAAACCAGCGACAATTTGCTGTTGACAAAGGACAGCTGGACATTTAAAGGGCCCCGTTACCTTCAGTAGCTGAGGGCCTCATCAAACCTAAATCCGGCCCTGGGCAGGTCGAATGGGTGGCGATTCCAATTTTGAGAGACAAAGAGAATTCTACAATTCCACGATCTTTCTATCCAAAGGGGCGAATGTCAAAGAGTGAGTTGTCAGTGTGATGCAGCAGCAAAAACAGCTAACGCTATTCCAGGCTGCATCAGTCTCAATCGAAGGAATAATAATAATAATTTATTATTTGTACCCCGCCCATCTGGCTGGGTTTCCCCAGCCACTCTGGGCGGCTTCCACAAAGACCAAAAATAAACTAAGATATCACACATTGTTCTGCCTTGGCCAGACCACAACTGGAGTCCTGGATCCAGTTCTGGGTGCCACAGTTTAAGAAGGATGTGGGCAAGCAAGAGGGTGTGCAGAGGAGGGTGCCCAAAATGATTTATTTCTTTTATTTACTCAACTTACGCACCGCCCTATACCCGGAGGTCTCAGGTCGGTTCACAACAAGAGCACAACATATAAAATCAAACCAAAAACAATAAACCTATTTAAAAAACCCCAAAAAGAGCCACATTCTAAAAGTGTGTTGGATGTCAAGAAGATCAACCAAAGGCCTGGAGAAAAAGGAACGTTTTTGCCTGGTGCCTAAAGGTGTATAATGAAGGCGCCAGGCAAGCTTTCCTGGGGAGAGCATTCCACAGACAGGGAGCCACTGCAGAAAAGGCCCCGTTCTCGTGTTGCTACCCTCCTGACAACTCGAGGAGGAGGAACACAAAGAAGGGCCTCAGAAGATGATCTCAGGGTCCGGGCAGGTTATTATGGGAAGAGGTGGTCCTTGAGGTACTGCGGTCCTGAGCTGTTTAAGGCTTTATAGGTCAAAACCAGCACTTTGAATTGGACCCGGAAACTACCGGTAATTGGTAGCCAGTGCAGTTGGACCAGGATCGGTGAAATATGCTCAAACCGTCTTGCTCTGGTGAGCAACCTGGCTGCTGAATTCTGCACTAACTGAAGTTTCCAAAGGCAGCCCTATGTAGAACGCATTGCAGTCATCTAACTTTGAGGTTACCAGAGCATAGACAACAGTAGTCAGACTATCCTCCACCAGGGCCAGGGCCTTCTCAGTGATGGCTCCGACCTGGTGGAATGCTCTGTCCCAGGAGACCAGGGCCCTGCAGGATGTAACCTCCTTCCGCCAGGCCTTGAAGACAGAGCTATTCCGCCTGGCTTTTAATTTGAATTCAGCCTGATCTTTTATTTCCCTTCCCTTCCCTCTCCCTCCCGTTTTATGAAGATTACCCGCTCTGAGACCCCACAGCTAATTCTCCCCTGGCCTTTTCACTGGCCAAGTAGGACTAATTCAGCCAGCTAGCCCTGGTGATTATCTAACATTTATTAGATGGATTTCCCCTAAATTGATTTCTGAACTTTGAATTTTATTGTTATTCATGTTTTTAGACTGTGCTTTATGCTGCTTTTACAATTAAGTGTTTTAAATTTGTCGTTAGCCGCCCTGAGCCCAGTTTTTGAACCAGGAAGGGCGGGGTATAAATAAAATATTATTATTATTATTATTATTATTATTATTATTATTATTATCCCTGTCCAGATAGGGGTGTAGCTGGGCCACTGGCCGAAGCTGATGGAAAGCACTGAGTCTGGAAACTGAGCCTGATGAGGAATGGTTGAAGTAACTGGGTATGTTTAGCCTGAGGAGGAGGAGACTAAGAGGAGATAGGTAAAGGTAAAGGTAAAGGGACCCCCGACCATTAGGTCCAGTCGTGACCGGCTCTGGGATTGCGGCGCTCATCTCGCTTTACTGGCCGAGGGAGCCAGCGTACAGCTTCCAGGCCATGTGGCCAGCAGGACTAAGCCGCTTCTGGCGAACCAGAGCAGCGCACGGAAACGCCGTTGACCTTCCCGCCGGAGCGGGACCTATTTATCTACTTGCACTGGTGTGCTTTCGAACTGCTAGGTTGGCAGGAGCAGGGACCGAGCAACAGGGATTCGAACCGCCGACCTTCTGATTGGCAGGCCCTGAGCTCTGTGGTTTAACCTACAGCGCCATCAGTGTCCCATTGTGCATGTATAAAGGTGAAGGGACCCCTGACCATTAGGTCCAGTCGTGGCCAACTCTGGGGTTGCGGCGCTCATCTTGCTTTATTGGCCGAGGGAGCCGGCGTCCAGCTTCCGGGTCATGTGGCCAGTATGACTAAACCGCTTTTGGCGAACCAGAGCAGCGCACGGAAATGCTGTTTACCTTCCTGCTGGAGCGGTATCTATTTATCTACTTGCACTGGCGTGCTTTCAAACTGCTAGGTGGGCAGGAGCAGGGACCGAGCAACGGGAGCTCACCCCGTCATTGCGGGGATTCGAACCGCCGACCTTCCGATCGGCAAGCCCTAGGCTCTGTGGTTTAACCCACAGCGCCAAAATATCTCACCAAATATCTCATGGCTAATATAAGGAAGATGGAGCAAGCTTGCTTTCTCCTGCTCCGTAGGGCAGGATCCGAGTCGATTCAAATGACAAGCAAAGAGATCCCGACAGAACAGGAGGAAGGACTTTCTGACCGTAATGGAGCGTTCTCCCTTGGGTTCTCCTTCGCTAGAGGCTTTTAAACAGAGGTCAGGTGGCCATCTGTCACGGATGCTTTTGCTGGGATTCCTGCATTTTCAGTGGGTTGGACTAGATGACCCCTGGGAAACCTCACCATTCTAGAATTCTACAATTCACTTATTGGTTTTTGCCTCGTCAGCAGCGTGGAAACAAAGGCATCATCGGTGGATTCAAACGATTCCCTCTCCCCGCGAAAAAACAAATCAAGACACTTCATCCCCACCACACAACCAGCATTATTATGAAGAATAATCGGGCAAATTATAATAATATCAACCATTCTGCCTTTCGAAAGCACTATATAAATGCTAATTATTACTGCTAATTATTATTATTTGCCTTTTAGAGCCGCCGACTACCCGACCGCCTCGCCTTTGCCAGAGGCACCTTGGTCCAACCAGCTCCCTTCCCATGAGAAAGCCTCCAGTGCTTGATGAGAGGCAGTGTTGCGTAGTGGTTAGAGCGCTCAACTGGGGCATGGGGCAGACCAGGGGTGAAGTCCCCCTACTTCGATGTGGCCTAGGACTCACGTACCTACGGGACCGCCTCTCCTGATACGCCCCGCGGAGAGGTCCACAAATGACAACACTTTGGAGGTCCCAGGTCACAAGGAGGTTAGATTGGTCTCAACTAGGGACAGGGCCTTTTCAGCACTGGCCCTGACTTGGTGGAACGCTCTGTCCCAAGAGACCAGGGCCCTGCGGGACTTGACATCTTTCCGCAGGGCCTGCAAGACAGAGCTGTTCCGCCTGGCCTTTGGTTTGGACTCAGTCTGACCCTTATGTTTCCCTCCCCTTATGGTCTTGATCTATGGGCTCCTTTTAAAATGAGGCTGCATCTTAAATTGAATTTATCCTGTATTTTAATTTCCCCTCCCTTTTCCTTTTTTCTCTCCCCCTCTCTTTTTCCCCTGTTATGTTTTTACTGTGATTTTACTGCTGTTAGCCGCCCTGAGCCCAGCTCTGGCTGGGGAGGGCGGGGTATAAATAAATTTGTTGTTGTTGTTGTTACTATTACTTGGCTGTGAAGCTGTGCCCACCACTTCCCCTCTCTTAACCTAGTCTACCTCACAGGGTAGCAGAGACATCACCTTGCCAACAAAGGTCCGTATAGTGAAAGCCATGGTTTTCCCAGTAGTGATGTATGGAAGTGAGAGCTGGACCATCAAGAAGGCTGATGACCGAAGAATGGATGCTTTTGAATTCTGGTGCTGGAGGAGACTCTTGAGAGTCCCATGGACTGCAAGAAGATCAAACCTCTCCATTCTGAAGGAAATCAGCCCTGAGTGCTCACTGGAAGGACAGATCCTGAAGCTGAGGCTCCAAGACTTTGGCCACCTCATGAGAAGAGAAGACTCCCTGGAAAAGACCCTGATGTTGGGAAAGATGGAGGGCACAAGGAGAAGGGGACGATGGAGGACGAGATGGTGGGACAGTGTTCTCAAAGCTACCAGCATGAGTTTGACCAAACTGTGGGAGGCAGTGGAAGACAGGAGTGCCTGGCGTGCTCTGGTCCAGGGGGTCACAAAGAGGCAGACACGACTAAACGACTCAACAACAACAACCTCACAGGGCTGTTGGAATGAGGGAGGGGAGAACCCTGCCTGTGCCGCCTTGAGATCCTCAGAGGGAAAAGGTGGGATATAAATGCAACACATATATAATTGTAATAATATTATTTCTTACATGCGTTAGCCAAATCCCAGCCTGATGCCTTCCAGCTGTTTGGGACTCCAGCACCCAGCCAGTGTAATTGTTGGGCTGATGGAAGCTTGGCTGCGCTGACACGGTTGAGATAGAGGCCCGTTTTTATTTTATTTCTTTATTAAATTTCTGTTCTCGCCCTCCCTCCCTCCCAAAGAAGCCCAGGGCAACGCTGTACCTATTTATCTATTTAGGCAAATTCGCATCCCGCTTAAACGTAGCCGTCTCTGGAAAAAACTCAGGGCAATGAAAATAAAAATGAGCTAAAACCAGAATTCAACCAGAAAGCTTGCTGGATTTTATTTTTATTTTTTAAAAAGAATTCACTAAGCGCCGGAGGTTCAGCTGTCTGAACGCTCTCTGCCTCTGTGGATTGAGGCACAAATGTTCCCGAATCCCAGTTGCCGGAAACCACAAGACGGGAGAGCGGGTCTTGTGTTCGAATCCTGAAGGCGGGTTTCCTACGATGGGCACCCGGTTGGCCACTGTGAGAACAGAATGCTGGACTAAGATAAGCCTGATCCATAAGGCTCTGCTAGAGAAGCGTGCCGGTAGCAGTCTTTACCCCCAAATGACGGCGAGATATTAAGCCATCGGTTTTCAGAGAATGGACCCTGCGGGACACCATAGCACTGTTCTGATCTCTGGACACGACCTTTTCAACAGGAGGGGAACCGATGAAGGACAGGGCCACAAACACCCGCCCCACAGAGGCCCACCACAATACGCAAGAACCTCAGAAGCAGGGTTAGAAACTCAGATGTATAATCTAGGTGCCAAATGGCTCCTAAAACCAAGGTTAGTCGCCAAAACGGAATGTCCAGTTGCCATTTTGGGGCAAGGCGGCTGTAAAGTCTTATTTTTTCAAACGATGGACTGGCTGTGATTGATTCTCGCTTCTGGAGTGGCTGGGAAACCCAGCCAGATGGGGTGGTACAAATAATAAATTATTATTATTATTATTGATCCAGGTACTGCCCACATACCATATTTTTCTGCCTATAAGACACCCCCCCCCCCGATTTTTGGGGCGACAACCAATTGCCAGTCTACCCTCGACGCTATCCGTGTATATCTATCCGGCCCCTAATTTTTGACATTCGTTTTTAGGGGTGAAACATCGTCTTATAGACGGGAAAATACGGTATATATCGGCCCGTCCCTACCTCTTTTACTTAAGGGTGAGGACACCTTCTCAGGCCGCGCAGAAAAAGCGTTTTGGTTCCGGAAATTCGTTCCAATTCTGCAGAGAAAATATAGCTGATGGAATTCTACGGGACGGGGGTACGAGTGTGCGGAAACAGTCCAGCTCCAAGGATCCACAAGATGGTGGAGACGTCAGGATGGGCGCCCGGGCATCTTCACCTGGTCACAGGTGGCCGATTTGTTGTTGTTTAGTTGTTTAGTGGTGTCCGCCTCTTCGTGGCCCCCTGGACCAGAGCACGCCAGGCACTCCTGTCTTCCACTGCCTCCCGCAGTTGGGTCAAACTCATGCTGGTCCCTTCGAGATCACTGTCCCACCATCTCGTCCTCCGTCATCCCCTTCTCCTTGGGCCCTCCATCTTTCCCAACATCAGGGTCTTTTCCAGGGAGTCTTCTCTTCTCATGAAGTGGCCAAAGTCTTGGAGCCTCAGCTTCAGGATCTGTCCTTCCAGTGAGCACTCAGGGCTGGTTTCCTTCAGAATGGAGAGGTTTGATCTTCTTGCAGTCCATGGGACTCTCAAGAGTCTCCTCCAGCACCAGAATTCAAAAGCATCCATTCTTCGTCGATCAGCCTTCTTTATGGTCCAGCTCTCACTTCCATCCATCACTACTGGGAAAACCATGGTTTAACTATACGGACCTTTGTTGCCAAGGTGGCCGATAGTCAGGTGCAAAAGGCACCTGGAGCGTGGCTGATTTTGAACGCTGCTCAGAAGAGCGCCATCTAGCATCCTGTTCTCCCCCAGATGCCCATGGTAGGAAACTCGCAATCAGGATTCGAACACAAGACCCGCTCTCCCCTCCTGCGGTTTCCAGGAGGGAATTCAGAGGCATCGCTGCCTCCAGCCGTGGAGGCAGGACAGAGCCATTTTGGCTAGGAGGAGTAATAATAATAATAATAATAATAATAATAATAATAATAATTTATTATTTCTACCCCGCCCATCTGGCTGGGTTTCCCCAGCAACTCTGGGCAGCTTTCAACAGAACATTAAAAGCACATCAAACATTAAAAACTTCCCTGAACAGGCCTGCCTTCAGATGTGTTCTAAAAGTCTGGTGGTTGTTTATTTCCTTGGCATCTGAAGGGAAGGCGTTCCACAGGGCGGGCGCCACCACCGAGAAGGCCCTCTGCCTGGTTCCCTGTAACTTGGCTTCTCACAGGGAGGGAACTGCCAGAAGGCCCTCGGAGCTGGACCTCAGCGTCTGGGCTGAATGATGGGGGTGGAGCCATCAATAGCCCTCTCCCCCTCCATGAATTTGTCCTGCCCTCTTTTAAAGCCATCCAGGTTCGTGGCCATCACTGACTCCTGTGGCAGGGAGTTCCGCAGTTCAAAGTCTTGCCATGGACTGCCTGGATGCCATTGAATGGTAGGAGGCACCAGCCAGGGAACCCCCAAGGGAGGGAGCCCAGGGGGAGACAAACCCTCAAAGTATCCCAATTTTCCAGGGACAGTCCCGGATTGACAGAAACCGTCCCAGTTTCTGAACTGATCCCGGAACCTCCCACTTTTCCTTGTTGTTGTTGTTACTGTGTCGTTTAGTCGTGTCCGCCTCTTCGTGACCCCCTGGACCAGAGCACGCCAGGCACTCCTGTCTACCACTGCCTCCCGCAGTTTAGTCAAACTCATGCTGGTTGCTTCGAGAACACTGTCCCACCATCTCATCCTCCGTCGTCCCCTTCTCCTTGTGCCCTCCATCTTTCCCAACATCAGGGTCTTTTCCAGGGAGTCTTCCCTTCTCATGAGGTGGCCAAAGTCTTGGAGCCTCAGCTTCACGATCTGTTCTTCCAGTGAGCACTCAGGGCTGATTTCCTTCAGAATGGAGAGGTTTGATCTTCTCGCAGTCCATGGGACTCTCAAGAGTCTCCTCCAGCACCAGAATTCAAAAGCATCCATTCTTCGGCGATCAGGACATTCCTATTCTCAGCGGAGAGGGTATGGGGTTATGGGACCCCCGAGCCAAGGAGATCCAGTGAGGGGGATACCAGGTAGCCTGAGATCTGGCTGGTTGACAGGGGATCAAATACTTATTTCACTCGTTATATAATGCACACCAATTTCTGACTTTTGTCTTCTGGGGTTTCTGGGGGTTTTTTCCTGTTGTTATTCTGTCTCTCACAGCTACAGTAAACCTACCATTAAAATTATGGACTGGTCATTTCTTTGTCAGAGGGCAAATGGGCAAATTTAGCAGGGGATCAAATACTCCCCCCCCCTCACTGTAACTATACAACCTTTAGAAGACATCTGAAGACAGCCTTGTATGGGGGAGCTTTTCAACGTTTAACGTTTTATTATGTTTTTATGTATGTTAAACTGCACATTATTAAATAG
This sequence comes from Podarcis pityusensis, assembly GCF_964106645.2. Taxonomy (NCBI): domain Eukaryota; kingdom Metazoa; phylum Chordata; class Lepidosauria; order Squamata; family Lacertidae; genus Podarcis; species Podarcis pityusensis. The sequence continues at coordinate 52,668,047 of NC_138038.1, read as the reverse complement.
GAGATCCCTATTTTCTTCTTATTTTTTAGGAAATCGTTTTTATTTGACTATATATATATATATATATATATATATATATATATTACATATACATAAAGAGAGATTTTTCTGAATCTCAAGACTTCATCCCCTCCATGGGTCCTATTGACAACATTTTCAACTCCATATTATTTCATAATCTATATTTTGAATCTATCCAGATTATCCATAGTACTTGTTACATGACAAGTGAGGTTAAAATCCTGCTAATCTTTTCATCTGCTCATAGTGGTCTCCTAAATAAATTAAGAATTTCCCCCATTCTTTTTGTTACGGAAATGACAAGGGGGAAAACACATCTTTATAGTTGTCACAATGTTCCAAATATTATGCCGGAACGTATCCTTTCGACTTGACAGCGCAGGGAAGAAATCTAGCTTTATAAATTCGTAGAAAATCCATACTTGAACCGACTCTCCTCATTCCGAGACCATTTTAACCCTGAAAGAAAGGTGAATTTGGGCTCCACCTCCCTCCGTGAACCAAGAAGCAGGAACAGGGCATCCCGCCATAATTCCCCAAGCGTGAGAGGGCATTCAGAGCCCCCCACCCAGGGAATGACCAGGGGGACGACCATAGACATCCCCAGAGGCAGTTGAGCAAGTCAGGTGTTCTGAAAGCCCATCTCCAGACAGGTCCTGAGGGCAAGGAGATGTCAAGAGTTTGACTGTTCTTTGGGTGATGGGGACTTAAGAGGTGTTGGGAAAGGTGTCTGATAAAGTGACCTAATGTTGAACTTGCGTAACCCTTGTGTAAAGGTAAAGGTAAAGGGACCCCTGACCGTTAAGTCCAGTTGCGGACGACTCTGGGGTTGCAGCGCTCATCTCGCTTTACTGGCCGAAGGAGCAGGCGTTTGTCCGCAGACAGTTTTTCCGGGTCATGTGGCCGGCATGACTAAGCCGCTTCTGGCGAACCAGAGCAGCGCACGGAAACGCTGTTTACCTTCCCGCTGGAGCGGTACCTATTTATCTACTTGCACTTGGACGTGCTTTCAAACTGCTAGGTTGGCAGGAGCAGGGACCGAGCAACGGGAGCTCACCCTGTCGCGGGGATTCGAACCGCCGACCCTCCGATCTGCAAGCCCTAGGCTGTGTGGTTTAGACCATGGGTACTTCCGGGTTTCGGCGGGTCTGTAACCCGAAAAAACGCAATCTGAAGCAGCTGTAACCCGAGGTATGACTAATTTGGAGCAAAAGAGCGGTCAGTAGATCACAATCTTTATTGTTGCACAAAGGTCCCTACAGGAGTAAGAACCCCGAGCAGGGGGTGATCTCCTCTTTTAAAACTTCCCTCTTTCCCCCAGAATACACTTCGAGAGGCATCACTGACACATCATCACTACATCACTAGCATGTCACAAATGGGGAGGGGTATACAAGGGTCTAGGGATGCAGGTGGCACGGTGGGTTAAACCACAGAGCCTAGGACTTGCCAGTCAGAAGGACGGCTGTTCGAATCCCTGTGACGGGGTGAGCTCCTGTTGCTCGGTCCCTGCTCCTGCCAACCTAGCAGTTCAAAAGCACACCAGTGCAAGTAGATAAATAGGTACCGCTCCGGCGGGAAGGTAAACGGCATTTCCGTTCGCTGCTCTGGTTCACCAGAAGCGGCTTAGTCCTGCTGGCCACATGAACCGGAAGCTGTACGCCGGCTCCCTCGGCCAATAAAGCGAGATGAGCGCCGCAACCCCAGAGTCAGTCACGACTGGACTTAATGGTCAGGGGTCCCTTTACCTTTATACAAGGGTCTAAACCAAGGGTCAGCAAACTTTTTCAACAGGGGGGCCGGTCCACTGTCCCTTAAACCTTGTGAGGGGCCAGATTATATTTTGAAAAAAATATATGAATGAATTCCTATGCCCCACAAATAACCCAGAGATGCATTTTAAATAAAAGGACACATTCTACTCATGTAAAAACACACTGATTCCTGGACCGTCCGCAGGCCGGATTGAGAAAGCGATTGGGCTGCATCTGACCTCTGGGCCTTAGTTTGCCTACCCATGGTCTAGGCTCTGTGGTTTAAGTCACAGCGCCACCCGCGTCCCAATGGATTGATAAAGGTAAAGGTAAAGGGATCCCTGACTGTTAGGTCCAGTTGTGGCCGACTCTGGGGTTGCGGCGCTCATCTCGCTTTACTGCCCGAGGGAGCCGGCGTACAGCTTCCGGGTCATGTGGCCAGAAGGACTACGCTGCTTCTGGCAAACCAGAGCAGCGCACGGAAACGCCGTTTACCTTCCCGCCAGAGCGGTACCTATTTATCTACTTGCACTTTGATGTGCTTTTGAACTGCTAGGTTGGCAGGAGCAGGGACCGAGCAATGGGAGCTCACCCCGTCATTGCGGGGATTCGAACCGCCGACCTTCTGATCGGCAAGCCCTAGGCTCAGTGGTTTAGACCACAGCGCCACACAGGTGTAAATGTTGACAGTAGGAGCCATGGAAGGGATAGGGGGAAGTCCAGAGATTCAGAGGTATCTCTTTACATGGAGTTGTGCTTGTATTTGTTATAAATTTGTATATGTAAAACCGAATAAAAATATTTTTTAAAAAATAATAAGACATTCTTGGTCAACCTGCTGCCCTTTGTCCAACCAGGGATGATTCTCATTTATCCAGTCTTAAACTCCACATCCAATTGCATTTATTTTTTTTAAGGCACCATGGTAATTCGCCAACATTCAAGTGCAAATTTCTCCTAACTTGCACACGCGGTCATATGCATATTTTGCCCAATATACACATTTTTGCAAAGGCATTTCTGTAGGTCCTTTTCACCAGTGCATGCAGTCGTGCCCCTGCTTTACGCTAATGTATAGGAATGCAACTTTGGATGAAGGAAACATAAACGCTGCAAAAACTGGACGGCGTCGAATTAGCGAAGGGTGGCCAGGTATCAGTTCCACCTCTCGTTCCCGGAAATCAGAATTGGATCGAGTTTGCCTTTAAATGCAAATGAATTTGAGTTCCCCTCCCGCATTGCAACTCCTGGAGGCTGATGGGAGTTGTAGTCCAAAACATTTTCTTGACCTGTTAAGATTGCATCGGTGGACCACCTTTTTCTCCCAGGAGTTCAATGTGGCATGGAACAACAACCTTGCGAGGTAGGGTAGGCTGAAAGAGGCAGCGACCGGCCCCGCAAGGACACCCAGTAAATTTCATAGCCAAGTGGGAGGAGGGATTTGAACCCGGGTCTCTCCCTCGTCCGACCACACTGAGCCTCTTTCGACAGAAGGATGCTTTCGGGCGTCGTTCACCCACCATTTCCCAACAGAGATCCTTTCATTAGCAATTAACATAAGGGGTCTACTCCATTGCAGCGGGTTCAGAGAAATATAAATAAAATAAATAAAATGCTGGTGAGGGTGTTCTGGGTTCAACGGGATAGTCCGGCTGCCTCAAACTGCAGAGACAGAGCACAGCCATCCTGGCAATAATAATAATAATAATAATAAATTTGTACCCCACCCATCTGGCTGGGTCTCCCCAGCTACTCTGGGCAGCTTCCAACAAATAGACATTAAAATGTCACACATTTAAAACTTCCCTGAACAGGGCTGCCTTCAGATGTCTTCTAAATGTCATGTACAGTAGTACCTCGGGTTACATACGTTTCAGGTTACATACGCTTCAGGTTACAGACTCTGCTGACGCAGAAATAGTACCTCGGGTTAAGAACTTTGCTTCAGGATGAGAACAGAAATCGTGCTCCGGCGGCGCAGTGGCAGCAGGAGGCCCCATTAGCTAAAGTGGTGCTTCAGGTTAAGAAGTTTGAGGTTAAGAACAGATCTCCGGAACGAATTAGGCACTTAACCCAAGGTACCACTGTAGTTGTTTATTTCCTTGACATCTGACGGGAGGGCGTTCCACAGGGCGGGCGCCACCACCAAGAAGGCCCTCTGCCTGGTTCCCTGTAACTTGGCTTCTCGCAGGGAGGGAACTGCCAGAAGGCCCTCGGAGCTGGACCTCAGTGTCTGGGCAGAACGATGGGGGTGGAGACGCTCCTTCAGGTATACTGGGCCGAGGCCGTTTATGGCTTTAAAGGTCAACACCAACACTTTAGCTAGTAGCCCTCGATAGCCCTCTCCTCCTCTGTGAATTTGCCCAGCCCTCTTTCAAAGCCACCTAGGTCAGTGGCAGGGAGTTCCGCAGTTTAACTCTCCGCCGCGTGACGAAGGACTTTCATTTATCTCTCCCCAACTGAGATCCGCCCTGAATCAAGACCCAGGCGAGAGGCTGGACTTCCCATCCCCGCCGACGTCCGGCGCCACTTTTGGACCACAACTCCCATCAGCACCACTCCCTCCCTTGCCAAAACAGATGTGCTGGCTGGGGGGAGAGAGTTGTTGATGGGAGTTGTAGCGCAGAAGATCCAAAAGGCGCCTGGTCAGCCACGGCTGCTTGGACGGAGCGGCCACTATTTACTGGAAAACAGGAGGGCGTGTGATCTGGAGCCAACGTTATTCTAGATCCGTTCTGGCAGGCGGGGAGGAAGAGAGAGAAAGCTGTTCCTGTATATGGGAGAACCCGGGTCCTCTAGGACGGGTCGGTTACCTGGCCTCTGCTCGGACATGCCTTCCGCCCCAAAAATATTTATCTCCCCAGCTCCCGGGCTGGATGGGGAGGGGGATTCACTGTGGCGCCTGACTGTGTCTCGGTGCAGCTGGCAAGGGTGAAGGGAGGAGGGGGCACAGGGCCGGAAACGAGATCCTCAATAGAAAAGGCTGCCCTGGACGGCGGCCAGGACAAGAAAGCCACCATCTCCCGGGCTGGGCAGAGGGCCAGAGGCAAGCGGGTGGGGTAGACACTTGTCTCCCAGGCCCCAAACCAGACTCGGCCTTGTCCCCTTGGCCCGGGGGGCCAACTGGCAGGGAGGGGGCTGATAGGGGCAACTGCCTCCTCTACCCCAACACCCCAATTTTGCCAGCCAACTTTCGGAAAGAGGGAGATCTGACACCCAGGAACCGATTTAGGCCCGGACAACTCGGAGAGCTCTTCATCTCCGGGTTGTGGGTTCGAGCCGCGCGCTGGGAAAAAAGATTCCTGCCGGGGTTAGAAACTCAGATATATCTAACCTAACCACCAAATGGAGCCTTAAAACCTAGGCTGCGGTCACCCCAACAGAATGTCTAGGCACCCTTTATTTTGCAACAGAATCTATTGTTTTACTATATTTTTGGGGGGCTGCTTGGTATTTGACAGAAACAGCCTCAAAGTGGTTTACAACGCAGCAAAACGTCAAATAAAACCATCTGGAATAAAAGTCAAGATTGAAGGAAAATGTTTCTCTAAGTGACATTTTGCTCTCTTCATGTTTATTACCTGCTTAATTTACAGAGCTGCCCCGCCAGTGCGATGTAGTTGTTAGTGTCGGATGAGGACTCTTACAGCCTCCTGGCCTACTTCTCAGGGTCGTTGTGGGAATTAACTGAGGAGGGTGGGTAAGCTCTAACCACCCCCAAACGAGGAACAGACATATTCCTGGCAAAGTCCGGCGAATCTGGACCTAAACTCGCCAGCCCGACAACGCTGATATCCTTTACATTTTAACCGCTGCGCATCTGCGCTCGTTCTGCGTGCCCATTTTACAGTCCTGATCATCACCTTTCTGCCCGTTGTTAACAGCAGCCCTCTCTGTTTTAGACGTGTGAAAAGGAAGCAAAACAGGAGGAGGCCTCTGAGGGCGCTGGCTTGCAGCTTGGCAGAGGCAGAGAGAGGGTGGCCGGGGCACCCAGGCTGAGTGCTGTGGGGGTGCCAAGAAGACAAGCCACCCACTGGGCATCCCACCTGGATCCTGGCGCTTGCCGACAAAGGAAGGAGCAAAAGGGATGCATGCAATTGTCCTGGGAGGGGGCCAGATTCGCAGTTTAAAAGGGGCAGGAGGGAATTCCACTCTGGAAAGTGCGGAAGGGCCAGCAGCACAGCTGATGGCGAACAGGGAAAGCGGGCGAGGAGATAAATATGTAGAGAGCGAGTGTGTCAAATATTCTGCCGAAATCCTGCAGCAGGAGAGGGGAGACGCGAGCGCCGGCCTCCTCCTTTCCCTCCTCCTCTCCTCTCCTCCTCCTCTATGCCTTCCCCATTCCCTCCTTCCTGCGGTCACGGCGAGGAACAATCTTTTTTATTAATAATGGATGTCCCTTTAGGGCAGTTTTGCTGGATCTTTTATTTCCTCTTTCCCCCCCCCCTCCTTTCGGGGATCGGCCGGCCGTAAATCCACGGAAGGAGCCGCTTGCTGCCTGCCTGCCAGCCCCTCCCCCCAAGACCCCCCCCCCATGCTGCAAAGCACACTGCGGGGGGGGGGAGAGGGAGGGACACGCGCGCAAGAGGAGGAAAGGGTTATTATTACGCGTAGGGGAGAGGAACGCGCGCGGAGCGTTTTGCACGGAGGAGGCGCGCACAGCCAGCCGCCCTGCGTTGCTGGAAAGCCAGGCCTGGATCGAGCCCACGTCTCCATCTGGCACCGGGGCACCCCTCTCGCCCCCACGGCCCACCTACGGGTCTCTCCCATCGCTGGTTCCCCGAAGGTGTTGCTAAGGCAGCGATGCTCTAGCCCCGTGGCGGCCGCGCAAGGAGAGGGATGGCGACGCAGAGGAGCGCAAGAAGGGGGGCAGCTCAGGGGAGATCCCTTCCTTCCCTGCACCACCACCCTCCTTTTTTTTTTCCTCCCCCCCCCCCCCACAACCCCACAATCTCCCGGCGTAAAGGCATGGGCCCGTTGCCGTGGCGGCAGTCACTACGGGTATCCGTGGCAACCGGGTTTCCAGAGCCGCCGCCGTTCTCCCCGCTTACTCATCCCTGCCTGAAATCCCTGCGGTGGGCTCGGTGGGACCCCCCCCCCACACCCCCACCACACGGGGGGGGGCTGGATTCGGAGCCGGGGGGGGGGAGGCCTCTTCTGCGCCCCGAAAACCCCGCAAATATTCATCCACCTGTCATGAGATTACAGCTCTCTCTGCGTCTGCCAGGAGAATCAGGTTATCTAAAGAAAACAAGGCATCAGCGAAAATGGGCAAGAGGGCCTCTGAGGAAGCGCAGAGGGCCTTCCTCTCTGGGCAAGCCACCTGGAAGGGCTGCTCTGCCAGAGGGGCTCGCACCCCCAGACCTATTATCTTAGGCGTTAATAAAGGAGATTGCGACTGACCGTTAGGAAGAACTTTCTATAGGGGATGGGTTCCCTCAAAAGGTGGACTCTCCTTGCTTGGGGAAACCCATCTGCCAGGGATTCCTGAGCTGGGATTCCTGCCTCGCAGGGGGTCAGGCTAGATGGCCCTTGGGGGTCCCCCAACATGATGGGTTCGCGGCAAGCCTGCTGTCTTCCCCAAGAATCTGGCATCGTGGGTACCTCAGCCTACCCAGAGACTTCCTTGCCATCTTCTGTCCAAGTCCACGAGAATTTCGGCTAGGTGGGGCCCTGTCTCTCGGACCCAACATGCTCTGCACTGACCCGCCAGAACCCAGGAGTCCGGGCTCCCAATTCCCCCTGCTCGGCCAGGACAGCCCTGCTCAACCTGGTGCCCTCGAGGTGCCCAGTCGCTATTCAAAACAGTAACATCATTAGCAATAGTACTAATATTGTCCGGAAGGATGGCTCTGTTGGAAGAGCATGGCACTCCTAATCTCAGGATTGTGGGTTTGAATCCCATGTTGGGCCAAAGATTCCTGCATTGCAGCGGGTTGGACTAGATGACCCTTACAATTCTACGATTCTATGTACATGTGATAGAATATCCGTAAGTATATTCACAAATTCTTCATACTAACATCAGGAGAGGTCCAGTTTGGGGAAGGCTGGGTTAGACCACGAGCTCCTCCTCAAAAAAAACCCAACCCCAAATATCTCTCTTGGTCCTGGACTCCACAGGCAAATACGCACACACAAATAATAATAATAATAATAATAATAATAATAATAATATTTTATTTATATCCCGCCCTCCCCAGCTGAAGCCGGGCTCAGGGCGGCTAACAACAATCAAATAATCCAACATTCTAAAAACATTTCATTATAAAAATTAATTAAAATCAAATTGATGGCAACCATTAAGCAAAATTCTGTGCAGATTGCCAGAGGAGGGAGTCAGGCTGCGCCCTGACCAAAGGCCTGGTGGAACAGCTCTGTCTTGCAGGCCCTGCGGAAAGATGTCAGGTCCCGCAGGGCCCTAGTCTCTTGTGGCAGAGCGTTCCACCAGATTGGAGCCACAACTGAAAAAGCCCTGGCTCTGGTTGAGGCCAGCCTAACCTCTCTGTGGCCTGGGACCTTCAGGATGTTTTTGTTTGAAGACCGTACGTTCCTCTGTGGGGCATACCAGGAGAGGTGGTCCCGTAGGTACGAGGGTCCTAGGCCGTATAGGGCTTTAAACACCCCTTGCCAGTAATCTCTAGTCTATCCAGCAGAAAGAATGTAGCTTAGAGGTAGAGCAGCTGCTTGGCATGTAGAAGGTTTAACCCCCAGCGGCATCTCTGGGCAAGACTGGGTGAGGCCTGGTGCCTGAAACCTGCACACCAGGCCTTGGCTCACAACCATGAGGCCTAGAATATTAGTGGAAAGGCCACAACTTCATGGCAGGACACCTGTTTGGCTTGCAGAAGGTTCGATCCCAAGTGACATCTCCAGGCAGGGCTGGGAGACAAACGCGCCCAGAATCCCAGAGAGCCACTGCTGCTGCCAGCCCGTGCAAGCGGTATTGAGTTAGACAGCCTGACTCCCATGCTCAGACCTTCAGCCCAAACATGCATTTAGGGAAACACTTCTCGATTCGCTGGCACAGATTTGTCAGGCCGCAGTCCATTTGCGCCCCCAAATCAGCCTGGGTGGATCAGGCCAGGATCCCATCCAATCCAGCCCCTGTCCTCACAGTGGCCAGCCAGGAGCCCATCATAGGAAAGCCGCAAGCAGGACTCGAACCCAAGATCCCATCCTGCAACTGGTATTCAGAAGCATAATCGCTGCCTCCAACTGCGGAAGGAGAGCCAAGCCATGAGGCACAAATGAGGTTTCTCCTCCATACGTCCTTAGTCAAATCCATCACCTCTGCCCCACACGACCCCACAACTGAAGGAGTCCTGGGGAAGAGAAGTAGAAGCAGGGAAGGAGGGAGGGAGGGAGGAAAAGAAGGGAAGGAATATGAAAAAGAGGGAGGGAGGGAAGGAAGGAAGGAAGGAAGGAAGGAAGGAAGGAAGGAAGGAAGGAAAAGAAGGGAAGGAATATGAAATAAGAGGGAAGGAAGGAAGGAAGGAAAAGAAGGGAAAGAATATGAAAAAGAGGGAAGGAAGGAAGGAAGGAAGGAAGGAAGGAAGGAAGGAAGGAAGGAAAAGAAGGGAAGGAATATGAAAAAGAGGGAGGGAGGGAAGGAAGGAAGGAAGGAAAAGAAGGGAAGGAATATGAAATAGGAGGAAGGAAGGAAGGAAGGAAGGAAGGAAGGAAGGAAGGAAAAGAAGGGAAGGAATATGAAAAAGAGCAAAGGAAGGAAGGAAGGAAGGAAAAGAAGGGAAGGAATATGAAATGGGAGGAAGGAAGGAAGGAAGGAAGGAAGGAAGGAAGGAAAGAAGGGAAGGAATATGAAAAAGAGGGAAGGAAGGAAGGAAGGAAGGAAGGAAGGAAGGAAGGAAGGAAAAGAAGGAAAAGAAGGGAAGGAATATGAAATAGGAGGAAGGAAGGAAGGAAGGAAGGAAGGAAGGAAGGAAGGAAGAAGGAAGGAAGGAAAAGAAGGGAAGGAATATGAAAAAGAGCGAAGGAAGGAAGGAAAAGAAGGGAAGGAATATGAAAAAGAGCGAAGGAAGGAAGGAAGGAAGGAAGGAAGGAAGGAAGGAAGGAAGGAAAGAAAAGAAGGGAAGGAATATGAAATAAGAGGGAGGGAGGGCAGGCCTGAGCCTCTGCCCTGGCATTAGGACTCCTCCTCCAAGCCCATCCCACCTTTTCCTCTAAGGAGCTCAAGGCGCCTTCATGGTTCTCCCTGCCCCTCATTTAAACCCCACAACAACCTTGTGAGCCAGGAAGGGTCGAGAGGTCAGCATGGCAGAGCGGGGGCTTTGAACCCTGGTCCCTCCCAGATCCTAGGCAGGCACCTCTAACCACAGACCACACACCTGCCTGCCCACAAACACACACACACACTTAAGGGAAACTCCCTTGGGTCAGACCAACTTGGACTGCTCTGGAAGCAGTTTAGGCAAATTCTTGAAGCTTTCGAAGGCCATGATGGCTTGGCTCTGCCAAGTAGGGAGACTTGCTGTACAATCTTAGAGTCGGAAGGGACCCCAAGGGTCATCTAGCCCAACCCGCTACAATGCAGGAATATTTTTGCCCAACGCAGGGCTCGAACCCACAAACCTAAGGTTGAGAGTCTCATGCTTTATTGTCTGAGCTATCCCATGTCCTGCTTTTGAGGTTTCCCACTGGGGCCTATGGTTGGCCTCTGGGAGAACAGGATGCTGGCTTGGCCAGGCCCCCTTTGACCCAGCTGCCACAAGGCTCTCCTGAAGTTTTCACAGTTAGCCAGCGGAACTCACTGCCACAAGGAAGGAGATTCTGACTCAACATCAGGAAGGACTTCCTGGCGGTGACAGCCGAACGGAAGGCAGTGGTCTCTCCTTCCCTGGAGTTTTTTTAAGCTGCCTGCCAGGGATCCTTCGGCTGCGATTCCTGCATTGCTTGGGGTTGGGCTGGATGACCTTTGGGTGCCCCTCCCAACTGTACAATTCTATGGTTCTAAGGGGTACTGATGGCTGCCAACTTGGAGGGCTTCGAAAGAGGACTGGACAAAGTCAGGGAGGAGGGTGGGGTTATAGATGGAGGGTTTAGACTGCCCCTGAACAAGGAAGCTCAAAAGCCCTTGACAAACCCTCAAGTCATCCAAACCCTCAAGCTCCTCCGGCTACGACTCCCATCAGCCTTAGTCAGCATGGCTGTATGACATGAGAACCGATGGGAGTTGTAGTTCTCAGCAGGTGCACGGGGGCGCCATGTTGGAGAAGTCGACTGGTCCAAGGCGACGGCCATTGGGACAACTTGCTGTGGTCAGTTCCACCAACGGATTGTGTGTCTTCCACAGACGGTCCTGGCTTGGCTCTGTCCTGAGCTGACCGCGGCCCCGTTTTGCAGAGTCGTCCCGTCCGTTTCTAGGCTGAAGGTCTCACATATAGCTGGGAGGGACCCCAGCGGTCATCTAGCCCAACCCGCCGCAATGCAGGACCTTTGCTCAGGCTCGTTGTTAACGAAGGGAGGCGCGATGGGAAATGGCGGGTCAGGATGCTCAGAAACGGTCCTTCTGACAGTGCGGCGTAGTGGTTAGAGTGCCGGGCCTGGGGGAGACCCGGGTTCAAAGCTCAGCCACAAAGCGAGCCGCTGTCTCTCAACCCAACCTACCTGGCGATTAAATGAGTGTGAGAAACCACGCATTGAGCTCCTCAGAGGGAAAAAGGCATGATATAAATGCAACAAATAAGTCAAAGCGTTAGTCATGCCCTGCAGGATCAGGCCCGCCTGGTCCACTTGTGTCAACAGCTCCAACTGCCCTGCTATTTATCCCCACCGACCCAATATTCTAAGGTAGACTGCCCCTGCGGAAGGAGGTTCTCTTTAGCGGTCACGACTAGTATCGAATGAATACGTTTGTCCTCCGCAAATTAACCGAATCCCTGTTATTTCCCCTGCTCCAAAGCGCCCGCTCTGTTGTACTGCTTCCTTCCACCCCCAGATTTGGGGACTGGGGGGCTGGGTTAGCACACAAACGACGCCCCCAACTGGCAAATCAACTCCCCGTTCAGTATTTGTTTTCTCCCCTCTCGTTGCAACGTTGCGAGTGAAACTTCCTCTTGTCCCACTCGGGATCTGAAGCCACTCCAGCTTGTGCATCAAACAAATAACAAACTTAAGAACGGCGGAGCTGGAAGGGGTCCGAGGGGTCATCTAGCCTGACCCCACGCACTGAACTTTAATGTCACCAACCCACATGTCAGTTCTACACAATCACACATACACACACACCAGCCCCGAAGGAGAATCTAGGATGGGGACATGGCGCCTGCGTGGCCACTCACTGGATGTGTTGGACTCCGACTCCCATGATCCACAGACAGCATGGCCAAGGGTCGTGGAGGATGGGAATTGTAGTCCCCAAAACCCATTGCTATCCCAGGACCACAGCTGGGAGAGAAATATCCGGTGGCGTCCTAGAAACACTATCTAATCCAGGCATCCCCAAACTCAGCCCTCCCTCCAGCTGTTTTGGGACTACAATTCCCATCATCCCTGACCCCTGGTCCTGTTAGCTAGGGATGATGGGAGTTGTAGTCCCAAAACAGATGGAGGTGCTTGACTAATCAGAAGACTTGGAAATGTTTCACCATGTGCGTAATAAGGACTAGAAGACTGGGGAAATAAAAACAGTGGGATCTGAGGAACTCCCCAAACCAGCAGCAAAGAGGAATCCCTTTTGATATATGGCTGGTATCCACCCACAAGCAGGAATTTGTTCCTTGAACCCTCGATAGCGAAAAGGGGGGGGAAGGGGGGAGTCCAGCTTTTTCCGGAGGGATCACCAGATTTAGGAAGGCTTCACTGAGGCATAGGCCTTGCTGGGGTTAGCGGGGAAGCGAGTAGATGGAGTGGAGGTGAGTTCGAGAGAAATTTGGCCAGAATCCTCTCTCCAACACAAACCCATTTTCCCTTCCTCTTTTCTTTTTTCAAAGAGTTTTCCCAAGGGGACTCCCTGCCCCGCCCCCTGCCCCCCCAGGCCAAACACCGGCCTCCTTTTGTCATATCAGAGTCATACCTGCTTCAGTGTTGCTTACTCGGGCAGGCAGCAGCGACGTTGACCCTGCACCCTCGCCATCAGATACACACACACACACACACACACACACACACACCACACAACACGCCACAACACTTTTGCTCTGCAACACAGCAGACAGGTAGAAAGAAACAGATCTACAGCAGCAATAGCTGATAATGGACAAAGATGCTACAACCCTGCAAGTCTTCGCTCTAGCTAGTCCCAGGAGAGGGAGGCTTAGCTGAGGCTCAGCGGCCTCCGAAACCACCCCTCTCTCCCCTCCATCCTGCGCCCCAAATCCTGGGCCTGCCCCCCAAATTCCGTGCCCTCCGAACCCCCTCTTTCCCCTGCTCTGATGGATGGTCCTCAATCATTCCCCAAAGGGCAGATGGCTTCTCCTCAACCTGAGCTTCCATACATCCCAGGCCCGGGGATTATTCCTCCACACAACCGTTTTCCTCGCTCCCTCTCTCTCTCCTCACTGCCTTCCTTCTCTCCACATCCTCCTGGCTCTCACAGCAACCACCCCGCCATACCTCTGGGGAGATCTTCTCCAAAGGCTCCCCTCCTCCCCCCCAAAGGAAAAGCACCTCTGACCCACACTGGCAGGGGGTCTGGCCCCCTGCAAGGACTGCTTGGGGGGTCGGTCCAGGGGTCTGTCAGGATTTCGGGTTGCCGCATCCAGCCCTGAAAGGTCTCTCCCCCCCCCCGCAACCGTGTTGGGCCTTGACTGAGCTGCAGGCAGGTGGGTAGGAGAGACCCCCCCCCCTGCCAAACGCTGGTCCAAAACGCTCCCCTGTTGCAGAGCAGGGTTAGATGGGGGGATGGAGCAATGAAGGGGGGGGAAAGGGGTGAATGTGAGAGAGAAAGAGAGCAGGGAATGGGGGAATTGTGGGGGGGGGGGACACGCAGAGAGGGAAATGACAGACCAGGTGTCAGGCGGAACAAGATGGATGGATGGATAAGTAAGCAAAGGGAGACGGGGGCAGCAGCCAGGGCGACAAGCAGAGCAGGAGGAAGGAAGAAAGGAAGGAAGGAATAAAGGAATAAACGCTTTACCGGCCCGGCTCCTCCTTTGCAGAAGGATGAGAGGCAGCGCTAAGACGGAGGATGCAGGGGAATCGCATCTATTTGTTTTCTAAGCCGGCTGCGCTGGGGGGCGACGCCAGCATTTTGCTCTAATTCCTCTGGAAAACGGGGGTGGGGGTGAGGAATGGGAAAGGGGGGCATTTTCCGTGTGGGGGGGGGCCCACTCTGGGGTGGCAAGGAGGTTGGAGGGGGGAGAGGAGAGGCAGGGGGAGCGCGCGTGTGCCGGGGCCTACGTCCCTGAGTGCGTCCATTCAAATTGGGTTGCTGTTGTGAGGGGGGGGGGAGAGATGGGGGGGAGGGAGAGAAGCAGGTGCCAGTGAGGAAGAAGGGATTATAGAAGTGGAGGGGTGACGAATGGAGTCTTCTTCTTTTGGAGGGGGGGGTGATGGAGAGATGGAGCGGGCGAAGCGGGGAAGATGGAGATGCGGGATGAAGATGGAGGTGCTGGCGGGGCCCGCGTGGCTCTGCGCCCCCCACCCCACCCCGTCGTGGGTGGTCTGTCTCTCCCCCCCCCAAAAAAAACCCCCAGCGGGGTCGCGGCTCCTTACCGGCCTCAGCAGCAGGAGGAGCAGGGTTGGGGCCGCCGGCGCCGCCGCCTGCGCGCTTCTCGGGGTGCCGGGGCCGCCGTCGGGGGGTCTCGTCCGTTGCCCAGCGCTGCCCGCATCCTGGAAGGGGGGGTTGGGGGGAGAAGGGAGGGATGGGGAGAGCGGCTGCCTCTCAGCCGAAGGCCATGGGGGGGAGCGCGGGTGGTGGGGTGAAAGTGGGGTGCTGCCGGGGCGCACGGGTGGAGGGGTGGGTTGGGTTGTGGGGTCGTCCGCTGCTGCTGTTGCCTCCGAGGATGGAGAGGCCGGAGCCGGGCGGGATGGGTGGCCGGTGGGAGGTTCCAGAGGGCGCCCCCCCGACGCCGCTGTGCCCGGCGGCGCCCCGGCTTAGGAGGGGAGGTGGCCGGTGCTCGCCCGCCGCCGCCGCCGCTTGGCCGCTGTCGGCGCCCGCCCGCCCGCCCGCCGGCCCCGCTGCCTGGCCCGCTCGCCTCGCCCACCGAGCCCGCATCAGCGGCCGCGTCAGGGAGGCGGGAGCCGAGAGAGAGGGAGAGAGGGAGGGAGGGAGGGAGAGATGGAGAGATGGAGCCCCTCCCTCCCAACTGATGCAGGCGGACCCCGGCCCGGAGGGGGGGGAGAGGGAGGAGCGCGAGGGGGGAGGGGGTGGCGAGGCGGAGGAGATGGGGGGGAGGGGAGATGGGGGGGAGAGGGGAGAAGCCGAGGAAGAAGGAGCAACTGGGGAAGAAGAGAAGGAAAGGAAGAAAGACGGGAGGAGAGGAGGAGGCTGCTGGACAGGGAAGGGAGAGGGGCAAGGAAGAGAAGAAAGGGAAAGGGGTGCAAAGGAGGAGGAAGAAGGGAAGAGAAGAACGGATTGGTGAAGGAGAAAGCAAGAAAAGATGACTCGGAAAAAGCGAGGAAGGGAGTTTTGGGGAGAAGTAAAGGGAGAAAATTTTTGGGTGCGCAAAACAGAGAACTGGGGAGAAGGGGAAAGAAAGCGAAGGGGGTTTGGGGTGGGTGGGAAAGTGTGGGTGCAAAGGAAAGAGGGGGGGAAGACTGGGCAGAGGAAGAAGAGAGGGAGGGAGGCCTGGGAAAGAGGGAGGGAGGGTTGGGGAGAAGAGAGAGAGGATGAAAGAAGGCCAGGAGGAAAGGACGGAGAAGGAAAGGCCCCGTTGAAAGGGTGAGTAGGAGAGAACTAGAAGGAAGGAAGGAAGGAAGGAAGGGAAAGGGGCAGCAAGTAAAGAGAAGGAGCTCTTGAGAAACGGAAGACAGGAAAAGGAGAAGGAGCCCAGCTGGGAATTTAAGACAGAAAGGTGGAGATGGAAGAAAGAAGCAGGGAATGAGAGAGAGAAAGAAGACAAAACAGCAGAGAGAAATCAAAGCTAAGGTGTCTGTTCAGCCTTGAGCGTGCAGCCCAAATAAGCAGTGCTTGGGCTCTGGAGAAACCCCAGTGGCATGGAGTTCCACAGGCCCTGCAAGGGTCTCTCAAGGCAGGGAAATGGAAGAGACATGAACTCCCAGGTGGATGGATGGATAGGATATGGGAGAAGAGGGAGAGTTGCAGAATGGAAGGAAGGGCAGGGGGAAAGGGGCTCGATCAGATCCCAAAGGTGGGGCCCTCCAAGTCTGAATCGGTGTGAACCCGGATTACGGAAGAAATAACAGCGGGAAGGAGGAGAAGGACCTGTGTCCAACCGCCTGGCAGGCGACCAAAAGAGGGAGATAAATAGATGGATATCAGGTGGATGAAGTTAAAGCAGAAAATGCTTTCGCAATATGAAACGAAATAACGAGGGCGATAGCCAAAAGGAATGGAGATAATTGAGGGGGTGTCGATGTCACAACAAAAGGGAGCGTCTGCTCCCAGGGGGGCAGGCAGGTGGGAGAGTGGGGAGCCAGGACTCCTGGGTTCTATCCTGCCCCAGACTCCGCCCCCCACCAGTCCACGAAGAAAGTAAAAAAATGTGATTTGAAGCACGCTGATGGATTGGCTAAGGGCGATCTCTGGGCCCATGAGAATTGCTATCGACAGGATTCAATTGACCAAAAACCCGGCACGAGACGAGCGGAAAGGCAGCGTCATCCTGGCCCTGGCAGATTTGGTTCAAGTTTGCAGCATGGGACGCCGCAAGGCTGGACTGAGTGGGCTTTGCGGCCCACCACCCGGCGAAGCAGAGGAGCCAAATGCCAAGGGGAACGCATTGCTGGCAAACGTGCCTGCTTCGCCTTGGGTGCTCAGGGCCGACCCCAAATAAGCAGTGCTTGGGCTCGGGAGAATTCCCAGTGGCAGGGAGTTCCGCAGCCCCGATGCCCTGCAAAGGTCTCGCCTGGGCTCGGAGGAGGTGTCCGAGACTTCAGACCCCACAATAAAATAAGCTGGGCAGGTGCAAAACTGCGGAACTCCCTCCCACAGGAAACCACCAACTTGGACGGGTGTACGCTGCTATGGCTGCCCAAATGATTTGTGCCCAAAGATGGAAAGAAGAAACCGTTCCAACAAAGGGGGACTGGCAATTAAAATTGACGGAGTAGGCAGAAATGGTGAGACTTACCGGAAGAATAGGAAACCAAGAAGAGAGACTCTTTTAAAAAAAAGAATGGGGAAAATATATTGATTATCTGAATATACATTGTAAATAATCTGAAACACCAGCAGGATTGATATGAACACGTGCAGTAAGAAATAATTAAATGGGAAGATAAGGGGAAATTAGTAAATAGTTTTGAATAGGAGATGCAGTAATAAGAAGATACAAATTAAGTGACCAGGGAAAGGAGGGAAGTGGAGCTAAATGTCAAATGAATTTTGTAAAGGCTTTCCCCCCCTCCTTTAAAATATTTGCAAAATGCGAAAATAAAATTTGCTTGTGAAAAAGAAAGATAAAGGAGTCTGACAAATTCATGGGGGAGACGGCTATTGATTGGTGTCGGCCACGACAGCTGGAAACCGCAGGAGGGGAGAGCTGGCTTGGGTTCGAATCCTGCCCACTGGTTCTCCATAATGGGCACCTGCTGAGCCGCTGTAAGAACAGGATGTTGGGCGAGATGGGCCGTTGGCCTCTTCCAGCAGGGCTCTTCTGAGCTGCTCAGGGTCCAACACAGTGTCTTGTTAAAGCAGCTGCATGGGCTACTGCTCAGCTGCTCCTGAACCAGGTTTGAGCTCCTGGAACCGCCTGAACCAGGGCCAGATTTAGGTTTGATGAGGCCCTGAGCTACTGAAGGCACTGGGGCCCTTTCTATGTCCAGCTGTCCTTTCTCAACAACAAGTTGTCGCTGTTTTTTGTGATGAATATATGCTATATGGTCATTTATGGACCTAATAGGTATCTCAAAGCATTTGCCCATGTTGCCCTGCAACCAGTCCATGCAGAATGTTGTTGTTGTTGAGTCATTTAGTCATGTCCGCCTCTTCGTGACCCCCTGGACCAGAGCACGCCAGGCCCTCCTGTCTTCCACTGCCTCCCGCAGTTTGGTCAAACTCATGCTGGTAGCTTCGAGAACACTGTCCCACCATCTCGTCCTCTGTCGTCCCCTTCTCCTTGCGCCCTCCATCTTTCCCAACATCAGGGTCTTTTCCAGGGAGTCTTCTCTTCTCATGAGGTGGCCAAAGTATTGGAGCCTCAGCTTCAGGATCTGTCCTTCCAGTGAGCACTCAGGGCTGATTTCCTTCAGAATGGAGAGGTTGGATCTTCTTGCAGTCCATGGGACTCTCAAGAGTCTCCTCCAGCACCAGAATTCAAAAGCATCAATTCTTCGGCGATCAGCCTTCTTGATCCAGCTCTCACTTCCATACATCACTACTGGGAAAACCATGGCTTTTACTATACGGACCTTTGTCGGCAAGGTGATGTCTCTGCTTTTTAAGATGCTGTCTAGGTTTGCCATTGCTTTTCTCCCAAGAAGCAGGCGTCTTTTAATTTCGTGACTGCTGTCACCATCTGCAGTGATCATGGAGCCCAAGAAAGTAAAATCTCTCACTGCCTCCATTTCTTCCCCTTCTGTTTGCCAAGAGGTGATGGGCCCAGTGGCCATGATCTTCTTTTTTTGATGTTGAGCTTCAAGACCATATTTTGCGCTCTCCTCTAGGAGCAACCCCGTGATATTTTAGGGAGCAGGCTAGCGGGCGGGGCCCATGACTTACATCCTAGGAGCCTACACAACACAAAACACCGCTGCTCTATGTAGGTTTTATTCTGTTTGTTTTTTTATCTTATATTTTGGAAATGTACATCCAGGTTTTTTCCCCTTTAAATTTTTTTGGGGGGCCCAAGAGAGTCGGGCCCTAAGCTATAGCTTGTTTAGCTTATATGTAAATCCGGCACTGGTCTGAACCCTCCTACCCCAACCTGATCACAGAAATGAGGTTGATCCTTCGCCGGGATGGGAGTTGTAGTTCATAATGTTAAGGAAAAATCTAGGTGTGAGGCTGCTCAGTCACTCAGCTGGTCAGGCAGAGCCTGCGGGTCCCTGCGGAATAAAGGAAGGAGTCCAGCCAACCGGAGCAAATAGCTGTAGACCAAAGTGCATTGTGCAATAGGTTCAAAGAGGAATTTTGAACCCCGAGGATGGGGTGACAATAACTTTTAAAACTTTCCCACCATATCCCAGAATACAGTTCGAAGGGGAGGGGTTAACCTTGGCAAACATGTCCAGACAAGTCCTTGGTACAAGATTAGCATAAACAGACATGGGAGGGCAAGACTCAGGTATAAGATGAGCATAGACAAATACGTCTTACCGTAAGTACCCACCACCCAAAAGTACAATAGAAGTTCCTTTGCATGTCTGGAGCCTGAGGCGAGTCAGGTGATGAGATTTGGCTTCCTTTGGCTAACGATGAGCCCAGCAATTGTCACCTCTGAGAACTTCCTGGAGTCCTTTTGCCAGGGGAAAATAGCTTTGGAATGGGGGCAACTGGGAAAGGAGATGATTTTATATTATTTTTAAAGCTAGGTGACTTCCCTGAGCTGTCAAGTTGGAAGGATATATTCAGGCATAATATTTGTAATATGTAACTTTAAAGATGTGCGCCTCCCTCCCTGATTTCCGTAACAATCAGAAGTTTTCCCCCTCCCACCTGACTAAGTGCCTATTGAATGGATGGGCTCCACGCTATGGGGAAACCCAGCCAGATGGCAGGGTATAAAAATATATATATTATTATTATAAACCTCTAGGCTTTTCGGCCTTGCCCTGCTAGGGCTGATAGGAGTTTGAGATCCAAAGGATCTGGAGGCCACCAGCTCGGGGATGCCTGGTTGAGATTCTCTGCCTTGCCCTCGGCCAAAAGAACTCAGAAATTCCCCAGAGGTTTTCACACGGTGTGGAGGGTGGGAAAAGCTGTCATCAGAAGTGCCGTCAATACGCGAGTGACACCCGGCTCTATCTGTCTGCTCCATCTGAAATCAGGAGTGGCATTTGAAGTGCTAGATCACTCCTCCGAGGCAGTGACAGGCTGGATGCCGGCCAGGAAATGGGAACCAAATCCTGGAGGGGGAAAAAACAGAGGCGCCGTGCGTCCCGATTCCTTGAGTCCGTGAGGTGGGGAGACAGCAGGTTTCAGACACTGTTGCAGACCCTGAGAAGATGGGGCTCATCCCGTATATGGGATATGTACCGTATTTTTCGTCCCATAGGACGCACCAGCCCATAGGATGCACCTAGTTTTTTGGGGGGGAAATAAAGGAAAAAAATTTTTCCTTTATTTCCCCCCCCCAAACCAGGTCGGGGAATCCAAACCAGGTTGGGGAACAGCGGTATGGCGGCGCTGCGCCTCCCCGCTGTCCCCCGAGCTTGTGGGGCTGCCTGATGTCTGCGCGGCGTGCGGGGCGCTCTGCTTCAGGGAGCCCGCGTGCCGGACAGCAGGCTGCTATCCGCAGCCTAGGGAGCCCTGAGGGAACTCCCACGGGCTCCCCAGGCTTGCTGATAGCTTCCTGAAGCCTGGAGAGCGAGAGGGGTCGGTGCGCACCGACCCCTCTCGCTCTCCAAGCTTCAGCAAAAGCCTGTATTCACCCCATAGGACGCACACAGATTTCCCCTTCATTTTTGGAGGGGGAAAAGTGCGTCTTATAGGGCAAAAAATACGGTATATGAATTTTCCCTCGGCTCTTTTTGCTGGCCCGTGTAGGACCAGCATGGAAAGTTGGCCCCGGTGAATATTTGACATTTTCTCCCCTTATGGCTTTGATCTATAGGCTACCACTACAACAAGGCTGCATTTTAAACTATTTTTTTATATATATAATTTTTTATTAGTTTTTTTAACATATCATTTTCAACAGTAATTAAACATGCTTTTACATCTTACGCAGGTGGCGCTGTGGGTTAAACCACAGAGCCTAGGACTTGCCGATCGGAAGGTCGGCGGTTCGAATCCCTGCGACGGGGTGAGCTCCTGTTGCTCGGTCCCTGCTCCTGCCCACCTAGCAGTTTGAAAGCACGTCAAAGTGCAAGTAGATAAATAGGTACCGCTCCAGCGGGAAGGTAAACAGTGTTTCCGTGCGCTGCTCTGGTTCGCCAGAAGCGGCTTAGTCATGCTGGCCACATGACCCGGAAGCTGTACGCCGGCTCCCTCGGCCAGTAAAGTGAGATGAGCACCACAACCCCAGAGTCGGTCACGAATGGACCTAATGGTCAGGGGTCCCTTTACCTTACATCTTATTCAGTTTTTTTGACTTCCATCAATCCTGTCCGAAAATTTTCCAATCTAGTCTCTTAGTATGCATTTCTTATTTTCCCTATTACATTTCAAACTCATAACCAAAATCTCTGTCTTTTCCTACTGTGTAACACATCGTATATTTCTCCTTACAAAGCTTCTTGTAGTCCTACTAGCGTAATTTGTTGATTGCAGTTGCTCTTCAACTGTATGCTAACTTATATTTTAATCAACTGTTTGTGTGTTTGTTGTTTATTGTTTTTTAAAAATATTTTTACTGTATTTATATCCAGTGTAAGCCGCCCTGAGCCTCGTCTTAGCCAGGGAGGGCAGGGTATAAATAAATTATTATTATTATTATTATTATTATTATTATTATTATTATTACTATAGCTTGGGGGTCCTCCTGGATCAGGTGGCCTCAATGGCTAACAAGGTCTATCCCTACTTTTCGGGCCACTGTGTTGTCTATCGCAGTCCCGCTCTCTGTCCCTATTTTCCAGGGGCACCCCTGTTTTAGAGAAGCTGCCCCAGTTTCTGATTTGATCCCGGATTGTCCCGCTTTTCCTTAGGACGTCCGTATTTTCATTGGATAAATGTTGGAGGGTATGGAGTCATTTGGCCTCCTGAGTGGTCCGAAGGCAACCCTGTACAGCGGCCCCTTGGTTCTCAAACTTAATCCGTTCCGAAAGTCTGTTCCAAAACCAAAGCGTTCCAAAACCAAGGTGCGCTTTCCCATAGAAAGCAATGCAAAACGGGTTAATCCATTCCAGGCTTTTGAAGACAACCCCTAAAACAGCCATTTAACATGAATTTTACTATCTAACGAGACGGTTGATCCATAAAATGAAAGCAATAAACAATGTACCGCAGTCACACAATCAATCAGGAGCTGAACTGGGTTCCACACAGTCACAAAAACAACGCAACACAAAAGAGCCGCGAAAGCAAAAAATGCAAAATAAATAGCAAAAATAGACAGGCCTCAGGGTAACACTCAAAACCGAAGCGTGGCACTCAAAACGGAGCATGTTTCGCTTCCGAAAAAAAGTTTGCAAACCGGAACGCTTCCTTCCGGGTTTACAGTGTTTGGGTTCCAAGTTGTTTGAGTACCAGGGTGCTTGAGAACCAAGGGACCACTGTATTTTGGTTAAAGAATGAAATATAGGCGAAAGGAAAATCCGGTCCAGGTTTGGGGAAAGTACTCATTGGCAAGAGAAGCAATTTAAAAATCACAAAATAGACGTGGAAATGCAGGCCGTTAGACCTTTAAAATATCCCTTTCTAAGTTGCTCCCAAAGTTCCCTACTCCCTGTAGCATAGAAAGAGGCTGTGCATTTGGTCAGTTAAAAATGGTTTACTGTACTTACAAATTCTTCAAAGGTCAGATTCATGTGCTTTTGCATACAGCAGCAAGAAAAGGCAGGCAGCTTAGACCTCCTCAAAACGGAAGCACGTTCAGCTTCCGAAAAAGGTTCGCAAAGCAGAACACACACTTCCAGGTTTGCAGTGTTTGGGTTCCAAGTTGTTTGAGTACCAAGGCGTTTGAGAACCAAGGAACCACTGTAAACACCCAGAAGAACTTTCTGACAGCAAGAGCTGTTCAACCACAGAACGGACTCTCTCGGAAAGTGGTGAGCTCTCACCATCTGTCCGGGATGCTTTAGCTGCGATTCCTGCATTGCCAGGGGGTTGGACTGGATGACCTTTGGGGGTCCCTTGCAACTCTACAGTAATGTGATTCTCTGAACCCATCCCAGAACCATCTGTTGAAGGGCGAGTAAGGAATCTTATAAGTACGTCAGGCCTGGGGAACCTTTGTCCCTCCAGGCGTTTCTGAACTACAACTCCCATCAGCCTCTGGCCAGGCTGCCTGGAGATAAGAAGAAGAAGAAGAAGAAGAAGAAGAAGAAGAAGAAGAAGAAGTTAATATTTATACCCCGCCCATCTGGCTGAGTTTCCTCAGCCACTCTGGGTGGCTTCCAACAGAACACTAAAATACAATAACCTATTAAACATTAAAAGCTTCCCTAAACAGGGCTGCCTTCAGATGTCTTCTAAAAGTCAAATAGTTGTTTATTTCCTTGACATCTAGTGGGAGGGCGTTCCACAGGGTGGGCGCCACCACTGAGAAGGCCCTCTGCCTGGTTCCTTGCAACTTCACTTCTCGCAGGGAGGGAACCGCCAGAAGGCCCTCGGCGCTGGACCTCAGTGTCCGGGCAGAACGATGGGAGTGGAGATGCTCCTTCAGGTCTACTGGGCCTTTGAGGCCGTTTAGGATGATGGGAGTTCAACAATGCCCAGAGGACCAAAGCTTCCTCACCACATGAAATATATCATCTTACAGTGGGGCCTGAAGGGGGATGATATGAGAGGGGGGGGGGGAGAAAGAAAGAAAGAAAGAAAGAAAGAAAGAAAGAAAGAAAGAAAGAAAGAAAGATTGGAAAATTTAAAGTGTTTATTTAGAAATTTTGTTAAAGTAATGACTGTTAGAAAAATGGTGGAATGATATTTTATGGATTTAGCAGAAATGCTATAAGAAGTTGGGTGTATATAAGTAATCTACCTTTAATGGGAAATAAGGTTAAAGAATATGTTATTCATAATATGACAGAAAATAGAGAAAGATGGAAAGGATTTGCTGAAACAAGTACTAGAAGCGGGATACAAGAAGGGAGGTGTGAGGAAGTCGAGGAAACAAGGGAATGAAGGGCAGAGTATGGAAAAGGAGGGATGTTTTTAAATTGCTTTTGTCTTGCTTTGTTTATGTGTTTAGTTTAATGGGTTTAGGGTGGGTTTGTATTGTTTATATATTATATTGTTTTTCTTTTTCTTTTTTCTTGTCTTTTTTTTTCTTTTTTCCTTTTTTGTCTTTTCTCTCTTTCTTCTACTTTTTTGTAACTTTTAAAAGCAATAAATATTATTATTTTTTTAAAAAAAGAAAGAAAGAAAGAAAGAAAGAAAGAAAGAAAGAAAGAGAGGTTCTGTAAGAGAAGGGGATGGACAAGTGTCAGAAGAGAGGGGAGGGTGTTTGAAAGTCGAATCTTTATCTTATCTGGTGCTCATGTGTAATACACAAGGCTAGATAGCAGTCATCATGAAGGGCAAGGCCATTTTTATTACCGTATTTTTCGCTCCACAAGACGCACCTGACCATAAGACGCACCTAGTTTTTAGAGGAGGAAAACAAGAAAAAAAATATTCTGAACGAAACAGTGGATGTATGATTTTTGTGGTTCACGCTGTGGCCACAGCCATGTGATTTGACAGTGAGTTTGGGGTAGCCCAATGCAAAACTCCTGAGGATCCATGTGGATCCGTGCTTTGTAACCACGTTTTTGCACCCTTGCAGCCCCAGGAAACAGTAATATGAACATATTAGAAAACGTGTCCTTTCGATTTTGACATCTAGACATTAGACTGAAAAGAGAAGGATGGAGACGGGTTCTCAAACCGGTTCTCCTAACTTGAATTTCCTCGTATAAATCTGTGTCGTTGTTTCAGATTTGGGGTGATATGATTTCTCCCCCCACCCCCAATCATTAAAATATATATTATATTCAGGGCTTTTTTCTGGGGGGGACATGAGGGTACGCCTACCCCTAAACATTTTGTGAATCTAAGTTTGGCCTCACTGAGGGGCAGTATTTCAATATGAGTAGGAAAATGAGAGTACTCCTAAACTTTTTAAAAGGAAAAACGACAACACTGATTATATTTATATAAATGTTCTTTAGCGCTTTTTTAAAAAGAAAAGAAAAAAGGAGACACAAAATAGTTTCAAAGACTGAATCGGGGCTGACTGCCTTAAAAAAAATCTGATCTAGGAGATTCGGTTTGTTTTTTTAAATGGCACCTGAACTGAACTTTAGAACTTTAGGTTCGCATTTCTGAAAATGTGCCTAAATTCAGAATCGGTGGAAATTTAAATTTTTAATTTCTGTGTTCCCAGTGAGAATGTTATGGTTGTTTTGGGTGTGTTTTGTTCCCCCTTATGCTCCTTTATATTTTTATTCATGCAAGACATACATAATGAGTATTCTGACGATATTTTCATTATCACACTACTGCAAATGTGGTCACAAAAAGTCTCCGTTCCGATTATCGCAATCAAAACACGTGAAATGTTTGCAGAGCCTTAGAGACTACAAAACCTGTGATGCAGCGTGGCACGATTGATCCCAACGCAGGCAGAAACTCTGGGTGAGCCCTGTTGCAACAGAAAATACTCCATGGGTCGGAGAAGCAGGTAGACTCCTCACCACAAGAAAGTTAAAGACTACAAAACCTGTGATGCAGTGTGGCCGCGATGGATAGCGTCACGCACAAAAGCTCTGGGTGATGCATAGAAAATATTCCACGGGTTGGAGAAGCAGATGGATTCCTTGCCAAGATCCAGCCTTCGGAACCAGGAAACCAAAAAATGGAAATTTATGACCACACGGGCATGAGGAACTGAAAACAAGATTTATTTAGGGGACTGAGGCTGGGATCCTATGTACTCGGGGACACGGTGAGGGCAAGCAAAACGATCATGGAGGTGGTATAAAAATGAAGAAAGATTGCAGCGTTTGAGGTTTTTTTGCTTTAGAGGAAAGGTGAGCAGAAGTCAAAACAATCAAAAAATTTAAAAATCATGCACGACATGGGGAAAGAGGGTGGCAGAAAGTTTCTCTCCCTGACGACACTAGAGCTTTCAATGAAGCTGAATGTTAGCAGATTTGGGGCGGATGAAAGAAAGTCCTTTTTCAGGCAGCACAACCGTGGAACTCCTTGCCACAAGAGGCAGCGACGGCCAACTGAGACGGCTTTAAAAGAGAATTTCATCGGAGAAATGTTGGAGGGTACGTTGCATGCAATAAATAGTCTCAAATAAGCATGGATTCTCAAACAAAGGTGGACGCACCAGGTTGCCAAATGCAGAATCTAGCCGTGATGATTCTGCCATGTTAGGCTCGCCAGCTTACTATGACTATGTTTGGAAATGTGAGACGCATTTAATTTTGACCATTCCTCTCTCCCCCGCTCTTTCCCATTAACTGCTACTGTGTCTTTGATGGGGCAGCAACGAGGGCCCTTTAGTCCACATCCTGTTCTCCAGGCGCCCATGGGAAACCCGCAAGCAGGATTCGAACACAGAGCAACACTCCCCGCTCCTGCGCTGTCCGGCAACTGGGATTCTGAAGCCTTTGCAGCCACGACCCTGGAGGCGGAGCAGCAAAGCCCTTGTGTCTAGAAGCCATTGATAGCCCTCTCCCAACTGTGAACTGAGAGAAGGCCTGACTGTGTCTCCTGTTAACGGAGAAATCTGAGGGCTCCCTTGGACAAAAAACAAGGACACCAGCCAGGAATACCAGAGCAAAACAGCAGCCAGTCGGCTTGGTCTTGATTGAAGACTGTCGCCACAGGACTCCCACCTGCCACCAGGTGGAACAAGTTGGAAGCCCGGAACAAAAGAGCCTCCAAACTTTTATTAGCTGCTAATCCCCATGTTAACCCCCCCCCAAACTACATCATTCCTACATCATGAAAAGGGGAGGTCTGGTGGCCGTAATCTGAGCATCCTGGACCCTGCCCCATGGTTCTCCTTGCCCTCCACCAAACACCCATCAAGTGTAACAAAAAAGATATTTACATTTCCCAGCCAAGTTAATCACACCCTTTTGTCTTCATCTGGGTTTGTTCTTTCTGGAATGGCTACCTGTCTGGCACTCAGGTATCAGGATGCCAGGGATTATCCCTCAGGCAGAGGGGCTGCTGAGGAGCTGAGCTCACCTGTCTAGATGAATTTCTGAAGTTTTCCCAGTGAGCCAGTACAGAGAAACATTTATCAGTGAATTCTTACATTCAGTATCGTGCAGCAAAGGCCCTTTGTATACATAGAAAGAAACTGTGAGGAAGTGTTTTGTGGGGACAAATCACAAAAGTCACAAAAGCGATTGTGCTGGTTTTCGTAGTGGGCTGCATGTGCAGGATATCTGCTGGAGGGGCAACACCCCCCCCAACCTATACATAAATTCCTGCAACACTCCCATCAGATGCCCCTGCAGCAGAGGGCGGGGGAGCGACCCCCCCACCTCTCCCCCCCCCCGTCTTGCGCCAACGAGACAGGAGGCGTGCAAAGGGTCAGCATCGATTTGGCCCCCGCGTTGCATATTCATGCCTCCTTGTGGGTGAACGAAAGCTGACTGCGTGGAAAAGAGAGGAGGTGTTGATCTCCATGTTGAAATCGATGCGGGAGAAAAATAGATGATGAACCAGACCCATCTTCAGTCAATAGAGCCTGTGGCCCCTGGGGTGGGGTGGGGTGGATTTCTCAGCCGGGAAGAGCAAATGGGAGGTATCGAAGGACAGTTGGGCACATGGCACGGTCCAACTGACATCCAGAAGGAGGGCTGGGCTGTGGGATCGTAGAAGTGCCGAGTTCAAAGGGAACCCCAAAGGTCATCTAGCCCAACCCGCTGCGAGGCAGGAATAGCATCCGTGACAGACGACCGTCCAGCCTTTGCTTAGAAACCGCCCATTGCCTTCCCAGGGAGTCCATTCTGATACTTACGTTCTCTTTTTATCATGCATGCTACGGAAAAATCTAGGTGCGAGGCTGCTCAGTCACCCAACTCGTCGCGGGTCCCTGCGGAATAAAGGAAGGAGTCCAGCCACCAACCGGAGCAAATAGCCGTGTTGTTGTTGTTTAGTCATTTAGTCATGTCCGCCTCTTCGTGACCCCCTGGACCAGAACATGCCAGGCACTCCTGTTTTCCAATGCCTCCCGCAGTTTGGTCAAACTCATGTCTGTAGCTTCGAGAACACTGTCCCACCATCTCGTCCTCCGTCGTCCCCTTCTCCTTGGGCCCTCCATCTTTCCCAACATCAGGGTCTTTTCCAGGGAGTCTTCTCTTCTCCTGAGGAGGCCAAAGTCTTGGAGCCTCAGCTTCAGGATCTGTCCTTCCAGTGAGCACTCAGGGCTGATTTCCTTCAGAATGGAGAGGTTTGATCTTCTTGCAGTCCATGGGACTCTCAAGAGTCTCCTCCAGCACCAGAATTCAAAAGCATCCATTCTTTGGCGATCAGCCTTCTTTATGGTCCATCTGGTACGTAGGCTGAGACCCTATCTGCCCGCGGACTGCCTCGCCAGAGTGGTGCATGCTCTGGTTATCTCCCGCTTGGACTACTGCAATGCGCTCTACGTGGGGCTACCTTTGAAGGTGACCCGGAAACTACAACTAATCCAGAATGCAGCCGCCAGACTGGTGACTGGGAGCGGCCGCCGAGACCATATAACACCGGTCTTGAAAGACCTACATTGGCTCCCAGTACGTTTCCGAGCACAATTCAAAGTGTTGGTGCTGACCTTTAAAGCCCTAAACGGCCTCGGTCCAGTATACCTGAAGGAGCGTCTCCACCTCCATCGTTCTACCCGGACACTGAGGTCCAGCACCGAGGGCCTTCTGGCGGTTCCCTCACTGCGAGAAGCCAAGTTACAGGGAACCAGGCAGAGGGCCTTCTCGGTAGTGGCGCCCTCCCTGTGGAACGCCCTCCCACCAGATGTCAAAGAGAACAACAACTACCAGACTTTTAGAAGACATCTGAAGGCAGCCCTGTTTAGGGAAGCTTTTAATGTTTGATGTAACATAGTATTTTAATATTCTTTTGGAAGCCGCCCAGAGTGGCTGGGGAAACCCAGCCAGATGGGCGGGGTATAAATAATAAATTATTATTATTATTATATTATAGCTCTCATTTCCATACATCACTCCTGGGAAAACCATGGCTTTAACCATATGGACCTTTGTTGGCAAGGTGATAGACCAAAGTTTATTGCGCAACACGTTCAAAGAGGAATTCTGAACCCTGAGGATGGGGTGACAAGGACTTTTAAAACTTTCCCGCCATATCCCAGAATACAGTTCGTACAGCATCGTTGCTACATCACTGACATGTCACAAAGGGGGAGGGGTAGACAGGGGTTGGGACGCGGGTGGCGCTGTGGTCTAAACCACAGAGCCCAGGGCTTGCCGATCAGGTCGGCGGTTCAAATCCCCGCAATGACGGGGTGAGCTCCCGTTGCCCGGTCCCTGCTCCTGCCAACCTAGCAGTTCGAAAGCACATCAAAGTGCAAGTAGATAAATAGGTACCGCTCCGGCGGGAAGGTAAACGGCATTTCCGTGCGCTGCTCTGGTTCACCAGAAGCGGCTTAGTCCTGCTGGCCACATGACCCGGAAGCTGTATGCCGGCTCCCTCGGCTAGTAAAGCGAGATGAGTGCCGCAACCCCAGAGTTGGTCACGACTGGACCTAACGGTCAGGGGTCCCTTCACCTTTACCTAAACAGGGGTTAGTTTAACCTTGGCAAACATGTCCAGACAAGTCCTTGGTGCAAGATTGGCAGAAGCAGACATGTCAGGGCAAGACCCAGGTATAAGATGAGCAGTGGCAAACACCTATGAAGTCCCACCACCCAAAGTCCAAGAGAACTTCCTTTGCATGTCTGGACCCCTTGGCAAGTCCGGTGATGGGATTAGGCTTTCCTTGGCCAACAATCAGCTCAGCAATTGTCACCCCTGGGAACTTCCTGGAGTCCTTTTTCAAGGGGGAAATAGCTTTGGAATGGAGGAAAGTGGCAAAGGAGTTGATTTTATATTATTTTTAAAGCTAGGTAACTTCCCTGAGCTGTCAAGTTGAAAGGATACATTCAGGCTTAATATTTGTAACATTTAACAACTTTAAAGATGTGCCCCACCCATAGCTGTCAACTTACAGATTTGAAAAAAAGGGATCAGCAGCCAAAATAAGGGATTTTAGTCAACCACCTGAAATACAAAGTTAAAAGGGACCAGATAATTTGGGAGAGCAGCGCCGGTTTTTAGCCCTTCGTTTCCAGAGGTTGCTGCTCAAGCTGATAAAGGTAAAGGTAAAGGGACCCCTGACCATTAGGTCCAGAAGTGGCCGATTCTGGGGTTGTGGCGCTCATCTCGCTTTATTGGCCGAGGGAGCCGGTGTACAGCTTCCAGGTCATGTGGCCAGCAGGACTAAGCCGCTTCTGGTGAAGCAGAGCAGCGCACAGAAACGCCGTTTACCTTCCCGCCAGAGTGGTACCTATTTATCTACTTGCACTTTGACATGCTTTCGAACTGCTAGGTGGGCAGGAGCAGGGACTGAGCAACGGGAGCTCACTCCGTCGCGGGGATTCGAACCGCCGACCTTCTGATCAGCAAGCTCTAGGCTCTGTAGTTTAACCCACAGCACCACCCGTGTCCCTATGTGTTATATATATGTGTGTGTGTGTTAAAAAACAACAACCCCAGAACGAGCTATTTGGGGCAGAGAGCGGAGGAGGAGGTGTTGGTGGTTAATGCAATTTACACTGAACACTTCCTTGCCACCTTCCTCAGATGAGCAACACGGGATATCACGGGACCGAAGGTGGCATGATCGGATAGCGGCAGGAAGGAGGGGTGCCCCCCACCCTTTCTCGAATCCCACTTAGCGCATGCTCCGATGCCCTTTTTTAATTTCGTGTCTCTTGAAGATCTGCCTTCAGAACACCTCCCGGGGCTGGGAGAACCACAAAGACAGCCTTCGTTATGAACCTGGCGTCCTCTGGATATTTTGGACTACAATTCCCAGCATCCTGAGGCAGCTCAGCCAATTGTCGTGGACGATGGGAGTTGTAGTCCGGCAGCACCTGGGGACCTGGGAAAAGCAGTTTAGAGGGGCCTTCAGCAAGCTGGCCCCTTCCAGGTGTTTTGGAATACAACTCCCATCAGTTCCCATTGTGCTGATGGGAGTTGTAGTCCAAATATCTGGAGGAAGACTGCAATGGGAGAAAAAGAGAATTTTAGAAGATGTGGGATCCTGGTTCAAAGCAAACATCTGGATCTGATCACATATGGAAATGGGATTTTGGTTGTATTGTGAGGTCTGGCCAATCCATAATTAATAATAATAATAATAATAATAATAGTAATAATTATACCCCACCCATCTAGCTGGGTTTCCCCAGCCACTCTGGGCAGCTTCCAACAAAAGATTAAAAGTACATTAAAATATTAGTCATTAAAAACGTCCCTAAATTGGGGATGTAAACGCTTTTAAACCCTGAATATTTGCTAAAACTGCAGGTCGCTTTATAAACGGGGGTTTCCCCCTCTATCATTCACGGAAAACGTCTTCCAAAATTAAAAAAAAACCCAAACCTGTTACACTCGTGTTCATTTTTTTGTGCGTGGGTAAAGCGATTGATTCCTCGATCGACGCTCGTGCAATTAACCGGGCAAGGTTTTTTTTAAATTTTAATTTGTGGCATTGCTAAGCCAGCAATGCGGATGGCAGAGCCACCATCGACCCCAAAAATCAGCATTAAAAACCCGATGCTGTCGCCATGCGCTGAATGGTTGCGCCTTTGCCGCCCTCTGGTGGTCGACGCTTGCAAAAAAATGAAAAATTGGGGTGGGGGAGCGAGGAGAGAAATCATCCTCCTGATGATGAAAAATAATTAAAGGACCAACGAGTGCTTTGAGAATTATTTGAAATTTTATTTTTTGCTTTTTGCTTTTGTTTGAAATAATAAAAAAGACACTTGGCGCCCTCCAGATATTTTGGACTACTGGTGGGAGCTGCAGTCGACAACATCTGGAGGGCGCCAGGTTGGGGAATGATGAAACAGACAATGCCTCTTTATGATGGAAGAGGCAGCAGGAAGGAGGCAACGGCTTTAAAGGAGAAACCACATGGGAATCTCTTTTCCTCCACCAGGCGGCGCTGTGGAGACACTTGGTGTGCCGTAAATATTCTAAACAAGGAGCCCAACAAATTTCTTCCTTCCTTCCAAAAAGATGGGATGAAGGTTGGTAGGATTTTTAACGCGCAGCCGACTTTTCCTATTTGCCACACGCTTACCGTATGCATCCTAAGAGCAGCGGACATCTTAATTTTCCTTCCTTTTTAAGCTGCGGCAGAAGCTGCTGCAAGCGCCTTCCTACCAGGCGCCCCTCTGATTGGTTGACGTGCTGAGATGGACTTCCCGGAGGCAGCCTATCAGGAGAATGGAACTGGAGGAGAGAGGCGGGGAGGAGGGGGAACCGCGCTTCTCATTGGACGCGCCCGCGTTCCAATCCGGGACTCCGCACGCCATTGGCCAACCCTTTCCGAACTTTGGCTGATGCGGAAGGAAGGGCTGGGGAACGCCGATTGGCTGAGGCGCGGCGTTCTGCGGGGCGGGGGCTGCATACTAACGAGCCTCCGAGGGTGCTGATTGGATAAAGCGCGCCGGGAGTCGGAAACGAAGTTGATACATTTTCACTTCGGGGATCGGAATGGTGGCGGGCGCCGGGGCGTTTTTCCGACGGCTCGGAGCGCTGAGCGGGGCTGCGGCCGTCGGGGCGGCCGCCTACGGAGCTCACGGTGAGGGCAGGCGGGTGCTGGGGCTGGAGAAGAGTGGGTGCAATCCTGGCCTCGATCCCCCGACGGTATTTGTGGGCAGCTCCCAAATACTGCGGAGAGAATACAGTGGTACCTCGGGTTAAGTACTTAATTCGTTCCGGAGGTCCGTTCTTAACCTGAAACTGTTCTTAACCTGAAGCACCACTTTAGCTAATGGGGCCTCCCGCTGCCGCCGCGCGATTTCTGTTCTCATCCTGAAGCAAAGTTCTTAACCCGAGGAACTATTTCTGAGTTAGAGGAGTCTATAACCTGAAGTGCCTGTAACCCGAGGTATCACTGTAACTGGGTGACCCACCTTGGATCAATTCTATGCTTCCAGGTGTCATCAGAAAGCTGCAGAGATAGTGCAGGATAGTGCGCACCCTGGAAATGATCTCTTTCAGCTTCTGCCTTCTGGAAGAAGGTACAGGGTTATAAAGACTAGGACTAGCCGCCTGAGAAACACTTTCTATCCAAATGCGATTTTTGTTTTAAACGCAGTGTAAGGTAGTCACAGCGCGGGTGGCGTTGTAGTCTAAACCACAGAGCCCTGCAACGGGGTGAGCTCCTGTTGCTCTGTCCCTGCTCCTGCTAACCTAGCAGTTCGAAAGCCCGTCAAAGTGCAAGTAGATAAATAGGTACTGCTCCGGCGGGAAGGTAAACGGCGTTTCCGTGCGCTGCTCTGGTTCGCCAGAGGCGGTTTAGTCATGCTGGCCACATGACCTGGAAGCTGGACGCCGGCTCCCTCGGCCAGTAAAGCGAGATGAGCGCCGCAACCCCAGAGTCAGTCAGGGGTCCCTTTCCCTTTACCTGATTGCAAAATGAAATCAACCAACCAAACCACTCAAAGCGGTTTACAGCTACTGCTAATAGTAACGCAATAAAATGACCAGCAAGAAAAATGAGCAGTGACTTAAGGCTTTTGAAACGTTAAGTTACAACAGGCCAAAAACTTGCACCATCAGCTTTCTAAATATCTGCATGGGCTTGTCTAAGGAATTATGTTTTTAGACAGGCACTGAAAAGAGTTCAGTGGAGGCACATGCCTGAGGTCAATAGGCAGAGAGTTTCAAAGTTCACTTAAATATCACATTAGGGTTTTGACTCGTTTAGGCTGAGAATTTCCCCGGGTGAATTGGGCCCTCTCGTTTGCCTCCCTTGTTTGTGTTCCAAGCTCAGAGCAAGGAGACTTTTCCTCCACCATATCGCATTTTGCAGCCGTCCGTTGGAGAGGCGTTGATGACCCACCCCTTTCCCCCAGTTTATCTCCTGTGCAGTTTCTGCTAACTCCTCTTTCTCTCTCTACCGCACCCTCCTCCTCCCAGATTTCCGTCGCAGCGACCGAGATGACTACTTGAAAGAGGTAAACGGTCTTATTTGGCTCAGTCAGTAGAGCATGAGACTCTTAATCTTAGGGTTGTGAGTTCGAGCCTCACATTGGGCAAATGATTCCTGCATTGCGGGGGGGTTGGACTAGATGACCCTCATGGCCCCTTCCAACTCCACTGTTCTGTGATTCTATTTATTGCATTTGTATCTGTTACGCGGGTGGCGCTGTGGGTTAAACCACAGAGCCTAGGACCTGCTGGTCAGAAGGTCGGTGCTTCGAATCCCCGCAACGGGGTGAGCTCCCGTTGCTCGGTCCCTGCTCCTGCCAACCTAGCAGTTCAAAAGCATGTCAAAGTGCAAGTAGATAAATAGGTACCACTCTGGTGGGAAGGTAAATGGCGTTTCCATGCGCTGCTCTGGTTCGCCAGAAGCGGCTTAGTCCTGCTGGCCACATGACCCGGAAGCTGGATGCCGGCTCCCTCGGCCAATAAAGCGAGATGAGCACCGCAACCCCAGAGTCGGTCACGACTGGACCTAACGATCAGGGGTCCCTTTACCTTTATCTGTTATGGAAAAATCTAGGTGCGAGGCTGCTCAGTCACCCAGCTGGTTGGGCAGAGATCGCAGGTCCCTGCTGAATAAAGGAAGGAGCCCAGCCACCATCTGGACAAATAGTCGTAGACCAAAGTTTATTGCGCAACAGGTTCAAAGAGGAATTTTGAACCCCGAGGATGGGGTGACAAGGACTTTGAAAACTTTCCCACCATATCCCAGAATACAGTTCGTACAGCATCATTGATACATCACTGACCTGTCACAAAAGGGGAGGGGTAGGCAGGGGTTACACTAGTTTAACCTTGGCAAACACGTCCAAGATTGGTGCAAGATTGGCATAAGCAGACATGTCAGGGCAAGACCCAGGTATAAGATGAGCAGAGGCAAACACCTCTGAAGTCCCACCACCCAAAGTCCAAGAGAACTTCCTTTGCATGTCTGGACCCCTTGGCAAGTCCGATGATGGGATTAGGCTTTCCTTGGCCAACAATCAGCTCAGCAATTGTCACCTCTGGGAACTTCCTGGGGTAGGAGGTGTGTATACATGTCCTCACGTTTGGGAAAAGAGTCTGTTTTTCCAAGGGCAAAATAGTGTTGAAATGGAGGAAACTGGCAAAGGAGTTGATTTTATATGATTGTTAAAGCTAGGTAACTTCAAGTCAAAAAGATACATTTATGCATAATATTTGTAACATTTAACAACTTTAAAGATGTGCCTACCCCCCAGTAATTTCCGTAACAGTTGTTTAGTCGTGTCCGCCTCTTCGTGACTCCCTGGACCAGAGCACGCCAGGCACTCCTGCCTTCCACTGCCTCCCACAGTTTGGTCAAACTCATGCTGGTCCCTTCGAGAACACTGTCCCACCATCTCGTCCTCTGCCGTCCCCTTCTCCTTGTGCCCTCCATCTTTCCCAACATCAGGGTCTTTTCCAGGGAGTCTTCTCTTCTCATGAGGAGGCCAAAGTCTTGGAGCCTCAGCTTCAGGATCTGTCCTTCCAGTGAGCACTCGGGGCTGATTTCCTTCAGAATGGAGAGGTTTGATCTTCTTGCAGTCCATGGGACTCTCAAGAGTCTCCTCCAGCACCAGAATTCAAAAGCATCCTTTACAGTATCCCAAGGAGCCCACGCTGACGTGTACATGGTTTGCGTCTTGCCCCATCTTATCCCCAGAACAACGCTCCGAGGTAGGCTAGGCTGAGAAGCAGTGGCTGGCCCCCAAGGTCACATCTTTGTGGCTGAGTGGAGATTCGAACCCTGGCCTCTCCCAAGGTCAGAGTCCAGTACTCTAACCACTACACCACACTGGTTTCCCCCCTTCCCTTCCCAGTCCCTTTGGCTAAGCGAGTTAAACCGGAACCGCCGGTTGTCATTGTTTGTGGGTGGAGAGAGAAACCCTTCCCTGGGGGGGGGGGGGGTTCAAATTTTCAACCCCCGGGGGAGGAATGAAGTGGGGCAGGTTAGTGGAAGAAGAGGCACTATTGGGTGCGATAGATGGGAAATGAGTTTGTGCGTTCTTAACTAGATGGAAGGAAGAAGTTTGAAAAATTGACGGAAGTTTATAAAATTACACCAGGCACAGAGAAAGTGGACAGATAATTATTTTCCCTCCCTCCCTCTCCTAACCCTAGAACTTGTGAAGTTGAACGTTGGGAGATGTTCTTTGGCTTAAAGCGACTGGCAGATTTAAGAAATAATAATAATAATTCAGGAATTCAGTACCAATAAAAGAAAGTTCTTCATCCAGCACATTATACCCAGCTCTACCTCTCTTTCAAATCAGAACCAGTGAAGGCAGTGAAGGTCCTGTGTGAGTGTCTGGAGGCGGCTGGGGGATGGATGGCGGCTAACAGATTGAGGTTGAATCCTAACAAGACAGAAGTCCTGTTTTTGGGGGACGGGAGGAGGGCAGGTGTGGGGGACTCCCTGGTCCTGAATGGGGCAACTGTGCCCCTGAAGGACCAGGTGCGCAGCCTGGGAGTCATTTTGGACTCACCGCTGTCCATGGAGGCGCAGGTCAGTTCTGTGTCCAGGGCAGCTGTCTGCCAGCTCCATCTGGTACGCAGGATGAGACCCTTCCTGTCCACAGACTGTCTCACCAAGGGGTGCATGCTCTGGTTATCTCTTGCTTGGACTACTGCCATGCGCTCTACATGGGGCTACCTTTGAAGGTGACCCGGAAACTACAACTAATCCAGAATGCAACAGCTGGACTGGGGACTGGGAGACCATATAACACCAGTCCTGAAAGACCTCCATTGGCTCCCAGGACGTTTCCGAGCACAATTCAAAGTGTTGGTGCTGACCTTGAAAGCCCTAAACGGCCTCAAAGGCCCAGTAGACCTGAAGGAGCGTCTCCACCCCCATCGTTCAGCCCGGACACTGAGGTCCAGCTCCGAGGGCCTCCTGGCGGTTCCCTCCCTGCGAGAAGTGAGCTTACAGGGAACCAGGCAGAGGGCCTTCTCGGTGGTGGCGCCCGCCCTGTGGAACACCCTCCCTCCAGATGTCAAGAAAATAAACAACTATCTGACTTTTAGAAGACATCTGAAGGCAACCCTGTTTAGGGAAGCTTTTAATATGTGACATCTTAGTGTATTTTTGGTCTTTGTTGGAAGCCGCCCAGAGTGGCTGGGGAAACCCAGCCAGATGGACGGGGTACAAATAATAAATTATTATTATTATTATTATTATTATTATTATTAACCTGTGGAACTCCTTCCCGCTTTAAGGGAGGATAGGACAAATTCATGAAGGAGGAGAGGACTGTTTGTGGCTATTCTCGGGTCTCCGTGGTCGGAGGCAGGGATACTTACGAATACCAGTTCCTGGAAACCACAGGAGAGGAGAGGGGGGATCTTGTGTTCAAATCCTGATTGAGGGATTCTGATAATGGCCGCTGTGAGAACAGGGTGCTGGACTATGGCCTGATCCTGCTGATTCCTCTTATGTCCTTAA
Source organism: Podarcis pityusensis (assembly GCF_964106645.2). Classification (NCBI taxonomy): domain Eukaryota; kingdom Metazoa; phylum Chordata; class Lepidosauria; order Squamata; family Lacertidae; genus Podarcis; species Podarcis pityusensis. Next base: position 52,630,696 of record NC_138038.1, on the reverse strand, counting down.
GAGGAATTGTGGCTGCTAGTCGGGCCCCCCAGCACCCATCTCCAGGTGGGCTCCAATCCTGGGAAGGGGCTGGGAGGGAACCCGGATAACTGGGTTCTTTGTGGAAAGGAGATTGGGTGGCGCAGGTGGGTGGAGCTGCCCGTTCTCAGTGAGATCACGAACCAGCATTCCCAAATTCGCCTTCGTAAGACGCTCCTCTTACTTGAACGCTGGGTCGTCTAGGCAAGCATTTTCAATCCGAGGCCGCCAAGATGTAGCCACGCTTGTCCAATTCAATTTGCAGATTTCTTCCCGCGAAATAATCTCAAAGTTGCATTTCCCAGAGAAAAACACCAGCAGTAAAAGCAGCGGCTTTAGTTCCACATAGGAAAAAAACAATGACACAATTTAAAACGAAAATGATCCTAAAAACAGTTCCATGTACAGAAACAATTTGAAACACTTTCAGATCCAATACAGCTGTATAGATAATATATTTAAAACATGTATACAATACAATGTATAGATACTATATTTAAAACAAATGTTTCTATTTAACCTTTTTTCTTTTTGTTTCTTCTTTATTAAAAAGATTTAAGGAAATAATATAATACTGTGTAAAATATAACAAGTGTGATTTAGGTTTTTTGAGAACAATCAGAAGTTTTTGTTTTAATTTTCTTGTATTTTCTTCCCCCCCCCCCCCCCCCAGTATGGGATGGGATATAAATTGTAATATAGTATATTGATGTATAAATCTGTGGAATATGTTCAATAAAGACTTTTTGGAAAAAAAAAATCCAAGACAGAGGCAGCCTAGGAAGCAGATCTCTCCTTGTTGAAAAAGGAAGGCACCGGGAAGACTACAAAGCCCATCATCCACGACCATTTCCCAAGCTTGCAGTGGATTATGGGCGTTGTAGTCCAACGTCGGGCGGGGAGGAAGCAAATGGCTGAAGTACAGAGATGGGGAACCTGTGGCTCCAGAAATTGCTGGACTACAACGGCCATCGCACTTGCAGGGGCTGATGGGAGTTGTGAGCCCCCAACGACGACAGGGATGGCCTGTGTGTGTTGAATCACTGTCCTCACCTTAATCCTTGACCTTCTTTTGTAGCTCTACGAGACGGCCAACAAATACCACTTCCTCCACAGCTTGGCTCTCCTGGCTGTGCCCCACTGCCGCTATCCCATGATGGTAAGGATGGATGACTTAGAATAGGCAGGGTTTTTTTTTTGGGGGGGGGGTTACAAGGTGCCAACCAAGCGCCTTAGAGACTCCAAATTTGCGTAGGGTTTATTCCTCAGCTATTTCTTCTCCTTAAAGGCACAGGTCCATTCTGTGTTCTGGGCAGCTGTTTACCAGCTCCACCTGGTATGCAGGATGAGACCCTCCCTGCCCACAGACTGTCTGGCCAGAGTGGTGCATGCTCTGGTTATCTCCCACTTGGCTACTGCCATGCGCTCCATGTGGGGCTACCTTTGAAGGTGACCCGGAAACTGCAACTAGTCCAGAATGCGGCAGCCAGACTGGTGACTGGGAGACCACATAACACCAGTCCTGAAAGACCTCTATTGGCTCCCAGGACGTTTCCGAGCACAATTCAAAGTGTTGGTGCTGACCTTGAAAGCCCTAAACGGCCTCAAAGGCCCAATAGATCTGAAGGAGCGTCTCCACCCCCATCGTTCTGCCCGGACACTGAGGTCCAGCTCCGAGGGCCTTCTGGTGGTTCCCTCCCTGCGAGAAGCAAAGCTACAGGGAACCAGGCAGAGGGCCTTCTTGGTGGTGGCACCCGCCCTGTGGAACTCCCTCCCTTCAAATGTCAAAGAGAAAAACAACTACCAGACTTTTTGAAGACATCTGAAGGCATCCCTGTTTAGGGAAGCTTTTAATGTTTAACAGACCACTGTATTTTAATACTTTGTTGGAAGCTGCCTAGTGTGGCTGGTGAAACCCAGCCAGATGGGCGGGGTATAAATAATAAATTCTATTCTATTCTATTCTATTCTATTCTATTCTATTCTATTCTATTCTATTCTATTCTATTCTAAAGCTGTTCCACAAGGCAGGGAAGGTTTGGGTAACCTTTGGGTGCGGATGATGGGAGTCGTAGTCCAATGTTTGGCGGGTGCCAGGCTGCAAAAAGCTGTTCCCATCATCCCTGACGGCGGGACATGCACAGCCAGGCCACATTCTAGGTACTGGTACTAACCTCAGAGTTGGGAGGGGACCCCAAATCTCATCTAGTCTGACCCCCTGAAATAAAACCTTTTTATTTCTATTCTTTGTATATTGTATTGTTTTATTGCTGCGGCCGATGGCTGACGCAAATAAACATTCATTCATTCAGTGATTCTAACTTGTATCTTTTGTTCCTCCCAGGCTGGCAGCATCCTGTCTCTGGGGATGGGGATGTTCTCTGGCGCCCTGTATTACCACGCCGTGACAGGGGACCCGATCCTGACCAAGGCGGCCCCTTATGGTGGTTCCCTCCTCATCCTCGGCTGGATCGCCATGGCCCCTTGACACCCCCGTTCTGTCCCCATGTGGCCCCTCTCTCCCATCGCCAGGGCAACCAGCCCTGCCCCTCATTACCCCCTTAGGCTAGCCAGAAGGGAGAAGAGAGATTTCCAAAGGTCAGTGGGATCCCTTGAGGTCTTTAGCCCACCCCAAACACGTCTCTGTCCTGCGTCTTGGAATTCCTCGAATGCCAAATCCCTTTTTAAAAAGCCAAGATCCTTTCCGGCCCCCCCCCCCCAAATTGCAACCAGATTTGAGTTTGCGATGGAGGCCTCAGAATGCAATGTCTGATCGGTGCTTTTCAATTGGTGTTTTTTAGCTTAATAAATGATGAGAGTGATTTACCTTTTTTAAAAACCCACGCACCTTTTTTCCCTGTGAATAAATTTATTCCGTGGATAAATGTCGTGGTAAATGGTGGCTATGTGTTAGATGTCACGCGTAAGCTACGAGCAGGAAGCACAAAGCGTTCCAGTGCGTCTCTTCCTCCCTCCCGAGGTTGCTAGACTACAACTCCCATCAGTCATGACTTATCCCTGCTTTTGAGAGACAGAAGAAGGGCTAAAGGGCTTTTCAGGCAACCTGGCTGGCCGGGGATGTTGAGAGTTGTAGTCCAAAGCAGCTGGGGAGCCCTAGGTTAACTGATTGAGGTTGAATCCTGACAAGACAGAAGTACAGGAGGCGGGCAGGTGTGGAGGACTCCCTGGTCCTGAATGGGGCAACTGTGCCCCTAAAGGACCAGGTGCGCAGCCTGGGAATCATTTTAGACTCACAGCTGTCCATGGAGGTGCAGGTCAGTTCCGTGTCCAGGGCAGCTGTCTGCCAGCTCCACCTGGTACGCAGGATGAGACCTTCCCTGCCTGCGGACTGTCTCGCCAGAGTGGTGCATGCTCTGGTTATCTCCCGCTTGGACTACTGCAATGCGCTCTATGTGGGGCTACCTGTGAAGGTGACTCGGAATCTATAACTAATCCAGAATGTGGCAGCCAGACTGGTGACTGGGAGCGGCCGCCGAGACCACATAACACTGGTCTTGAAAGACTTACATTGGCTCCCAGGACGTTTCTGAGCACAATTCAAAGTGTTGGTACTGACCTTGAAAGCCCTAAACAGCCTCAAAGGCCCAGTAGACCTGAAGGAGCATCTCCACCCCCATCGTCCAGCCCGGACACTGAGGTCCAGCTCCGAGGGCCTTCTAGCAGTTCCCTCGCTGTGAGAAGCCAAGTTACAGGGAACCAGGCAGAGGGCCTTCTCGGTGGTGGCGCCCGCCCTGTGGAACGTCCTCCCACCAGATGTCAAGGAAATAAACAACTACCAGACTTTTAGAAGACATCTGAAGGCAGCCCTGTTTAGGGAAGCTTTTAATGTTTAACAGACCACTGTATTTTAATACTTTGTTGGAAGCCGCCCAGAATGGCTGGGGAAACCCAGCCAGATGGGCGGGTTATTAATAAATTATTGTTATTATTGCTCACTGGAAGGACAGATCCTGAAGCTGAGGCTGCAAGACTTTGGCCACCTCATGAGAAGAGAAGACTCCCTGGAAAAGACCCTGATGTTGGGAAAGATGGAGGGCACAAGGAGAAGGGGATGACAGAGGACGAGATGGTTGGACAGTGTTCTCGAAACTACAAACATGAGTCTGACCAAACTGCGGGAGGCAGTGGAAGACAGGAGGGCCTGGCGTGCTCTGGTCCATGGGGCCACGAAGAGTCGGACACGACTAAACGACTAAACAACAACAACATTATTATTATTATTATTATTATTATTATTATTATATTTTGGAAAAAGATCATAGAATTGCAGTTGGCAGGGATCCCCAAGGGTCATCTAGTCCAACCCCCAGCAATGCAGGAATAAATTGGGTCATAAAATTCGTTGTTTAAAAAGTGGGGATGGGGAAACTTTGGCCGTTCAGATATTGGGACGCAAACTCCCCATGAGCCAGCAGGACCAATGGTTAGGGATGATGGGAGTTGTAGTCTAGGAACATCTGGAAGGATCTGGGCCTGAAATTCCCAGTGAATGCTCTTTGACAGATGCTAACCCACTGTTAAAAAAATCTCTCTCCATGCATTTATTTCACCACCATTATTATTATTTTAAAAAATATATGCTTTTATACAGTGGTACCTCAGGTTACATAGGGACGCGGGTGGCGCTGTGGGTTAAACCACTGAGCCTAGGGCTTGCCGATCGGAAGGTTGGCGGTTCGAATCCCCGCGATGGGCTGAGCTCCCGTTGCTCGGTCCCTGCTCCTGCCCACCTAGCAGTTCGAAAGCACGTCAAAGTGCAAGTAGATAAAGAGGTACCACTCCAGCGGGAAGGTAAACGGCCTTTCTGTGCGCTGCTCTGGTTTGCCACAGGAGGCAGCGACGGCCAAGAACCTGGGTGGCTTTAAAAAGGGGACAGGGCAAATTCACGACGGAGAGGCTGCTCTCGATGGCCACTAGGCAGGATGTCTCTGCTGTGCCTCTGCAGTTGGGAGTTAGCGATGCGTCTGAACGCCAGTTTCTGGAAGACACAGGAGCGGGAACGGATCATGGGCACCTGGTTGGCCGCTGTGAGAACAGATGCTGGTCTAGAAGATGGTACCTTGGGCCCGATCCACCATTGACCTGTTCATAATTTTTAAAAAAACTGGCAGGTGAGGGGGTGGTTACGAGTCAGGACAAGACGGTAATTTCATGGCTTTGGTGCCACCACTGAAAGGGCCATGCAGGGAATCATCAGGGGCCGAGGAATGCTCAGGAACGCTTCTGGTGATGAACTTGAGACATCATTGGGAGAACAGTGGGCCCCACACTCTGTGGGGTGAACCAGCTAGGAAGGGAAAACGTTGAAATTGGTTTCAAACGGACACGGCAGGGGAGGTTGGATTTTGTTTTTCTATTTATGTACCCTGGTTTCAGGGTGGTTTTCGTTGCAAAACCATTGGGGTTTGACTTGTGGGGTTTTCATTTTTTTTGCTATGGGCTGTAGGTGGGGGCCGTGTTTTCCCTCCTCCCAAAATAAACCCCCTTCTCCTCGTTTCAGGGGCTTCTGCAGCAGGGCGGAATAAAGTTTGAGAAGTTATTCCTGCCTCAGAGCCTAAAAATAAGCGGTGGTGTTTTAAATTCCTCTGGAGGGGTAGGGAGGAGGTTATGTTGCTGCTGTTGTTGTTTAGTCGTTTAGTGGTGTCCGCCTCTTCGTGACCCCCCGGACCAGAGCACGCCAGGCCCTCCTGTCTTCCACTGCCTCCCGCAGTTTGGTCAAACTCATGCTGGTCCCTTCGAGAACACTGTCCCACCATCTCGTCCTCTGTCGTCCCCTTCTCCTTGCGCCCTCCATCTTTCCCAACATCAGGGTCTTTTCCAGGGAGTCTTCTCTTCTCATGAGGTGGCCAAAGTCTTGGAGCCTCAGCTTCAGAATCTGTCCTTCCAGTGAGCACTCAGGGCTGATTTCCTTCAGAATGGAGAGGTTTGATCTCCTTGCAGTCCATGGGACTCTCAAGAGTCTCCTCCAGCACCAGAATTCAAAAGCATCCATTCTTCGGCCATCAGCCTTCTTGATGGTCCAGCTCTCACTTCCATACATCACTACTGGGAAAACCAGAGCTTTACACGGGCCTTTGTCGGCAAGGTGATGTCTCTGCTTTTCAAGATGCTGTCTAGGTTTGTCATTGCTTTCCTCCCAAGAAGCAGGCGTCTTTTAATTTCATGACTGCTGTCACCATCTGCAGTGATCATGGAGCCCAAGAAAGTAAAGAAAGGAGGTTATATAGGGAAGTTTTCTCAGGACAGCGAAGCCTTACATTGACTTGGGGGCGGGAAGATCTCCACTCTCAAAGGAAAGTTTTTTTGGAGAGGGCGGGCCTACACAGGAACTCAGCCCCACAATCCTAGAAGGGCCAACTGTAGTTGCTCGAGTGGTGAAGTCACTCTGCACATGGTCTTATTTTTTGTTGCACCAGCAAAAATAAGTACCGGTTTATGTGATGCTGACACAAAGACTTTGCTGACACGCCATACAGAAGAATGAAATTTTACTGCCTCCTTTTCTCCCACACAACCCCATATTGCCTGTAATTGTAACGTCTCACTCGGAATGCGACTGATTTGTTTGACTTGAAAAGCGAGACTCTGTGTGTTCTATTGTTACTTAAGAAAATATTTTATTAAAAACATGTAATAATAAAAAGATACTTGCAGAGGGCTCTTTTAGCTGAGGCAGGCTGGGGGGAAGTCTGAGCGCTTGAAATCAGTGGGGTTTGGAGCCCTACCTGGTCTTGAGATTAAATCTGGAGGGGAAAGGGGCGGGGTCTATTCAGGGGGTTGGACTAGATGACCCTCGTGGTCCCTTCTGACCCTACAATTCTTTGATTCTATGTCAGGTGCTGCAGGGACTAGAGCATGACCGTGGCAACAGCCAGGAAGGGCCATCATTGCGCAACGATTTTTGCAAAAACACAAGGCGGGGATGCTTGCGCGTGGGCTAGATAGCTGTCACGTGTGAACCTCCCCAATCGGGTGGCGCAGAAGTGCTTCTCCCCAAGGCGTCGTGGAAACAGTCGGTGTCCAAAAGGCAAGTTCCTTCCTCCCAGCCAGCAGCAGGGCCGCGTTCTCGCGTGGCGGTGCGTCCAAACAAACAGCCGCGCAAGACGCGCGTCTCTCCCTCTCGCCCGCGAGGACTCCACAAAAAGCCCACCAGCTGGAGGGCGCCGGGTTGGCCGAGACCATTAACCCGGGTTAAGAGCCCCTAAGCTTTCTCCTTCCCCTCCCATCCCTCGAAGCAAAAGAGCAAGCCCGGACACGCCGCGTTCACACGACCGGCGCGCATCGCTCCTTTTTCTCTCTCGCTTCTGTCTCCGGGCGCGGCGCCGCTCCAGGGCTGCTGCCGGCGATGGGAGGGCGAGGGGGCGGCCCCTGCCTCGCCCTGCCCTCCCTCCTTCCCTCGGTCCATCCTTTTCCTCTCTCTTTCTCTTCACCTCCCTCCCTCCGCCACTTTCTTTGCTGGCTCCAGGGCGTGAAGGTAACGCGGAGTGGGGAGAAGGAGCCGGGGAGGCGAAGGGGAGGCCCAAATAATGTGGGGCGGGGGGGGAGGGAGAGAAGCCATGGGGTGGGGGGGGTCCTTGGCCTTGGCTCCCCCTCCCTCCTCTACCCCCCCCCCGCCAGGGGGCTGTTTGGGAAACCAGCTGAGAGGGCCAGGAAAATAAAAGATGGGTATCTCCATCCTTTGCGCGCTTGGTTTGTTTCTGTTCCCGGGGACAGATTTGGGGGGCTCTCAGTTTGCAATTGCCGGGGGGGGGTCTTTTCTTTCTCCTCCTCGTGTGAATGTGGACAGCGGGGAGGTTGTTTTGCAAAGAGGGAGGGAGGGGCTTCCTGTTTGGAAACCCCCCCCCCTCAATCCTGCCCGCGGAAATAAAGATGGGAGGAGGAAGAAGAAGAAGAAGAAGGCAAAGAAGTTTCTTTGGAGAGATGATAGCGGGGGTGTCCGGTTGGGATTGGGGCGCGCGCCCCTCCTCCCCATCTCCTTTGCTGGCTCTTCGGCGCAGCCTTGGCCATCCTGGCGCCCACCGCAGCGTCCTCAGCAGCTGGGGGGCTCCAGGTTGGCAGCTCTGGGAGGAGAGAAACCAGATGGTTTTAATTTTGCTGTTGTTGTTTCGCCCCCCCCTGGAGGGAGGGAGCCTCCCCTCCTCTCCCAACATCCTTCCTGATTTTCCTCCCTTCCCTTAACCCAACAATCTCCCTTCTCTCTCTCTCTCTCTGCACCCAGCCTGAGAGAGCCAGGTGGTGGTTGCTTTGCAAAACACTGCAGAATTATGTTTCCAAGGTTCTCGGAAGGCTCCACAAAATGCTTTCCCTCCCCCTCCCTATTCTCCCTTCATCCAGGTTTCCTGTCCAGCCCTCGCCTTTGTTCTCGCTGCTCCTGCGCAGCGTTCGGTTCCCCGGCCTTGAGTGCGAGTTCTGCGACACCCAGGAGCGTGGGGTTCCGCTTGCTGGTTTTGCACAAAGACTTGGTTGGCTGCTGCAAAGGCAACATGCTGGATTAAGGGCCTTTAAAAACGTCTCCTGGAAGTGGAGATGGTTGGGTTGTCTTCTGTTGTGTATTTTGTGTCTTCTATATTGTAATTTTTGTTGGGAACCGATTTGAGATCTGCAGGTATAGGCCAGTATACAAATAATAATAATAAAAAAAATAAAAAAAATTAATGAGCCCCTTTGGCGTGATCTAACAGCCTCTCCTTAGGCTCTAGTCCAGTGTTTCCCAAACTTGGGTCTCCGGCTGTTTTTGGACTACAGCTTCCATCATCCGTGACCACTGGTCCTGCTAGGTAGGGATGATGGGAGTTGTAGTCCAAAAACGGCTGGAGAACCAAGTTTGGGAAACACGGCTCTAGTCCAGCCTTTCTCAACTTGTGGGTCCCCAAATGTTGTTGAACTACAACTCCCATCACCCCTAGCAAGCAAGGCCAGAGCTCAGGGATGATGGGAGTCATAGTCCAACAACATCTGGGGACCCGCAGGTTGGGAACCGCTGCTCTAGTCATAGAATTGTAGAGTTGGAAAGGAGTTTAAGCATCGCGATAGCTCAGTCGGTAGAGTATGAGACTCCTAATCTCAGGGTAGTGGGTTCGAGTCCCATGTTGGGCAAAAGACTCCAGCATTGCAGGGGGCTGGACTAGATGACCTTTGGGGGGTCCCTTCCGACGCTACAATTCTGTGATTCTATAAGGAGAGCCTGCTGGATGAGGCCAGTGGCCCGCCTAGTCCAGCATCCTGCCTTCGCGGTGGCCAAACAGATGCCCCCAACGGGAAAGCAGCAAGCAGGATTCGAACACAGGCGCCACTCTCCCTTCCTGTGGCTTCTAGCAACTGGGATTCAGAAACAGTGCTGCCTCTGACTGTGGAGGCAGAACACAACCATCCTGGCTAGTAGCCAACAATAGCTTTCTCCTGCATGAGCCTGTCTAATCCTCTTTTAAAACCATTCAATTTGGTGTCCATCCTGTGGCAGGGAGTTCCAAAGTTTATATGCCGCACGAAGAAGGGCTTTTGTTTTATCTGTGTACTGTAGTGTGTAAAGTGATTTAGAGAGAGGTCTCTGCTCTCTAGGAAGTTACCATCTGAACACTGTAAACACTGGCTAGGGGGAGTGTATTATGGTTCGTATGTCGGACTGGGACCTGGGAGGGAGAGAGCCGGGTTCAAATCCTGCCTCGGCCCTGAAGCTCGCTTGCTGACCTTGGGCCAGTCGCTGTCCCTCAGCCTATCCTACCTCACAGAATTGTTGTGGGGATGGAAGAGGGGGAGAACCGTGTACTCCACCTTGATTTCCTTGGAGGAAAAGGGTGAGAATTAATGCAATTAATAAATAAATTCTCCTGGTGCTGCTTTGGTGCTGTCAGAGGACGCAAATATACCAGGGGGAATGAAGCAGGAGATGGGATACGGCATGTAGAGCATGAGACACTCACGGTCTTGGGTTCGAGTCCTACATGGGGCAAAAAGATTCCTGCATTGCCGGGGGTTGGACTAGATGACCCTGGGTCCCTTCTGACTCTACATGATTTTATGTGTGTTTGAGCTTTGCCAGGAGGGAGAGGAAGGGGTTGATTAGAGAGCATCTGAGCTGCGGACTCTGAAAGATACAGGATTCCTGGGTGGCTTTTGCAAGAGGGTGAAAAGCCCGGGGTTTTGTGGCTTCTCTCAAGGGTGAGAAAACACCCTCTTGGTGAATTGTGGGGCACTGTTTTTTTTTTTATCTTAAGGGAGTGGAAAACAGGCTCTCTTGCCAGCTGCTTGGGTTTGCTGGAAAGCCGCCTCCATCTTTCCGCGGGGAAACCCAGCCTCTCCCTTCCCAACCCAGAACCCAGCGCAGACATCCAGGCACACCCAAAGGTCACTGGGATTTTCAGGGAGAGCGGACTGGATCCCACGCGGTCTGCGGAGCTTGGAAGCGCCGCCTGGAAACAGGAGGCCTGAATCGTCCAACACACACCCCCTCCAGCAACAATCCCTGCTTTGGAACAAAATAAACACAAGCCCCAAACCCTAAGTGCCACCCAGTTTTAGGGCAGGGAGAAGACTCTGAGCTGTTGGTTTGCCAGTGAGAGGAGCTTGCCAAAAAAAACCCCTATTTTTAAGAGGGTAGCTGCTGTCATGTGGTTTTTTAGCAAGGCTTTGTTTTCTTCCTCCCCCAAGCCACTTGGGTGCAGGAGAAAGATCAAGGCAGACTTTGTTTTCGCAAGGGGAGAGATCGATGGGGAGGCAATCTGGGAGCCACGACTCTTGGGTGAGGAGGAACAAGGGTGTGTGTGTGTGTGTGTGTGTGTGTCAGGACTCCTGGGTTCTTCGGAGAGGGCAGGAGGGTTTGGAGGCTGAAAGTTCGGCTCAGAGGCCTGGCAAGGAGTCGGGGATTGCCTCTCCTGCTGCTGCTCCTGCCCTCCCCATGATGAGTCTGTGTGGGCTTGAGGAGGGGGGTGGGAAAGGAGAGATCCAGTTTCACTTGGATCATGTGTCTCTCTCGCTTAGGCAAGAGGAGTGGGCGCCATTTCTGGAAAGCCGGACTCAGGGACGGGCATAAAGTGAGTAATGCCTGGAGGCTTCTGAGTTTGGTTCTCCTTAAGACTTATGTGTTTGTGTGTCTTTGCACGCAACGCCTTGCACGGTTGCACAAATCTGTGTGTGGCCTCTGGCATTTGGGCCGGAGGGTCTGGTGACTTTTAAACTGTTTCCCAATTCCCTCTGGGTACACGATTTGTGTTATGTGACACTTTATGTGTGTGTTTGTGTGTTGATGGCTATCATGTGTTTTCACTTCTTGGGAGACTGGTGTGTGTGTGTGTGTGTGTGTGTGCAGGTTTCTGTACTCTGGTGTATCACAGAATTGCAGAGTGGGAAGGGACCCCCCCAAAGCACATCTATCCCAACCCCCTTTAGTGGCAGGAATCGCTGCTAAAGAAATCCTGACTCAGACAGAGAGAAAATGAGAATGCTGTACACTTAATTCCTCTTCTTTGGTGTTTTTGACACCGTTGCGATTGTGCGAATTTGATTCTCTGTGTGCGCGCTTTGGCACGGGTTGTGCGCGTGCGAATTGCCACCCAAAGCTTCTGTGTTTTCTTGTGCGTTTAAAAACTGTGCAGTTCCACCGGTGAAGCATTTCTCACCTGCCACAGCCAGGAATTCCGCACACCTGTTGGATTCCAGCTTGCCTGCTAGCTGTTCAAAAGATCAGGAGCCTTGCCAATGAGAGAGGTGGCAATTGTGTGTCTCCCTTTTTGCTTTCCTGTTGTTGTTTTTTGCAAATACCTTTTGTTTGGCTTCCTGGAGACAGGCCCCAGCTCTGCATTGTGATGAAGAATGAATGCAAAAGGGCAAGAGAGGGCGGCCAAAAGGGGTGCCTCTGTGCCAACTAAGTTTACCCGCTTTTGTGCCAGTCAGAGAGGAGGCTGTGTGTGTTTGTTTGAATCTAGGAGAACAGCCCTCCTTGCTTCGCTGCAGCAACAGAGAGTCACCTCTCTTATAATGACAGAGCTCAGGTGTACAAGGATAAGCGGGACATCCGTATGGGTGCAGATTTTGAAAAGTGGGTGGCACAAATCCAGTATCACTCATCACAAGGCGGTTATTTCTCCTTTAACCCCCTTTTAAGACCTGTGTAGGGACGCGGGTGGCGCTGTGGGTTAAACCACAGAGCCTAGGACTTGCCAATCAGAAGGTCGGCGGTTCAAATCCCCGCAATGATGGGGTGAGCTCCCATTGCTCGGTTCCTGCTCCTGCCAACCTAGCAGTTCGAAAGCACCTCAAAGTGCAAGTACAACAGTGTTTTGTGTTGTGTAGGATGTCAGTCATGGGCCCCGCCTGCTCCCTAAAATATCACTGGTTTGCTCGTTTCTATATATAGGGTGCCTACATTCTGCATGGGGACGCGGGTGGCGCTGTGGTCTAAACCACTGAGCCTCTTGGGCTTGCCAGTTTGAAGGTAGGCAGTTCGATTCCCTGCAACGGGGTGAGCTCACGTTGCTTGGTCCCTGCTCCTGCCAACATAGCAGTTCAAAAGCATGTCAAAGTGCAAGTAGATAAATAGGTACCACTCCGGCGGGAAGGTAAACGGCGTTTCCGTGTGCTGCTCTGGTTCGCCAGAAGCGGCTTAGTCATGCTGGCCACATGACCCAGAAAAACTGTCTGAGGACAAACGTCTGCTCCCTCGGCCAGTAAAGCAAGATGAGCGCCGCACCCCCAGAGTAATCTGCAACTGGACCTAATGGTCAGGGTTCCCTTTACCTTTTAAGACCTGTGTCAATCGAGGTTCTGGAGACCAAGCCTTATGAGCAGGCACCCCCAACCTTCGGCCCTCCAGATGTTTTGGACTACAATTCCCATCATCCCTGAGCACTGGTCCTGTTCGTTAGGGATCATGGGAGTTGTAGGCCAAAATGTCTGGAGGGCCGAAGGTTGGGGGTGCCTGCTTATGAGGAACGGTCGAGGGAATTGGGTACGTTTAGCCTGGAGGAGAGGAGACTGGGAGATCATGTGATAGCCAGCTTCAAACATCTAACAGGGAAAGGTGGAGCACGCTTGTTTTCTACTGCTGTGGAGGCTAGGACCTCCAGTGGATTCAAGTTACCCAGAACACACATTAGGAATAACTTTCTGAGGGTGAGAACAGTTTGACAGGGATTGTTTTAAAAGAGAGTTTGGACAGCTACCTTTCAGGGAATCTTTTAACTACGATTCCAGTGTTGCCGGGGGGGGGGGGGCGTCCCTTCTATGAATCAGGGCGGTAAAAAAGGTGATTTTTTTTTTATTTTATTTTTTTTACATGATCTTTATTTAATTTTTAGTTGCATGCTATACATACACATAGGGATGCAGGTGGCGCTGTGGGTTAAACCACAGAGCCTACGACTTGCCGATCAGAAGGTCGGCGGTTCGAATCCCCATTACGGGGTGAGCTCCCGTTGTTCGGTCCCTGCTCCTGCCAACCTAGCAGTTCAAAAGCACGTCAAAGTGCAAGTAGATAAATAGGTACTGCTGAGGCGGGAAGGTAAACGGCGTGTCTGTGCGCTGCTCTGGTTCGCCAGAAGCGGCTTAGTCCTGCTGGCCACATGACCCGGAAGCTGTACGCCGGCTCCCTTGGCCAGGAATTCGTTCCGGAGGTCCGTTCTTAACCTGAAACTGTTCTTAACCTGAAGCAACACTTTAGCTAATGGGGCCTCCTGCTGCTGCCACAGCATGATTTCTGTTCTCACCCTGAAGCAAAGTTCTTAACCCGAGGTACTATTTCTGGGTTAGCGGAGTCTGTAACCTGAAGCGTATGTAACCTGAAGCGTATGTAACCCGAGGTACCACTGTATTCCATAACCTTGTACTGCAAAAAAAGGTAATTTTTTAAATCCAAACGCCCTGTGCTCTGTTCAGGCATATTTGAGACGTCTTGGGCTGATTTGCACCTCCTTCTCTTGAAAAACCATCCATTTTTTCTCATCATCTCCCTGCCTCCACCCAAACAGCCGAGGCCAGACCTCCTAATATTTTACAGATCTGTTTGCTGTGCTAGCGACCAATAATGCTTCTGTCTCGAAATGATCCCTTTCTCTTGCTATTTCCTTGCAGGGACGTCCAAATGGAAGGCAGTCGCCGCTGCTGATCACAAAGGCACCGGAAGCGGGGTCGTCGTTCACCCCACATCCCTCGCCAGACGGATACAAAAATGGCGGCTCCAGGTCTGGTCTGGCCTCTCATCCCTGCCTTACCTTGCTTTTTAATTACATTGCTAAATTACGGAGCAAACGAAGGCGCCGTTCCCCACATAAGTATCAACTTGCACGTATATTTTGGGCGGGGAGGAGTCCTTACTCGAGGGGAGTGTATTTAAAGTTAAATCCAACCCAGCTGTTTTGCAAACTCGCTCTTTTCAGAGGATGCAAAGTGGATTTCAGCCCTCAGGAAATCTATATATTGGCCTCCGATAAGGCAGTTAATTTTGCACGATGCAAGCAGTTGCACAGCCAAACGACAGAAAGCTTGGATGCGTTTAATTTCTTTGCATAAACTGACCTCGTAGCTAGGCGGTCGATAACGTGCTTCCAGGATCTCGCCTCGATTACATCGTCCGCACGCACAAAAATCGGAACGCAACGCTGAAGATTATTGTGTGTCTGTTTAATACTGCTTCGATCTCTCTCTCTTCTAGAATTGTGCAGCTGAAACTCGAAAAATTAGAATATCACAATAATATTTATTATTCTTCATACAAAGACATAACAAAAGAAAGAGTTAACAATAATAAAAAAGAATAAAACGAAGAGAGAAAAAGAATATAAAACATAAAATACATCAAATCACCACATAAACTAAAAGTTAGTTAATTAATTAAAATCCATCTTCATAGACATATTACTTGACTTCCTCAAGTCTCTTCCATCTGAATTTCTTAGTAATCGTATATAACAGTTTTCAATATCATTATTTCATAAAACCATATCACAGTCAAAATCATGTTTCCTAACTTTTCTTATCGTACATTTTCTTATTTATTTATTTAATCCCAATTTAGTCCTAAGCCTAATTGATTCTTTCAAGTGATTACATATCTTTAATATTGCAAGAAAAATTAGAATATCGCGGAAAAGTTCATTTATTTCGGTAATTCAACTTAAAAGGCGAAACTAATATATGAGATAGACTCATGACATGCAAAGCGAGATATGTCAAGCCTTTATTTGTTATAATTGCGATGAACCCATCACAGGTGTTATGGATTGAATAGCTACTGCACCTTTTCACAATATTCTAATTTTCTGAGATTGTTAATTTGGGGTTTTCATCAGCTGTACACCATAATCATCACAACTGTAACAAATAAAGGCTTGACGTATCTCACTTTGCATGTCATGAGTCTATCTCATATATTAGTTTCGCCTTTTAAGTTGAATTACCGAAATAAATGAACTTTTCCACGATGTTCTAATTTTCCGAGTTTCACCTGTAGAGTTGGCAAGGATACCAGGCGTGGGGTATAAATTAAACACACACAGTTGGGCCTTGGAAGCCAAACGCCTTGGCACTTGAACGCTTTGACTCCCGAGTGCCGCAAACCCGGAAGTGATTGTTCCAGTTTGCGAATGTTCTTTTGGAACCCAAACGTCTGACACAGGTTCCGCGGCTTCCGATTGGCCGCAGGAGCTTCCTGCAGCCAATCAGAAGCTGCGCTTTGGTTTCCGAACGTTTTGGAAGTTGAACGGACTTCCGGAATGGAGTCTGTTTGACTTCCAAGGTACCACTGTATATATATACACCCCGTATTTTTCGCTCTATAAGACGCACCAGACCACAAGACGCACCTAGTTTTTGGAGGAGGAAAACAAGGAAAAAAAATATTCTGAATCTCAGAAGCCAGAACAGCAAGAAGGATCGCTGCGCAGTGAAAGCAGCGATCCCTCTTGCTGTTCTGGCTTCTGGGATAGCGGCGCAGCCTGCATTCGCTCCATAAGACGCACACACATTTCCCCTTACTTTTTAGGAGGGAAAAAGTGAGTCTTATAGAGCAAAAAATACGGTACACACACACACACACACACACACACACACACACACATTATCTAGTCCAACCCCCTGCAATGCAGGAATCTTTTGCCTAGTGTAGGATTCGAACGCATGACCCTTAGGTTAAGAGACTCACACTCAACCGACTGAGCGATCCAGCCTCATCCATACCTCCCTTCTTCTCCAAAAATGGATAAAAGACCTTTTTTTAAAAAAAAAAAAAGTCAGTCTGATCCTTTGGCTTAACGGTTTGCTGGCGGGGGGGCTGCTATTATTTCCACAGACAGACACACATTTCCCCTCCGACAATTAACTTGCAACATTTAATTGGCTGAGCTTGGTGGCAGAGCACCTACTTTTTGCAGGCAGGGTTTGGGAAAGACCCCTTTGTCCGAAATGCTTGAGATACCTGTTGCCGGTTAGGGGAGACCACCGTTCCCCAACCTGGTGCCCTCCCTATGCGGTGCAGAGAGATGTAGCCCCACAACTTCTGGGGGGGCATCAAGTCTGATTGACATATGGCCTCAAGGGGGGAGGAGCCAGCTGGGCCCCAGGGTCTCATGTGGCTGCAGCTCAAACCCTGGCAATCAGCTGACCGTTGAAATGGGTCACATGACCTCAGCTCACCTCTGGGCCAGATCCAGATCCCAGAGCTGGATCCGTGGTCTGGCTCAGAGTGCAGCAGTGCTTCTGAATGCCAGTTGCTGGTAAACACAGTGTCGGTCCTGTGTTCGAATCCTGGTGGAGGGTTTCCTATAAGGGTTGGCCACTGTGGGAACAGGTTGCTGGACTAGACAGGCCATTGGCCTCATCCAGTAGGCCATTCTTATGCTCCTACAGTCTGCGAGAGCCAGGGGGGGTGTAGGGGTTTAGTGTGTCCAACCAGGACCTGGGAGAGCAGGGTTCGAATCCTCTTCAGGGATCTCTGACTGACCTCGGGATCCGGTCAGCTGCCTAGCCCACCTCGCAGGTTTGTTGTGGGATTTAAATGAGGATCATTTCCGTCACCTTGAGTTTCTTGGAGGAAGAGGCGAGATAATAGAGAAATAATATGTAAGGCAGTGAGAGATTTTACTTTCTTGGGCTCCATGATCACTGCAGATGGTGACAGCAGCCACGAAATTAAAAGACGCCTGCTTCTTGGGAGAAAAGCAATGACAAACCTAGACAGCATCTTAAAAAGCAAAGACATCACCTTGCCAACAAAGGTCCGTTTAGTTAAAGCTATGGTTTTCCCAGTAGTGATGTATGGAAGGGAGAGCTGGACCATAAAGAAGGCTGATCGCCGAAGAATGGATGCTTTTGAATTATGGTGCTGGAGGAGACTCTGGAGAGTCCCATGGACTGCAAGAAGATCCAACCTCTCCATTCTGAAGGAAATCAGCCCTGAGTGCTCACTGGAAGGACAGATCCTGAAGCTGAGGCTCCAATAAATACTTTGGCCACCTCCTGAGAAGAGAAGACTCGCTGGAAAAGACCCTGATGTTGGGAAAGATGGAGGGTGCAAGGAGAAGGGGATGACAGAGGACGAGATGGTTGGATAGTGTTCTCGGAGCTACCAGCATGAGTTTGACCAAACTGCGGGAGGCAGTGGAAGACAGGTCCTTTCTGGACCCCCTGCTCTGGTCCAGGGGGTCACGAAGAGGCGGACACGACTAAACGACTAACCAACAACAAAATATGTAAGGCAGCGACATCATGCGTTCGAAAATGGAACCAGATGAGGGTTGGACTAGATGTCCTTTGGAGGGTCCTGTCCAACTCAAACCAAAAATCACCTCTGAATCTGCAGTCTTGGCTGCTTCTCCTCCAAGGAACGTCAAGGTTGCCAAATGCTGATTCCTACAATATGCAAATGGCATGTTCTCTCTCTTTGCCTGTCTTAATCGTCTTTGCCCTTTCGGTCTTTATGCCAATCCTGCGACAGTCTTTGTACAGTGGTACCTTGGTGCTCAAACTTAACCCATTCCTGGAAGTCCATTCCAAAACCAAAGCACTCAATTACCCATAGAAAGTCACGCAAAACAAATTAATCCACTCCGGACATTTAAAAACAACCCCTAAAACAGCAATTTAGCATGAATTTTACTATCTAATGAGACCGCTGCTCCATAAAATGAAAGCAATAATCAATGGACTGTACTATAAAGCAAAAAGACAGTATTGTAGATGATTAAAAAAAAAATTCCTTCCCTGCACTGATGATAGTCATTGTTTGCATGGGGGTTTTTTATCCATTTCCGCAGTCTCACACTCAGTCCACTGAATGTTGGAAGATTTGGGGCAGAGGAAATAAAGTTCAGGCAGATGGAACTGTGGAACTCCCTGCCACAGGATACAGCAATGTCTACCAACTAGGATGGCTATAAAAGAGAATTAAATCAATTCATGGAGGAGGAAAGGGTTATCGATGGCTACTAGCCAGGAATGGCTGTATTCTGCCTTTGCAGTTGGAGGCTGTAAATGCATCCGAAAACCAGTTCCTGGAAACCTCAGGAGGGGAGAGCAGGTCTTGTGTTCGAATCCTATTGCGGGTTTCCCAGAAGAGGCATCTGCTTGGCCCCCTGGGGTAACTGAAAGCTGGGCTGGCTGGCGTGATCCAGGAAGCACTTATCCTGTTCAGTGGGCGAGGAAGAGAAAAGAAAAGAGGGATTTGGAGAGAAACCGGAGAGGCGGAACTTGCGAATCCTGTCTCTGCTGCAGACATGGGCATCGGGGCATGAAAAGAGGCGCCGCTGCAGCCCCACCCAAGTCAGCTGCGATGTTTGCCACCCCTTTCCCTGGGGCAGGGCAAGGCCTATTGTGACGGGCATGGCTGGAATGCGGCTGGGCAGGATTGGAGCGCGGGGGGGCTGCGTCACTGTCTGCTCCCCCCTGGCTATTTTAACTTACCTGAGACGCCTGCAAGTCGCCTTCTCTTTTTTTATAATATTTTTTATTAATTTTAACATATAAATTATAAAATGTACCACAAATCTTATCACTTATACAATCTTTTTAGACTTCGATCAGCACCTCTGATGATCCACCGTTTTAACCACTTCTTATGCATTTCTTAACTTTATATTGCCTTTACATCTCTTAACAAATCATCCTCCCCCTTCTCCATTTTTACAATACTTCTAATAATACTCCTCACAAAACTTCTTGCGACCCTACAAACGTCGTCTGTTCTTCACAATTACTTTTCAAATAGTCCGTAAATTTACTCCAGTCCGTAAATTTACTCAAGTCGCCTTCTCAGTGCTGGATTTCGGTATAAGCTAAACAAGCTATAGTTTAGGGCCCCCCTCTCTTTGGGGCCCCCCAAAAAAATCTAAAGGGGGGGAAAAAAACCCTGGATGTTCCAAAATGTAAGATGAAAAAACAAATGAAATATAAACCTACCTACAGCAATAGTGTTTTGTGTTGTGTAGGCTCCTATGATATAAGTCATGGGCCTCGCCTGCTCCCTAAAATATCACTGGTTTGCTCCTTTCTATATATAGGGTAGGGATGTGGGTGGCGCTGTGGGTTAAACCACAGAGCCTAGGACTTGCCGATCAGAAGGTCGGCGGTTCGAATCCCCGCGACGGGCTGAGCTCCTGTTGCTCGGTCCCTGCTCCTGCCCACCTAGCAGTTCGAAAGCACCTCAAAGTGCAAGTAGATAAATAGGTACCGCTCCGGCGGGAAGGTAAACGGCGTTTCCGTGCGCTGCTCTGGTTCGCCAGAAGCGGCTTAGTCCTGCTGGCCACATGACCCGGAAGCTGTACGCCGGCTCCCTCGGCCAGTAAAGCGAGATGAGCGCCACAACCCCAGAGTCATCCGCGACTGGACCTAATGGTCAGGGGTCCCTTTACCTTTATACAAGCTATAGCTCAGGGCCCCACTCTCTTTTGGGCCCCCAAAAATTTCAAAGGGGGCAAAAACCTGGGTGTATATTAGGGTGTAAGTCATGAGCCCCGCCTGCTCCCTAAAATATCACTGGTTTTCTCCTTTCTATTATAGGGTGCCTACATTCTGCATGGACTGGTTGCGTGGCAACATGGGCAAATGGCTTAAGATACCTATGAGGTCCATCAATTACCATATAGCATATGTTCAGCACACAAAAAAGTGAAAATTTCTTGTTGACAAAGGACAGCTGGACATATAAAGGCCCCATTACCTTCAGTAGCTCAGGGCATGGGTAGGCAAACTAAGGCCCAGGGGCCGGATCCGGCCCAATCGCCTTCTAAATCCGGCCCGCGGACGGTCTGGGAATCAGCATGTTTTTACATGAGTAGAATGTGTCCTTTTATTTAAAATGCATCTCTGGGTTATTTGTGGGGCAAATGAATTCATTCTCCCCCCCCCCAAAAAAATATAGTCCGGCCCCCCACAAGGTCTGAGGGACAGTGGACCGGCCCCCTGCAAAAAAAGTTTGCTGACCCCTGGCTTAGGGGCTCATCAAACCTAAATCCGGCCCTGGGCGGAACGACGCAGGTGCCCCCACTGGACTTTGCCCTCCACCCCAAAATAGCTGCCCAAAGAACAGGCAATAGCATCCTGAACACTCCTTTTTATTAAAGAAAAATATTTTAAGCTCATGACCTGTTCTCACTTCCTCCCTGGCCGTGACTCCTCCCTGCTTTCCATTTGCAGTTTCCTTTTTCTTTGTTTTCAGCTTTCTCCTCCCTGCCATTTCTGTGTATTTCCTTCTCCTAACACGCGTCAACTCCTCCGATCGCTCTTTCAGGAGCTCCCGCAAAACCTTTCCTTTTGCCCCCTCCCCAGCTCAGCTCCCGTCAGACCTGGAACCCCCAGTTTCAGCTAGGAAGTTGCAAGCCGTTTAAAGACCTTTATTAAAAAAAAGGGGGGAAACGAAAAAGTCACAGAAGTGTGCTTTCAAGTTCTCCATAAATTATCTGGGAAATTCTAAAGCTTGCCCCCCTTTTTGTGGCTTCTCAGGTTGACCCTAATAAAGGTATTACCCAACTGTGGAGCTTAGAATATTCTTCTTATAGACACAACTATGGTTTGCTTTTTATAATATGCATCTTTCGGCAGGAATATTTTATTTTTGGTTGGTTGGTTTAAGGGGGACACTGAGGTGCTGTGGTTTTTGTGATTTTTTACACCTCTCCATTTTTCACATTCTGTATTTCTTTCTTTGTATATAATTTTTATTAAATTTTCTGTTTTACAATTTAAAGGTATCAGTGACTTCCCTTCTCTTTCCATGGTTCATTTTACCTATCACAAATCCCTGCATATTTGACAAAAACTATACCATTCAGTATTCCATTATTGCATCCATCAAAACTTATTTGCACTGTTGAATTTATCTTAATGCTGCCCGCATTAATATATTTCCCATATATTCAATAAACGTTTTCCAATCTTCTTTAAATGTATGTTCTTCTTGTTCTCTTATTCTATACGTTAAGTCCGCAAGCTGCGCATATTCCATAAGTTTAAGTTGCCGTTCTTCTTTGGCAGGGACCTCGCTCGTTTTCCATTTTGGGGCTAACAAAACACGGGCTGCAGTAGTGTACATAAATAACCTTTAATAATATTGTTTATTGAATATATGGGGGGAGATTGTGTAGATTTGAAAACCCTGGCAGCATCAAGATAAATCCAGCAGTGTAAATAAGTTTTGGTGGAATTACAGTGGTGCCTCGCAAGACGAAATTAATCCATTCCGCGAGTCTCTTCGTCTTGCGGTTTTTTCGTCTTGCGAAGCACGGCTATTAGCGGCTTAGCGGCTATTAACGGCTTAGCGGCTATTAACGGCTTAGCAGCTTAGCGGCTATTAACGGTTTAGCGGCTTTAAGAAAAAGGAAACAAACTCGCAAGAACTCGCAAGACGTTTTGTCTTGCGAAGCAAGCCCATAGGGAAATTCGTCTTGCGGAACGACTCAAAAAACGGAAAACTCTTTCGTCTTGCGCGGCATTCGTCTTGCGAGGTACCACTGTAATAATGGAAGACTAAATGGTTTAGTTTTTTGTAAAATATGCAGGGATTTGTGATATGCAAAATGAACCATGGAAAGAGAAGAGGTTTTGGGGTCACAGCTCTCCTTCTTTGATGGAGGTTTTAAAGCAGGGGATCCTTTAAGCTGCAATTTCCGTCTCTCAGTGGGTTGCGCTCTTGTTGTTTAGTCATTTAGTCGTGTCCGCCTCTTCGTGGCCCCCTGGACCAGAGCACGCCAGGCCCTCCTGTCTTCCACTGCCTCCCGCAGCTTGGTCAGACTCATGTTTGTCGCTTCAAGAACACTGTCCCACCATCTCGTCCTCCGTTGTCCCCTTCTCCTTGTGCCCTCCATCTTTCCCAACATCAGGGTCTTTTCCAGGGAGTCTTCTCTTCTCCTGAGGTGGCCAAAGTCTTGGAGCCTCAGCTTCAGGATCTGTCCTTCCAGTGAGCACTCAGGGCTGATTTCCTTCAGAATTGATAGGTTTGATCTTCTTGCAGTCCATGGGACTCTCCAGAGTCTCCTCCAGCACCAGAATTCAAAAGCATCCATTCTTCGGCCATCAGCCTTCTTTGTGGTACAGCTCTCACTTCCATACATCACTACTGGGAAAACCACAGCTTTTACTATATGGACCTTTGTTGGCAAGGTGATGTCTCTGCTTTTTAAGATGCTGTCTAGGTTTGTCATTGCTTTTCTCCCAAGAAGCAGGCGTCTCTTAATTTTGTGGCTGCTGTCACCATCTGCAGTGATCATGGAGCCCAAGAAAGTAAAATGTCTTACTCCCTCCATTTCTTCCCCTTCTGTTTGCCAGGAGGTGATGGGCCCAGTGGCCATGATCTTCGTTTTTTTGATGTTGAGCTTCAGACCATATTTTGCGCTCTCCTCTTTCACCCTCATTAAAAGGTTCTTTAGTTCCTCCTCACTGCGCTAGAGGTGGCCAACTCCGAAGAGACTGTGATCTACTCACAAAGTTAAAAACTGGCAATAATCTATTCCCCCTTTTGAAGTCCAGGAAGGAAAGCCCTGTTCAAGTCAAAGTTGTTGAACTTTTTTTACCACGTTTCTTTGGGGTGCAGGGCAAAACTGTTGAGCTTTTTTTTAGGGGGCAAAGTTGTAGAGCTTCTTTGCGGGGAGCCAGTGATCTACCAGTGATCACCACAGACGTCCAGTGATCTACCGGTAGATCACGATCTACCTGTTGGACATGGGAGATCGCTTCCTGGGCCACGGTTCTGGGATTCCTAGCTGAAAGGCTACAATTGTTTTATAATTCTTACTAAATTTCCTGTTTTACAAATCAGGATATTCATTTAAATCAGGCTTCCTCAACCTCGGCCCTCCAGATGTTTTGAGACTACAATTCCCATCGTCCCTGACCACTGGTCCTGCTAGCTAGGGATGATGGGAGTTGTAGTCCCAAAACATCTGGAGGGCCGAGGTTGAGGAAGCCTGGTTTTAATGAATATCCTGATTAATTTAATAAGAATTATAAAACAACAACCATAAAGTAACATTTGTTTCTTAAAGGCACAGTAATGTTTATTTTTTTAAAGGATTTGCGGGTGTAGATGAGTCTTAAACAATCTCTCTCTCTCTTTCTCTCTCCCTCTCTCTCTCCCCCCATCCCATAGGGTACCACGTTCCACAGCCCGGATATCCCACTGCATCTCCCCCATACCCCATACACCAACCTCACCCTGTCCCCACGGCGCCGAGCCCTGGGTTCAACGTCTATCCAGCCGGCAGCCCTCCAGCGGGGCAAATTATTCCCCCCCAGCCGCCTCCTCGTGCCTTTCGGGATCACGCCGCTACGCCCCACCACCACCAAGCTCCAGACCCCCATGCGGGCATCACCCCTTATCTGCCCGTGGCCAGCAGCATCCCTCCCGGCCTTGAGTACCTGGCGCAGGTAAGGTTCCATATCCCAGCCGCCGGGCCTTGCGCTTTTCCCTGCCTTCACCCTCCGGCTTCTCCGGCCGAAAGGATCTTGAGCAGCTTGAGAGGGATGGCTCACACCCTTCTTCCGCTTCATGTGCCTGTGGAACTACCCGCCACAGGAGGCAAGGACGGCTTTGAAAGAGGATGGGACAAATTCGTGGAGGTGGAGGAGAGGGCTATCGGTGGCTACACTCAGGTCTGTGTGGGCCCAGGCAGAGATGGAAGGGTCATCTAGTCCAACCCAATCTTTTCCTCGAACCCACGACCCCGAGATTACTTTTGCTTTCAAACCTTTTATTGGCATCACATCCAAAACAAACTGCCACTTCCCCAGTGGTGCAAAACATTTGCTAAAAGAAAAAAGGAGGCAGAGTAATCTATCGCCACATCTTTGTCTCCAGGGAGGTCAGACGTCTGCGGTGTATTTCGACGACAAAAAACCAAATAGAGATATTTAGCCACTAACTCGGTGAGCTCCTGATCATTCCCCAGTAATAGGAAATGTATGACCTCCATCTCTGGTTTCCATTTCGGGATACAGAGTTGATCTAGAAATTGCTGGCGGATATCAGCGTATAGTCTGTGTTAGAATGCTTTACACAGGCGCAGGTTAATTCTGTGTCCAGGGCGGCTGTCTGCAAGCTCCATCTGGTACGCAGGATGAGACCCTCCCTGGACGCGGACTGTCTGGCCAGAGTGGTGCATGCTCTGGTTGTCTCCCGCTTGGACTACTGCCATGCACTCTACGTGGGGCTACCTTTGAAGGTGACCCAGAAACTGCAATTAATCCAGAATGCGGCAGCTAGACTGGGGACTGGGAGACCACATAACACTGGTCCTGAAAGACCTCCATTGCCTCCCAGTACGTTTCCGAGCACAATTCAAAGTGTTGGTGCTGACCTTGAAAGCCCTAAATGGCCTCAAAGGCCCAGTAGACCTGAAGGAGCATCTCCACCCCCATCTTTCAGCCCGGACACTGAGGTCCAGCTCTGAGGGCCTTCTGGCGGTTCCCTCCCTGCGAGAAGTGAGGTTACAGGGAACCAGGCAGAGGGCCTTCTTGGTGGTGGCGCCCGCCCTGTGGAAAGCCCTCCCAGCAGATGTCAAGGAAATAAGCAGCTATCCTATCTTCAAAAGACATCTGAAGGCAGTTTTTAATATTTAATGCTGTATTGTTTTCAACACTCAATTGGGAGCCGCCCAGAGTGGCTGGGGAAGCTCAGCCAGACGGGCAGGGTATAAATTTATTATTATTATTATTATTATTAATTATTATTATTATTATTATTATTATTTATTATGACACGTGACTGTCAGGCATAGAGAAAATGAGGCAGAGATGCTTGTGGGATGGATCAGAAATCATGTCAGTGACCCAAACCCAGTGAAAGCGATGTTTTCACCGCCGACACAATGGCTCGCCTCATTTTTCATAATTCCTCATAGCAGTCCTACATGACCACTACACAAACAGGTCACACCTGCTCTTGAAGGTATAGGCTCAGGTGTGGCCCCTGTTGAAAGCTGCCAGGTGAGGTCGGCTGAGCTGAACCGTGTCTCTAAATCGGGGAGTGTCCGGCCTCAGAAATGACAAGGGAGTCCATCTTTTCAGGCTTAGAAATGCCATATGTTTAAATCGCTAGGATACCTCTTTAAACAGACACGGCTTCCCCCGTTAAATTCTGGGAGCTATAGTTTCATTGGGGTGTTGGTAGAAGACCTCCCTGTTCCCCTTCGAACAGCTACAGTTCCCAGAGTGGTACCGTCTTCCATTTTTCTTCCCAGGGAACTCTGGGAATTCTAGCTCTCTGAGGGGAATGGGGGTGCCTCAACAAACTATAATTCCCAGACTATATTTTGAGGGAAGCCATGATGGTTTAAACTGGCATCACAGTGCTTTAAATGCATGTGGCCTAGGTCTATGTTGTGGATTATTTCTCTTCCCCCCCCCCTTTTTTTGAGGTGGGGGGAGACACACAATTTTTATTTTTCACTGATTTTTGTGGCCTCTGTCTCCTCAGGTTGACCAAATTTTGATACACCAGAAAGTGGAGCTTGTGGAAGGTGAGAGACGAATGGCGGAGATTTGGCGTTCAGAGCCCACCAGGAAGTGGTTTCCTAAATCTGGACCAAAGTTTTGTTGTTAAAGCTTATGCACAGAGGGCCTGCCCTCTAGTTTGAGATTTGGGTGCTGTGGCGGTGTAATTCAGATGTTTAAATTCAGATGTCCCCACTTGGCCACAAAGCTCGTTAGTGAGCCTTGGAACTCCCTGCCACTTGATATCAGAAAGGCGCCTTCGCTGTGCTCTTTTCAGCACCTGCTAAAAATGTTCTTGGTTAAACAAAACCAGTTGCTTAGAAATACTGTTGTGAATTTTAATCTTAGTCTGTTGCTGTTTGAGCTTTCCAAAAGTCTCAAATTATTTCCATTAATTTTTCGTATTGATCGATGATTATTTGGAAACCACTTTGGAACCGCAGAAAGAGGGGGAAGGAAGTCAAGTTTTAAAAGTGTCAAAATGATTGTAAAATCAGTGAAATGTATAGATCTGAAAAGCATATATAAATAAAAAAGAAAAGAGGTTGCCGTGGAAGGCCGTCGATGGTGGCGCATGAGTCCACCAGCCTGTCGCATCACCGTAAGTGACGCCATTTCTCCCCCCTCTTTCCCTCCCCAGCATTCATAGGCTTTGAAGGCAACAACAAGTATGAAGTGCGCAACAGCCTGGGCCAGCACATCTTCCACGCCCAGGAGCAGAACGACTGCTGCACGCGAAACTGTTGCGGATCCCTGCGGCGCTTTTCCATGCGTCTGGACGACCCGGCGGGACGGGAGGTCCTGCGCATGGTGCGCCCCCTCAAATGCGTCAGTTGCTGGTTCCCTTGTTGCCTTCAGGAGGTGAGCAGTGCATATGCCCGGTCCATGCCGTGAGCGGTTCTGGTCGCCAAGCCTCTCACCGCCTTACATATTATTTCTCAAAGAGGATACAGTCATACCTCGGGTTACAGACGCTTCAGGTTGCGTTTTTTCGGGTTATGGACCACCGAAACCCAGAAGTACCGGAATGGGTCACTTCTGGGTTTCGGCAGTCGTGCATGCGCAGAAGCACCGAATCGCACGGATCACGTTCACAACCCGAGCATCCACTGTATTGTTTTTTGTTTTTGTTTTTTCTTTAATTTTTTTTAAGATACAGTAATATCCCTATGGGACGCGGGTGGCGCTGTGGATAAACCACAGAGCCTAGGGCTTGCCGATCAGAAGGTCGGCGGTTCGAATCCCCACAATGACGGGGTGAGCTCCCATTGCTCAGTCCCTGCTCCTGCCAACCTAGCAGTTCAAAAGCACGTCAAAGTGCAAGTAGATAAATAGGTACCGCTCCGGCGGGAAGGTAAACGGCATTTCCGTGCACTGCTCTGGTTCCCCAGAAGCGGCTTAGTCCTGCTGGCCACATGACCCGGAAGCTGTACACCGGCTCCCTCGGCCAATAAAGCGAGATGAGCGCCACAACCCCAGAGTCGGCCATGACCGGACCTAATTTACCTTTACCTTTACCTTTACCTTTAATATCCCTATGCCTGAGTATCACCACTCTCTCCGTCCTCTATTTCCCACTGTTATCCGCCTTGTCACTTAGATATTTGTTCCACATTTCTTCGTATTTCTCCATTCTTATTTTGCGCCAACAAGCAATTTTTCGTACGTAGCTAATCTGTCCATATTATCAATCCATATGCGAAGTGGAATCTCTTTGCGACTCTTCCGGTTCATCCAAACAAGGGGTTTTTTTGCTTCTAATGTAGCGCGATACAACGACTTTCTTTGGCCCCTTGAGATCTTCCAAGTTTCCGGAATATAATTTAGAATTTAGAGGATGTTGTTAAAAGAGTTGGGAAGGGTTCAGAAAAGGGCAAAATGATCAAAAGGAGAGAGGGACTCACTTACGAGTTTGCAATGTTTGGGACTTTTTGGTTTGGGGAAAAGGCGAGTACAGTGGTACCTTGGTTCTCAAACGCACCATATTCTTCGCTCCATAAGATGCACCTGACCATAAGACGCACCTAGTTTTTAGAAGGGGAATGCAAGAAAAATATTTTTTTAAGGGAGCGCTGAGCAGAGCATGCGTGCATCCCAGGCTCTGCTCAGTGCTCCCTTTCACGAGCCGCGCGGAGCTTTTCCCGCCTGCCTCCCGCCTGCCTTTGCTCCATAAGACGCACACACATTTCCCTTTTCTTTTTAGGAGGGGAAAAGTGCCTCTTATGGAGCGAAAAATACGGTAATCCGTTCCGGGAGTCTGTTCCGAAACCAAAGCGTTCCAAAACCAAGACACTCAATTACCCATAGAAAGTACAGTGGTACCTCTAGATACGAATCTAGAAGCATGTAGAAGCAAACATAACTAGCAACAGCACGTCTGCACATGCGTGCGTTGCTTTTCGCCGCTTCTGCACATGCGCATGACGTCATTTTGAGCGTCTGTACATGCGCAAGCGGCGAAACCCAGAAGTTACTTCCGGGTTGCCGCAGAGCACAACTCGAACGCGCTCAACTCGAAGCGTATTCAACACGAGGTATGACTGTAATGCAAAATGGATTGATCCGTTCCAGACTTTTAAAAACAACCCCTAGAACAGCAATTTAACACGCAAAACTGTTCTCTTCTCCTCGCAGCTGGAAGTTCAATGCCCACCGGGCACCACCATCGGGTACGTGGTTCAGACGTGGCACCCCTTCAACCCCAAGTTCTCCATCCAGAACGTCGAGAAGGAGACGGTTCTTCGCGTTCTGGGGCCTTGCTTCGCCTGCAGCTGTGGCGGGGACGTCAACTTTGAGGTGCTCATGGGAGCGGGAGGCAGTTTGGGAAATTTCTACACACACACACACACACATCCCGAGATTTACATTGTTGGCGAAGGGCCCTTTGAAGGGCCCAACCGCTAAATCAGCTGTGAGGTGGCAGCCATGACAGCGAGTGACGTCCCGCAAGGCCGCCATATTGGTTGCCTTTGATGCGGCCATGACGGTTAGCCACAGAGGCTGAAGAAGTGGCGAAGCTTCACACAAACTGGCCAAAATGTATACAGTGGTACCTCGGGTTAAGTACTTAATTCGTTCCAGAGGTCCGTTCTTAACCTGAAACTGTTCTTAACCTGAAGCACCACTTTAGCTAATGGGGCCTCCTGCTGCTGCTGCGCCGCCGGAGCCCGATTTCTGTTCTCATCCTGAAGCAAAGTTCTTAACCTGAAACACTATTTCTGGGTTAGCTGAGTCTGTAACCTGAAGCATATGTAACCTGAGGTACCACTGTACATCACACCTCACGGTCCACTCAAGTGCAAATGGCTTTTCGAGCTGTACTTAAATTTTGGGCAATCGTTCATAAGGATGCTCACTATTCCATAGCTGTCAACTTTTCCCTTTTCTTGCGAGGAATCCTATTCGGAATAAGGGAATTTCCCTTAAAAAAAGAGAAACGTTGACAGCTATGCACTATTCTAATGTACGGGCCAAATCTTCTTGCTTGCCCCACCACGTCTTTCTTCTCCAGAGGACACACGGCTTCTGAGCATGTGCAAAGTGCCCTTTGCCAACAATGTAAATCTCGGGATGTGTGTGTGTGTGTGTGTGTGTGTGTAGGTAGGTAGGTAGTTCTGTCCCTATAATTCCCAAAAGAAAAGCTTCTGGTTGTTTTCTTTCCAAACATTATTTTGAAAAATCTTTTTCATTTTGTTGCATATCATTTCCCAGTAAGCCTTAATCTTACCGCAGGAACCCCACATATGATAAAAGGAAGCGTCTTTCTCTTCACATTTCCAACATTTATTTGATTTAGATTTACAGTGGTACCTCGGGTTACATACGCTTCAGGTTAGAGACTCTGCTAACCCAGAAATAGTGTTTCAGGTTAAGAACTTTGCTTCAGGATGAGAACAGAAATCGTGCTCCGGCGGCGCGGCGGCAGCGGGAGGCTCCATTAGCTAAAGTGGTGCTTCAGGTTAAGAACGGACCTCTGAAACGAATTAAGTTCTTAACCCGAGGTACCACTGTACATAGACAGATAATTATTGCAAGGTTTAATGAGTTAACTTTATATTTGGACAACTTTTCTGCTGTACTTTGTTGGAAGGAGAAAAATAATCATTTCCTTGATAACAATTTAAACAATTTGTTTAACTAAAGCAATAACATTATAGCATATGTATCCATGCTTGTTAACTGATGTAGTTAAACTATATATATATATATATATATATATACACATACACACACACACACACACACACACACACATATACACACACACACACACAAACAAACTTAGACTGAGTTTTAGCACAGATGAAAACCTTAAAACAAATCCTTATTTCCTGATGAATAGCCTTTGGACTATAATGTAACTTAAACAGAAAACTATCTTTATAAAGATTTTTCCTCCAAAAGCATTTTATTTTAAAAATCCAATTTAATTTTTTAAAAAATCCAATTTAAATAAAAAAAATCAGATTTTTCAAAATTTATTTTTTTAAAAAATCATTGATTTTTATCCACCCTGATCCAAAGCAAAGCTGGAGTCGTCGGTTCCTGTCCTGGGTGGAACAGGAAGTGGCTTCCAAAGCTGGTGTGTGAGGTCACTTCCTTCGAATGGACGGCGGGGTGGCTTATGAGGTCACTTCCTGTGTTGAGCCTCTGATGTCACGGCTTGCGTTGCTGACCGCACCTCTCTGTACCTTCCTGCAGGTGAAGACCCGCGACGAATCGCGAGGTGTCGGGAGGATCAGCAAGCAGTGGAGCGGACTCCTCAAGGAAGTCTTCACCGACACAGACAACTTTGGGATCCAGTTTCCCATGGACCTCGATGTCAAGATCAAGGCGGTGCTTTTGGGAGCGTGTTTCCTCATTGTGAGTTCATCATCACCATCAGTTTATTTGCACGCCGCCTTTCCGCAGTTAAAAGAATGCTCAAGGTGGCTTACAACACGAAAAGGTGGCTTACATAATTACATAATTACAAATATAACAAAGTAGTCATTAAAAAAAAAAGGGACACGGGTGGCGCTGTGGGTTAAACCACAGAGCCTAGGGCTTGCCGATCAGAAGGTCGGCGATTCAAATCCCGGCGACGGGGTGAGCTCCCGTTGCTCGGTCCCTGCTCCTGCCAACCTAGCAGTTCGAAAGCACGTCAAAGTGCAAATAGATAAATAGGTACCGCTCCGGCGGGAAGGTAAACTGTGTTTCCGTGCACTGCTCTGTTTCGCCAGAAGCGGCTTAGTCATGCTGGCCACATGACCTGGAAAAACTGTGGACAAATGCCGGCTCCCTCGGCCAGTAAAGCCAGATGAGTGCCGCAACCCCAGAGTCGTCTGCGACTGGACTTAACTGTCAGGGGTCCTTTACCTTTACCTTTTTAATAGGTATCTAAAGCTATTTGCAAGGGAAGTGGGTGGCGCTGTGGGTTAAACTACAGAGCCTAGAGCTTGCCGATCAGAAGGTCGGCGATTCAAATCCCGGCGACGGGGTGAGCTCCTGTTGCTCAGTCCCTGCTCCTGCCAACTGAGCAGTTTGAAACCACGTCATACTGCAAGTAGATAAATAGGTACCGCTCCAGCAGGAAGGTAAACGGCGTTTCCGTGTGCTGCTCTGGTTCGCCACAAGCGGCTTAGTCCTGCTGGCCGCATGACCCGGAAGCTGTACGCCGGCTCCCTTGGCCAATAAAGCGAGATGAGCGCCGCAACCCCAGAGTCGGCCACGACTGGACCTAATGGTCAGGGGTCCCTTTACCTTTACCTTTAGTTTTAAAAAAAACATTAAAAACGACATAACAAAACTGGACAATTTCCGCATAAAAACAAAGATATAAAGGTAAATATCAGTAATATCAGTTAATATCAGAAACAACAGGAAAAACTCCCAACAAAACTTTCCCCAAAAATACCCCCTCCAAAACAAAGATCCTTCCATCTCAGGGAACATGTCATAACTTTTAAATTAGAAGGATGGGATGTTTCGCCAGGAAATGTAAGCGCAGAGGACGGGTTTGACTTGGAGGTTGCTTGAGGTCTAGTAACTTGCCACCTTCCCTTGGAAATCATTCCTAGATTTTGCATTTAATTTATATCGCTTCTATCCTGCCTTGTTGCTGTTGTTGATATTATTATGTATAGACCACTATATCATTATATATATATATAAATATACACACACACACACACACACACACACACAGTGGTACCTTGGTTATTGAACGCCTCGGAAGTTGAACGCTTCGGTTTTCGAACACCAAAAACCCGAAAGCAAATGCTTCTGTTTTCGAATGGGCCTCGGAAGTCAAACGGCTCCCGCTGAGGTTTTTTCAATTTTCTCTATTGAATTTGCAGACCACCCTTTGCGCCTCGGTTTTCAAACGTTTCGGAAGTTGAACAGTCTTCTGGAACGGATTACGTTCGAAAACCCAGGTACCACTGTATAGTTGTACCTCGGAAGTCGAACGGAATCCGCTCCAGAAGTCCGTTTGACTTCCAAAACGTTTGGAAACCAAAGCGCGGCTTCTGATTGGCTGCAGGAAGGTCCTGCAGCCAATCGGAAGCCGTGGAAGCCCCGTCGGACGTTTGGCTTCTAAAAAAAGGTTGAAAACCAGAACACTCACTTCTGGGTTTTGATCGTTCGGGAGCCGAAACATACCAGTACCAAGGCGTTTGACAACCAAGCTACAACTCTGTGTGTCTTTGTGTATAAAATCAAAGTGGTTTGCTGCAATAAAAGCAAGAAACCATACAATAAAACCATAAAAATTAAAAGAGAGAGAGAGAGAGAGAGATTGATCAATAATATATCAATAAGAAGAATAAAATTTAAACAGCAGCATATAGAGCAGAGACAGGTGTGATCCAGTACAAAGTCTGTCAGAAGCGCATCCTGTCGTCTTACTATCATGGCGCTTGCTCTCTTCAGCAATCAGCTGCCTAATAATAATAATAATAATAATAATAATTTATTATTTATACCTCGCCCATCTGGCTGGGCTTCCCCAGCCACTTCTTCCAGCTGTTTTGGATCACAACTCGGCCATGGCGTTTG
This sequence comes from Podarcis pityusensis, assembly GCF_964106645.2. NCBI lineage: Eukaryota > Metazoa > Chordata > Lepidosauria > Squamata > Lacertidae > Podarcis > Podarcis pityusensis. Next base: position 52,597,711 of record NC_138038.1, on the reverse strand, counting down.
GAGGTGCCAATGTACCGTATTTTTTGCTCTATAAGACTCACTTTTTCCCTCCTAAAAAGTAAGGGGAAATGTGTGTGCGTCTTATGGAGCGAATGCAGGCTGCGCGGCTGTCCCAGAAGCCAGAACAGCAAGAGGGATCGCTGCGCAGTGCTCCCTCTTGCTGTTCTAGCTTCTGACTTAGCCCCTCTGTCCCTTCCCCCACCCACCGGAAAAGCCCCCAAGAGCCGCGCAGAGCGTCTGTGCGGCCCTTGGGGGCTTTTCCCCGAGGAGGGAGAAGGGCAGCCCACCAGTGAAGGGGAAAGCCTGCAAGGGCCACACACACGCTCCACGCGGCTCGTGAAAGGGAGCGCTGAGCAGAGCCTGGGATGCAGACATGCTCTGCTCAGCTCTCCCTTTAAATAATGTTTTTGCCCTTGCATTCTCCCTCTAAAAACTACTGTATTTTTTGCTCTATAAGACTCACTTTTTCCCTCCTAAAAAGTAAGGGGAAATGTGTGTGCGTCTTACGGAGCGAATGCAGGCTGCGCAGCTACCCCAGAAGCCAGAACAGCAAGAGGGATCGCTGCTTTCACTGCGCAGCGATCCCTCTTGCTGTTCTGGCTTCCGAGATTCAGAATATTTTTCTCCTTGCATTCCCCCTCTAAAAACTAGGTGCGTCTTATGGTCAGGTGCGTCTTATGGAGCGAAAAATACGGTGGTCCAAAACATCTGGCGGGGAGCTGATCTATCCGGATACCTGAGCTGGGGTGTGTCTGCAGAACATAAAACCCACCGACAATAAATCGCACCATCATAAATGAATAAATAAATTGTGTTACTTTACCGTTGGTTTTTCCTCTCCTCTCTCTGCAGGATTTCATGTTTTTTGAAAAGACGGGGGAAGTCGGACAGAGGAGTTCGGTGATCACAAGCTAGAACCTTCTCAAAACCAGGATTTCCTCGTTTCTCGATGGACCCTTTTCCCAGTTCTGACATGACAGCGGGGGAGCGGGTTGTGCGTTTGTGTGTGTGTGTGTGTTTGCATGTTTGTGCAAGGAAGAGCGACGGAACAGCGTCCCCGAGTTAGGCACACGGCCCCTCGCATTGTTCGAATCTACATGGAAGGAAAAACGAGGGGAAAATTTAAAACATACTAGGTTCCTGCTCTGTAGTGACTTGTTTCCATAATCTTCTTGAGGAAGATTTGAGCGGCCCAGGGTATTTCTTTCTGGCCGAGGCCCCCAACCCCACACCGATGGTTGTTACTCACAGAGTTCATAGACTTGTACGGTTTAAAGGGACACCCAAGGGTCATCCAGCCCAACCCCAAGTCCTCCTTCACGCGGCGCACTGTTAACCTGCGGAACTCATTGCCACAGGAAGCGGCGATGGCCGCTAACCTAGATGGCTTTAAAAAATGTTAGGCAAATTCACACAGCAATGCTTCTCCATACCTGTTTCTGAAGCCGCGCGAGGGGAGAGCGGCCTTTGCGGTCTGATCCTGCTTTGGGGCTTCTCATGGTGGGCGTCTGGTTGGCTGTGGTGAGACCAGGATTCTGGCTAGACAGATCTGACCCAGCAAGAGGCTTTTAGGTGCTTTTGATCTCTGGCGAAAGGTTTGGGCGTCTTGCGAAGGCCATGTGTGGGGCTGAATCGACGTTTTCTTTGGCAGGGTCTGGATTGGGACCAAAGCCTTCTGGCAGGCTGTGGTTTTTATCCCTGTGTTTTGAGGTGCCAAAAGTGATTGGGCCTTCAAGGGAGTAGTCCGTCCTTGGAACGCGAAGAGGTGGCTATTGCTACGGCTGTTGCTGCGCACAAGGTTTTCTGCCATTTTCCACGCACCGAGCCTTAAAATGTGGGGAGCAAGGCTTGGAGCCTCTCAGGTCTCTTCCATCAGGCCAGCATCTCATTTCTGCAACGGCAGAGAGCTGGATTTAATTAAGGTTGCTTACAGAGGCTGCGGGGTCAGGTTTCAAACTCCCGGCTGAGACAATAGGGAGGCGAGCGCAGGGACTAGAAGAGAAATGGGATGTTCCTTTCTGGAAACACAGAAACCAGCAACGACGCTCGGATTCGCGAAAAAACATTATCCGGCCTTTTTCAATAATGAAAGAGGCGATTTTGGGCGCGGGAGATTCCAGGCGTCACAATGATGAGCTGTAGCCAGGTCGTCAACATTCAATAAAAAGTTAAGAGCCCGCTGGGTTAGGATCCATCTGGATCAGCACCCCGTTCTCACCGCAGTCAACCGGATGCCCATTATGGGGAACCACCATCAGGATTTGAACACAAGACCTTTCCCCACCTGTGGATTCCAGCAACTGGTATTCGGGCGCATGGCTGCTTCTGACCTCGGAGGCATAGCCGTTGTGACCAGATAGCCTTCGCCTCCTCTGTGAGGGTTTCAGATCCTCTTTTAGAGTTGTCTGGGTTGGTGGCCGTCCCTGCAGGAGGGAGTTCCACAGTTGCTCCTGCGCGAGTTTTGCGTCCCATTTCTGAGACGCATGATGCGCAAGGTGAGCGAGGGCTGCAGTCCCGAATTCTGCTCCACTTCTGGTTGTTTTCGCTCAGTGTTTGGTTTTCGAAACTAGCCTTCGTTGGTTTAGGACAGGAGTCCCCAGCGTTCTTTAGACCCGAGGGCCCATTTGGAAAATTTAAAATATTGTGGGCGCCTCAAAATACGCATTGCGCAGTGGCGCAGTGTGCTCTGACTGAATGAGTGGGACAGAGCCTGAGTGTGTGTGTGTTTGTGTGTGAGAGAAAAAGAGAAATAGAGAGATGGAAGGAGAAAATGTCTTTAAGAAAACAGGCTTTGTTGTTGTGCCGTGAGAGAAAGTGCAAGGGAGTGTGGATGTTGGATCGTTCAGCTCCTGCCCAAACCTCCCTTGTACATTTTTTTCTTCGGGGGGGGGGGCTCGCTGTCAGAACTAGGCCCTCAGCCCCATTTAATCTCTTCTGGGCTTCTGCCAAAGCCTCTGGTCTCCAAACCGATATATCAAACCACTTCACAGATCTGCACACTGGTCATCCACGCCACATTGCCTTAACCACTAATCCCGGGAACGTCCCTGTCTATCCTTTTTTAAAAAATAAAAAAAGGAATGGGGGGTTGTTGTTGTCCCCCTCTAACATCGGGTTTGCAGCAGCACCTCCCCGTACGCCGAGAAAACCCAACGCTTGCATAATATCACTTAACGTTCTGTGTGTTTTTTATATATATATATTTAAATGTTTACACCTCTGGTGTCTTGCGGTGGGTTTGGGGCAGGGGGAATAGAGAGGAAATGGATGGGGGGTATTTTAGGCCCTCCTTGCCCCCCCCACTGCACCAAAAGAAAACAAAGAAGGTAAAAGTCGAAGCCTTTCGAGTCTCAAGTTGACAGCGGTGGCTCGCGAGGACAGAGGCTGCGAAGGAGCGGGAGGCGATTTGCACGATGTCGGGGGGTTGCACGTGACGAAATCCAGCCACCGCCAAGCTGTTAAAACTTCGGAGAGGTCAAGGCGAGCGGCAGGACAATTGACTGTTGGCCAAAGGAAACGGCTGGACAACTTGGCTCGCATCTCATCAACTGGGCCATGGTTGTCGTCTTTGGAGCTGGTGTTTAGCCGGACAGGTGAACGGGATTGTAGAAGGAGCGGTTCCTCCGGGGGGGTGGGGAGCTGCAAGAGAGGCGAGTGCCTTGTTTCCTTGACCACACCTTCTGTTCCTCCGCAGCAAACCAAAGAATAAATGTATGTAGTTGTTCTGCAGTCCTTTGTGTCGCCTTGTAACTTTTCTCCCGTCGCCTCGACCACTCTTCTCCTGACGCCCAGCAGAGTTCTTGGAATTGTAGATTTGGAAAGGGATCCCAAGGGTAATCCAGTATGCGGATGATACCCAGCTCTACCTCTGTTTCAAATCAGAACCAGTGAAGGTCCTGTGTGAGTGTCTGGAGGCGGTTGGAGGATGGATGGTGGCTAACAGATTGAGGTTGAATCCTGACAAGACAGAAGTACGGGAGGCGGGCAGGTGTGGAGGACTCCCTGGTCCTGAATGGGGTAACTGTGCCCCTGAAGGACCAGGTGCGCAGCCTGGGAGTCATTCTGGACTCACCGCTGTCCATGGAGGCGCAGGTCAGTTCTGTGTCCAGGGCAACTGTCTCCCAGCTCCATCTGGTACGCAGGATGAGACCCTCCCTGCCCACAGACTGTCTCGCCAGAGTGGTGCATGCTCTGGTTATCTCCCACTTGGACTACTGCAATGCGCTCTACGTGGGGCTACGTTTGAAGGTACCTCCATTCGGTCCCAGTATGTTTCCGAGCACAATTCAAAGTGTTGGTGCTGACCTTGAAAGCCCTAAACGGCCTCAAAGGCCCAGTAGACCTGAAGGAGCGTCTCCACCCCCATCGTTCTGCCCGGACACTGAGGTCCAGCTCTGAGGGCCTTCTGGTGATTCCCTACCTGCGAGAAGCCATGTTACAGGGAACCAGGCAGAGGGCCTTCTCGGTGGTGGCGCCCTCCCTGTGGAACGCCCTCCCAGCAGATGTCAAGGAAATAAACAGCTCTCTTATCTTTAAAAGACATCTGAAGGCAGCCCTGTTTTGGGAAGGTTTTAATATTTAATGCTGTATTGTTTTTCACACTCAATTGAGAGACGCCCAGAGTGGCTGGGGAAACTCAGCCAGATGGGCGGGGTATAAATAGATTATTATTATTACTGCTACTATTATTATTATTATCCAGCTAATTGTCTTAAACCTGGTTTGCGGGTCACCACAATGGAAGGTCTACGAATCTTTTCTTTCCTCCCCCAGTGGAATTTGTTATCATTACTGTTCATTTCAATTCCACACTGCTTTATATTTTAAAGAAAGAATATCAAAGCGGTTTACATCGAATGAAAGAGTGCAGAATAAAACAAATTCAAGCTTCGAAGAAAATATTCAGAGCCTTCTCTAAGGGACATTTTTGTTTCCCCATATTGATTTACCTACTTGATTTTATAGAGCTGCCCCAGAGCAGAAGGAGTCTAGGAAGGCAGTGGGGTGTAGTGGTTAGAGCGTCAGGCTGGAACTTGGGAAATCAGCACTGACCATATGGGTGAGGAGAAGAATGTAGTCGTCGTGGTTGGGGAAGAAACGCAAAGAGATTGCAGTGTGCTTCTGGGAGTACCACCTCCCAAAAGCTCAACTCTGCAGCTTCTGTGATGTTTTGTTATTGCTTTGGAAGTCTATTAGAAGAAGCATTGGAAGTGTTGATGGAAAAATTGATGCATCAATTTAACTCTGCTGCATTATATTAAGAACATAGCATCATAGAATCTTAGAGTTGCAATCTCCTTTCTCGTAACTGGAATCCATTGGTTCAAGTCCTACTCTAGAGCAGGAGAAAAGAAGCTTGCTCCACCTTCCAGGTGACGGCCCTTCAGATATTTGAAGATGGCTATCATCTCTCTTCTCATTCTCTTCTCCAGTCTAAACATCCCCAGCTCCTTCGACTGTTCCTCATCAGGCATGGTTCCCAGTCCCTTGATCATCTTGGTTGCCGTCTGCACACATTCCAGCTTGTAAGCATCCTCCTTAAACTCTGGTACCCAGAACTGGACACAGTACAGTGGTCCCTTGGTTCTCAAACACCTTGGGACTCAAACGCTGCAAAGCCGGAAGTAAATGTTCTGGTTTGCGAACTTTTTCCAGAAGCTGAACGTGCTCTGTATTGAGTGCTGCGCTTCCATTTTGAGTGTTACGCTGATGTCTGCCTGTTTTTGCTATTTATTTTGCGTTTTTGTGGCTGTGTGGAACCCAGTTCAGCTACTGATTGTGTGACTGCAGTACATTGTTTATTGCTTTCATTTGATGGATCGATGGTCTCGTTAGGGAGTAAGGTAAAGGTAAGGGGACCATGACCGTTAGGCCCAGTCGCAGACGACTCTAGGGTTGTGGCGCTCATCTCACTTTACTGGCCGAGGGAGCCGGCGTACAGCTTCCAGGTCATGTGGCCATCAGGACTAAGCCGCTTCTGGTGAACCAGAGCAGCGCACGGAAACGCCGTTTACCTTCCCGCCGGAGCAGTACCTCTTTATCTACTTGCACTTTGACGTGCTTTCGAACTGCTAGGTGGGCAGGAGCAGGGACCGAGCAACGGGAGCTCACCCCGTCGCAGGGATTCAAACCGCCGACCTTTTGATCGGCAAGTCCTAGGCTCTGTGGTTTAACCCACAATACCACCCTTGTCCCGTCATGTTAGGGAGTAAACTTCATGTTAAATTGCTGTTTTAGGGGTTGTTTTTAAAAGTCTGGAATGGATTAATCCGTTTTGCATTGCTTTCTATGGGAAAGCGCGCCTTGGTTTTGGAACCTTTTGGGTTTGGAACGGACGGAATGGATTAAGTTTGAAAACCAAGGTGCCACTGTATACAGGTGTGGTCTGGCCAAGGAAGAACAGAGCAGTACCAAAACCTCCCTTGGTCTGGACACGAGACTGCTGTTGATGCACTCAAGAATTGCAGTAGCCTTTTTTTGCTGCTGTATCACACTGTGGACTCGCATCAAGCTTGTGGCCTACTAAGACCTCAGGTTTTAAACATGTCCACACTGACTTGGTGCATGCATGCGTGGCGCTGCCCCCCCAAAAAAAAAACATTGGTAAAACACCCCCTCCTAAAAAAACAACTCCATATCAGTGTTTCTAAGTTGGATTTCTCATGAATCAAATAAATGCAGGTGCTCAAAGCAAAATAATAGCCCAGGGGTCATAGAATCATAGAATCATAGAGTTGGAAGAGACCACAAGGGCCATCGAGTCCAACCCCCTGCCAAGCAGGAAACACCATCAGAGCACTCCTGACATATGGTTGTCAAGCCTCTGCTTAAAGACCTCCAAAGAAGGAGACTCCACCACACTCCTTGGCAGCAAATTCCACTGTCAAACAGCTCTTACTGGCAGGAAGTTCTTCCTAATGTTTAGGTGGAATCTTCTTTCTTGTAGTTTGGATCCATTGCTCCGTGTCCGCTTCTCTGGAGCAGCAGAAAACAACCTTTCTCCCTCCTCTATGTGACTTCCTTTTATATATTTGAACATGGCTATCATATCACCCCTTAACCTCCTCTTCTCCAGGCTAAACATGCCCAGCTCCCTTAGCCGTTCCTCATAAGGCATCGTTTCCAGGCCTTTGACCATTTTGGTTGCCCTCCTCTGGACACGTTCCAGTTTGTCAGTGTCCTTCTTGAACTGTGGTGCCCAGAACTGGACACAGTACTCCAGGTGAGGTCTGACCAGAGCAGAATACAGTGGCACTATTACTTCCCTTGATCTAGATGCTATACTCCTATTGATGCAGCCCAGGGTCAGCAGCCTATTTCAGCCGTGAGCCAGTCCACCATCCCTCAGACCATGTAGGGGGCCGGACTATATTGGCGGGGGGGGATTAATGTATTTCTATGCCCCACAAATAACCCAGAGATGCATTTTAAATAAAAGGACACATTCTACTCAGGTAAAAACACGCTGATTCCCAGACTGCCCATGGACCAGATAGAGAAGGCGATTGGGCCGGATCCGGCCCCCGGGCCTTAGTTTGCCTACCCATGAACTGTCTGAGGTGTTCAGACCCCTTTCATTCCTGTCTCCCAATTAACCTCCGTCTCCAAGTGCTACCACCATGACATCACCACGGACTTCCCCCGGTGACATCACCACCCCAAGCAGCCTCAGCAACCCCCCCCCCCAAAATAAACCCTGTTGCACCATCACACACGAACTACCTGGGCGGAAATATTTACACAGTATCTCATTTATTCACTCATTTACACCATATTTACAAATGTGACACACACATTATACACCTTCAAGATAGACGGAAAAGTGTGGAGAGGGGGATATGTAATCTGATAACTGCTGTCTGTCGGACTCCTCTATCATTTTGGACTGGAAGGACGGATCCTCTGTTGGGTCTGCCCCTCCCTGCAAAAGCAGAACATTAGCAGCGCAGTCCAGATGGGTTTACTCAGAGGGAGAGGCCACGTGTAAGGAGAGAATTATCAGCCCAAAAGACAGCGAGGGGAAGCAGCAAGAAAGACTGTGTCGCTGCGGAACTTAAATTGCAGCGCCGCAAAGCACAGTGTAAGACATAAACAAAGCAATAAAAATACAATTAAAAACCGTACATCATCCAGAACAGTGCGTTGCGATTCCTACAAGAGGCAGAAAGGACGACTGAAGGCTTCGCTGAGGCCCTCAGCAATTTCCAAGTGGTCCGTAGGGAGAAGGGGAAGTTTGGGAACCACTGACGTAGAGGTAATATCTGTTGTGTTCGGGGAAATGTGCACATAGTTGCAAATTCAAATGCAGAGGGAAGGAGGGAGGAATTCGGATTTGATATCCAGCTTTATCACTACCCTAAGGAGTCTCATTTTGAATTATGGTGCTGGAGGAGACTCTTGAGAGTCCCATGGACTGCAGGAAGATCAAACCTCTCCATTCTGAAGGAAATCGGCCCTGAGTGCTCACTGGAAGGACAGATCCTGAAGCTGAGGCTCCAAGACTTTGGCCACATCTTGAGAAGAGAAGACTCCCTGGAAAAGACCCTGATGTTGGGAAAGATGGAGGGCACAAGGAGAAGGGGACGACAGAGGACGAGATGGTGGGACAGTGTTCTCGAAGCCACCAGCATGAGTTTGACGAAACTGCGGGAGGCAGTGGAAGACAGGAGTGCCTGGCGTGCTCTGGTCCAGGGGGTCACGAAGAGGCGGACACGACTAAACGACTAAACAATAATAACAACAACAAAAGAGTCTCAAAGCGGCGAACAATCTCCTTTCCGTTCCACCTCCAGCGCTGCTTGCTTTCTATAGGATTTTTATTTTTGCAGGGTTTGCAGTGATGCAGAACTCCAGGTCACGATGCAAGTTTAGCCTTCTCAGTGAGAGCAGAACCTTAAAAAAACGGGGTCCTTTAACACTAAAGGAACATTGGGTGGGGATCCTTTCACCTGCCTTTTCTTAGTGGACAAACAAGAGAGAGGGAGACAGAAAAGTCACAAACGCCTCTCTGCTGTGGGCGGAATTATAGACTTAAACAGAGTTGGAAGGGACCCGAGGGTCATCTAGTCCAACCCCGCCACAAAGTAGACAAAATGGATGAGTTAGAGCAGCCGTTCCCCAACATGGTTAGCTGACTTGCGCCAGGTCCAGCGTCATTCGGATGAGGCCAGTGGGGGAGCCCTAGCGGAGGTATTGTGATCTGGAGGCAAGGGGAGCAATTTTAGTTACTGAGAATAAATCACCTCACCCTTTGGGCTGATTGGGGCTGATTAATAGGGTGGGTCATTCTGGAGAAGGGGGAGTTGTTCTTTACGCTCCAAAGTTAAGTATTTAGGAACAGGAAGGTGCTTCAGTTTCAAGCAGGGCCATCTTAAACATATCCAGCACTGGTGCAAAGATCCCTCTATCGCCCCCTTTCCCAGAGTTGACCTTTCTTTAGGGCTGGAGGAGGCGGGCAGCGGCTGGAGGGCGGCTCCTCCGGCGGGGAAGAGGCGGAGGCTGGACGCGACGCTGGACACGGCACCACGGCAGGCAGCACACTGAGCAAACGGGCCTGCGCCAAGTGAGCGAGGGCGCATGCGCCACTCCTGATGGGTGTCGGCTCAGTTTTTTCCCTTTTAGCCTTCTGGTGCCCCGCAGAATTCTGCGCCTGCAGACTAAAAGGGGGAAAACCGAGCCGGCGGGAGCGGCACACGCACCCTCGCACGCTCAGCGCGCTCGTTCGGTGTTCCCCGGACCCTCGCCTGGCGCCCTCCAGAACGTGACGCCCTGGCGCCCCGCGCCACTAGCCTCTATGGGTAAGACGGGCCTGGTTTCAAGAGCACAGAGGGCAAGTTATGTGACACATGATGGAACTTCAACGAAATCTAAGCCAACGGGAAAGGAAACATTGGAGCACCCCAAAGCATTTGCACAGAAAATAGTAGATCTAACAAATTATTGTTGTCGTTTTTCTCCTTTCTCTTTCCGTATTTATTGGTTTTATCTGTACAGTCGTACCTCAGATCCCGAACGCCTTGTGACTCGGACGTTTTGGCTCCCAAATGCCGCAAACCCGGAAGTGGGTGTTCTGTTTTGCGAACGTTCTTTGGAACCAGAACGTCCGACGCAGCTTCCGATTGGCTGCAGGAGCTTCCTGCAGCCAATCGGAAGCTGCGCCTTGGTTTCGGAACATTTTGGAAGTCACACGGACTTCCGGAACGGATTCCGCTCGACTTCTGAGGTACGACTGTATTATTACTGCGACATCTGAGAAAGGGCCTAGGTGTGATCTTGCTGGCAGGCTTTCCAGTGGGGCAGCTGGTTGGCCACTGGGAGAACAGGATGATGAACTGGGTGGGCCATGGGTCGGATCCAGCAGGCCCTTCTAGGCCTCGCATAAAGGCCCCTTGCACTTCTGAGTTCTGCTGAGGGCACCAGGTTGGTGGAAGCCGCATGAGAGCCAGGGGGCAGGATGCCAGAGGTCTCGCAGAATCCCCCCAAAGCCCCACGGCGGGTCAGCGAAGATTCGCCACCTAAGGGAGATGTGTTGGCCTCGCTTTGTGTTTACGACAAGCTTTGCCGCTTGGAAGACGTCAAACGGAGGCGCCTTTTCGTTCTGTCTCTGAAGGATTTCACACACCCCCATCTTCCGCAAAACGCAGGTCAGGTCCGCAGGCCCCTGCTGAGCACATAGCGTGAGGCCATGGCCAGGTTCCAGCGGTGTTTCTCCAGGATCCACCGGCACTCTTCCCGGGAGTGAGAGCTCAGGTGGAAGAGCTGGTTCACCTGCGGAACAGAAGGAGACTGCGTCAGAGGGACCCGAGACGGGAAAGGGTTTCTGGGGGCAGCTATAAGAGATCGCCACACGTGTCCATTGGGCCGCTTCTGATCTGCAGAACTGACACTCGGCGCAAGGGGTTGGTGCATTGGTCTGCTAAGCAGAAGGTTGGTGGTTCGAACCCACCCAGGGATGGCTGTGAGCAGGATTTTCTTGCATGGCAGGGGGTTGGACTGGATGACCTTTGGTGTCCTACAATTCTATGAAATATCCGTTCCACATTTGCAAGAAATCGTCCTTATAGTGCACAACTTTGGAACTCCCTGCCTGTTGACACCAGGCAAGCGCCTTTGCTGTGCTCTTTCGGCACCTGCTAAAAACATTTTTGGTTCAAGAAAGCTTAGATGCTTAGAAAGTTTTAATATTTTTTTTAGCCTGTTGTTACTTTTAACCTTCCAACAGTCTTACAATGGTGCTCTTGATTTCCCTTAGTGATCACTTTGGTTCTTCTATCCTTTTCTCTACAATCAAGCAGCATATAAATTTCACAAAATAAATAAACGAACGGTAGAAGGAATGAATAATAGAAGGAACAAGAAAGGAGATTGCAACTCAAGAGCAGGAAGAATTTTCTGATAGTATGGAAGTGAGAGCTGGACCATCAAGAGTCATTTATGGACCTCATAGGTATCTCAAGCCATTTGCCCATGTTGCCCTGCAACCAGTCCATGCAGAATGTAGGCACCCTATATATAGAAAGGAGCAAACCAGGGATATTTTAGGGAGCAGGCGAGCAGGCGGGGCCCATGACTTATATCATTACAACTTTTTCAGCAGGGGGCCGGTCCACTGTCCCTCAGACCTTGTGGGGGGCCGGACTATATTTTGGGGGGAGGAAATGAACGAATTCCTATGCCCCACAAATAACCCAGAGATGCCTTTTAAATAAAAGGACACATTCTACTCATGTAAAAACAGGCCGATTCCCAGACCTTCTGTGGGCCGCATTGAGAAGGCGATTGGGCCGGATCCAGCCCCCGGGCCTTAGTTTGCCTACCCATGACTTACATCCTAGGAGCCTACAGAACACACAAACACTGTGGCTGTAGATAGGTTTGATTTGAATTGTTTTTTATCTTATATTTTGGAAATGTGCACCCAGTTTTTTCCCCCTTTAAATTTTTTTGGGGCCCCCAAGAGAGTGGGGCCCTAAGCTATAGCTTGTTTAGCTTATGCATAAATCCGGCACTGCTTGGGAAGCTGTGGACTCTCCTTCCTTGGAGGATTTTAAGCAGAGGCTGGGATGACCATCTATCACAGATGCTTTAGCTGAGATCCCTGCATCGCAGGGGGGTTGGACTAGATGACCGCTGGCTCCCTTCCAACTCTTCTAATTAAGATTTCTCTTCTTGTTTCAAAAATGACCTTCAGGGGTCGCTTCCAACTGTGATTCCACGATTCCAACTTGGCGGAAGGCACACGGTTTCAATTGCAAAAGGAGCACCAGAAGTCCCATGCTAGGCTTCTATTTCTTAGAAATGTTGCAGCGTTTGGAGGTTTTTAAGTGGAGAGGGACAGCGAGAAAGAGGAGACAGGAAAGAGGGATATAAAACTATGGCGAAAGTGGACACTTTTTCTCCCTCTCGGTGCCAGCCACTAAAACTGAACCTTGGAACGTTCAGGACGGAATGCAATTAAACTGTGGAACTCACTGCCACAAGAGGAAGTAACAACCACCAGCTTTGAGCAACAGGGACTCGGAAGCATGGCTGCAGAGACAGAGCGTAGTCCTCGTGTCCTCCATGAATCTGTCCAATCCTCTTTTAAAGCCGTCCTAGTTCGCGGCCGTCGTTGCTGCTTCCTGAGGCAGGGAGTTCCACAGTTGAACAATGCTCGGCCTGAAGACAGGCTCCCTTTTATCAGCCCTGATCCTTCCGACATTCAGCCTCGTTGGATGTTCCCCCGATGTAGTGATCAGATGGGATTGCTATGAGGAATTATGAAATATGCATCAAGCCATTTGTGTCCGCGATGAAAGCATGGCGTTGACTGGGTTTGATTCATTGACAATAGTTTCTGATCGAATCCCACAAGCCTCTGCACCTCTGCCTTTTGCTATTTCTCTACGCCTGACAGGTGTGTATAAGCATTCCAGGACACAGACCAGTTCCTGGTTGGTTCACCAGGCATCCTGGGCCATAAAGATGATAGTAGCTTCTTTGATGTAGCTATTGTTAGTTTTGTTAATCTTAGGGCCAGGAATAGAGTTCACAAAGAGATGGTAAATACTACCCATCCTTCCTCTCCTGTTTATTGCTGTTTATGACCTCCGGAGTTTCCTAAAAGCATTCCTCCTCGTTTCCTATTTTATTTACTCTGAATTGCATATGCATATGGACCATAAAGAAGGCTGATCGCCGAAGAATGGATGCTTTTGAATTCTGGTGCTGGAGGAGACTCTGGAGAGTCCCATGGACTGCAAGAAGATCAAACCTCTCCATTCTGAAGGAAATCAGCCCTGAGTGCTCACTGGAAGGACAGATCCTGAAGCGGAGGCTCCAAGACTTTGGCCACCTCATGAGAAGAGAAGACTCCCTGGAAAAGACCCTGATGTTGGGAAAGATGGAGGGCACAAGGAGAAGGGGACGACAGAGGACGAGATGGTGGGACAGTCTTCTCGGAGCTACTAGCATGAGTTTGACCAAACTGCGGGAGGCAGTGGAAGACAGGAGTGCCTGGCGTGCTCTGGTCCAGGGGGTCACGAAGAGGCGGACACGACTAAACGACTAAACAACAACAACATATGCATGCTCAAGTAGGAAATAGTAGTCTTTGTAGTTAACAGGATTTCTTCTGATCTAACTTTGTCCCACGTGGGGTTTTTTTTGAAATGCTCAGAGGAAATCTGATTGGTTCTTACGAACACTGCATAAAAAGTTCTTTTGTGAATAAAACGACCTGGGCCGAGGGGTGGAGAGGGAATTATTATACACACTCCTCCCAGAGTCTTGCTGGTCAAGCCTCGCGTGTGTTTTATTAATCAGAGTCCAATCCTTCCTTGCTTCCAAACGCAACACCCAGTTCTCATGTTACATCAGCTGTGCCTGCCGGGGTCTGATGGGGAATATTTGGGGAAGGCCGAGCGAGAGCCCCGTCTCTCCGTGGAATGGGGGCCAGGGCGCCTCTGGAGAACCGGACCTCTCACCTTTAGCAACTGGCTGGCTTTCTGAACATCCCAGCCGCTCGCCCTCAAGGCCTCATGGCATTCCTCCGTCGTGGTGCCGTGGACCTTGTCTTCTACCTGGGGAGGCAAACAGCCAGAGTCAAAGGCAAAATATTCCCAGGGCGACCTCTTACAATCTGGTGCGAGCAAGACGTCAGGGAGGGGAAAAGATTGGAATCCTAGACTTGTAGAGCTGGAGGGGAACCCTGAGGATCATCTAGTCCAACCCCCCCTGCAACGGAGGAATATTGAGCTGTCCCATATGGTGATTGAACCTGCAACCTTGGCGTTATCAGCAGCACGCCATAAGCAACTGAGCTATCCGGTGGTCCAATCATTGCCCCACCCGTTATTGGTTCCTGCAAGGGGTTGGGCTGGATGACCTTTGGGGGTCCCAGCGCTGTGATTCCGCGATTCCATGCATAGAATTCTATTACTCTTTCCTATGATCCATGGGGGGCTCCTAGTAAAGGTAAAGGTAAAGGTAAAGGTAAAGGTACCCCTGCCCGTACGGGCCAGTCGTGTCCGACTCTAGGGTTGCGTGCTCATCTCGCTCTAGAGGCCGTGAGCCGGCGCCATCCGAAGACACTTCCAGGTCACGTGGCCAGCGTGACGAAGCTGCTCTGGCGAGCCAGCGCAGCACAGGGAAACGCTGTTTACCTAGCGGTACCTATTTATCTATTTACCTATTGAGAGACGCGGATGGCGCTGTGGGTAAAACCTCAGTGCCTAGGACTTGCCGATCGTATGGTCGGCGGTTCGAATCCCCGTGGCGGGTTGAGCTCCCATCTTTCGGTCCCAGCTTCTGCCCACCCAGCAGTTCGAAAGGACCCCTAAGTGCAAGTAGATAAATAGGTACCGCTTTATAGCGGGAAGGTAAATGGCGTTTCCGTGTGCTGCGCTGGTGCTGGCTCGCCAGAGCAGCTTCGTCACGCTGGCCACGTGACCTGGAAGTGTCTCCGGACAGCGCTGGCCCCCGGCCTCTTAAGTGAGATGGGCGCACAACCCTAGAGTCGGACACGACTGGCCCGTACGGGCAGGGGTACCTTTACCTTTACCTTTACCTATTTATCTACTTGCACTTAGGGGTGCTTTCGAACTGCTAGGTGGGCAGGAGCTGGGACCGAACGACGGGAGCTCACCCCGCCGCGGGGATTCGAACCGCCGACCATACGATCGGCAAGTCCTAGGCACTGAGGTTTTACCCACAGCGCCACCCGTGTCCCTTATTTTTATTATTTTTTATATTTTTATTATTATTATTATTATTATTATTATTATTATTACTGCTACTATTATTTATTGTTATTGTTGTTATTATTAAATTGAATTTATTTACCACTGTATACCCAGGGGTCTCAGAATAAAATCAAGATATAAAACCACAAAATACAGAATAAAAATAAAAACAACCCCCCAATAGCCCCTCCCCCCACAAAAACACACTTTAAAAGGGCATAGGATGTAAATCAGATCAACCGTATTTATTTATTGTCCCTCCCATCTCCCAGAACTAAATGCGGCCATCGGCCTCAGCCAAAAGCAGTTTCTGGGATAGCTCATTCTCTCTCCCCCCCCCCCCCGCTTTTTAAAATTTTTATTTCAAAACCAAAAAAATTTACAAACATCAAATTCAAAATCCATATTCATTTTCTAACATAAGCCTATTACATAGATTACCTAAATTAAAATATATCTAATTGCTCTAGGCTTCCCTTTGCTATATGTAAATACAACGCAATAAACAAATTATATTATAAATGATATTCTAGGTTCCCATATACCCCCCACTCCCTTTCACCCATGTGTGATCCCAATATTTTACTTCTTCCATCTTGTTGTGTTGTTACAATTTAATAATTATTCAATTGATTCTGTTATTATTTCCTTGCTTACCCCTGCACGTTTTACACATTCTCTATCAATATTTCAATTCCGGAACCGTATTTTTTCACTCCATCCCACTCTCTAATTAGTCTCTGATTCGAGCGGCCTCTAATAATTGCCGCCCATTTTGCCATTTCTACAAACTCGCAGAGTTTGCTTTGCCATTCGAATAGTGATGGCATTCTCTCCCCCTTCCGGGGACAGCTCATTCGGTCAAGTACAGTCCTCTTAACCTCAGGGTCCTGGGTTCGAGTGCCGCACTGGGCAAAAGATTCCTGCATTGCAGGGGGGTTAGACTGGATGACCCTCGGGGACCCTTATAAACTCTACAGCTCTACCTCTCTTTCAAATCAGAACCAGTGAAAGCAGTGGAGGTCCTGTGTGAGAGTCTGGAGGCGGTTGGAGGATGGATGGCAGCTAATGGATTGAAGTTGAATCCTGACAAGACAGAAGTACTGTTTTTGGGGGACAGGAGGCGGGCAGGTGTGGGGGACTCCCTGGTCCTGAATGGGACAACTGTGCCCCTGAAGGACCAGGTGCGCAGCCTGGGAGTCATTTTGGACTCACCACTGTCCATGGAGGCGCAGGTCAGTTCTGTGTCCAGGGCAGCTGTTTACCAGCTCCATCTGGTACTCAGGATGAGACCCTCCCTGCCCGCAGACTGTCTGGCCAGAGTGGTGCATGCTCTGGTTATCTCCCGCTTGGACTACTGCAATGCGCTCTACGTGGGGCTGACTTTGAAGGTGACCCGGAAACTGCAACTAATCCAGAATGCGGCAGCCAGACTGGGGACTGGGAGCGGCTGCCGAGACCACATAACACAGGTCCTGAAAGACCTCCATTGGCTCCCAGTACGTTTCCGAGCACAATTCAAAGTGTTGGTGCTGACCTTGAAATCCCTAAACGCCCTCTGTCCTGTATACCTGAAGGAGCGTCTCCACCCCCATCGCTCTGCCCGGACCCTGAGGTCCAGTGCCAAGGGCCTTCTGGCGGTTCCCTCATTGCGAGAAGCAAAGCTACAGGGAACCAGGCAGAGGGCCTTCTCTGTGGTGCCACCCGCCCTGTGGAACGCCCTCCCATCAGATGTCAAAGAGAAAAACAACTACCTGACATTCAGAAGACATCTGAAGGCAGCCCTGTTCAGGGAAGTTTTTAATGTGTGACATCTTAGTGTATTTTTGGTCTTTGCGGAAGCCGCCCAGCGTGGCTGGGGAAACCCAGCCAGATGGGCGGGGTATAAATAATAAATTATTATTATTATTATTATTATTACATTTCTAGTACTCCCTGCTGCTGTCTTTGGCATCGTTTGGTCAAATCCGTGCCCTCACCTCCTTGATCTTCTTCTCAATCTCCGCCAGGGTTGGCCTCTGCCCGCCAGAAGGGCCTGGGGGCGGCGCCCCTTTGGGGGGTGGGGGTCTTGGCGGCCGTTGCTCCTTCTCCCTGGCCCCCGGAGGAGGGCCGTCGGGCTTGGGCAGGGCCCAGGAGGGCAGGGCTGGATTGGGCAGGCGGGACAAAGGCTTCCGACCCCGTGGCTCCAGCTGCTGCGCCGGAGGTCCTGGCAGATCGCTGAAACGGCGCTGTTGTGGAGGGACGTTAGGAGGGTCCGGTTTGAAGGCCGGCAGCTGGGTTTTTGTGCGCAGAACGCTGAAGTCCGAAAGAGACTCCAAGCTCTTGGAGAGACCTGGAAGGTGGAACAGAAAGAGGCAGGGGTGAGAGAAAGGTGACGTTACGTTGCATATTTTTTGGAGAGAATCGGGATTTATTTATTTTGAATTTGCATTTCATTTATTTGTTAACATTCTTATATTACATTGGTAAACATCACAGGACTGTAATATAATTTCCAAACATGTATACAAAAATTATCTACAAATTTTATATACCTAGAAAGAAAATGAAACAAAAAGAAAAAGGAAGAACGAAGAGAAAAAACAAAAAGAAATCCCCCCCCCCCAAATCATATACAGTGGTACCTCGGGTTACAGACGCTTCAGGTTACATACGCTTCAGGTTACAGACTCCGCTAACCCAGAAATAGTACCTCGGGTTACGAACTTTGCTTCAGGATGAGAACAGAAATCGCGCGGCAGCAGCAGGAGGCCTCATTAGCTAAAGTGGTGCTTCAGGTTAAGAACAGTTTCAGGTTAAGAATGGACCTCCAGAACAAATTAAGTACTTAACCCGAGGTACCAGTGTACATACCAACACACTAGACTTTCTGTCTATCCTGTTGTATATTCTTTTTTTTATACAAATGAATGTACTCTTATTATTGTACATTTCTTTACATTTTATCTAATACATTCCTATAATAATATGTGCTCTTAGTCTTATTTCTCAACTCAGTCTCACTTCAATCGGGAAGTAAGCCAGGGCTGGATTTAGGTTTGATGAGGCCCTGAGCTACTGAAGGTAATGGGGCCCTTTCTATGTCCAGCTGTCCTTCATCAACAACAAATTGCCGCTGGGTTTTTTGGGTTGAATATATGCTCTATGGTCATTTATGGACCTCATAATGGTATCTCAAGCCATTTGCCCATGTTGCCCTGCAACCAGTCCATGCAGAATGTAGGCACCCTATATATAGAAAGGAGCAAACCAGGCATATTTTAGGGAGCAGGCAGGGCCCATGACTGACATCTACGTGCCTATACAACACAAAACACTGTTGCTGTAGGTAGGTTTTATATGATTTGTTTTTTATCTTATATTTTGGAAATGTACATCTAGGTTTTTTTCCCTTTAAATTTTTTGGGGGCCCCCAAGAGAGTGGGGCCCTAAGCTATAGTTTGTTTAGCTTATACCTAAATCCGTCACTGAGCCCAGGGCCAGGACTCTTGAGTTCTATTGTTAAGTATACTTGGTTTAATTCACGCTGAAATGAGAAGTGGATTTAATGAAGATTTGACATGGGATAAGATCCAACCTCTCCATTCTGAAGGAAATCAGCCCTGAGTGCTCACTGGCAGGACAGATCCTGAAGCTGAGGCTCCAAGACTTTGGCCACCTCATGAGAAGAGAAGACTCCCTGGAAAAGACCCTGATGTTGGGAAAGATGGAGGGCACAAGGAGAAGGGGATGACAGAGGACGAGATGGTTGGACAGTGTTCTTGAAGCTACCAGCATGAGTTTGACCAAATTGCGGGAGGCAGTGGAAGGCAGGAGTGCCTGGCGTGCTCTGGTCCGGGGGGCCACGAAGAGGTGGACACAACTAAACGACTGAACAACAAGGATTGCTGTATTTCAAAGAAGTGGAAAAGTTGTTGAGCTATTTTTGGATCCTGGATACGTCCAGGAAAACCAGCCCTAACGTGGGAATATTCTGCTGGAACATTCCTAAATAGATCAATGATTAACTATTGAATGTTCCCTGTTTTGTTTGTTCCCTACTTTGAGTGGCAAATCTTGCAAGGGTGGTTTCTGGAATAGAAGCCGATGCCTAAGGGCCGAGGTGTCGTCGCTCCCCCCAATAAAATATTTGAGGGCCCCCCTCAAGATAATGGGCATTGCCATTTGAATGGTGCTCCAACAACTTCTGTCAGAGCGACTTAAGTTATTGGAACACATGATGATGATGATGATGATGATGATGATTATTATTATTATTATTATTATATTAGAGGCGGATGAAGCAGACACTCACGAGCCAACTGCAACAGCTTCTTGCCTCCAGCTCGATTCTGGGGATTAGAGTTAACCACCCGCGCTTTCGGTTTCTTCCTAGGGTAGAAAACAAACAACCCTCTAATTACATATATTTGAAACAATGATGATAATAATTGCACAGCTTTACTAATAGCTACTCCCCCAGCCGGCCTTCCGGCAAACGCGAAATCCTGAGCCGCCGATCCATTTGCACCCCTCCACCTGCAACTTTTAGAGCCTCATCTTCCTGCCGAAGCAGCTCAGAACATTTCCCTTTCTAAAAACATTGTTGCCAGGAGCTTATTGGTTTCAATTGCCAATTAATTGCTTCTTTTATTCCTTGCAAACTGCGTCGCAATGCAGTCGAAGGCGGTTGGGGCCAGTCTCACCTGCGACCACCAGGGGGCAGCGCATGTCCCTGCAGGGTCCCTGTGAATGACTCCCTCTGTGTGTGTGCGGGTGGCGCTGTGGTCTAAAACACCGAGCCTCTTGGGCTTGCCGATCAGAAGGTCGGCGGTTCGAATCCCCACGACGGGGTGAGTTCCCGTTGCTCGGTCCCTGCTCCTGCCAACCTAGCAGTTCGAAAGCACACCAGTGCAAGTACCGTATTTTTCGCTCTATAAGACACACTTTTCCCCCTCCTAAAAAGTAAGGGGAAATGTGTGTGCGTCTTATGGAGCGAATGCAGGCTGCGCCGCTATCCCAGAAGCCAGAACAGCAAGAGGGATTGCTGCTTTCACTGCGCAGCGATCCCTCTTGCTGTTCTGGCTTCTGAGATTCAGAATATTTTTTTTCTTGTTTTCCTCCTCCAAAAACTAGGTGCGTCTTATGGTCTGATGCGTCTTATAGAGCGAAAAACCGTTAGGTGCATCTTGTGGTCGGGTGCGTCTTATGGAGCAAAAAATACGGTAGGTAAATAGGAAGGTAAATAGCATTTCCATGCGCTCTGGTTTCCGTCACAGTGTTCCATTGTGCCAGAAGCGGTTTAGTCCTGCTGGCCACATGACCCAGAAAACTGTCTGCAGACAAACGCCGGCTCCCTTGGCCTGAAAGCGAGATGAGCGCCGCAACCCCAGAGTCGCCTTTGACTGGACTTAACCACCATGGGGTTCTTGACCTTTTTACATGCATGCACACATGTGCGCTAGAGTAAGGTTACCAGATTTTTTTCAATGAATCCGGGGACACTTTTCAATTTCAATGGATTTTGTCAGGGGTAAAGGTAAAAGTAAAGGGACCCCTGATCATTAGGTCCAGTCGTGACTGACTCTGGGGTTGCGGCGCTCATCTCGCTTTACTGGCCGAGGGAGCCGGCGTCCAGCTTCTGGGTCATGTGGCCAGCATGACTAAGCCGCTTCTGGCGAACCAGAGCAGCGCATGGAAACGCCGTTTACCTTCCCGGCAGAGCGGTACCTATTGATCTACTTGCACTTTGACGTGCTTTCGAACTGCTAGGTTGGCAGGAGCAGGGACTGAGCAACGGGAGCTCACCCCGTCATTGCGGGGATTCGAACTGCCAACCTTCTGATCAGCAAGTCCTAGGCTCTGTGGTTTAACCCACAGCGCCACCCGCGTCCCCATTTGTCAGGGGACTATTTTGTAAATCTGGGGACTGTCCCCGGGAAACGGGGACGTCTGGTAACCTCACGCTAGAGAAGACCGTTCCCCATGCCCACCCCCCTCATCACGACGACGTACTCCTCTATCCGGTCCGGAGCCCCCCATCCGCACTCGGGGTCAATGTCCCCATGACCCAGGTGCACGAAGGAGCTTCGGATGGGGAGGCTGATCTGCGGCGTGCCAGCAGGGGGCGCTTCGTCCTCTGGCTTTGCTATGGACGACGGGAAGATCCCCACCCTCAGGGTCCGCCTGTTCTGGCCTCGCCACGTCGAGGAATCGGGGCTGGAAGAGAGAGAGGGTGTGGGTCAGAGAGATCAATCCCTGCCCCACCTGATGCTTCACCAACCACTGCAGAACATGAGTCCACAGAATCAGGCCAATGGCCCACCGAACCTCGCCTCCTTTTCTCACAGTGGCCAACCAGGTGCCCAAATGGGAAACCTGCAAGCAGGATTCGAACTCAAAAGCCACTCTCCTTTCCTGCAGTTTCCAGTGTTACGGAAATTATGGGGGGGCCCCACATTTTTAAAGTTGTTAAATGTTACAAATATTATGTCTGAATGTATCCTTTCAACTTGACAGCTCAGGGAAGTTACCTAGCTTTAATAATAATAATAATAATAATAATAATAATAATAATATGTTATTTATACTCCGCCCATCTGGCTGGGTTTCCCCAGCCACTCTGGGCGCAAAACACTAAAATTCAATAACCTATTAAACATTAAAAGCTTCCCTAAACAGGGCTGCCTTTAGGTGTCTTCTAAAAGTTTGGTAGTTGTTGTTCTCTTTGACATCTGGTGGGAGGGCGTTCCACAGGGAGGGCGCCACCACCGAGAAGGCCCTCTGCCTGGTTCCCTGTAACCTCACTTCTCGCAATGAGGGAACCGCCAGAAGGCCCTTGGAGCTGGACCTCAGTGTCTGGGCAGAACGATGGGGGTGGAGACGCTCCTTCAGGTATACTGGGCCTTTGAGGCCGTTTAGGGCTTTAAAGGTCAGCACCAACACTTTGAATTGTGCTTGGAAACGTACTAATATAAATATAAAATAATATAAAATCAACTCCTTTGCCACTTTCCTCCATTCCAAAGCTATTTCCCCCTTGAAAGGGACTCCAGGAAGTTCCCAGGGGTGACAATTGCTGAGCTGATTGTTGGCCAAGGAAAGCCTAATCCCATCACCGGACTTGCCAAGGGGTCCAGACATGCAAAGGAAGTTCTCTTGGACTTTGGGTGGTGGGACTTCAGAGGTGTTTGCCTCTGCTCATCTTATACCTGGGTCTTGCCCTGACATGTCTGCTTCTGCCAATCTTGCACCAAGGACTTGTCTGGACATGTTTGCCAAGGTTAAACTAGTGTAACCCCTGTCTACCCCTCCCCTTTTGTGACAGGTCAGTGATGTGGCAATGATGCTGTACGAACTGTATTCTGGGATATGGCGGGAAAGTTTTAAAAGTCTTTGTCACCCCATCCTCGGGGTTCAAAATTCCTCGGCAATTTGGGAATCTTTTTGCCCAACATGAAGCTCGAACCCACGACCCTGAGATTAGGAGTCTCACGCTCGACCAACTGCGCTCCTCCAGCACCCCAACATTCAGGTTCACAAGAGAGGGAGAAAAATATTTCTCTGCCCACTTTATCCAGGCTGTGTGTAATAATAATAATAATAATAATAATAATAATAATAATGTTGTTTTGTGTTTTTAATATTAGATTGGGAACTGCCCAGAGTGTCTGGGGAAACTCAGCCAGATGGGGGGGGTATTATTATTATTATTAATTATTATTATTATTTTATTTATTTATTTATTTATTTATTTATTTATACCCCACCCATTTGGCTGGGTTTCTCCAGACACTCTGGGTGGCTCCCAACAGAATATTAAAAACACGATTGAACATCAAACATTAAACGTCAAACATAATAGCCTCTCTTGATGGATGGAGAGAAAAAGAGAGAGAAAGAAAGAAAGGGAGAGATGGGGAGAAGGAAGGGAGGGAGGGAGAAGCCAATAGCAATAAAGCTTATATAGAGAACGAAAGGGTCAACGAAGGGAGATAACTGCCAGAGGGAGGTACAGACTGAGGACTAGATACTTGGAAAATCAACAATACGAAAGCCAGGTCATGACACAAGGAGGGAATTGCTTCCAAAGGGGACCCAGGCGTCCTGGACTCACCTGCCTTCGATCACCGTGATGCCATCGTTTGCCTCCAGACGCAGCCAGCCGGGTTCGTTCAGATCCTGGGACGCCTTCACTTCCTTGGGACGGAGCTGCGTTGGAGGGAGAGACAGGATGGTGGAGACGATGCCCAGGGGACCCTGAGGGTTATCTAGCCTAACCCCCAGCAATGCAGGGATCTTTTGCCAAGCACAGGACTCGAACCCACAACCCTGAGATTCAGATGCTCTGCCCCCCGCCACCCCCTTGCCTCTTAGTGCCCCCCCCAGCCAGGTAATTCCACGGCCCCAGGGGGGGCTGTTGCCCATTTTGGGACCCATGGGACGGTCACCTCCAGGCTTGACTACTGTAATTTGCTCTACGCGGGGCTGCCCTTGAAGCTGACCCAGAAACTCCAGCGGGTGCAGGATGCTGCGAGGCTCCTCACGGGGTCTCTTCCATGGGAGCATATTCACCCAGTGCTTTTCAAGCTACACTGGCTCCCGGTGGAGTACAGGGTCAGGTTCAAGGTGCTGGTTTTGACCTTTAAAGCCCTTCACGGCCTAGGACCCTCGTACCTACGGGACCTCCTCTCCTGGTATGCCCCGCAGAGGACCTTAAGGCCCATGAATAATACAGTGGTGCCCCGCAAGACGAATGCCTCGCAAGACGAAAAACTCGCTAGACGAAAGGGTTTTGCGTTTTTTGAGCTGCTTCGCAAGACAAATTTCCCTATGGGCTTGCTTCGCAAGACGTAAAACGAAAATGTCTTGCAAGTTTGTTTCCTTTTTCTTAACACCGTTAATACAGTTGCGACTTGACTTCGAGGAGCAACTCATAGAACACGGTGTGGTAGCCTTTTTTGAGGTTTTTGAAGACTTTGGTGATTTTGAAGCTTTTCCAAAACTTCTTTTGCAGCCATTTGGTAAGTTAAACTTTTAAAACTTTTTTGGGGGTTTTTGGATTTTGGGTTGGGGTGTTTGGAATTCAAGGACTTGGTGTTGGGGAGGGGTTTGCAAGAATCTGGAAGCTTGTGTGTTTTTTTTCTGCATTTTTATGATTTTCTGTGACCATTGGGCCACTCTGCTGTTTTTTTTTAAAAAATCTGGATTTGAATTTCTGTGTGGTGGGTGGCTGGGGGAACAGTTGAGGAGGGGTTTGCAAGAATCTGGAAGCTTGTGTGGTTTTTTCTGCATTTTTATGATTTTTATTGTTCCTTCAATTTTTGAATTTATTGTTCCTTCAATTTTTGAAATGCTCTTTACAGTATGTGTGACTTTAAAGAGCACTTAATAAACTCTTGTTGTACCAAATTTGGCTTTGTTTGGACTTTTTTTTGACCATAGGAACGCATTAATTGAATTTCAATGCATTCCTATGGGATTTCGTGCTTCGCAAGACGAAAAATTCGCTAGACGAAAAAACTCGCGGAACGAATTAATTTCGTCTTGCGAGGCACCACTGTAACCATAGTTTAGAAGGCCCTAAGGAAGTCAGATTATCCTCCAGCAGGGCCAGGGCCTTCTCAGTGGTGGCTCCGACCTGGTGGAATGCTCTCTCCCATGAGACCAGGGCCCTGCAGGATTTAACTTCCTTCCACAGGGCCTGTAAGACAGAGCTATTCCACCTGGCCTTTAATTTGAATTCAGCCTGATCTTTTATTCCCCTTCCTCCCCTCCCCCTCCCCTTTTTATGAAGATTACCTGCTCTGGGATCCCACAGCTAATTCTCCCCTGGTCTCCTCACTGGCCCAAATAGGACTAATTCAGCCAGCTAGCCCTGGTGATCATTTAATGTTTATCAGATGGATTTCCCCCCGAAGTTGATTTTTGAATTCTGAATTTATTGTTATTCATGTTTTATACTGTATTTTATGCTGTTTTTGTTGTTGCATCAATTAAGTGTTTTAAATTTGTTGTTAGCCGCACTGAGACTGGTTTTCTGAACTGGGAAGGGCGGGGTATAAATAAAAAATTATTATAATTATTATTATTAAAGCCTCATTTTTAATGGTAGAAAATCGCACCCAGGTGAGCCCAGCCGCCGACGGTTTCCCTTCTCTCACCTCTTGCAGAAGGCTGACAATCTCCCGGAAGCGGGGTCTGTCTTCGGGGTTGTGGGCCCAACATTTCATCGCCAGGGCATGGATTTCTCGGGGGCAGTCGTCGGGGCGTTCCAACCGACGGCCTTCCCTGTCAATCTTCATCATGATCTGGTCGGGGAGGAATGGATGGAAAACGACAGCATTTAGGTCGCCGTTTCTCTACATTTGCACCAGACGTAAAACTTCCATTAAAAGCACTCAAAAGTTATGTTTCATAGCCAGGAAGCAGAAAATTATAATACTCACATCTCACAGAGGGAACGACGGTATAAAAACATAAAAAAACCACACAGTCAAATCGTAAAGAACTCTAAAACAAGTTATAAAGAAAAAAACTTTTATCTAAAATGTACAATCTGTTATAAGATTGGGAAACAAAAGACGAGCTTGTCAAAGGCTGTATGACACACTGGGCAATAGATATAGCTAGTGACTTTTTCCCTAAAAAATGTTTAGGGGTACTCTCATTTTGACTCAAGAAAATCACCATTTTATAGTTCAAAAAGGGGAAATGTCAATGGACAAAAGTACAAAGATTCACAAAATGTTTAGGGGTATGCGTACTACTGCGTCCCCCCAGAAAAAAAACCACTGGATATAGGGCATACTATAGATTTTAATCTCTGGGATGCATTCAAACCATCTACACTTTCAAGATCATCCACCGGGCTTGTTTCTTGGCCTTTAAAATTAAAAATACAAACATTTGGACCTCTGTCTTGCTACAGTCACACACATTTATAAAAATCAGCATTTCTCTACATGCACGGTCTCAGAGTCTTGTGACGCCGCGAAGCCTGCAGATTTGTTGCAGCGGCGTCTTTTGCGAGCCACAGTCCACATCATTGAATGCGGAAGCTGTTATCTTGCAGCAGTGTGTGTCTCTTTTCTGCCTATCAAAATAAGAACTGGTGGCATGCTAGCTCATAGGAGGTGGAGCACCAAACATCTGGCGGGGACCAGGTTGGGAAAAGGCTGTGGTGATTCATCGTGCAGGCGACTAAAAACCTCGGACGTTAGATTCCTGTTAAGAAAATCTGGGAGCCGCTCAGAATACTTGAACCCTCCTGCGTTGCATGGGGTTGGGCTAGATGACCGCGTGGGATCCCTTTTAACTCATGGCGGCGGCGAAGGATCCATAGACAGATGTCTCATGTCAAGGAGTTAGGTGTCATCGTTTTGTTGTTGTTGTTTAGTCGTGTCCCTCCTTAACCTCATTCTTCGCCAGTGACTCCCAGACTTGTGCAGACAATCGGGGTCAAGAGATTATTGTGACCCCAGGTGCCCTCTTGTAATTCAAGTCTCATTCATCTGTGAACTTTTGCAATAGAGCCTCGGGGAAGACCCAGTTTCTTTAACCACACACCCCGTCACGCGTGACATAAGCAATGTTAGGATAAGTGCAGTGGCCTAATTTACAGGGTGGGGTTTGATTCTTTATAACATTTTGGAGAAGGTGGGTAGAGGAATATTTTTCTCTCTTTCTTGCAACGCTAAAACTCACAGACATTCAAGAAGCCGAATGCTGGAAGATTCAGGAAGGAGAAAATAAAGTTAAACTATGGAACTCCCTCCCACTTGATGCAGGGACGGCTGCACACAGAGGATTAGACAAAGTCATGCTTTGCCTCCACAGCTAGATTCAATAATGCCTCTGGATAGCAGCTGCTGGGAGCCACAGGAGGGAGAGGGATCTTGCGTTCAAATCCTGATTGCGGGTTTCCCGTCATGCGCACCTGGTTGTTCCCTGCGAGGACAGGAGGCGGTTTGTGTCCAGAGATTCTTACAACACAATTCAAAGTGTTGGTGCTGACCTTCAAAGCCCTAAACGGCCTCAAAGGCCCAGTAGACCTGAAGGAGCGTCTCCACCCCCATTGTTCTGCCCGGACACTGAGGCCCAGCGCCGAGGGCCTTCTGGCAGTTCCCTCCCTGCGAGAAGCCAAGTTACAGGGAACCAGGCAGAGGGCCTTCTCGGTGGTGGCGCCCACCCTGTGGAACGCCCTCCCACCAGATGTCAAGGAAATAAACAGCTATCTGACTTTTAGAAGACATCTGAAGGCAGCCCTGTTTGGGGAAGCTTTCAGTGTTTGATGTTTTATCGTGTTTTTAATATATTCTGTTGGAAGCCACCCAGAGCAGCTGGGGAAACCCAGCCAGATGGGCGAGGTATAAATAATACCTTCCCTCCTTCTTTCTTTCTTTCTTTCTTTCCTTCCTTCCTTCCTTCCTTCCTTCCTTCCTTCCTTCCTTCCTTTCTCACACGTCCTTCCTAAGGAGCTTGGGGAAAAAGATTTACCAGAAAATAGATATACCACAGAAAAGCAAAAGCGTTTTTAAAACAAATCAAAATATTCCGAAAACAATTACAGTTAAAAAAATTCTAAAAACAGTACAGTGGTACCTCGGTTTACAAACTTAATCCGTTCCGGAAGTCCGTTCTTAAACCAAAACCATTATTATTATTATTATTATTATTATTATTATTATTATTATTACCTGCCGTCCGGAATATCCCATCCAAGGTTCTTCGCAGTAGGAGAACATTTCCCAGAGGGTGACGCCGAACATCCACACATCGGAGGCACTGGTGAAGACCCCCATGCGCAAACTCTCTGGGGCGCACCTGAGGAGGCGGAGGAGGGGAGGGAGAGCCAATCAGAACAACCCCGTAGCAAAGTGCAGGCAGAGCGGTGCAGTGGTTAGAGCACAGGACTGGGACCTGGGTTCGAATTGCATTCTGAAAACGTTCTATTTTTGAAAGAAAGAACTGTTGTGGGAACGTGGCACAGATCCCCCTGCCCCAGGGTGGGGATATATATATATATATATTGCAGGGTGGGTTCAAAAACTCCTACCAGGCGAAAGGGATGCGCCGGTGCGCGGACATGATGTAGCGGTCGCTCTTGCTGGACAGCGGCCTCATGAGCCCAAAGTCGCCGATCTTGACCGTCTCCTCGGAGGCCAGGAGGATGTTGCGAGCGGCCAGGTCGCGGTGGACAAAGAGCTTGGATTCGAGGTAAGACATTCCTTGGGCAACTTGCAGGGCGTAGCTCCAGAGCTGGTGGAGAGGGAAGGGGGGCCGGAGACGGTCGTAGAGGGCGCCCAGGGGGGCCAGCTCAGTCACCTGAGGGGAGGCAGAGAGGCAGGGCTGGATTAAAAGGAGCCCACCGCGTTGTAAGGGGACCCCCCAGCGGCCATCTAGACCAACCCTCTGCAACGCGGGAACTGTGGGATGTGATACATAAGGAGCAGTCAAGTACAACATTCCTTGTTTTCCTAGAGTGGACATGCAGAGGAAAACTCCGTTTCCTTATGCATTCCCTCCAGCCGCAAAAAGTCATTCTGGACTCTATTAGCCCCCCCCCCTTTTAAAAAAAACCCACCTTCCAAGATAACCTAAGAGAGTCCGGGCACCACCCTACATTCTGTGCACCCAGAAAGAGGACCCAGGAGTCCTGCGACCTTTGCGGGGTAAGGAGGTCGCTATGAAGTCTATGAATGACAAACCTAGACAGCATCTTAAAAAGCAGAAACATCACTTTGCCAACAAAGGTCCGTATAGTTAAAGCTCTGGTTTTCCCAGTCGTGATGTACGGAAGTGAGAGCTGGACCATAAAGAAGGTTGATCACCGAAGGATGGATGCTTTTGAATTCTGGTGCTGGAGGAGACTCTGGAGAGTCCCATGGACTGCAAGAAGATCAGACCTCTCCATTCTGAAGGAAATCAGCCCTGAGTGCTCACTGGAAGGACAGATCCTGAAGCTGAGGCTCCAAGACTTTGGCCACCTCATGAGAAGAGAAGACTCCCTGGAAAAGACCCTGATGTTGGGAAAGATGGAGGGCACAAGGAGAAGGGGACGACAGAGGACGAGATGGTGGGACAGTGTTCTCGAAGCTACCAGCATGAGCTTGACCAAACTGCGGGAGGCAGTGGAAGACAGGAGGGCCTGGCGTGCTCTGGTCCATGGGGTCACGAAGAGGCGGACACGACTAAGCGACTAAACAACAACAACAAGAAGTCTGAAATCTTTACCATTTTGAGGGGCTGAGTTAGGACCACCCCATGGAGGCGAAGAAGGTTTGGGTGGTTCAGGCAGCACATGGCGTTGACCTCGTTGAGGAAATCGATCAGGGCGCCCGGGTCGCAGGAGACGTCGGAGCGCAGGGATTTGACGGCGACAGGTTTCTGGGGAAGGGGAAAAAGAGGTCAGATCAAAGAATCGCCCAGTAGAAACCAGTAGAGTTCTGGTCGCCTCGCCTGAAAGAGGATTTTTTTGAATTTTAATCCACCCCTGTGATCGTCGGATGAAAGGTGATACAGTGTTACCTTGGTTCCCAAATGCCAAAAACCCAGAAGGAAGTGTTCCGGTTTTCGAACGTGTTTCGGAAGCTGAATATCTGATGTGGATGTCCACTATCGTTTCCGGGGTGCCTGCGCCAATCAGAAGCCGCGCCTTGGTTTTTGAAAGTTTCAGAAGTCGAACGGACTTCTGGGTTAAGTTTGGCGCTTTTGTTTTTGCTATTTATTTCACGTTTTTGTGGCTTTTTCGGTTCATTTGTTTTTTGTGACTGTGTGGAACACAGTTCAGCTTCTGATTGATTGATTGATTGATTGATTGTGTGACTGCGGAAATGGATTAAAAAAACCCCATTCAAACAATGACTATCATCAGTGCAGGTAAGAAAAAAAATAATTTTTTATCATCTGCAATACTGTCTTATTTATTTTATAGTACAGTACATTGATTATTGCGTTCATTTTATGGATCAATGAGCTCGTTAGATAGTAAAATTCATGTTAAATTGCTGTTTTTTAAGGGGTTGTTTTTAAAAGTCTGGAACAGATTAATCCCTTTTGCGTTACTTTCTGTAGGAAAGTGTGCCTTGGTTTTGGAACATGCTTTGGTTTTGGAACAGACTTCCGGAACGGATCAAGTTTGAGAACCAAGGCACCATTAATAAATATAACAACAGCAACAACATACTAGAGTTTGGAAAGGGTTTGGGAAAGGGCAACCAAAAAGAGACAGAGTGGAAATTTACCGCATTATGCATGGCAAGAGGATAGGGGGATGTTTTGCTCCCTCCCTCGTAACCCTAGGACACGCAGTGAAAAGATTCAGGGTGGATAAAAGGAAGTCCTTCTTTGAGCATAAACTGTGGAACTACCCACCACAAGAGGCAGCAACGGCCAGGAACGCGGGTGGCTTTAAAAGAGGTTTTGGCAAATTCACGGAGGAGGAGAGGCTGCTATCAATGGTTTCGTGACACCCAGAGCTCTTTCCTGCCATTTTTGACCAGGGTCTGATATTGCGCGGTAGACTGCTACTAGAACTGGAGGCTCCACTAAGCCGTCTATTAACTGACAGCTATTGGGTGGGTGAAGGGGATGCGAGTGGCGCTGTGGGTTAAACCACAGAGCCTAGGACTTGCCGATAAGAAGGTCAGCGGTTCGAATCCCCGTGACGGGGTGAGCTCCCGTTGCTCGGTCCCTGCTCCTGCCAACCTAGCAGTTCAAAAGCTCATCGAAGTACAAGTAGATAAATAGGTACCACTCCGGCGGGAAGGTAAACGGCGTTTCCGTGCGCTGCTCTGGTTCTCCAGAAGTGGCTTGGTCCTGCTGGCCACATGAC
The DNA here is from genome assembly GCF_964106645.2 of Podarcis pityusensis. NCBI lineage: Eukaryota > Metazoa > Chordata > Lepidosauria > Squamata > Lacertidae > Podarcis > Podarcis pityusensis. The sequence goes on along the minus strand of NC_138038.1, from coordinate 52,566,676 downwards.
CCGGAAGCTGGACGCCGGCTCCCTCGGCTGGTAAAGCGAGATGAGCGCCGCAACCCCAGAGTCGTTGGCGGCTGGACCTAATGGTCAGGGGTCCCTTTACCTTTACCTATTGGGTGGGTAGAAAAGGAAGGATTCTGACCATGTTGGGTCAGGCCAAAGGTCTTTCTATCTGGCATCTCTGATGCTTCACATGGCCAGGCTTGGGCCTGGGTTCGAAATCCCCACTCAGCCATGAAGCTTGCACAGGCAAATCGCAACCTCTCATGCATCCCTGCCCAACAGGGTTGTCGCGAGGATGGAATGGGCTTGCCTGGGGTTTCCTCTGGAGGAAAGGCAGGATATAATGTAACGGTAAAGGTAAAGGTAAAGGTAAAGGGACCCCTGACCATGAGGTCCAGTCGTGGCCGACTCTGGGGTTGCGACGCTCATATCGCTTTATTGGCCGAGGGAGCCGGCGTACAGCTGCCGGGTCATGTGTCCAGCAGGACTAAGCCGCTTCTGGCAAACCAGAGCAGCGCACGGAAACGCCGTTTACCTTCCCGCCGGAGTGGTACCTATTTATCTACTTGCACTTTGACGTGCTTTCGAACTGCTAGGTTGGCAGGAGCAGGGACCGAGCAACGGGAGCTCACCCCGTCAGGGGGATTCAAACCAGCAACCTTCTGATCAGCAAGTCCTAGGCTCTGTGGTTTAACCCACAGAGCCACCTTCGTCCCAAACGTAACGCTAGACGACCTTAAATTGTCCATTTTTTGTGGTGGGCAGAAAAGCCCAGAGGAGAAGCAAGAGGAAGAGAGAAAGGGGTGGGATAGAAAGAGAGGGGGGGAAGAGTGGCCCCTCCTTTGGGTTGTGGCCCCACCCACTCCTTGAAAGCGGCCCCCAATAGATGGGATGTGGCCCTCGAAAGGTTGCCCCACCCCTGAAATAAACAAAGAAACAGCCCAGCAGCGACGGCTCGGCTCAGATGCAACTGGGAACATCCCAGGTCCAGAGGGCGGCTGTCCAACAGGTAGAGAAGCAAAGGAACCGGAGTCGGGGGGATGAAAACGTACCACTCCCCCGCCGGGCGTGCTCCACTCGGCGCGATGCACAACCCCAAAGCAGCCGTCGCCCAGCCGCTCCCGGATCCGCAGGTCCCACTCGCTGATCAGGCATTTGAGAGAGGCGTCGGCGTCGGCCCGGGGGGTTGGGCAGGGCTGGGCTGGGCTGGGGGCTTCGTCGCTCTCAGGGATCCGTGTCCCGGTGAACATCTACGTCAGAAATAAGAAAGGGAATTACCAACAGCGGAAGAATGGCAGGTGAAGGTGATGGACGATGTGGAAACTGGCAAAGCCGACGGGCAAAATCCGAAACCAGAGCGACCAAACATTTAAACGAGAATGGAGTAAATTTATTCAATATTTAGACCATCACTGTAAACATATAAAGACACTTTTCAGAGAGAATGGAGTAAATTTATTCCATATTTAGAGCATTACTGTAAACATATAAAGACACTTTTCAGAGAGAATGGAGTAAATTTATTCCATATTTAGCGTAGCTGTCAACATTTCCCCTTTTTAAAAGGGAAATTCCCTTATTCCAAATAGGATTCCTCACACAAAAAAGGAAAAGTTGACTGCTATGATATTTAGACAATCGCTGTAAACATATAAAGACACTAGCAGGACTGAGATAAAAATCACAACGTATAAATCAGGGGTGCCCAAACTTTTTTGAAGAGGGCCAGATTTGATGAAGTGAGCATGCATGAGGGCCGACCAAAGTTGTTGAGCTTTTATTAGGATTGAAGTTGTTTAGCATTTTTTTTTACAATTTTACAATTGAAGTTGTTGATCTTTTCTTAGGATTTTACCCCAGGACATATAAAACCACTGGGGTGGATTAAAACGAACAGCAGGCTGGTTTAGGCTCCCGAGATGAACTTTGGACATGCCTGGTTTAAAAGAAGGAACTTTCTATTTGTGCTTCAAGTTTTACACACTTTAAGATATATGTAGAATCGAGATGTATGAAATGGGTGGATATAATATGCGTTTTACAAAAACCAGGAGACGGGCGGAGGGAAGTCGAGAGCTCGGTAGAGCATAAATTTTATAAAAGGTGTTATGATGTTATTATATATATATATATATATATATATATATATATGAAAGAAATAAGAAAGGGCAGCGGGGAAAAGCTTTATAAACTTCCGTCCCAGGAGAGCTGAAAGCTTTAAAATCCCTAGCCCCCCCCCCCCCCGGATGGCCAAAGCATCCGAAAAGACCCTAGTTCAGTCCTCACAATATTGTGTGGGTCATTTACTGAGCAATAAATTCGCAGGACCAAATAGGTCCACGCAACCTTTCCACTCCATTCCTCTCTTCTTCTTCTTCTTTTCAAGTTTTTGTGTATTTTTATTTTGCGCTTCCCAACTTCGTACATTTCACTGATTTTAAACATTTCTCATGGTAGCATGAGACTCTAAAATTATGGTTACCAGACGTCCCGTTTCCTAGGGACAGTCCCCGGATTTGCAAATCTGCCCCCGAGCAAAATCCGTCCCCAGATTTCATTCAATGTCCCCGGATGTATATTTTAAGTGTTGTAGATTTATTAGTAGGGAATGAATGTTGCAAGATGGGTTTAACGAACACAAGACACATCATCTGGGGACTTCCGGCGAGGCAAAATGGCGGGCGCCACGGCAGCGGGCAGCCAGAGCCAACTGCGCTACCAGGCTGGCTCCGGGCTGCTGAGACTGCCAATCTTGATCAGTTCTATAAACGCTGTAGAAAATATGCTCTGGATCAGTGCTCATATAGTCATCATTGATCATTGATCCATAAAATGAACGCAATTATCAATGTAAAAGTAAGGGGTAAAGAGACCCCTGATCATTAGGTCCAGTCGTGGCCAACTTTGGGGTTGCGGTGCTCATCTCGCTTTACTGGCTGAGGGAGCCGGCGTACAGCTTCCGGGTCATGTGGCCAGCAGGACTAAGCCGCTTCTGGCGAACCAGAGAAGCACACGGAACGCCATTTACCTTCCCGCCGGAGTGGTACCTATTTATCTACTTGCACTTTGACATGCTTTCGAACTGCTAGGTTGGCAGGAGCAGGGACTGAGCAACAGGAGCTCACCCCGTCATTGCGGGGATTCGAACCGCTGACCTTCTGATCGGCAAGCCCTAGGCTCTGTGGTTTAACCCGCAGCGCCACCTGCGTCCCAATTATCAATGTACTGTACTATAAAATAAATAAGACAGTATTGTAGATGATATTTTCTACAGCGTTTATATTTGCTTACATGTAAGATCGGCTTGTTAGGAAATTGAACTGCATCCTTCTCATATGAATTCTTACAAGTCTGGCTGATGAAGAATTGATCGAGATTGGCTGGTGAAGCCTTGAACGAAACAGATTGGTTTTCCGGAAACTCTGTTCCGGCGATATTTGGTGACAGATTATGTACCGTATTTTTCGCACCATAGGGCGCACCGGACCATAGGGCGCACCCAGTTTTTAGGGGGGGAAATCAAGGAAAAAAATATTTTTCCCCCACAGCCCCAAAGAGCAGCGTACAGGCTGCACACAACCTCTCCCTGCTAGAGGGGTTGTGCGCAGCTATGGAAGAAGGCAAGGCAGCAAGCGGGATGGATCCCGCTCGCTGTTTTGGCTTCCCCTTTAGCCCCGTGCAGCCTCTCCTTGCCGGGAGAGGCTGCGTGGGGCTAAAGAAGCCATAGCCCCGTGCAGCCTCTCCCTGCCGGAGGGGTTGCGCGCGGCTATGGCACAAGCCTGCATTCGCTCTATAGGATGCACACACATTTCCTCTCAATTTTTGGAGAGGAAAAACTGCGTCCAATAGAGTGAAAAATACGGTATATATCAAACTTTTGAATTATTCTACCGCGACTGGCAAAGAAGATTAAAAGACTTTGGTTGTAATTTCTGATCATTTGTTTTAGTCTATAAAAAGTGTTTAGGGCCATTGTTATTGGCCATCATGTTGTATTATATTGTTCAGCTTGTCTATATTCCTGTTGCCAGGAAGAAGGGCGGCCATCTTTGTCCCTGGACTGGCTGTAACTCGATTTATTTCCAATTTATGACCGTGACCCTAATATTTGTGTGTTTCTTCAAGGCAGGCAGAAAGTACCCACCTTATAGACCCAGGACATGGGGCGCTGGCCTTGAGGTTTCCTCCTTTTCAAGGCTTCCTCCAACCGTCTCTGTCCTAAAGGAGAGGGATGAAATCTCGATCTCGATCTCAAATTATTGCAAATATGACCCTTGGGGCCATTTTGGCTTTTTTGACCTAACTGGTTAGGACTCCAAGGCTCAAATCATCCCTGGAAATCTTTTGCATGGAACAAAAGGAGCCAAACCTTTACCCAATGCCTGGTGCCAGAGTGAATTTGATTTAAATCAAATCAATTTAAATCACTAGTCACCAAAACGTGATTTAAATCATTTTACACAAAGGTTCGACCTTGCTGGCATCCTCTTAATATTTACAACCAGAGGAAGGTTTCGTTTTTTGGAATAATCAATTTTCAGAGTAGTTTTTACAGTTATATCAAAAATTACTGATTTGGTTATACTGTTACAAATGCAAAGACAGCTAATGATGAAATTATTGTTTATATTTGGACAACTTTTCTGCTGTACTTTACTGGAAGGAGAAAAATAACCATTTCCTTCATAACAATTTAAACAATTTATTTAACAAAAACAATAACATTATAGCATATGTATCCATGTTTGTTAACTGATGTGGTTAAACGATTTTTTAAAAAAAACCCAACTTAGACTGAGTTTTAGCACACATGAAAAACTTGAAACAAATCTTTATTTCCTGAGGAATAGCCTGTGGACTACAATGTAACTTAAACAGAAAATTATCTTTAGAAAGATTTTTCCTCCAAAATATTTTAAAAATCTGATTTAAATAAAAAAAAATCTGATTTTTTTATTAAAAAAAGAAACATTGATTTTTATCCACCCTGCCTGGTTCCATTGGAAAGCGAAGAACTGCATTTTATAAATAATAATCAATGCTATTCTATGCTGCACAACACTGAAATGCTTAAATGTTTCTTTGGCTGTCACTGGATTTTCCTAGATTCAGGTAGGTAGCCGTGTTGGTCTGACGCAGTCGAAATATATATATAAAAATTGTCCAGTAGTACCTTAAAAAGGTAAAGGGGCCCCTGACCTTAGGTCCAGTCATGGCCGACTCTGGGGTTGCGGCGCTCATCTCGCTTTATTGGCCGAGGGAGCCGGCGTCCACCTTCCGGGTCATGTGGCCAGCAGGACTAAGCCGCTTCTGGCGAACCAGAGCAGCGCATGGAAACGCCGTTTCCCTTCCTGCCGGAGTGGTACCTATTTATCTACTTGCACTTTGTGCTTTCAAACTGCTAGGTTGGCAGGAGCAGGGACCGAGCAATGGGAGCTCACCCCGTCGCGGGGATTCGAACCGCCGATCGGCAAGTCCTAGGCTCTGTGGTTTAACCCACAGCGCCACCCGCGTCCCTACTAGCACCTTAGAGACCAACTAAGTTTGTTCTTGGTGTAAGCTTTCATGTGTATGCACACTTCTTCAGATACCATGCACACAAAAGCATATACCAAGAACAAACTTAATTGGTCTCTAAGGTGCTACTGGACAATTTTTTAAATCTAACTTAGTCCTGTTGGCCACATGACCCGGAAGCTGTATGCCGGCTCCCTTGGCCAATAAAGCGAGATGAGCGCCGCAACGCCAGAGTCAGCCACGACTGGATCTAATGGTCAGGGGTCTCTTTGCCTTTATATATTTCAATTGGATTTTCCTGTTTTGCTTCCCATCCTCTCCTGCCACACCCTTTGAGCACCACTACCATAGACACTCTGAGCCAGGGGTCAGCAAACTTTTTCGGCAGGGGGCCGGTCCACTGTCCCTCAGACCTTGTGCGGGGCCGGACTATACAGTCATGCCTCAGGTTACAGCCGCTTCAGGTTGCGGTTTTTTTGGGTCGCGGACCACCAAAACCCGGAAGTACCAGAATGGGTTACTTCCGGGTTTTGGCGGTCGGGCATGCGCAGAAGCGCTAAATCGTGCTTTGCGCATGCGCAGACGCGCAAACACAGGTTGCGAACGCTGCGGGTTGCGAATGTGCATCCCACATGGATCATGTTCGCAACCTGAGTGTCCACTGTATTGGGGGGTGGGGGGGGGAATGAACGAATTCCTATGCCCCACAAATAACCCAGAGATGCATTTTAAATAAAAGCACACATTCTACTTATGTAAAAACACACTGATTCCCAGACCATCTGTGGGCTGGATTTAGAAGGCGATTGGGCCAGATCCGGCCCCCGGGCCTTAGGTTGCCCACCCATGAACTGCCTGAGGTGTTCAGAATGCCTTCATTCCCGTCTCCCAATTAACCTCCGTCTCCAAGTGCTACCACCATGACATCACCACGGACTTCCCCCGGTGACATCACCACCCCAAGCAGCCTCAGCAAAACGCCCCCTCCCAAAAATAAACCCTGTTGTACCATCACACAGGAACTACCTGGGCGCCCCATGCCAATGCGTTCCAGATCCGCGGGCTTGACGTAATCGAAATGTCCCGGACGGGTGACGTGGAGCTCGTTGCGGATTTTGCCGTAAAACTGCTCCAGCTGGATTTCGGACAGCAACTGGAGCAGCCAGTCGGTGCCATCGTCTGGCGCCATGGCAGCACCTGGTGGGGTTTTTAAACAGGACCCGGTGATTAGCAAAAAAATAAAAATAAAAATCTCAATTTAAAGATGGGCAAAAGTACACTACTGTTTGGTTATTTAGAGGATTAGTGCCAAAAAATTGCTGCTTACGTGCAATCGAAACAAGACAGTCTGAAAAGAGACACGGCACACAAGGAAAAAGGGACAGGGAAGGAAGAGGAAAAACAAAGCGCAGGTGCCAATTTCTAGACAGTTGTTCTTGTATCAACTGGCTGGTGCTGTCCAGGCGCAGCCTGGTGGAGTTGAGGAAGCCTGAGGGAATTAAACCCTTTCCCAATGCTACAATATCCTTTCTGGTGTGAGGCAACCAGAACGGTAGACAGTATTTCAAGTCCGGCCACCCTTACGATATTGGCAGATTAATTCTCAATTATTTTCCTAATGATCCCTGGCATGGAATCTGCCTTCATCACAGGGTCTTTTTTCCTGGTCAGCCACCTTGGGTTTTTAAAAATCCATTTGGGCCTCCTCCTACTGAGTGTGTAGCTTGACTCACTCACTCGAGTTATCATTTCCTGCAGTGAGTTTGCTCTCAGCCTGTGGCCTAAATCCAGCTGATTGATCTGTAAAGAGTCACTGGGTTAACTCCTCCTCCCTAGGCAGAATGGATTAAAGATTCAGGTCAGCTGCATCGAAAGCAAATTCCGACTGCCGCCATTCAAACTTGCAGCCGATATCCACCTTCATTCTTTTGGGGCGGAAATCATATAATTACAGAGTTGGACGGGACCCCGAGAGAGTCATCGTTCGAATCCAGCCCCCTGGAAACACAGGAATTGCATCTGACGAATCCCAGAAAATAAAATCCTTATTCTCATGAACAAGGCATAGGCAAACTTGGCCCTCCAGATGTTTTGGGACTACAACTCCCATGATCCCTAGCTAACAGGACCAGTGGTCAAGGATGATGGGAGTTGTAGTCCCAAAACATCTGGAGGGCTGAGTTTGAGGAAGCCTGCCCTAAGACCACGGGTGAATGGCAGCCAGAAATTCAACAGGTGTAGAAGCAAGCGCTAAGCCAGGCCTGGGCAGACTCAGCCCTCCAGCAGTCCCAAAACATCTGGAGGGCTGAGTTTGCCTAGGCCTGCGCTAAGCCTGCCGAATTTCCCCTTGCCGCCCGGCTGCGTTCCCGAAAACTGTTCCCTCTGACCCGGCGACCCAGGGCCCCTAAGACCAGCTTCACCTGTGTGATGGCTGCCTGACCTCTTTATCAGCGTGTGTGTGAAGAGAAGGAAGACAATCTGAACCGCCAAGAGCGGTTCAACCTGGCCAAACCTGTTCCTGCTGGGGGAGGATTTCAGCCGGCGAGACAGGAGGGGTCAGCCTCCCTGGCTGCTGGGGAGACACCCGGACTCCTGGGTTCCTCGCAGGCGAGGGGCGAACCTGTGAAGCTCGACTCGCCCTGGGGGGGTTTCCCTTTCCTTTTTCTAACTTGGGTGTTTCCAGATCAGCCGGGAATGGCAGAAAAGCCTTGCTCATCTGCAGGCGAGACAATGAGAGTCAGCTGGAGAAGAAAACGAGGTGTCAGCGGGTTCAGAAACCCCGAAATAAGCAATGGGGCAATGGAGTTGGGTCCTATGGATGGCAGATAACAGATTGAGGTTGAATCCTGACAAGACAGAAGTACTGTTTTGGGGGGACGGGAGGGGGGAGATTCCCTGGTCCTGAATGAGGTAACTGTGCCCCTAAAGGACCAGGTGCGCGGCCTGGGAGTCATTCTGGACTCACAGCTGTCCATGGAGGCACAGGTCAGTTCTGTGTCCAGGGCAGCTGTCTACCAGCTCCATCTGGTGCGCAGGGTGAGACCCTCCCTGCCCGCTGTCTGTCTCGCCAGAGTGGTGCATGCTCTGGTTATCTCCCGCTTGGACTACTGCCATGCGCTCTATGTGGGGCTACCTTTGAAGGTGACCCGTAAACTACAACTAATCCAGAATGTGGCAGCTAGACTGGGGACTGGGAGCGGCCGCCAAGACCACATAACACTGGTCTTGAAAGACCTACACTGGCTCCCAGTACGTTTCTGAGCACAATTCAAAGTGTTGGTGCTGACCTTGAAAGCCCTAAACGGCCTCAAAGGCCCAGTAGACCTGAAGGAGCGTCTCCACCTCCATCGTTCTGCCCGGACATTGAGGTCCAGCTCCGAGGGCCTTCTGGCGGTTCCCTCCCTGCGAGAAGCCAAGTTACAGGGAACCAGGCAGAGGGCCTTCTCGGTGGTGGCACCTGCCCTGTGGAATGCCCTCCCGTCAGATGTCAAAGAGAAAAATAACTACCAAACTTTTAGAAGACATCTGAAGGCAGCCCTATTTAGGGAAGCTTTTAATGTTTAATAGGTTATTGTATTTTAGTGTTTTGTTGGAAGCTGCCCAGAGTGGCTGGGGAAACCCAGCCAGATGGGCGGGGTATAAATAATAAACTATTATTATTATTATTATTATTACTATGGGAGCCAGGGCTCAGGCTGTGGGGGGCAGCAGAAGAGAAGGGAGTAGCATAGAGGTTAGGAGGAGGCATCAGCAAACTTTTTCAGCAGGGGGCTGGTCCACTGTCCCTCAGACCTTGCAGGGGGCTGGACTATGTTTTGCAAAAGAAAAAAAGATGAATTCCTATGCCCCACAAATAACCCAGAGATGCATTTTAAATAAAAACACACATTCTACTCATGCAAAAACACCAGGCAGGCCCCACAAATAACCCAGAGATGCATTTTAAATAAAAGGACACATTCTGCTCATGTAAAAACATGCTGATTCCCAGAACTGGCAGACAAAATTAATGGACTGTGCAGAATTGCACAAAATGAGAGGAAGGATTCGAAACCTGCGGGACCAGAGATTCGCAGAAGATTGGAAAAAGTATATGAACTATTTGAAGAGCAATTGTAACCAACAAATTACGCTAGTAGGACTACAATAAGTTTTGTAAGGAGAAATAAACGAAGTGCTAAAAAGATAGAGATATTGGTTATGAGTTTTAAATGTAAGAGGGAAAGTAAGGAATGCATACTAAGAGATTAGATTGGGAAATTTTCAGACAGGACTGATGGAAGTCAAAAAAATTGATTAAGATGTAAAAGTATGTTCAATTACTGTTGGAAATGGTATGTTAAAAAACGAATAAAAAATTATATAAAAAACCACAAAAACACGCTGATTCCTGGACCATCCATGGGCTGGATTGGGAAGGCGATTGGGCCAGATCCGGCCCCTGGGCCTTAGTTTGCCTACCCATGGGTTAGGGTGTCGGACTGGGAGAGACCTGGGTGCGAATCTTTCCCACTGGCTGGGACCTCGGAGGCCTCTCTCAGCCTAGAACCTACCTCACAGGGTCGTAGATATCGCTTGAAGGGCGGGAGAAGCACGCACGCCACTCTGAGCTCCTCGGATCGGGGGGAAAAGTAGGATCCAAATGCGATAAATAAATGAGGGGGTGCAGGGAATCAGCCCTCCAGACCCCCAAAATTAACCTCGCCCCTCCAAAAGTGGGGGTTATCCCTTTCCCAGTTCCCTGAAAGGGGAAAATTCAGCCAAAGAAGCATTCTGATCACAGATCAAGGAGCTGGAAGGGAACCTAGGGGTCATCTAGTCCAACCCGCTGCAATGCATTTATGCACCTCTGTGCTGAGGTTGTGGTGGGGGGGAACAACACCTGTTGGACATCCACCTGCCGCCCAGGTCTTAAAGGCACCTAGCAAAAATTATTATTTTTAAAATGGGCTTTGAAGTACAGAGGGGAAGCGTTGGAGAGTCTTCTGGGGACGCAGGACTCCTGGGTTCTTTCCAAAGACTCTTCCTCGCCTCCGAGCCGCTACTGACCATCTTCCTTGTCCCACCCCCTCCTGCTGTTGTCCAAACCAGTTCCTGTCCGAAGCACCTCTGTGGCCCCACCCTGTGCCGCAACGTCAAAGTCCAAACCGTGAGCAAATATTGACAAGATGCGCGGCGGCGGACTCAGCGTAAGCCGGCCGCCCAAAAGTCATAAAAAGCTAAAACCTCTCTCAAACTTCAGAGATCCGCAGGCTGCCCAGACCCCGATCCCATTATCGTTTATTTATTTATTGGTTGCATTTTTTAATCACAACTTTTATCTCAAAGGAGCCCGTGGTGGAACACATGATTTCTCCCCTCCCTAACAAGAACCCTGAGAGGTAGTTTAGGCTGAGAGGCAGCGAAGGGCTGAGGTCAGCTTCGTGGCCAAGTCGGAATTCGAACCTGGCTCTCCCGCTCGGTCCCTGTCCCACACTCTAACACCAGACGACAATGCCTCTCGCTGATTTTAGCTTTTATCGTAATAAAAGTGGCCCAAAGCTGGCCAAGGGGTGGTTTCTGGCCCACTTCCAGCCCCCATCACTACCTAGTTTCAAAAGCATTCTTGGCAAAGGGGGCGTCCCGATTCGTTTGGACTACTGCCATGCGCTCTATGTGGGGCTACCTTTGAAGGTGACTCGGAAACTTAATGGCCGAACGATCGATTTAGATCCCTAAATTGCAGCGTGGGAGTCATTTTGGGCTCACCGCTGTCCATGGAGGCACAGGTCAGTTCTGTGTCCAGGGCGGCTGTCTGCCAGCTCCACCTGGTACGCAGGATGAGACCTTCCCTGCCTGCGGACTGTCTTGCCAGAGTGGTGCATGCTCTGGTTATCTCCTGCTTGGACTACTGCCATGCGCTCTACGTGGGGCTACCTTTGAAGGTGACCCGGGAACTACAATTAATCCAGAATGCGGCAGCCAGACTGGGGACTGGGAGCGGCCGCCGAGACCACATAACACCGGTCCTGAGAGATCTGCATTGGCTCCCAGTACGTTTCTGAGATCAATTCAAAGTGTCGGTGCTGACTTTTAAAGCCCTAAACGGCCTCAAAGGCCCAGTAGACCTGAAGGAGCATCTCCACCCCCATCGTCCAGCCCGGACACTGAGGTCCAGCTCCGAGGGCCTTCTGGTGGTTCCCTCCCTGTGAGAAGTGAGGTTACAGGGAACAAGGCAGAGGGCCTTCTCGGTGGTGGCACCCGCCCTGTGGAATGCCCTCCCACCAGATGTCAAGGAAATAAACAGCTATTTGACTTTTAGAAGACATCTGAAGGCAGCTCTGTTTAGGGAAGCTTTTAACGTTTGACATTTTATTATGCTTTTATATGTGTTGGAAGCTGCCAAGAGTGGCTGGAAAAACCCAGATAGATGGTCAACGTATGGATATATTTATATCAGGTACGTCCATCTCCCAATAGACTGCGATCTACTCACAGTATAAAAAATCTGGCAGTGATCTACCCAGTGTTGTTAAACAGGCCTAGGCAAACTCAGCCCTCCAGATGTTTTGGGACTACTGTTCCCATCATCCCTGACCACTGGGCCTGTTAGCTAGGGATCATGGGAGTTGTAGTCCCAAAACATCTGGAGGGCCGAGTTTGCCTATGCCTGTCGTAAAAAGACGGGCAGTGATCTACCCAAAGTTGTGGAGCTTTTTTTAGTAAGGCAAAGTTTGTTCGTTTTTTGCTTTTTTGTAAAGAGATCTACCAGGATCTACCAGGAACACCCCACGATCTACCTGTTGGACATGCCTGATATATATAAAAAGTCTGCAATGCAAGATTCGAACTCAAGACCCACTCTCTCTTCCTGCAGTTTCCAGCAACTGGTACCCAAAAGCATTGCAGCCTTCAGGTGTGGAGTCACAGCCATCCTGGCTAGTAGCCATAAATAGCCCTCTCCTCCTCCAGGAATTTCTCCAGTCCTCTTTTAAAGCCATCCAAGTTGGCGGCCGTCCCTGCCTACTGTGGCAGGGAGTTCCGCAGTTTAACCGTGCGCCGAATGATGTGGTTCGTTTATCTGTCCTGAATCTGTCCAGACCTTCTGCTTCCTTACGTGTCCACGATTTGCCGTGTTATGAGAAAGGGAGAGAGACATTTCTCTATTCACTCTCTCACGCTATCTACCTCCTTTCTCCCTAAATAAAAAAAGTCCCAAGTACTCTGATCTTTCTTTTTGCAGGTGCAATAGTTTAGCCACGTACTGCATGATTTTTTCCCCCTTTTAAGCAAGGCAGTGGGGTGTTATTTGGTGGGGAGGGGATTGCCTTTGGTTAAAGACATTGGACTCTCCTCCACCGGAGGTTTTTGAGCAGAGGTTGGAGGGCCAGAGATTCCTCGGCTGCGATTCCTGCATTGCAGCGGGTTGGTCTAGATGAACCCTGGGTGCCCCTTTCAACTCTACAATTCTACGGTTCTGCAATTTCAGGTCTGGAGTGTTTTGCAAATGCTCCCCGCTTTCTTTTCTATCCATCCACCGCATTTGCAAACAGCCGGCTTCTTCCTTCCAAAGCGTTGTTAATTAGATCCGTCAAACGGTTAGCAAAACGTTACGCTAATTCCTTCTATTGTCTGAGGCTCTGCCCACTAACGCAATGCAATTCAAATCGACAGAATAAGCATACATCAGTCCTGGGAGTGTAAGATTTGCAGGGCAAGGTTTGAGCCGGCACCAAACTCTCTCTTTCTTTAGTCAAAGGAATATCTGGGCAAACAGTAGGATTATCTTCACAGAACTGTAAAGTTAGAAGGGATCCCAAAGGTCATCCAGCCCAACCCCCTGAAACGCAGGAATCTACGGAATGTTCCCAGGAGTCTGGGTTACAAATTATGAGGCTGTAACTTTAAAGCGTATGTTTCCCCCCCCCCTCAAAGAATTCTGGGTAATGTAGTTTGCTAAGGGTTGCTGGGCGCTGTAACTCTGTGAGGGGTAAAACTACATTGCCCAGAATTCTGTGAGGCGTGTGGCGATGTGCTTTGAGCCTACAGCGATCCCTGTGATTGAATTAAATCAAGGGCTCTTGTGCAAGGATCCTGATTGCTGGCTTCAAACTGAAGGATCTGTTAAGAATAGGATGCTAGGCTGGCTGGGCCAGGGGCCTGATCCTGCAGGGAATGTCACAAAGAGACACCAGAATCGTGCAGGGGGTTTTTTCTCCATCTCTCATCGTACTGGAACCCAGCAGGTTTGTCCAAGGAAGGCTGGGAAATCCAGATCGCGCAGAAGAAGGTCGTTATATCCACACTGCTCAGAGTTAAACGTTTCTGAGCACAATTCAAAGTGTTGGTGTTGACCTTTAAAGTCCTAAACGGCCTCAAAGGCCCAGGAGACCTGAAGGAGCGTCTCCACCCCCATCGTTCTGCCCGGACACTGAGGTCCAGCTCCGAGGGCCTTTTGGTGGTTCCCTCCCTGCGAGAAGTGATGTTACAGGGAACCAGGCACAGGGCCTTCTCGGTGGTGGCGCCCTCCCTGTGGAACACCCTCCCACTGGATGTCAAGGAAATAAACAACTATCTGACTTTTAGAAGACATCTGAAGGCAGCCCTGTTTAGGGATGCTTTTAATGTTTAATAGATATTAAACATTATTAAACATTTTATTTTAATATTTTTTGGGAAGCTGCCCAGAGTGGCTAGGGAAACCCAGCCACATGGGCCAGGTATAAATAATAAATTATTATTATTATTAAACTGTGGAACTCGCTGCCTCAAGAGACAGCTGCCCTCTTATAAACACAGAACCACTGAATTGTAGAGTTGGGACCCCCAACGGCCATCTAGTCTAACCCCGTGCAATGATGGGATCCTGTCCCCTGGGCGGGATCGAACCACCAATCTTCTGCTTAACAGCCAGACGCACAGACCCGTTGAGCCAACTTGGGTGGCTCTCTAAAAGAGGATGAGCCTAGCCGCGGCCACCAGCCACGACGGCTGTGTTTTAAGCTCTGAATGCTGGGGAGAGCATTGATGTTGCTCTCATGTTCTGGTTGCGTGTCTCTGCTTGGCTGCTGCGAGAACAGGATCCTGGGCTAACTAGGCCTCCCCCCTCAGCCTGACCCAGCAGCCTCGTCTTCTGCGCTTATGACACATGATTCTGGCCTGCCTGCTGCGTGCTGCTACCTGCCTGCCTCAGTTCCCTCCCTCCGTCTGCGAAATGGGAACATGAGCAACCGTCGCCCCAGAAAATTTCGTCTCCAAGGGTGTGTGGGTTTGGGAGGATGATGATATAGCAACTTAAATGGGCTCTTGTAACCTGCAGCGGCCGGGTGCTTCAAAGTTGGGGTGTCGCTCTCAGGAATAACCCATGAGTGATGCCAGGAAGTCTAACTCTTGCATTAAGACCCAGACATTAATTTTCCCTATTAACGATCCTCCTCCTATTCCCCGGGGGGGCAAGCTGGCCGTCTGTTCAGGTGAGCAAAAAGTCGGGAATGGGGATTTCCTGGGTGTTGAGATTCCTGCATTGGAGGCGGGTTGGGATGGATGACCTCTGAGGGTCCCTTTCCGACTTTACAATTCTAGGATTCTATAAGAGAGAGAGATAAGGAGGAAAGAGGGTCAAAGAAAGCAGCTCAGAGGAGGAAGCTGATATAAGTGGGTCAGCCAGGTAGGAGGATAGAGATGAATGTGCAGAACTCGGCGTGGGTGGAGGAGAGAAAGATCAAGAGAAAAAGAGGAAGAAGAAAAAGTAGGTGATAGACAGAACCAACCGGAGATAAGGGAGGGGTGTAAGAGAGTCAGACAGGTAAGGGGGCAAAGGTTTCCCCATTAAGAAAGGGGCAATCTTACCTGCTGCCCCACAATCCCTCGCTCCTTGGGCACTCACCTGGATGGAGGAACCTGTGGCGATTTCCTCCCCTCTCCGGATCTTTCTTACTTTCTTCCGTCCGTCCGTTCTTTCTTTCTTTCTGCCTGCTTCTCCTCCTGGCCGTCCCAAGTCTGCTGGGTGTCGGAAGCTCCTCCCTGGGGCGGAGGGAGCTCACCTGGGGCGGGTCAGGTGTGAGGCAGGAGGCAGACAGAAACAGGTGGAGCCTCCGCCCTGGAGTGGGCAGGCCCTGGGTGAGATTACAGGCTCAGCAAAAAGGCCTGCGAGGGCGCCTTTCTCCCGACGGAAGCGCAGAGTGTTTGAGGACCGGGACATTCGCAGGGAAACCAAAATGCTCGTTTACAAAGCTATTGTACAGTTGAACGAAGATCATGGCCACTGGGCCCATCACCTCCTGGCAAATAGAAGAGGAAGAAATGGAGGCAGTGAGAGATTTTACTTTCTTGGGCTCCATGATCACTGCAGATGGTGACAGCAGTCACGAAATTAAAAGACGCCTGCTTCTTGGGAGAAAGGCGATGGCAAACCTAGACAACATCTTAAATGTAACACTGAACTGTTAACAATTAACTTTGCCAAAACCAAAATTGTACATTTTAACCGCTCCTTCAGGAAGGATAATTGGAGCGTAAAGGGAAACGCCATTGAACAGACTAAGACCTTCCAATACTTAGGCATTACTTTTTCTTATAATGCCAAATTCTCAACACACTTGACCACATCAGCTATATCAGCAGAAAGAAGTGCAAATGCTATCCTTAGATTATTCAGAAGGAAAGGAGCTGGCTTCCTCCCGATGGCCCTAACAGTCTTTCAGGCAAAATCTTTAGCCCAACTTCTATATGGCTCTCAAATTAGCCCCTCTGCCAACCTTAAGACCCTTGAAACAGTACAATCTAAATTCTTAAGATCATTATTTGCTACCCCTAAGTGTACACCTAATGCAGTCTTAAGGCAAGAGGCAGGACTGCCCAGAGTGGAATTAAAAGTCTGGGAACAAGCAATATCCCTCTGGCTGAAAATCCATTACAATCCTAAGGGTCTATTACCTTGCTTCCTGGCCGCAGTTCCCTATCCTCCTTGGCTTATGCAAATAACTAACAAGATCAAACAAATTGGCCTAAACCCTGAAAATCTTTTTATTGGAACTCTGAACAAGGCAAAAGCTACTATCACTCGGAGACTTTATGATATCGAATTACAACAAGAAGGCGCCCTACTCCCAGAGACGTATAGATGCTTAAAAGCTTGGCCTAATTTTGCAGCTGCCCCTTACTTAACTAACATCACTAACGAAGCCTATAGATGGGCTTTCTCTAGAGCCCGCTTTGAGACAATGCCCTCAGCAGTGCTGTACGGCAAATTCACGCGGGTTCCAATGCATGCGCGTCTCTGCCCTTGTATGTCTAATAAGGTAGAATCTGTCACACACATTCTTCTATTTTGCGAATTCTATAGTGAAGAACGAGTTCAACTTATTTTACCGCTTCTATCAAAATTTATACCCCTTCAATATTATTTGGAATCCTCCCCTGAAATTCTTCGAAAATACCTCCTGGAAGATTCCTCAAGCTCAATATCATATGAGGTGGCTAAATTTTGCACTTTAGTAATTAAGAAGCGTAAATCTCTTCTGTTGAATGGCACACTGCGAAGTTCCCTTGTGTAACCTTTTTTCTTTTCTGAAGTTGTTGCTGATTTCTTGTTGTCTGATCTTGTGGTGTTTAGTGTCACTGGCTTTGGCCGCAATAAACTTGAACTTGAACTTGACAACATCTTAAAAAGCAGAGACATCACCTTGACGACAAAGGTCCGTATAGTTAAAGCTCTGGTTTTCCCAGTAGTGATGTATGGAAGTGAGAGCTGGACCATAAAGAAGGCTGATCGCTGAAGAATGGATGCTTTTGAATTCTGGTGCTGGAGGAGACTCTTGAGAGTCCCATGGACTGCAAGAAGATCCAACCTCTCCATTCTGAAGGAAATCAGCCCTGAGTGCTCAGGGGAAGTACAGATCCTGAAGCTGAGGCTCCAGTACTTTGGCCACCTCATGAGAAGAGAAGACTCCCTGGAAAAGACCCTGATGTTGGGAAAGATGGAGGGCACAAGGAGAAGGGGACGATGGAGGACAAGATGGTTGGACAGTGTTCTTGAAGCTACCAGCATGAGTTTGACCAAACTGGGGGAGGCAGTGGAAGACAGGAGTGCCTGGCGTGCTCCACTCCAGGGGGTCACGAAGAGGCGGACACGACTAAATGACTAAACAACAACAACAACCTTGGGTTACATACGCTTCAGGTTACAGACTCCGCTAACCCAGAAATAGTACCTCAGGTTAAGAACTTTGCTTCAGGATGAGAACAGAAATCGCGCGGCAGCAGCAGGAGGCCCCATTAGCTAAAGTGGTACCTCAGGTTAAGAACAGTTTCAGGTTAATAATACTAATAATAATTCATTATTTATTATTTATACCCCGCCCATCTGGCTGGGTTTCCCCAGCCACTCTGGGCGGCTTCCAAAAAAATATTAAAATACTGTAACACATCAAACATAAAAAGCTTCCCTAAACAGGCCCGCCTTCAGATGTCTGCTAAAAGTTTGGTAGTTATTTTTCTCTTTGACATCTGGTGGGAGGGCGTTCCACAGGGCGGGGGCCACTACCGAGAAGGCCCTCTGCCTGGTTCCCTGTAACTTGGCTTCTCGCAGTGAGGGAACCGCCAGAAGGCCCTCGGAGCTGGACCTCAGTGTCCAGGCTGGATGATGGGGGTGGAGACGCTCCTTCAAGTATACTTGGCCTTTTAGGCCATTTAGGGCTTTCAAGGTCAGCACCAACACTTTGAATTGTGCTCAGAAACGTACTGGGAGCCAATGTAGGTCTTATAAACGCCATCTCCAACTCTTTGAAAGATTCCATCAACAGAGTCTCCAAAAATTTTACACATCACTTGGGAAGACAGGTGAACTAATATCAGTGTACTGGAAGAAGCAAAGATCACCAGTGTTGGAGCAATGATTCTTCAATATCAACTTCGCTGGACTGGTCATGTTGTGCAGATGCCTGATGATTGCCTTCCAAAGCAACTACTCTACAGTGGTGCCTCGCAAGACGAAATTAATCCGTTCCGCGAGAGTCTTCGTGTAGCGGTTTTTTCGTCTTGCGAAGCAACCCTATTAGCGGCTTAATGGATTAGCGCTATTAGCGGTTTAGCGGCTATTAAAGGCTTAAAGGCTTAGCGGATTAGCTGCTAAAAGGCTATTAAAGGCTATTAAAGGCTTAGCGGATTAGATAAGGGGGGGGGGACGAAAAAAAAAATCTCAAGACTTGCAAGACATTTTCGTCTTGCGAAGCAAGCCCATAGGGAAATTCGTCCTGCGAAGCAACTCAAAAACAGAAAACCCTTTCGTCTAGCGGGTTTTCCGTCTTGCGAGGCATTTGTCTTGCGGGGCACCACTGTATTCTGAACTTAGAAATGGAAAGCGTAATGCTGGTGGTCAACAAAAGAGGTTGAAAGACTCTCTCAAGGCAAATCTTTAAAAATGTAGTATAAACACCGACAATTGGGAAACACTGGCCTGCGAGTGCTCCAGTTGGAGAACAGCCTTTGCCAAAGGTGTCATTGGCTTTGAAGACACTTGAACTCAGGACAAAAGGGAGAAACGCGCTCAGAGGAAGGTACACTTGGCAAATCCACACCGGGATCAACTCCCGCCCGGAAACCAATGTCCCCACTGTGGAAGGACGTGTGGATCCAGAATTGGCCTCCACAGTCACTTACGGACTCATTGTTAAAACTGTGTTTATGGGAGACAATCTTACTCAGCTACGAGGGATTGCCAAAGAGCTTGAGAACATCCGACGAGCACAGCAGGATCAGTGCGGTGGCCCATCAGGTCCAGCGTCCTGAGCTCACAGGGGCCGACCAGCTGAGGAACCCGCAAGCAGGATTCAAACACAAGACCGACACTCTCCCCTCCTGTGGTTTCCAACAACTGGCGTTGGAAGCAGAGCACGGCCAACATGGCTAACGGCCACCGATAGCCCTCTCCCCTTCATGAACCTCTTTTCGCACCATCCAGGTTGGTGGCAAGGAGTTCCGCAGTCTACCGCCAAAACATTACCACCTCTGACCCGAGAGACAGGCCAACGTGACTAGTCTCCTGGGATTATGAGGCAGGGCTGCTGTTGTTGTTTAGTCGTTTAGTCGTGTCCGACTCTTCGTGACCCCATGGGCTACCAGTCCAGAAAGCACTGAATTTCTGTATTTCAGAAATTAAGGAAATGTAATTGCAATCTAAGAATGTACAGTGGTACCTCGGGTTACATACGCTTCAGGTTACAGACTCCGCTAACCCAGAAATAGTGCTTCAGGTTAAGAACTTTGCTTCAGGATGAGAACAGAAATCGGCAGCAGCGGGAGGCCCCATTAGCTAAAGTGGTGCTTCAGGTTAAGAACAGTTTCAGGTTAAGAACAGACCTCCGGAACGAATTAAGTGCTTAACCCGAGGTACCACTGTAATACAGATTTTCAGCCCTGTTTAGGGAAGCTTTTAATGTGTAATAGATTATTGTATTTTAATATTCTATTGGAAGCTGTCCAGAGTGGCTGAGGAAACGGGTATAAATTATTATTATTATTATTATTATTATTATTATTATTATTACAACTCAGTGCTTTTTTTTTCTTTAAAAATGTTTAGGGGCACTCATTTTGACTCAATAAAACCACCATTTTGTAGTTAAAATCGGGGGAAATAAATACAGTAAATGGACAAAAGCACAAAGATTCACAAAATGTTTAGGGGTCTGCGTACCCCTAGAAAAAAAAGCACTGACTGTATTTAAATCATTTTTTAAAAAGAAAAATAAGTTAAAGGCCAGGGTTTTGTTTACACCACAGGTAAAGTATAGCATTCAGCTTCCAGAGAAATAAATATATAGGAGAGCATGAGACTCTTAATCTCAGGGTCTTGGGTTCGAGATGCACGTAGGGAAAAAGATTCCTGCATCCCAGGGGGTTGGACTGGATGACCCTCGTGGTCCCTTCCATCTACAATTCCATTATTCTTTTTTTTTTAAAGGCACCAAGGGGCTAGTTGAACAGATACACTAAGAAAGCAGGTGAGATCTCCCAAGTCACAGAAGGGCGAATAAATGAGATTTGAATTGGAGAGAGAGAGAGAGAGAGAGAGAGAGAGAGATTTCAGCCTCTGCATAACCTCTGGAAGGACGGGAGATGTTGGGCGGTGGAATAGCAGAATATATTATGCAAAACACAATGCGGAGCAAAAATCTGCAGAGCTTTCCCTTCCAAGGGATTGTCACTACATTGACAAAGGATTTATTTTATTTACTTTTTTAAAAAAAGGTTCTTAAACAGGAGGCCCAGCTGCCCACACTGGGATATGTCTATTTCCTCCAGAGCTTTATGTTAGTCACCTCTGAAAACAGCTGGGAAGCCGTAAAAGGTGAGTAATGAGGCAGATGACTGAGATCATTGCAAAAAACAGGGGTTTTGGGGGGCAGACAGTGGTGGCATTGATGGGAGGGCGAGAAACCCAGGGGGTCCACATTTAAAAGGGGGCTCCAGCCCCACTGCTGGGTGAAGATTTGCAAAAGATGGTAAGGACCTAACAGAAGCAGAAGACATCAAGAAGAGGTGGCAAGAATACACAGAAGAATTATACCAGAAAGAAATGGATGTCTCGTACACCCCAGGTAGTGTGGTTGCTGACCTTGAGCCAGACATCCTGGAGAGTGAAGCCAAATGGGCCTTAGAAAGCACTGCAAATAACAAGGCCAGTGGAAGCGATGGTATTCCAGCTGAACTATTTAAAATGTTAAACGATGATGCTGTTAAGGTGCTACACTCATTATGCCAGCAAGTTTGGAAAACTCAGCAGTGGCCAGAGGATTGGAGAAGATCAGTCTACATCCCAATCCCAAAGAAGGGCAGTGCCAAAGAATGCTCCAACTACCGCACAATTGCACTCATTTCACACGCTAGCAAGGTTATGCTTAAAATTCTACAAGGAAGGCTCAAGCAGTATGTGGACCGAGAACTCCCAGAAGTGCAAGCTGGATTTCGAAGAGGCAGAGGAACCAGAGACCAAATTGCAAACATGCGCTGGATTATGGAAAAAGCTAGAGAGTACCAGGAAGACATCTACTTCTGCTTCATTGACTATGCAAAAGCCTTTGACTGTGTCGACCACAGCAAACTATGGCAAGTTCTTAAAGAAATGGGAGTGCCTGATCACCTCATCTGTCTCCTAAGAAATCTCTACGTGAGACAAGAAGCTACAGCTAGAACCGAATATGGAACAACTGATTGGTTCAAAATTGGGAAAGGAGTATGGCAAGGCTGTATATTGTCTCCCTGCTTATTTAACTTATATGCAGAATTCATCATGCGAAAGGCTGGGCTGGAATTAAGATTGCCAGAAGAAATATCAACAACCTCAGATATGCAGATGACACAACCTTGATGGCAGAAAGTGAGGAGGAATTAAAGAACCTTTTAATGAGGGTGAAAGAGGAGAGTGCAAAATATGGTCTGAAGCTCAACATCAAAAAAAACGAAGATCATGGCCACTGGTCCCATCACCTCCTGGCAAATACAAGGGGAAGAAATGGAGGCAGTGAGAGATTTTACTTTCTTGGGCTCCATGATCACTGCAGATGGTGACAGCAGCCACAAAATTAAAAGACGCCTGCTTCTTGGGAGAAAGGCGATGGCAAATCTAGAGAGCATCTTAAAAAGCAGAGACATCACCTTGCCAACAAAGGTCCATATAGTAAAAGCTATGGTTTTCCCAGTAGTGATGTATGGAAGTGAGAGCTGGACCATAAAGAAGGCTGATCGGCGAAGAATGGATGCTTTTCAATTCTGGTGCTAGAGGAGACTCTGGAGAGTCCCATGGACTGCAAGAAGATCAAACCTCTCCATTCTGAAGGAAATCAGCCCTGAGTGCTCACTGGAAGGACAGATCCTGAAGCTGAGGCTCCAATACTTTGGCCATCTCATGAGAAGAGAAGACTCCCTGGAAAAGACCCTGATGTTGGGAAAGATGGAGGGCAGAAGGATAAGGGGACGATGGAGGACGAGATGGTGGGACAGTGTTCTCAAAGCTACCAGCTTGAGTTTGACCAAAGTTTGGGAGGCAATGGAAGACAGGAGGGCCTGGCGTGCTCTGGTCCAGGGGGTCACGAAGAGGCGGACACCACTAAACGACGGGGTTGTTTTTGCAATCCAGGAGTGTATAAATGTTATGAAACACAAATAATAAATCAGGTGAGCTTGGGCCATTCCCTGCCTCTCAAGCCAGCCTACCGCACAGGGTTGTTGTGGGGGGGGGGAGATTAAATGAGGAGGGGGAGAACCGAACCCGCCACTTTGAGCTCCTTGGAGGAAAAAAAAGGTGGAATATCAGCCATAAATAAAATACATGCATGCATAATTTTATTTGTCCTTTCCATAGTTCGAACCATGAAAAAGTTACGACACGAAATAAAACATTATTAGAAAAGTTGCCGTAAACAATAAATAAAACATAAAAAGACACACAACCAAACTGAGCAATTTCCACATAAATCATAATAAGATATAAAGATTCTGTGTTTCAAAAGCATTTTAAAATAATCCAAACATCCCCAAGCGTTGCAGCGACAACCTCAAAGCTTCCCTGTTGCTTAATCAGTGTGATGAGCTAATAAAAAGGCTTTGATTGCAGATTAAAAATAGAGCCCTTCTTAATTAAAACGAGTCACCTGCGTCCCCCCCCCCTTCGTGTCCACGGGAGGCTTTTGAACACCCCACCACCGCCTCCTGATTAATTTTTGAAAGAAGAAGAGAAATCTTAATTGGAAGAATTATAGAATCATGAATCAATGTTCAGTCGGAATCTCTGTCCCTGTAACTTGAAGCCACGGGTTCGAGTCCTGCCCTCCAGAGCAGGAAAAAACAACAAGCTTGCTGTTTCCTCCCTGCCACCTTCAAATATCCAAAGGGTTGTCAGTTAACACAGGGAAGATGGGAGCAAGCTTGTTTTCGGCTACTCCAGACACCTGGTGGAGGTTTTCAAAGAGAGGTCAGGCAGCCATCTGCCAGAAATTCATATCTACAGTGCTATGACCCTGAAGGGGCAAGACTCTTAGACTGGGGAACAAAATTTTTGTTGCATTGACACCTGCAGTTGTTCCAACCTAATTTTGACGTGCTAATTTTGTATCTGAAGTTGGTTTTGTTCTGTAAGCTCTAGGGGTTTTTTTGCAGTTCATGTTTTTCACTTTTCACCACAATCTTTGTTTTTCCCAATGCAAGAATTCAATATTTTATTCAACACATAGCCAAAGTAGTACAATATGAGTATAAATGTAAGTGACTTATATAGCACTGAACATGACATGTATGGCATTGAAAATAACATGTATATCTATGTACAGTTGGAGGTATGCAAAAAAAATGTATTCCCTTGGGATACACAGTATTTGTTGTTGTTGTTTAGTCGTTTAGCTGTGTCCGCCTCTGCGTGGCCCCCTGGACCAGAGCACGCCGGGCACTCCTGTCTTCCACTGCCTCCCGCAGTTTGGTCAAACTCATGCTGGTAGCTCCGAGAACACTATCCAACCATCTCGTCCTCTGTCATCCCCTTCTCCTTGCACCCTCCATCTTTCCCAACATCAGGGTCTTTTCCAGGGAGTCTTCTCTTCTCATGAGGTGGCCAAAGTACTGGAGTCTCAGCTTCAGGATCTGTCCTTCCAGTGAGCACTCAGGGCTGATTTCCTTCAGAATGGAGAGGTTTGATCTTCTTGCAGTCCATGGGTCTCTCAAGAGTCTCTTCCAGCACCAGAATTCAAACGCATCCATTCTTCGGCGATCAGCCTTCTTTATGGTCCAGCTCTCACTTCCATACATCACTACTGGGAAAACCATAGCTTTAACTATACGGACCTTTGTCGGCAAGGTGATGTCTCTGCTTTTTAAGATGCTGTCTAGGTTTGTCATTGCTTTCCTCCCAAGAAGCAGGCGTCTTTTAATTTCATGACTGCTGTCACCATCTGCAGCAATCATGGAGCCCAAGAAAGTAAAATCTCTCACTGCCTCCATTTCTTCCCCTTCTATTTGCCAGGAGGTGATGGGACCAGTGGCCATGATCTTCGTTTTTTTGATACTGAGCTTCAGACCATACTGAGGAACAAAAAATAATTTCATTTTCTTTTGCATGAGATTTTCCAACTGTTCTTATATGTTCTTTCAATGCTGATTTCAAATCTGCAATTGATTTTTGTGTACATGCTATAGTTATCGTTCAGATTCCGACTTTTGCCGATATGTCATATTTACACTGGGTATAAGTGGACACAGACACGTTGATCTACCCTAACCACATGGTAATTATTGTTTTGCAATGATTCTTCAACATCAACTTCGCATGAGAGCCAGTGTGGTGTAGTGGTTAAGAGCGGTAATCACGTAATCTGGGGAACTGGGTTCGATTCCCTTCTCCTCCACATGCAGCTGCTGGGTGACCTTGGGCCAGTCACCCTTCTCTGAAGTCTCTCAGCCCCACTCACCTCACAGAGTGTTTGTTGTGGGGGAGGAAGGGAAAGGAGATTGTTAGCCGCTTTGAGACTCCTGAAGGGGAGTGAAAGGCGGGATAGCAAATCCAAAAAACTCTGGACTGGTCATGCTGTGCGGATGCCTGATGATCGCCTTCCAAAGCAACTACTCTATTCCAAATTTAAAAATGGAAAGCGTAATGCTGGTGGTCGACAAAAGAGGTTTAAAGACTGTCTCAAGGCAAATAAAAAAATGTAGTATAAATGCCGACAATTGGGAAACACTGGCCTGCAAGCGCTCCAGTTGAAGAACAGCCTTTACCAAAGGTGTCATGAGCTTTGAAGACGCTTGAACTCAGGACGTGCTAAGAGGAAGGCTGTTAGTATTCCTGCTCCATGATTGCAGTCATGGGATTGTTGTCTTTCACATATGTTTTGACTCCACAGATTGGAAAGTGACGGAGACAGGATGTTTGTGTTCCTGTGTTCTGTGAAGTGGGACTATTGTCCTTTGTTCTTTTTCTCTTTGCTGTCTGATGCTAGAGAGAGAGACGGAGCCATGTTGCAGTGCTCCGTGTTTGTTCATATGTAAATAGAGTAAAGGTAAAGGTAAAGGGACCCCTGACCATTAGGTCCAGTCATGGCCAACTCTGGGGTTGCGCGCTCATCTCGCTTTACTGGCCGATGGAGCCGGCGTACAGCTTCCGGGTCATGTGGCCAGCAGGACTAAGCCGCTTCTGGCGAACCAGAGCAGCGCACGGAAACGCCCTTTACCTTCCCGCCAGAGCGGTACCTATTTATCTACTTGCACTGCATGCTTTCGAACTGCTAGGTGGGCAGGAGCAGGAGCAGGGACCGAGCAACGGGAGCTCACCCCGTCATTGCGGGGATTCAAACCACCGACCTTCTGATCAGCAAGTCCTAGGCTCTGTGGTTTAACCCACAGCGCCACCCGCGTCCCATAAAAAAAAGTAGCTTAGCCAAAATGCTGAGTTGCTGAGGTCTGTCACGCGAACTGCGAAGGCTCTGCGGATCCCTAAGTGTGCCGGTGTCTGTTGGCATCGGTCGCCGTGATGTTCGGGCTGAAGAAAGCTTTTGAAGCTCCCGAACGATTGGCCAGGAGGGAGAGAACATGACAGTCGGGCATGTGTCTCTACCAGGGTCCTACTCGAGTGTAGGATGAGCTCCTAACAAATCCACACCGTGATCAACTCCCGCCCGGGAACCAATGTCCCCACTGTGGAAGGACGTGTGGATCCAGAATTGGCCTCCACAGTCACTTACGGACTCATCGTTAAAACCGTGTTTATGGAAGACAATCTTACTCGGCTATGATGGATCGCCAAAGAAGAAGAAAAGAAGAAGAAGAAGAAGAAGAAGAAGAAGAAGAAGAAGAAGAAGAAGAAGAAGAAGAAGAAGGGGGTTTGGCTAGATGCGACAGGAACCCAGAAAACCACACCGGTTTGCGTCTGAGAAAGTGCAGAAAAAAACCCCCAGAGGTTTTCAAATTGGTAAATTGAGCATTTAATTGGCGGAGGCAACACTAATTAACTGGGCCTGTTATGTAACGCATTGACAGCAAAGCATCTCAGTGGCACCCCCCCCTTTCCACCCACCATGCGCTAGCAAGGCTCACAGCGTCTCTTTCTCTCCACAAACCGCCAGGTGCCAGTCCATAAGCGCTTGGCTGTTTCCCAGAGCCCACGCACCAAACGCCGGCTGGGGTCGCGCAGCGGTGCTTCAGATGCGCTCTGAACGGTTTGCAAAACACGGGCGGTGAAGGAGCCCGAGAGCATGAGCATGAGCCCCGGAAAAAGCCGAGCTCAGGCGAGCAGCCTTTTGCACATGCTCAGACACACCCATTGCACATTCCGGAACTCGTATTTGCTGGGCAGCGGTTGGCAGGCTGGCATCCTCAGGGCGTTTTTGTTTTTGTCATTACCAAAGACTGGCCAGGCTCCCCAGGGTATCCAATCAAGTGACCATTAACAGGTAACCTGCCAGACAGGAGATAAACAACGCGCTCAGATTTCTGCTGTAGACCGCCTCTTCTGTGATGTAGGTATGATGTGTCTGGGGGTGGTCTTGGACTCCAGGGCGGGGAATTTAAAATGTCTATATAAGGGCGGACACACCTGGGTTCTGGGTCCTCCTCCGTCCTCCTGCGTGAGAGGGGGGCACCTTGTTGCAACAGATCCATAACTTACTAACTGCTTTGCTTCTCAATATTCTCTGGTTGGCCTCTGTTCTTTTCTCTGACCGATGGAGAACCTACAAAGGACTCTATAAGGGCTCTTGTGTCCCCCATAAGGGAATAAGGGCAGATTTTCATTTATTACAGTGTCATCTGCAAATTTGACAAGCATCCCCTCAACTCCTTCGTCCAAGTCATTTATAAAGACGTTGAATGACAACAGGCCCTTCACCCTATATTTGTGCACCTGGTTCTTCCAGAATAGGAGAAGAGGTTGCTGGATCAGGCCTATCTTGGCCAGCATCCTGTTCTCATGGGGGCAGGGGGGGACAACCAGATGTCCGTGGGAAACCAGTGAGCAGGATCCGACCTCAAAAGCCCTCTCAGAGCATTGACATACTGGCTAGTAGCCACCAATCGCCTTCTCCTCCTCCATGAATTTGCCCCATCCTCTTTTAAAGCCGTCCTCCTGTGGCAGGGAGTTCCACAGGTTAACGCGTGAATAAGTATTTCAAAAACCAGGCAGATTTGTCAAGGCAGGGTTCGGTTTTATGACAAAACATTTGTAACAAACGCAATGAAATAAATTCCCCCCTGCCAACCCAATATGCTTCAATCTGGAACTTGCTAAATCAGGCGATAATTTAATGGATTGGGCGTTTTACACACAAACAGAGTTTCTTTCTTTCTTTTTTTTTAAGACCCCCCGCTCTCTGATTTCCTTACCCACTGCCTGTGAGCTTTTAAATCAGCCTGGTAGTGCCTCTGTGGCTGATTGAACTGGAATATAAATAAATCTACATTTCATAACATGGGATAATTTTGCACCTAGGGAGTTATAGCAGTGGAGGGGGGGGGGGAATTATCGGCGCTTTCTAGTGTTCCTGTTTGCATCTGAATATGTGCTGTTTTTTCCTATATATAACTGAATAAAAATGGCTTTTTTGGGAATTACATGCAGATCTGTGCATTTTTTTTAAAAAGTGCAGTTATTTTGCACATGTGCTTATGGGACGCAGTCACAGCCAAGACCTCCGTGTCCTGAACATTGCTTGCACGATGTTGGGTGGGTGTCGCCAGCATCGCTTCTTCCAGCTCGTGCCTCACGTATTTTGACTCTTATACAACGCCCCCCCCCCCTTCATGTGCAAAGGAGGAGATTATGGAGGGGCCTGCAAGCATTTTGCTCCCCTTTCCTATACCGGCCCCTCCTCTTCTCTCGTGTTCGCGCGGAGCCAAAACCTGCCAAAGAGGAAAGGAAAATATTAATCATCGGGGAAACCGGTTTGCACAGACTCCCTCCCCCCCCCTTCTCTTTTCGTTTCTTTGCAGAGTGATTCATTCAGAAACTATGCCGGGTGCGTGTGGTGCTGTGACGCTTCTGGTGTCGCGAAACAGGCGTGGAAAACACACACACACACAATTGCATCCAGAGACACTGGCTGGGAGATTCAGGAAGGAAGGATGTCTTCACACGGCACACGGTTAGACTGCGGAACTCCCTGCCACAGCAGGCAGTGTCGGCCAAAAGCCTGGATGGCTTTACAAAGGGGACAGAAAGATGTTAAACTGTTTTTGTATGCCACAACTGCTGCTCGAATTTTACTAGCTAAGAATTGGAAAACACAAGAAGTACCAACAATGGAAGAATAGCAGATGAAGATGATGGACTTTTCGGAGCTGGCTGACCTAACCAGAAGAGTCCCTGACCAGAAGGAGGAGGACTACCAGGAAGAATGGATGGAATTTAAAGACTATTTACTTCAATATGTTAAACTAAACTAATTGGATTGCCTGCAAGTATCAGATAGGCTTAGGATTTAATTGCATAATGTGATGAATTAACATGGTTAAAGTTGAAATGTAAAGGGGGGGAAAAGATGTTAAGTGAATAAGTTAATTGTTTTAAGAATTTAAGGTAAAGGTAAAGGGATCCCTGACCATTAGGTCCAGTCGTGGCAGACTCTGGGGTTGCGGCGCTCATCTCGCTTTATTGGCCGAGGGAGCCGGCGTTCAGCTTCCGGGTCATGTGGTCAGCAGGACTAAGCCGCTTCTGGAGAACCAGAGCAGCGCACGGAAATGCTGTTTACCTTCCCGCCGGAGTGGTGCCTATTGATCTACTTGCACTTGGACGTGCTTTCGAACTGCTAGGTTGGCAGGAGCAGGGACCGAGCAACAGGAGCTCACCCCATCATTGCGGGGATTCGAACCACCGACCTTCTGATCAGCAAGTCCTAGGCTCTGTGGTTTAACCCACAGAAACCGTTAAAATGATTTACACTGAAATCCAACCCGAGGGATACAAGGAAGTCACTTAACAATGTTATGAAGTTTAGTTTAAATACAGTTGAGATGTATGTTTGTTTGTTTATATGTTTAAAAAAATTCTGGAAAATTAATTTGAAAATTTGAAAAAAATAAATAAAAGGGGGACAGGGCAAATTCACTGCGTTCCGCAAGTGGAGGCAGTGATGCTTCTGAATGCCAGTTGCCGGAAACCGCAGGTGGGGAGACTGCTGCTCTTGAACTCAGGACCCGCTTATGGGGTTCCCCTAATGGGGATCTGCTCAGCTGCTGTGAGGACAGGAAGTTGGATTAAATAGGCCATCGTCCTGATTCAGCAGGCTGTTCTTCTATTCTTCTGTTCTGATGCGGAAATTTAAACCTAACTACTGTATATCTTGGGACACGGGTGGCGCTGTGGGTTAAACCACAGAGCCTAGGACTTGCCGATCAGAAGGTCGGCGGTTCGAATCCCCATTACAAGGTGAGCTCCCGCTGTGTGTAATCCCTGCTCCTGCCAACCTAGCAGTTCGAAAGCACGTCAAAGTGCAAGTAGATAAATAGGTACCACTCTGGCGGGAAGATAAACGGCGTTTCCGTGCGCTGTTCTGGTTCGCCAGAAGCGGCTTAGTCCTGCTGACCACATGACCTGGAAGCTGTACCCCGGTTCCCTCGGCCAGTAAAGCGAGATGAGCGCCGCAACCCCAGAGTCGGCCATGACTGGACCTAATGGTCAGGGATCCCCTTTACCTTTACAGTATATCTTGCCGGCCTGTGGAGGTCTGGCAAGCAAGGCGTGTGAGCGCCAGGTCTCTCCTGCTCCCTCTCCCCAGGAAGCTGGTCTTCAAAGATAGACTGCCACTGAGAATGGAGGTTCTATAGAACATGTGGATTCTGTAGAGCCATCGTGAGCCATAACCGCCGGCAGACCTCTCTCCTCCACCGTGACAATACCTTTTTGGCACCCTCCCTGCCCGCGGACTTTCTCACCAGAGTGGCGTATGCTCTAGTTATCTCCCGCTTGGACTACTGCCATGTGCTCTGCGTGGGGCTACCTTTGAAGGTAACCCGGAAACTGCAACTAATCCAGAATGCGGCAGCTAGACTGGGGACTGGGAGACCACATAACACTGGTCTTGAAAGACCTCCATTGGCTCCCAGGACGTTGTGAGGGTCAAAAGTGGATCATGTTCTTTGGAGGAAAGGCAGGACAGAAATGCAGTAGTGAATAAAGTGGTACCTTGGTTCCCAAACACCAAAAAACCCAGAAGTTAAGTGTTCCGGTTTTCAAACGTTTTTCGGAAGCCAAACACCCAATGCGGCTGTTGGCTATTATTTCTGGGGCGCCTGCACAAATCGGAAGCTGCATCTTGGTTTTTGAAATAATAATAATAATAATAATAATAATAATAATAATAATAATAATTTATTTATTTATACCCCGCCCATCTAGCTGGGCTTCCCCAGCCACTCTGCGAGGCTTCCAACAAAATATTAAAATACAGTAATGCGTCAAACATTAAAAGCTTCCCTAAACAGGGCTGCCTTCAGATGTCTTCTAAAAGTCAGGTGGTTGTTTATTTCCTTGACATCTGGTGGGAGGGAGTTCCACAGGGCAGTTTTGGAACGGACTTCGGGAACGGATTAAGTTCGAGAACCAAGGCACCGCAGTATTGTCCATTATCCCATTAATTGAGGTCCTCTTATCAGCAATGCCCCTCCCCCTTTGCCCCTTCCCCTCCATGGGGCGCCCCACTTACTCGAGAGCGCAAGAGACGATGCCCAGAAAAAGGCAGGACCCAGAGATGGAGCAGATTAACCGGGTGATTTTTTCCAGACCTCCGCCCTCTGTGGGGAGAAAGTGAAAGAGCAATGGGCGAGCGAATGCCAGGGGGTGAGGCGGGCAAAGAGAAGAAGGGGTGCTTGGAAGAGCCCCAGGAAGGTCTTGGGTGGCTCCCAATAATAATAATAATAATAATAATAATAATAATAATTTATAAAACATCAAACACTAAAAGCTTCCCTAAACAGGGCTGCCTTCAGATGTCTTCTGAAAGTCAGATAGTTGTTTATTTCCTTGACATCTGAAGGGAGGGCGTTCCACAGGGCGGGCGCCACCACCGAGAAGGCCCTGTGCCCGGTTCTAAGGAAAAGCGGGACATACATGGATCAAACCAGAAACCAGGATGGCGTCTGTCAATCCCTGGAAAATTGGGACGCGTGGAAGGTCTGCCAAAGGCCTTGGCAAGTAGGGTGGACCCTGGAAGATAAAAGGGGAGGGAGGGAGGGGGGCAAGGACTGGCCAAGGAGGGGTGGGAATTGCACACCCAAAGGGTTTGCATAAGAGACAGGGGGCTTTTTAATGTTTGAAGTTTTATTCTGTTTTCAGTGTTCTGTTGGGGACTGCCCAGAGTGGCTGGGGAAACACAGCCAGATGGGTGGGGTATTATTATTATTATTATTATTATTATTATTATTATTATTATTATTGCAGCAAAGGAGAGAGAAGCTCCTCACCTGGGTAACAGGTCTTCATATCCCAGCAGAGCAGCTCAACTCTCCGGCAAGTGGTACAGTTCCACACTAAGGCTGAGCCCTCTGGAAATGAGAAGGGGGGTCAGGTGAGGGTGTGGGGCAGAGGCCTCAGAACCCCCCACCTCCTCTGACGGAGGGGAAGGACCATAGCTGTCAACCATCCCTTATTTGGCGGAAAACTCCCTTATCCCAGCACCGTGTCCCGCTGCTGTCCCTTATTGAAACCCGGGAAATTTAAGGGACATCATCAATAAGGGACAGCAGCAGGACACGGCGCTGGGATAAGGGACTTTCCCGCCAAATAAGGGACGGTTGACAGCTATGGTTCGGTCCCTGGCCGGCAGCATCTTTGATTCAAAGGATCAGGAGATGAGAAGTGCCTTTTGTGAGAGCCACTCCCAGTGGGAGCAGATCAGACTTCCCCAACCAGGCACCCTCCTGGACTTCGGGGTGCACTGCAGGAGCCCAGACGGCAGCCACCTTATGCTGAATCGGAAAACCTTGTTCCACCTAGCTTAGTGCTGTTGACACAGGTTGGCAGCAGCAATTCTCCAATACAGGAATCGCGGCTCAGAGAGGCTGCAGTTCTTGCCTGGGGTTTTTAATACATGCTTAAAAAACAACACTCAATTTTTAAAAACCACGTCACCCAAATAACCAGGATGCTATTCCCGGTGGCTGCTAACAGTTTTTAATTGATTCATCTAACTAACTACAGTGGTCCCTTGGTTCTCAAACGCCCTGGTACTCAAACAACTTGGAACCCAAACACTGCAAACCCGGAAGTAAGTGTTCCGGTTTGCGAACTTTTTTCAGAAGCCAAACGTGCTCCGTTTTGAGTGTTGCGCTTCCGTTTTGAGTGTTACGCTGAGATCTGTCTGTTTTTGCTATTTATTTTGCGTTTTTGTGGCTTTTTGTTTTGTTTTTGTGACTGTGTGGAACCCAGTTCAGCTACTGATCGATTGATTGATTGATTGATTGATTGATTGTGTGTGTCTGCAGTACAGTGGTACCTTGGGTTACATACACTTCAGGTTACATACGCTTCAGGTTACATACGCTTCAGGTTACATACGCTTCAGATTTCAGACTCCGCTAACCCAGAAATAGTGCTTCAGGTTAAGAACTTTGCTTCAGGATAAGAACAGAAATTGGGTTCCGGTGGCGCGGTGGCAGCAGGAGGCCCCATTGGCTAAAGTGGTGCTTCAGGTTAAGAACAGTTTCAGGTTAAGAATGGACCTCCGGAACAAATTAAGTACTTAACCCGAGGTACCACTGTACATTGTTTATTGCTTTCATTTTATGGATCCATGGTTTCGTCAGACAGTAAAATTCACGTTAAATTGCTGTTTTAGGAGTTGCTTTATAAAGTCTGGAACCGATTAATCCGTTTTGCATTACTTTCTATGGGAAAGCGCACCTCGGTTTTGGAACGCTTTGGTTTTGGAACGGACTTCCAGAACAGATTAAGTTTGAGAACCAAGGTGACCACTGTAATTGCTTAACGACCCAAGGCACAATTATTATTATTATTATTATTATTAGTTATTATTATTAATGTTAATCTTGACCCCATGCACGGGCTATAGTGATATTTCCACAGATAATTGAGTAATAGACCAAAATTCTTTTAAGCAATGTGGACATCTGTCGGGGATGTTTTAGCTGAGATTCCTGAATTGCAGGGGGTTGGAATAGATGACCCCTGGGTCCCTTCCAACTCTACAATTCTATGGATGTAGCCAGGGGTGGGTAGGCGGGCAATGTAATTATTATTATTATTATTATTATTATTATTATTATTATTATTTATACCCCGCCCTTCCTGGTTCAAAAACCAGAACGGCTAACAACAAATTTAAAACACTTTAAAACACTTAATTATAAAAGCAGCATAAAATACAGTATAAAAACACGAATAACAATAAAAAAAATCAATTAGATAATCCCCAGGGCTAGCTCACTAAATTAGTCCTATTTGGGCCAGCGAGGAGACAAGGGGAGAATTAGCTGTGGGGTCTCAGAGCAGGTGATCTTCATAAAAAGGGGAGGGGGAGGGAAGGAAGGGGAATAAAAGATCAGGCTGAATTCAAATTAAAGGCCAGGCGGAATAGCTCTGTCTTACAGGCCTGACGGAAGGAGGTTAAATCCTGCAGGGCCCTGGTCTCATGGGACAGAGCATTCCACCAGGTCGGAGCCACCACTGAGAAGGGATGTAATAAGGGAGGGGGTGTTTCCCCATCTTTTATAAAGGTGGGACTATTGATCCCAGTATTTCGCATTCTGTTATCCCATCCCCGGAACTTACGGCAAGCCGGAGGGCACAGCGCTGGAAGAGAAAAGAGAAAAGAGAAAAGAGGTTTATTGCAAGACACTCAGTCATCTAGCAAGCTAGTTTTTCCAGCAGCTATCAGGGACTGGGGCTGGTCCCTGCCTTGGAAATTGTGAGGCATAGCTGTCAACTTACAGATTTGAAAATAAGGGACCAGCAGCCTCGAAAATAAGGGATCAGCAGCCAAAATAAGGGATTTTCCAAGCACAGGTGTGTTCGACTTCTGAGCCCCTCCGAGCCAAAGGCAGAAAGCCCAGCCAGCGGCCAAACGAAGCCTCAAGCGGTGGTTCCCACAGCGCAGCAACCCGGCAAAGGGGACGCAGCAAGGAAAACCACCGCCCCCTCTCCGCTGGGAAGCGCTGAGCAAAGGCGAGTCCCCAGGCAACGCAGCTGATTTGATTGGCACAAGGCATGCAAGCTCCACCCCCCAGTCGTTCTCAGACTCCTTATTGGGTGAGCAACGCAGCCAAGCCACACAGTTGGAGCCTCCCTCCTCCCTGGCCAGCAGGGAGGGAGGGAGAGGAGCTGCTTCCTTTGAAACCCGGGAAATTTAAGGGACATCATCAATAAGGAACAGCAGCGGGACACAGCACTGGGATAAGGGGGTTTCCCGCCAAAGAAGGGACGGTTGACAGCTATGTTGTGAGGTCAGGATAGGACCCTGGAGGTTTCTGGAGTGCTGTTTCTAGTCACCCACACGCCTGATTCAGATCATTTCTCCTGTGCCCTAGGGGGCAAATTCTGAGAGGAAAAATTACCCTCTTCCCTCTCGTCCCAGATGAGTGAGATTATGATTCATTCATTTATTCATTTCATAAAATCTACACACCACTTTTTTAAAAAAAAATGCCCTCAAATCAGAATGCAAAGAGAACGAAACAATGAAATGACCAGCGAAAACAGTTTTTTAAAAACCAACCAAAAAACGGCAATAAACTAAAGAGCAAATTGAAACATACACCCACATTCTACATGTCTGAGCAGGCTTGTCTAAGCGACAGTGGTTTTAGCAGGCGCCAAGAGGAGTACTGCTGAAGGTACTCCTGCCTGGTGTCAAGTGGCAGGGAGTTCCAAAGGTGTCGGCGCTGCCACAGCAAAAGATCCAGTTCCTAGCAAGGCAGAACAGGTAGCGTGTGGAAACAGCGAAAGTCCTGCCAATCCAAGCGGTCAAGTGGGGCGTTTATGGGGCGAGGCGATCTCACAGGTGAACCGGGGTCCCATGTTGTTAAGGGCTTTAGATACTGAGAGCAACACCCCGTACCAAATTGGGAAATCTCTGAGCAGAGGTGCGATATGGCGACAAAGCCTCCCTCCTTTCAGCAACTGGGCTGCAGCAGTGGGGTGCGGTGAAGTTTTTCATAGGGGAACGGTTAGGGGCTAGATTGCGTGGGGCATTGCGGGGGTCAATGTCATGCGTGTGATATTGTGACATCCTGGTGTCATGCACACGAGCATAAGCGAAACCCCACATTTAAGGTGCTGGTTTTGACCTTTAAAGCCCTATGTGGCCCAGGACCCACATACCTACGGGACCGCCTCTCCTGGTATGCCCCGCGGAGGACCTTAAGGTCCACAAATGACAACACTTTGGAGGTCCCCGGTCGCAAGATGGTTAGATTGGTCTCAACTAGGGCCAGGGCCTTTTCAGCACTGGCCCCGACTCGGTGGAACGCTCTGTCCCAAGAGACCAGGGCCCTGTGGGACTTGACATCTTTCCGCGGGGCCTGCAAGACAGAGCTGTTCCGCCTGGCCTTTGGTTTGGACTCACTCTGACCCCTTATATGGGATTTGGTATATAAATTTTCCCCTGGCTTTTTTGCTGACCCATGTAGGACCAGCATGGATAGCTGGCTCAGGTGAATATCCGATGTTTCCTCCCTTTATGGTCTTGATTTATGGGCTACTACTAAAATGAGGCTGCATTTTAAGCTGCATTTTTAAGCCATATTTTAATTAACTGTTTGGTGGTGGTTGTTTTTCTATTACGTTTTATTGTAATTCATATTTGGTGTTAGCCGCTGTGAGTCCTGCCAAGGAGGGAGGGGTATAAATAAACATTTATTTACTTATTATTTATGCGTGTGATATTTTGAGGTCCTGATGTCGCACACGTGAGCATAGGCGAAACCCCACATTTGAGGGAAAACACACTTTGCACATGCCCAGAAGCAACCTCTGTTTTTCCAGCACGTTCTGTGACTGAGATGTATTTAAACAATTTCAGAGCCAGTCCCAATACAGACTGGGTTTCAGACTGAAATTCCTTTCTCATACCTTCTCTGCTCTGCTCTGGTATCTTGACTTCATGAAGCCAGTTCCAAAATTTTGGGAAGTCAGCGAGGCTCTGGTTTATTTCTGGTGGGGAGAAGGGACGAGAGGATTATAATCCCACTGCTACCACCAACAGCAGCTTCTCTAAAGGTAAAGGTAAAGGGACCCCTGACCATTAGGTCCAGTCGTGGCCGACTCTGGGGTTGCGGCGCTCATCTCGCTTTACTGGCCGAGGGAGCCAGCGTACAGTTTCCGGGTCATGTGGCCAGCATGACTGAGCCGCTTCTGGGGAACCAGAGCAGCGCACGGAAACGCCGTTTACCTTCCCGCCGGAGCAGTACCTATTTATCTACTTGCACTGGTGTGCTTTCGAACTGCTAGGTTGGCAGGAGCAGGGACTGAGCAATGGGAGCTCACCCCGTCATTGCGGGGATTCGAACCGCTGACCTTCTGATCAGCAAGCCCTAGGCTCTGTGGTTTAACCCACAGCGCCATTGCTACCACCAACAGCAGCTTCTCTAGACTGATGCAAAAGCAAGAGTTTTCATCCCCCCCCCTCCTTCCTTCATTTTACGCCCATCGTCCCAAGGAAGCGCCACCCCCTGAAATCTGCACAATCCAAACTGCTCCTTACCTATAACCCGGAAGACTCGGTGCGTTTTTTCCAGCAAGAGATCCAAGGACATGTCATCTGCAGGTGGGAGGGAAGAAAGGGGAACCTTGCATGAGGCACGGTGGTCTGCAATACCTGCCACCCCCAACCTGGCACCCTCCAGAGTGGCGCATGCTCCGGTTATCTCTCGCTTGGACTACTGCCATGCGCTCTACTTGGGGCTACCTTTGAAGGTGACCCGGAAAATGCAATTAATCCAGAATGCAGCAGCCAGACTGGTGACTGGGAGCGGCCGCCGAGACCACAGAACACCGGTCCTGAAAGTCCTCCATTGGCTCCCAGGACGTTTCCGAGCACAATTCAAAGTGTTGGTGCTGACCTTGATAGCCCTAAATGGCCTCAAAGGCCCAGTAGACCTGAAGGAGCGTCTCCACCCCCATCATTCAGCCCAGACACTGAGGTCCAGCTCCGAGGAATAACGAGCTTATGAAAGTACTTCAGTGGATTCTGAAAAACGCAAACCGTCCGAAGAACTGTGGTGATATCTCCCCTTAGTTTGTCTAATTTTTAACAGCTCTCTCTACTTCTTGTGGGATTGAGTTCCACAGGTCAGCTATGAAGCGAGAAGCACATTTGTTTGTCCTGAACCTTCCGGCATTATATACAAGTGATTGTGTGCAGGTAGAAACCTAGAAATTCTTCTTCTTCTTCTTCTTCTTCTTCTTCTTGTTATTATTATTATTATTATTATTATTATTATTACTATTATCTCTTGCTCTGCCCCCTTTCCCCCTCTGGCTCCACCCACCACCAGCATGTGGACACCTGCCCCCCAAAGAGATAGCCCACAGGGAAATATAGAGGGAGCCCCACCCCTGTTGCCACCCATAAGAATATATTGTTATTATTACCGCTAATAATATTGATCTGAGCGACTATGCTAATGGGATGCATACAGAAATAATAACAGTGGCATTCTGGTCACGCATACCAAACTAATAATAGTGATGTTGCACGATGCAGACAGAAATACTAACAGTGACGTTCCATCAATGTGTACAGAAATAATAACAGTGATGTTCTAATCATTGCCATTAAATAATAATAAATCCTGCCCTTTTCCAGACATCCCCGAAGAGCCCCGTTTTCTCTACCTAAGGCCAAGCCCAGGGAGGACTCTCTGCCCCACGGATAACCGGTACAGTTTGCCTGGCGG
This sequence comes from Podarcis pityusensis, assembly GCF_964106645.2. NCBI lineage: Eukaryota > Metazoa > Chordata > Lepidosauria > Squamata > Lacertidae > Podarcis > Podarcis pityusensis. Next base: position 52,528,294 of record NC_138038.1, on the reverse strand, counting down.
TAACGCTCTCGGTATTGGGCGCAGAGGTAGGCAAAGCGGGTCTTCAGGTTCTTGGAATGGAGTCCGCAGTGGATGCACCCCTCCGTCTCGGGGCTCTCGCAGGCGAGGAGCAGGAGCAGGAGAGCCAGAGTCGCGGGCGACCGAGAGGCAGGTCCCAGAGCCCTCGGAGCGAAGAACGATTTAGGAAGGGCCATTGGTGGGCCCACCAGGAAAGCTGTAGGCGTGGCTGGCGGAACACGTTCCAGAACCCTTTTGGTTCATTGGGTCGGGGTTCTAAGCTGCCGCCAGGGCAACCGGTTCCAGAGTCCTGGGGCGGGGGTTCTGTTCATAAAGGGACAACTCTGGCCTCGGTCCTGTATACCTGAAGGAGCGTCTGCACCCCCATCGTCCAGCCCGGACACTGAGGTCCAGTTCCAAGGGCCTTCTGGCAGTTGTCTGCCTGTAAGAAGCAAGGTCACAGGAAACCAGGCACAGAGCCTTCTTGGTGGTGGCGCCCACCCTGTGGAACGCCCTCCCACCAGATGTCAAGGAAATAAAAAACTATTTTAGTTTTAAAAGACAGCTGAAGGCGGCCCTGTTTAGGGAAGTTTTTAATGTCTGACGCTGTATTGATTTTAATATTCGGTTGGAAGCTGCCCAGAGTGGCTGGGGAAACCTAGCCAGATGGGTGGGGTATAAATTATTATTATTATTATTATTATTATTATTATTATTATTATTTTATGGAAATTACAGGGGGGCACATCTTTAAAGTTGTTAAATGTTACAAATATTATGCCTGAATGTATCCTTTCAACTTGACAGCTCAGGGAAGTTACCTAGCTTTAAAAATAATATAAAATCAACCCCTTTGCCCATTTCCTCCATTCCAAAGCTATTTCCCCCTTGAAAGGGACTCCAGGAAGTTCCCAGAGGTGACAATTGCTGAGCTGATTGTTGGCCAAGGAAAGCCTAATCCCATCACCGGACTTGCCAAGGGGTCCAGACATGCAAAGGAAGTTCTCTTGGACTTTGGGTGGTGGGACTTCAGAGGTGTTTGCCTCTGCTCATCTTATACCTGGGTCTTGCCCTGACATGTCTTCTTCTGCTACTCTTGGACCAAGGACTTGTCTGGACATGTTTGCCAAGGTTAAACTAGTGTAACCCCTGTCTACCCCTCCACTTTTGTGACATGTCAGTGATGTATCAATGATGCTGTACGAACTGTATTCTGGGATATGGTGGGAAAGTTTTAAAAGTCCTTGTCACCCCATCCTCGGGGTTCAAAATTCCTCTTTGAACCTGTTGCGCAATAAACTTTGGTCTACAGCTGTTTGCTCCGGCTGGTGGCTGGACTCCTTCCTTTATTCCGCAGGGACCCACGGGCTCTGCCCGACCAGCTGGGTGACTGAGCAGCCTCACACCTAGATTCTTCCGTAGCAATTATATTATGTGATCCACTGGGAGCAGTCAAGTACAACATTCCTTGTTTTCCTAGAGTGGACTAGCGAGGGGATGTTTGGTCCAACCCGTTCTAAACTTCCTGTTCCCCCTGGCCTGGAGCATCCTTCCTTTTGCATGTGACTAGTGGGTGGGCATGACCTTGTCAGACCTAGTCAAAGGCCAAGACGTGCTTCCCCTATCCCTCTTCTCCATCTTCCTTTCGTCCTGTGAACTGCTGCACTGCTAGCCTGCGGTCACTAGGCAAATCTCCCTTATGGGGTAAACCTGTTTCTATATGTTTGAAACTTTAAGCCTAAAGCAGTGACGGCCAAACTTGGCCCTCCAGCTGTTTGGAGACTACAGTTCCCATCATCCCTGACCTGTTAGCTAGGGATGATGGGAGTTGTAGTCCAAAAACAGCTGGAGACCCAAGTTTGGCCATCACTGGCTTCTTCTTTTTTTTCTATTTTAAGTAATATTTATTAAAATTTCAAAAGAAGAAAAATCACATTAATAAGAAAATTAACAATAAAAAAGAAAAATACAAAATACAAAAAAGAAAAAAACAGTTAAAAACAATTCCATCTTTTCTTCACTTCTTTTACATTTACTTGTTTCCCGGACCTCCTCATACCTCCCTCTTTTGTATTCCAATTCAGTATGTTAATCCAGCAATTCCTTTCCCTCCTTTTAATCCTAATCTTTAATCATGATAAATTATAACATTAAATTTTTACATATTAAAAACCAATTTTTCCATATTTTTTTTATACCATTACCGCTAGAAACCGCTTAACTTCAATCCGTCATCATTCTAACATTCATTAATTTGGCCATCACTGGCTTCAAGCCTGCCTTCAGGGATCACTCTGTGCTCTGCCTGATCGTGAGTAAACTTTATTTTTATTGCTTATGAGTAAGACTGTAGTGTCTGTATTCTTTTAGCAGGGATTCAAGGGGTCCTACCAGGCAAATATTAGAACATATTTCAACCTGGACAAGCCAGATTGACTTGCATATTGTCTTCAGAAACTCACATGAGTTTGCAACAGGTTTTCTGCTGCGTAAAGGGGACTGCTCTCTGCTAAGTAAAGGAACTTGCTAGCACAAGCTAGGAAGGATATGAATAAACAATATATCCTCTCTTGCCACCCTGAACATTCCCACAACAACATCCGGCAAGATTAAGGACAAAGAAAAGAAAATCCTCTGTGCCTTGAAAAGGTCAACTGCGGAACTCCCTCCCACAAGATGGCCACCATCTTGGATGGCTTTAAAAAAAGGAGTGGGCAAATTTGTGGAGGAGGAAAAGGTTATTGATGGCTACTATCCAGTTTCCCAGTAGTGATGTATGGAAGTGAGAGCTGGACCATAAAGAAGGCTGATCGCCGAAGAATGGATGCTTTTGAATTCTGGTGCTGGAGGAGACTCTGGAGAGTCCCATGGACTGCAAGAAGATCAAACCTCTCCATTCTTGAGGAAATCGGCCCTGAGTGCTCACTGGAAGGACAGATCCTGAAGCTGAGGCTCCAAGACTTTGGCCTCCTCATGAGAAGAGAAGACTCCCTGGAAAAGATCCTGATGTTGGGAAAGATGGAGGGTGCAAGGAGAAGGGGACGACGGAGGACGAGATGGTGGGACAGTGATCTCAAAGCTACCAGCATGAGTCTGACCAAACTGCGGGAGGCAGTGGAAGACAGGAGGGCCTGGCGTGCTCTGGTCCAGGGGGTCACGAAGAGGCGGACGCGACTAAACGACTAAACAACAACAATCCAGTTTCTTGGTAGATCTTGCCTCTAGGAGGCGGTTGTGGGCCTTTCCACAGCTCCCTAAGGCTCCTCCTTGGCCAGGTCCTTCCCAAGCAATCTGAGACTTCACTAACACCTTGTCTCTCAACGCTCTGTCCTCTTCACGCCTCTTCTAGTTCTGGGATACCAGGCAGGGGTTTTTTGTCACAGCAGGAGAGGGAGACACCCTGGGGTCTTCGCCAGCCAGACTCATCTCTGCCCCTTGGTCACCTCACTCTCCTACTTCCACTTCTGCTTCTGGACGTAGACTCCCTTAGCCCTGTTGCCTCTTCAGCTCCAAATCTCCTCTTCCCTCTCTGACCACTCATCACCATCTCACCCAGCGCCGGATTTAGGTTTGATGAGGCCTTAAGCTACTGAAGGTAATGGGGCTCTTTATATGCCCAGCTGTCGTTTGTCAACAACAAAATGGTCCCTATTTCTTTTCTGTTTTGCTTTTGTGATTGATTGTGTGACTGCAGTACATTGTTTATTGCTTCCATTTTATGGATCGATGGGTCTCGTTAGATAGTAAAATTCATATTCAACTGCTGTTCTTTAAGGGGTTGTTTTTAAAAGTCTGGAAAGGATTACAGTGGTACCTCGGGTTACATACGCTTCAAGTTACAGACTCCGCTAACCCAGAAATAGTGCTTCAGGTAAAGAACTTTGCTTCAGGATGAGAACAGAAATTGTGCTCCGGCGGCGCAGCAGCAGCAGGAGGAGGCACCATTAGCTAAAGTGGTGCTTCAGGTTAAGAACAGTTTCAGGTTAAGTACAAACCTCCGGAACGAATTAAGTACTTAACCCGAGGTACCACTGTATTCGGTTTCGCGTTACTTTCTATGGGAAAGCGCGCCTTGGTTTTGGAACGCTTTGGTTTTGGAACGGACTTCCGGAACGGATTAAGTTCGAGAACCAAGGTCCCACTGTAATACTTTAGCTGCAGTTCATTCATTTTCAGCTTTGCAATCTTATTAAAAAAGTGCGCCTGGACATTCTGTTGTTGCGCCCGTAACCATGGTTTAAGGTGCTCTTTAGCTCCTCGTGTTCATATCTCAGTTTCTAACACTGCATGACGGAGAGTGAGAACATGTGATTGTGAGAGCCTCTTCATTCCCGCGCTGCGTCAGATTCAGAAGACAAGCATTTCAGGGAGAGCGACAGAGCCCCCAAACACCCAAGGCACCAGCTCTTAGGTCATGTGGCTAGCCAAGAAGAGAGTACCTCTGAGCATGTGCGGAGGGCATTCCCCACCTCCAACTTAGGAAACAGAGCCAGCCCAGGGAAGCTTTGCTGTGCGTTACGCATGAAAAGTGTGCCGGCGTGACAGGCCTGCTTTGAAGAAGATTCAATATTGAAGCAGTGCGTGTTGGGGCCTGTTGCCGAGAGCTTAAGATGGGCCACATCAGAGCTTGCGCATAGATCCACAGAGGAGGAGGGGGAATGTGTGGGCGTTGAGAGCCTGAACAGGTTTAGCAGGTACATGATGACACGCAGGTCTGTAAATAAGTCTAATGTAATGCCTCTTTTGTGCTTTGACCTGCCAAGAGAGAGAGAGAGAGAGATTTTTCTCCCTCTACCGGTCAGTTCCCAGAGCTGCAAGCAGCTCCTAAAGGACACAGCAATTGAAAAAGCTGGCCAGGAGAGCCCTTTGCTGGACATGATCTAGCCCAGTACAGCGGTACCTTGGTTCTCAAATAATAATAATAATAATTTATTATTTATACCCCACCCATCTGGCTGAGTTTCCCCAGCCACTCTGGGCGGCTTTCAATCGAGTGTTAAAACAATACAGCATTAAATATTAAAAACTTCCCTAAACAGGGCTGCCTTCAGATGTCTTTTAAAGAGAGGATAGCTGCTTATTTCCTTCACATCTGAAGGGAGGGCGTTCCACAGGACGGGTGCCACCACCGAGAAGGCCCTCTGCCTGGTTCCGTGGAGCTTCACTTCTCGCAATGAGGGAACCGCCAGAAGGCCCTCGGAGCTGGATCTCAGTGTCCGGGCAGAACGATGGGGGTGGAGACGCTCCTTCAGGTCTACTGGGCCTTTGAGGCCGTTTAGGGCTTTCAAGGTCAGCACCAACACTTTGAATTGTGCTCGGAAACATACTGGGAGCCAATGCAGATCTCTCAGGACTGGTGTTATGTGGTCCCGGCGGCCGCTCCCAGTCCCCAGTCTAGCTGCCGCATTCTGGATTAGTTGTAGTTTCCGGGTCACCTCCAAACGTAGCCCCACGTGGAGCGCATGGCAGTAGTCCAAGCGGGAGATAACCAGAGCATGCACCACTCTGGCGAGACAGTCTGCAGGCAGGTAGGGTCTCAGCCAACTTAATCCATTCCGGAAGTCCACTCCAAAACCAAAGCATTCCAAAACCAAGGCGTGCTTTCCCATAGAAAGTAACACGAAACGGATTGATCCGTTCCAGACTTTTAAAAACAACCCCTTAAAAAACAGCAATTGAACATGAATTTTACTCTCCGATGAGACCACTGATCCATAACATGAAAGCAATAAACAATGTATGGCAGTCACACAATCAATTCATCAGTAGCTGAACTGCGTTCCACACAGCCGCAAAAACAGAAATGCAAAATAAATAGCAAAAACAGACAGACCTCGGCGTAACACTCAAAATGAAAGTGTGGCACTCAAATCGGAAGCGTAACACTCAAAACGGAGTACGTTCGGCTTCCGAAAAATGTTCACAAACCGGAACACTTACTTCCGGGTTTGCAGTGTTTGGGTTCCAAGTTGTTTGGGTACCAAGGCGTTTGAGAACCAAGGGACCCCTGTATATGGCTCCCAAGAGGGGACAGCCGCATTTCTCTGGGAGAGCCTGTGAAGACGGCTTAAAAGGAAACACATAAGCTCGTGGAAGAGATGTGGGATTATAAATAAGCAGAGCCTTCACGATGAGGTTTCAGCTTTTCACTTGAAGACGTTTTTTAAAAGTGCAGGTTGCGAAATGAGGAGGGCGAAATGGATATATTGAGGAACACGTGCATTTCTGGGAAGGCAGAGAAAGGGAAGCAGGGCTTCCCACTGGGCCAGGATGTCGGCCTAGCTGAGCCCCTTGGCCTGATCCTGTACAGGGGTCTTCTCATTTGACCACCACTCCCCTTTCATCCATGAGGGTGGAGCTCTGCAATCAAGTCAACCGCGCCAAACCTTGGCCATTGGGGGAACCTCTAAAGCAGGCATAGGCAAACTCGGCCCCTCCAGATGTTTTTGGGACTACAACTCCCATCATCCCTGACCACTGGTCCTGCTAGCTAGGGATGATGGGAATTGTAGTTCCAAAACACCTGGAGGGCTAGAGCTTGCCTGTACCTGCTCTAAAGCTACTCAATAAACACACAAGACGTAACCGGTGTAAGGTAAAGGTAAAGGGACCCCTCACCATTAGGTCCAGTCGTGACCGACTCTGGGGTTGCGGCGCTCATCTCGCTTTATTGGCCGGGGGAGCCGGCGTACAGCTTCCGGGTCATGTGGCCAGCATGACTAAGCCGCTTCTGGCGAACCAGAGCAGCGCACGGAAACGCCGTTGACCTTCCCGCCGGAGCGGTACCTATTGATCTACTTGCACTTTGACGTGCTTTCGAACTGCTAGGTGGGCAGGAGCAGGGACCGAGCAACGGGAGCTCACCCCACTGCGGGGATTCGAACCGCCGACCTTCTGATCGGCAAGTTCTTGGCTCTGTGGTTTAACCCACAGTGCCACCCGCATGCCTATACTTTTGAATAAATAAGGCATACTATTCATAGTATCAAATTGTAGATTTCAACGGAAGTCTCATAAAGTTCAACGAAGAAAGCCGAAGACCCAGTGGATCAGTTCATTCTCTAGTCAGTTCATGCATAAGGTCCATACATATATAAGTGTCTATTCCACCTATTCATAAGAATCCAATAATCCAAATGAAGGATTGTTACAGTTCCACAGAATCCTTTCACAGAGTCTAAGACAAGGATTTCTGGAATATTAGCCTTGTTTCGCCATCCTAGGCTTCATCAGTAGAACAGGCTCATACAGGTGAAACTCGAAAAAATAGAATATCGTGGAAAAGTTCCTTTATTTCAGGAATTCAACTTCAAAGGTGAAACTAATATATGAGATCGACTCATGACATGCAAAGCGAGATATGCTTCTACTTCTCAGAGGTCCAATCTTGCTCGATTTGCAATCCTTGTTTTGCTGATTTCCTTGAATATTCTAATTTTATGAGATTGTTAATTTGGTGTTTTCATAAGCTGTAACGCCATGACCATCGCAATGATAACAAATCAAGGCTTGACATATCTTGCTTTGCATGTCACGAGTCAATCTCATATATTAGTTTCACCTTTCAAGTTGAATTAGTGAAATACAGTGGTGCCCCGCAAGACGAATGCCTCGCAAGACGGAAAACCCGCTAGACGAAAGGGTTTTCCGTTTTGGAGGCGCTTCGCAAAACGAATTTCCTATGTGCTTGCTTCGCAAGACGAAAATGTCTTGCGAGTTCCTGCGGGTTTTTCCCCCTTCCCCCCCCTTTTTCCCAAGCCGCTAAACCGCTTATCAGCTGATCAGCTAAGCCGCTTAACAGCTGATCGCTAAGCCGCTTATCAGCTGATCGTTAAGCCGCTTAACAGCTGATCGCTAAGCCGCTTATCAGCTGATCCGCTAAGCCCGCTAAACCGCTAATACTGTAGCGCTAATCCGCTAAACCGCTAATGGGCTTGCTTCGCAAGACGAAAAAACCCGCAAGACGAAGAGACTCGCGGAACGGATTCTTTTCATCTTGCGAGGCACCACTGTAAAGGAACTTTTCCACGATATTCTAATTTTTCGAGTTTCACCTGTACGTAGTATTACAGGATAGTGGATCATATAGCATAGTAGTGGTTAGACAGGTGGAATACAGTGGTGCCCCGCAAGACGAATGCCTCGCAAGACGGAAAACCCGCTAGACGAAAGGGTTTTCCGTTTTTCAATGCGCTTCACAGGACGAATTTCCCTATGGGCTTGCTTCGCAAGACGAAAATGTCTTGCGAGTCTTGAGATATTTTTTCGCTCCCCCCTCCTTTTTCCAAGCTGCTAAGCCTTTAATAGCCTTTTAGCAGCTAAGCCGCTAAACCGCTAAGCCTTTAATAGCTGCTAAACCGCTAATACCGCTAATCCGCTAATAGGGTTGCTTCACAAGATGAAAAAACCGCTAGACGAAGATACTCGCGGAACGGATTTATTTCGTCTTGCGAGGCACCACTGTAGATACTTATACATGTACGGACCTTATGCATGAACTGACTAGAGAATGAACTGATCCACTGGGTCTTCTGCTTTTTTCGTTGAACTTTGCGAGACTTCCGTTGAAATCTACAATTTGATACTATGAATAGTATACCTTACTTATTCAAAAGTACAGCCTGTTACGTCTTGTGTGTTTATTATGTTTCACGTAACCATCGGTTTGTTGTTGTTTTGCTCTAAAGCTACTGCAAGGGTGCTGAGATATATGGCAGGAATTTATTTTTATGTTTGCTTCTCCGCACATCCACAAACAAAGGTGTGCATTTTCTGGGAATTCCCAATTCCCTCCATTCCCACCCCCCAATATCCTCACCAAAGTCTGTATACTTTTATTAAAAAGCAAGCTTTATTCTACTGCGACACCGCGGTCAACCTCCGAGGCCGACACACCTGCTCACCGTCAGCGGCGGGAGGAGGATGGTAGTGACTCTTATCCCGAAACAGATGTTTGGCTCTCTAACCGAGGAGAATACAGACCACACAAAGGGCACTAAGAATAATGGGGCATCTCCAGGTGTGCTGAGAACCACCGTGGCAAATGGAATATTTTTCTTCCAACAGGCCCAGGCCGTTTCCGAAGGAGGGGGTGCGCATCTCCACCACCACCACCGAAACACAGCTTCGAAAAGCAACTATCTAGATGTTCTCGTGTCGAGGGAATGATGTGAGGAAAATGTGAAGTTTTTACCCACTTAGCAACCAGGAAGTCTGCTAGACCAGCCTTAGCCAACATGGCGGCCTGCCGATGGGACTACAACTCCCATCATGCCCCGCCAACGCGACGCTGAGGATGATGGGAGTTGTAGTCCGGAGGCCGCCAGTTTGGCGAAGGCTCGCCTAGGCAGTGGCCAACATTCCCACCACCTGAGAAGTGTTTATGTGCCTAAAAAAAATATAAGGTAGTCAGAAACAAGACAACAGGTCTAAATCCAAAAAGCCACAGTGCTCCTTGCAAAACCAAACCAGATTGAAACCGGTTTCATCATTAAGACTCCAGGCGCACCCAAGAAACCCTCAAAGGTTCCATTTTGTGAGTGTTAAAAAAAAAAATGCTTTTTGGGTTTTCCAAAAGGCACACGATTGCTAAAGCCAGGAGGCAGCCCGTTTCACCCTAACGTCGAAGTGTCCTCAGTGAAAAGCGTTAACAAATGTCTGTTTGCATGGCGATGAATCTTCCCCCTAAAAATGCACTTGTGTGTTTCAAAACCCATCCATCCATCTGCAGCCCATTCTCCCCTTTGTAGGGCTTTTGGTTGCTGTGGTTCTAAGGTGGAAGATTTGGGTGAGGTGAGGCAGGACGAAGAACCCCAGAAATTCAGTTCAACTGTGGGAACTGGAAGCCGAAGGCACAGGAGACTTTAATAAAAACCTAGAAGAAAAATAAAAAAGAGACTGTTAAACTTTGGGAATCATAGAGCTGTAGAGCTGATCTAGCCCAGTGATGGCCACACTTGGCCTTCCAGCTGTTTTGGGACTACAATTCCCATCATCCCTGACCACTGGTCCTGTTAGCAAGGGATGATGGGAGTTGTAGTCCAAAGACAGCGGGATGGAACAACGACCCTTAAAATCCGTTTCCAGTTGCCTTAGGAAAAACTCCTTGAAATTACCACACAGATGGCATTGCACTCCTTTGGAAAAGTCTAAAATGTTTTCTTCCGTTGCTGCTGGAGGGGTTGCGTTAAACTTGGCACATATCATCACTTTAATTTTGACAGATATGATCAATATTACAGTGGTACCTCGGGTTACATATGCTTCAGGTTGCATAAGCTTCAGGTTACAGAGTCCGCTAACCCAGAAATAGTGCTTCAGGTTAAGAACTTTGCTTCAGGATGAGAACAGAAATCGTGCTCCAGCGGCAGCAGGAGGCCCCATTAGCTAAAGTGGTGCTTCAGGTTAAGAACAGTTTCAGATTAAGAACAGACCTCCAGAATGAATTAAGTACTTAACCTGAGGTACCACTGTACTAAAGAAAAAGATTGTTTGCTGCCCAAAATTAACATTACTGATGATTTTTTGATGACACAGATGTAGATATGTTGTCAAAAATATATATAATGGTCTTATGTGCGACCGGTGCAGCACAAATAGGAATTGCAACTCAACAGAAAACAGTCCCAAATCTTATCCCAGAGACTTGATAACACTCCCTCTGGAATATGGCTATCATAACAGGGAAAAAATAGGGATAATTTGAGATTTCAGAAAGGACTGGAGCCTGTCTCTCAGGTCTCCCGATGTTCTGGGACTACAACTCCCATCATCTCTGGCTAGGAATGATAGGATTTATAGTCTGTCTGGGAACCCAAAGCTGAGGCTGGCACTTTTCATATAACTGAATTTGATAATTGGACAACACGGATATTCTTCACTTTGTTATTCAAAACCATGCGCCACGATACTCATTCCGCGTGCCTATTTTATAGCTGGAACGCTTTTCACCTTTCAATTTCCATCTGTTGTCATGGCTGTTACAAAATGAAATAAATCTCAACCAGAACAGAAGGGAGAGAGACTGTGAGCCCCATTGAACTGAGCTCCCCACAGGACAGACCCATAACAAAGGCTGGCATTCTGGGAGCAGGCAACCCATAATACAATAGCCTGCTTGTCAGCCCAGAAAGACAAAGATCAACCTCCCCACCAGCCATCTGGCCTGCCCGAGGTACCACTCTGAAACGAACCCGAGTTCTAAAGACGCCAATAGGAGAGCCAGAATGGCTCAGTGTTCGCCTTGACACACCTCAACCCATCTCTCCCCCTGTTTGGAACAAGACATGCACAGTTCTGGTTGCCTCGCCTCAAAACGGAGATTGTTAAGAGTTGGAAAAGGTCCAACCCAAACAGTCAAGGGGAGGGAGCAACTCTCCGATGAAGAAAGGCAGTTTCCCTGTTTGTTGTTGTTGTTTAGTCGTTTAGTCGTGTCCGCCTCTTCATGACCCCCTGGACCAGAGCACGCCAGGCCCTCCTGTCTTCCACTGCCTCCCACAGTTTGGTCAGACTCATGCTGGTAGCTTCGAGAACACTGTCCCACCATCTCAAAAGCAATGACAAACCCAGACAGCATCTTAAAAAGCAGAGACATCACCTTGCCAACAAAGGTCCGTATAGTTAAAGCTCTGGTTTTCCCAGTAGTGATGCATGGAAGTGAGAGCAGGACCATAAAGAAGGCTGATCGCCGAAGAATGGATGCTTTTGAATTCTGGTGCTGGAGGAGACTCTGGAGAGTCCCATGGACTGCAAGAAGATCAAACCTCTCCATTCTGAAGGAAATCAGCCCTGAGTGCTCACTGGAAGGACAGATCCTGAAGCTGAGGCTCCAAGACTTTGGCCCCTCATGAGAAGAGAAGACTCCCTGGAAAAGACTCTGATGTTGGGAAAGATGGAGGGCACAAGGAGAAGGGGACGACGGAGGGCGAGATGGTGGGACAGTGTTCTCGAAGCTACCAGCATGAGTTTGACCAAACTGCGGGAGGCAGTGGAAGACAGGAGGGCCTGGCGTGCTCTGGTCCAGGGGGTCACGAAGAGGCGGACATGACTAAACAACAACAACAACAACAAACAAGCTATAGCTTAGGGCCTCACTCTCTTGGGGGCCCCCAAAAACTTTAAAGGGAAAAAACCTGGATGTACATTTCCCAAATATAAGATAAAAAGCAAATAAAATAAAACCTGCCTGCAGCAACAGGGTTTTGTGTTGTATAGGCTCCTAGGATGTAAGTCATGGGCCCCGCCTGCTCCCTAAAATATCACTGGTTTGCTCCTTTCTATATATAGGGTGCCTACATTCTGCATGGACTGGTTGCAGGGCAACATGGGCAAATGGCTTGAGATACCTATGAGGTCCATCAATGACCATATAGCATATAGTCCAACACAAAAAACAGTGACAATTTGTTGTTGACAAAGGACAGCTGGACGTATAAAGGGCCCCGTTACCTTCAGTAGCTTAAGGCCTCATCAAACCTAAATCTGGCCCTGTGGGTGGGGTATAAATTTATTATTATTATTATTATTGAGAAGAGGCATGTTTGAACAACCATGGCAGGAGTTTATAAGATTTTGCCTGGCGCGGGAAAAGAGAAAAGTTCTCCTCCCTCCCTCTCATAATGCTAGATCTCGCGGACATCGCGCGAGGCTGAAGGCTGGCCGATGCAGGGCAGATAAAAGGAAGTCCTCCTCCATAGTTGACCTGTGGAACTCCCTGCCACAGGAAGCGGCGAGGGGCAGCTTTCAAAGACAATCAGAGAAATTCACAGAGGAGAGGACTCTCGTTTGGGAGGCAGCAAATGCTTCTGAATATGAGCCGCTGGGAATCGCAAGAGGGGAGAGGGATCTTGGGTTCAAATCCTGCGTGTGAGTTTCCCTATTGGTTGACCACTCTGAGAACAGGAGCCTGGACTAGATGGGCCTTGGCCTGACCTGGCAGGCTCTCCCTATGTAATAAATAAATAAATAATAATAATAATAATGGAACCACAATTCAGGTGGAAGTCCTACTCTATCGCCCAGACTCCCCACCCCCATCCTTGCTGCTAAACCCACTAAACACAACCAGCTCATCTTGCTTGGGCTTGGGAGGGGCCCAGGTGACCGGCCCCCTCCTTCCCTTTTGTAAAGACAGGTTGGCCGACTTTGGAGGAAGCGACGCCCAGATCCTAGCAACACTCTCGCCCAGGTGAGTCAGCGCTCCCTGGTATCCGGCCTCTGAGACAAGCCAGAAATTTATCTCGAACACTTTCAGGAACAACAAGGGTACCACTGCACACGTGCAAAGTTCCTTTCCCTCTTAAGGGAAGAGCCGTGTCGACAACATTAAGCTCAATTGGTGTGACTCCATATGAGGTCGCTTTGAGCATTCCAACCCAGCCAAATGGGCAGGGTATAAATAAATTTATTATTATTATTATTATTATTCCTTTCATTCCCTTACTATACTTATGCTATCTGAAAAAGTGTGCATGCACACGAAAGCTTATACAGTGGCACCTCGGGTTAAGTACTTAATTCGTTCTGGAGGTCCGTTCTTATCCTGAAACTGTTCTTAACCTGAAGCACCACTTTAGCTCATGGGGCCTCCTGCTGCTGCTGCTCCGCCGGAGCCCGATTTCTGTTCTGAAGCAAAGTTCTTAACCTGAAGCACTATTTCTGGGTTAGCGGAGTCTGTAACCTGAAGTGTATGTAACCTGAGGTACCACTGTACCAAGAACAAACTTAGTTGGTCTCTAAGGTGGGACGCGGGTGGCGCTGTGGTCAAAACCACAGAGCCTAGGACTTGCTGATCAAAAGGTCGGCGGTTCGAATCCCCGTGACGGGGTGAGCTCCCGTTGCTCGGTCCCTGCTCCTGCCAACCTAGCAGTTCAAAAGCACGTCAAAGTGCAAGTAGATAAATAGGTACCACTCCGGCAGGAAGGTAAACGGCGTTTCCGTGCGCTGCTCTGGTTCGCCAGAAGCGGCTTATTCCTGCTGGCCACATGACGCGGAAGCTGTACGCCGGCTCCCTCGGCCAATAAAACGAGATGAGTGCCGCAACTCCGGAGTCGGCCACGCCTGGACCTAATGGTCAGGGGTCCCTTTACTTTTAAGGTGCTACTGGACAATTTTTAATTTTTAAAAATATATTTACAGTCATACCTTGGGTTACAGACGTTTCAGGTTGCGTTTTTTCAGGTTGCGGACTGCCGAAACCCGGAAGTACCGGAACGGGTTACTTATGGGTTTCGGCAGTCGCACATGCGCAAAAGCGCTAAATCGTGCTTTGCGCATGCACAGAAGCCCCAAATCGCAACCCGCACATGCGTAGACGCAGCGCTGCAGGTTGCGGGCGTACATCCTGTATGGATCACGTTCGCAACCCGAGTGTCCACAGTATTCTTATGCAAACATTGTTCAGCAGGGAGAACGCTTGGCTTGCTGCTCTGACTTTTGACTTCCGATATTTTGAACTCTGAACCTAGATCCAAGTCCTGACGAAAGTTACTGATTTGCCGCATGGCCTCTTAGTTTTTCTGTCCAAATTTGCCTCCGTCTCTCTTCCGTCTAACTGTTCTGAAACATCCACCACAGGTTGAGGAAGTGGGATGTTGGCGTCCAAATTCAGAAATATTTTCCCCAGACTTGAGAGGACCCTGCCTTGCAGAGACCATCTCTGATTTAAGAGGAAGGAAATATTATATACGGTATACCCATAGAGGGACCACGGATAGTTCTTAAAAAACAATTAGTATTCTTTATATATTTTGCCTTTCTCACACACACACACCGCCGAGACCGCGACTCAAGTTGGCCAAGGAGGGAGCAAGTCTTTCTTCTCTCGGAAGGGAGTTCCAAAGTTGTTTGGGGGCAGTCACCACCGAGAAGGCCCTGTCCCACGTCCCTGGGAGGGTCGAGAGACTGAAAAAAGGGTATCCCCCAAGAATCTCAAGAATCCAGGCAGGTTCACTGGGGAGAATGGCAAAAAGTTCATTTTGCATTTCATAAACCGCTTTGAGGTTTGTTTGGAAAAAATAAAAATAAATGGTGCGTACATTTCATGAATTTTAATTTATTTCATAAAACCTATACACCACTTAATTGGTTGTTGTTGTGGTTTTCTTTTTACAAACACACTTCTAGGCAGTTTATGAAATACAAAATACAGTGGAACCTTGGTTGTCTAACACTTCAGAAACCAAACAATTCGGAACCCAAACGCCAGCAACCCGGAAGTGAATGCTTCCTTTTTCGAACAATTTTTGGAAGCCAAAAGCTGCGTTTTTCATTTTTTCCCCCCATTGACTTTGCAGCCAGCCCATTGATCCTTGGTTTCTGAACTTTTCGGAAGCTGAACGGTCTTCTGGAACAAATTAAGTTCAAAAACCGAGGTTCCACTGTACGTTTATAATTTCATAAGGTTTAGGATTTTAAATCCACCTCATTCCTCCTTAAGCCACCCAGGGTGGTTGGGGAGGCCCAGCCAAATGGGCAGGGTATAAGGAATATTATTATTATTAGTAGTAGTAACTTGTCAGGACTTTGAGGTCAGGACTTTCCACTTCCGAGTTCAGAACAGAATTTTACACTGCTGGTTTTGCTGGGTGAAGGTTGACAAGCGTTTAAACATTGAAAAAGTCCTGCCAATGGCCTACTTAGTCCAGAATCCTCTTCTCAACAGATGCCTCCATGGGAAACCTGCAAGCAGGATTCGAACACAGGCCTCTCCCCTCATGCGGTGTTGAGAAGCACTGCTGCTTCCTGCAGAAGAGAGTTTGACCGTTCAGCGCTATGGAACTCGCCCAGCAGATGAAACTGACGGACTATGCAGAATTAGATAAACTAACAGGAAGGATTTGAAACCTGCGGAACCAGAGATTCTCAGAGGACTGGAGTAAATTTACGGACTATTTGAAAAGTGATTGTGATGAGCAGATTACGCTAGTAGGTTTGCAAGAAGTTTTGTAAGGTGAATTATTAGAAATAATAATGGCCGACTCTGGGGTTGCGGCGCTCATCTCGCTTTATTGGCCGAGGGAGCCGGCGTACAGCTTCCGAGTCATGTGGCCAGCATGACTAAGCCACTTCTGGCCAACCAGAGCAGTGCACGGAAATGCCGTTTACCTTCCCGCCGGAGCGGTACCTATTTATCTACTTGCACTGGTGTGCTTTCGAACTGCTAGGTTGGCAGGAGCAGGGACCGAGCAACGGGAGCTCACCCCGTCGCGGGGATTCGAGTCGCCGACCTTCTGATCAGCAAGTCCTAGGCTCTGTGGTTTAACCCACAGCGCCACCCGCGTCTCAATAAAAATGTGTGTGTATATATATATATATATATATATATAAAGGAACTTGCCCATCAAGCTGAATTCAACAAGCACCAACCTTCCCTCCTCTTCCATCATGTCCCCTCCAGTTTCTTACCATCTCCATCTTCCTTTAAGACGGCGCTGATCCTCGCGCGGCGCTGCTACTCTCCCCATTCCCGCCCCCGGCATTTGGTCACATAAGGCTCAGTGCCGGACGAACCGCAAAGAGCGGGCGTTCAGGATATCCGCCGGGTCGGGGAAGACGGAATCCACGCGGAAGCCTTGCGCCAGCGCCACCTTCAGCACCTCCTCTAGGAATTCATGGCCCGTACGGACCTCCCGCCCGCCAACCGCCAGAGGCTGCAACTTCTGCTTGGCGTACTCGGCTACCGGAAGTTCGGCTGGGCGCGGCGCCCACTCCAGGCAAAGGTGGTGGCATGTCTTGGTGTCCACAGGGGAGTAGTCCCACGCCTCCTCGTCCGATTCGTCTTCGTCCGTGGAGTCGCCCGGCCAAATCCCCAGCTCGCCGCCGGTCTCCGAACCGCCCAGCCGCCCCTTCTGCCCTCCGAAATCTCCGTTGCCGACGACGGAATCCCTCACGGAATTCCTCGGGAATTGTCCCACACCCTTCCCAGAATGCCCCTCTTCCACACCACCGCCAGACTGGCCCAGCCGCCTCCGCAGCAAAGCCAGGAAGTGTTTATCGGTGCAGAAAACGTTGGCCGTGAAGATGTGCAGGCAGCTGGAGCTCAGCTCGTAGTTTTGCGGCCCTCGGCGGACGTTGAAGTGCACAAGGCGTTTCCGCACGTCCACGTCGGCGTGCAGCACCGCGTTCCTCCTCTGCCGCCAGCGCTCCGCCTCCACCCGCCGGAGCTCCTCCAGGAGCGGCCGGATCTGGTAGAAGTCCGCCTCGGCCCGCAGGAGGGAGAGCTCAGCGTAGCCCTCGGGCAGGTCCAGCCGGCCGAAACGGAGGAAGTTGAGGATGTGGCGGAAGGCTTTGCCGTCGCGGTCGATGAAGTAGTTGCCGCAGCTGTCGGTGAGGGCCGGCTGGGGGCCGCGGAACATGGCGCCCAGCATGGAGTCGGGAAAGCGGGTCAGGGTGTCCAGGGTGGTGCTGTAGAGCTTGCCGCCGACGTTCAAGGTCACCAGGCCGGGCGTCCGCCCCGGGGCCTCACAGGTGCCTGGCATCGTTGCGAAGGAGGGATTTCACCTGGCGAAAGAAGCATTTGTGATCAAGGTGGCTCACCTGCCAGGTAAATATCAGTAATATCCAAAGGCAACACGATGACCGAGTACAACAATACGATGTCAATATACCGTATTTTTTGCTCTATAAGACTCACTTTTTCCCTCCTAAAAAGTAAGGGGAAATGTGTGTGCGTCTTATGGAGCGAATGCAGGCTGCGCAGCTATCCCAGAAGCCAGACCAGCAAGAGGGATCGCTGCTTTCACTGCACAGCGATCCCTCTTGCTGTTCTGGCTTCTGAGATTCAGAATATTTTTTTCCTTGTTTTCCTCCTCCAAAAACTAGGTGCGTCTTGTGGTCTGGTGTGTCTTACAGAGCGAAAAATACGGTGATCTCTTTATATAATCTATTCAGAACATTAAACAATATAAAATATATACTCTCTGGAAAGCCAAATGAACAGAAATCTTATAAATCTCTGAAAGTCACAAAATGTGTACTCTTGATGGATTCTCTTGAAAACGTAGAACCAAATAAACAGAAGTCTTTTAAGTCTCTGAAAATCTTAAGCAATAGGTCAGAATCGTATCTGGTGAAAACAAGCCGAAAAGCTTTGTTTTATGATGTCCAACGCTGCCAAAGTGGTCCGCAAACAGACGTGGTGAACAGTGATTCCGGATATAACCACTGTTTCGTGGAATTCTTCTTCAGCACAGCAGAAGGATACAGAAATGCTTCAAAAACCCATCTATATGGTCAAAATAAAAAAAATTCTTCCAGTAGCACCTTTAAGAAGAATTTTTCAGTAGCACCTTTAAGAAGAATTCTTACTACTGGAAGAATTTTTTTTATTTTGACTATGGCAGACCAACACGGCTACCTATCTGTAACCCATCTATATGGTGAATGTATAACAACAATTGCTATGGAGCAGTGGTCATAAAGTATGTAAGGAAAGTTGCGAAGGAGGGATTTCACCTGGCAAAAGAAGCATTTGTGATCAAGGGGTCTCGCCTGCCAGGTAAGCATGTCAGCTGCCAGAACGCTTGCAGCCCAGAGATTGAAAGACGCCGAGGTCCCTACCAGAGAGGAATGGCAGACCAAACTGCCAGGCTTCCTCAACCTCAGCCCTCCAGATGTTTTGAGACTACAGTTCCCATCATCCCTGACCACTGGTCCTGCTAGCTAGGGATCATGGGAGTTGTAGTCCCAAAAACATCTGGAGGGCCAAGGTTGAGGAAGCCTGGACTATTAGAGACGACAAAAAAGGCCGCAAAAAATAAATAGATCAGAAACCAGGAAGGGCAAAACTTTAATAAAGAATAGGGGGAAATTCTATCGTACTAGGAAGAACACTGTAAACAACTGAACTCTTTAACAGGACTCAAATAACACTTGCAATATAACAAAGACTTTCGATGTACAGTAATGGATAATTAACTGGATGATGTAAAATATGCAGCAGAAGTCTATAGATTCGAAAGAATCTTGCATTTGTTTTTTATCTATACAGTGGACGCGCGGGTTGCCAATGTGATCCGTGTGGAATGCACGTTCGCAACCTGAAGCATTCGGAACCCGCATCTGCGCATGTGCAAAGCGCGATTTAGCACTTCTGCGCATGCGCAACAGCCAAAACCTGGAAGTAACCCGTTCCGGTACTTCCGGGTTTCGGCGGTCCGCAACCTGACAAAACACAACCTGAAGTGTCTGTAACCCAAGGTATGACTGTATGCGAGTCTGAATGTAAACATTAATTGGAAAAACTGAATAAAAATAATTTAAAACAAGAAAGAATGAAGAATTTGTGGACTGAGTTGTACGCATCGGAGCGGAACAACAGCCTGCTGGGATCAGGCCGGTGGCCCACCGTCCTGTTCACAGGGGGCAACCACACGCCCAGAAGGGAAACCATCTATCAGGATTTGAACACGAGGGCAACTCTTCCCTCCTGCAGGAATCTAGAAGCAGGAAGAACTTTCTGACAGCAAGAGGCGTTTGACAGTGGAACAGACACCCTCACGAGGCGTTGGAGTCTCCTTCCTTGGAAGTTTTGACGCAGAGGTCGGATGTCCATCTGCCATGGATGCTTTAGCTAAGATTCCTGCATTGAAGGGGGTTGGGATGGATGACCTTTGGGGGTCCCTTGCACCTCTACAATTCTGCCTGCAACTGTGAAGTCAGACCACAGCCATCACGTCAAGTAGCCATAAATAGCCACGGCTGGTTGGCGACAGGAGCAGAGACTGTTTGCCCACAAACGCCGAAGGATGTGGAGACAGCAGGAGACTTTGGGTTTAGTAAACAGGGAGTCGTCTTTGTCTATGGAGTTTTCTTGGCAGGGATACTGGAGTGGCTTGCCGGTTCCTGCTCCAGGTGGATCGCGTTTGGTCAAAACTCTCCACTATGACCTGTCCATCTTGGGTGGCCCTGCATGGCATACCTCATAGCTTCTCTGAGTTATTCAAGACCTAGACAGCATCTTGAAAAGCAGAGACATCACCTTGCCAACAAAGGTCCATATAGTTAAAGCTCTGGTTTTCCCAGTAGTGATGTATGGAAGTGAGAGCTGGACCATAAAGAAGGCTGATCGCCGAAGAATGGATGCTTTTGAATTCTGGTGCTGGAGGAGACTCTGGAGAGTCCCATGGACTGCAAGAAGATCAAACCTCTCCATTCTGAAGGGAATCAGCCCTGAGTGCTCACTGGAAGGACAGATCCTGAAGCTGAGGCTCCAAGACTTTGGCCACCTCATGAGAAGAGAAGACTCTCTGGAAAAGACCCTGATGTTGGGAAAGATGGAGGGCGCAAGGAGAAGGGGACGACGGAGGACGAGATGGTGGGACAGCGTTCTCGAAGCTACGGACATGAGTTTGACCAAACTGCGGGAGGCAGTGGAAGACAGGAGGGCCTGGCGTGCTCTGGTCCAGGGGGTCACGAAGAGGCGGACACGACTGAACAACAACAACAACAAAAAAAAACAAAAAACAGGGAGTCTGGTGGCACCCAAAACAACCCCCGGTGCATTGGGTGGGTCCCAGTCTTGTGCCCATGACCACCTCTCTGGGAGAGGCCGAGGACGGGTCGAGGGGCGGAGGGAGGAGAAGGAGCCGATTCTATATCAAGGAGAGGTGCTGCTGGAACAGAGTGCCAAACAACATGTTGACTGGTGTGCGCACACCATCTCCCAGGAAGGAAGAGGGAGAAAGACGCAGAGGTTTGGGCACATGGATGCGTACAGGATTTCTGGAGCAGGGCCTAGAGCCTTGTTCCCTCGCTGCCTTTGCTTTTCCCGTCTGTCTAAGCACATCAACGCACCACCAAGCAGCCGTCCCCAAGGAGCTGCCCTCCAGGCGCCGCTGAGCTACAACTCCCAATGGCCCTTGACTCTCCCCTCCTGCAGTTTCCAACAACTGGGATCCAGAAACATTGCTGCCTCTATTCATGGAGGCACAGAACAGCCATCGTGGTTGACAGCCATCCATCACCCTCTCCTCCTTCGTGAATTTCTCCAATCCTCTTTTAAAGCCATCTAATTTGGTGGGACGCGGGTGGCGCTGTGGGTTAAACCACAGAGCCTAGGGCTTGCCGATCAGAAGGTCAGCGGTTCGAATCCCCGCGACAGGGTGAGCTCCCATTATTTAGTCCCTGCTCCTGCCAACCTAGCAGTTCAAAAGCACATCAAAGTGCAAGTAGATAAATAGGTACTGCTCCGGCGGGAAGGTAAACGGCGTTTCTGTGCGCTGCTCTGGTTCGCCAGAAGTGGCTTAGTCATGCTGGCCACATGACCCGGAAGCTGTACGCCAGCTCCCTCGGCCAATAAAGCGAGAGGAGCATCGCAACCCCAGAGTCAGCCACGACTGGACCTAATGGTCAGGGGTCCTTTTACCTTTAATTTGGTCTCTGCCTGCTGTGGCAGGGAGTTCCACAGTTTAAACCATGCGCCGTGTGAAGAAGGACTTTGTTGTATCTGTCCCGGCTTTGCCGACGTTCACGTTCCTCAGATGTCCGCATATTCTATTGTTATGAGGGAGGGGGAAAAGCTTTCCTCTGTTCTCTTGCTCCCCATCATTCGTTTTATCAACTTCCATCCCGCTGCCTATGACCTTTTCTCTAAACTAAAATCTCAAACGCTGCAAACTTTCTATCCAGTCAGTAGTTTTGCTTGCCTTCTTCTGAGCCTTTGCGTATGAGTAAGCAACTATTCTGACGCATTAAACATGTTGTTAAAGGAGGGGGTGGGAGCCTGTCTGGGGCCCTCCCAATGTTATTGGACTACAACTCCCATAATCCCTGGCTCCCGCCTGTCTGGGGCTGATGGGAGTTGGAGTCCAACAACATCTTGAGTTCCCAGCCCTGCCCCGCAGATTCTTTTCTACAAATAGACCAGAAGAAGCTGAGGTCAAGGCAGTGATTAAGAGCTGAATGCATTTATTTTCCCCGTCCTTTTTGACACCTCGCTATGACACATGCGTGTTTCATCTCAAGACAGGTACTGTATTTTTTGCTCTATAAGACTCACTTTTTCCCTCCTAAAAAGTAAGGGGAAATGTGTGTGCGTCTTATGGAGCGAATGCAGGCTGCGCAGCTATCCCAGAAGCCACAACAGCAAGAGGGATTGCTGCTTTCACTGCGCAGCGATCCTTCTTGCTGTTCTGGCTTCTGAGATTCAGAATATTTTTTTTCTTGTTTTCCTCCTCCAAAAACTAGGTGTGTCTTGTGGTCTGGTGCGTCTTATAGAGCGAAAAATACGGTAATTACTTTTTGCGGCTCGGGCCTCCAAGCAGCAAACATTTAAAAACATAAATACATTACGCCGCTGAAAATTCATAGGGAACTTTTCGCATTCCTCACACAAACACCGACAATGTCCGGGCCTCAGAATCAGGCTTCTGGGAAAGCTTGCTTGGTTGTTTTGCTGTTGTTTTCTCTTTTTTTTTTCAGAGGGGGAAAATGTTTCTAGACCTCAAGGTTGGAAATATGTGACAGGAAGTTGCACAGGTAATCTCAGAGCCCAGGCAGGGGTGGAAGCTCTGCCCCAGAAAACTTGCAATTTTATTTAATTCAATTTCAACAAAGGGAAAGGGGGGAA
Organism: Podarcis pityusensis; assembly: GCF_964106645.2. NCBI lineage: Eukaryota > Metazoa > Chordata > Lepidosauria > Squamata > Lacertidae > Podarcis > Podarcis pityusensis. The sequence continues at coordinate 52,505,730 of NC_138038.1, read as the reverse complement.
ACTGAAGCAAGTGTGTAAGGAAAATATAATAATAGGGCATTCACTAGAGCTACACACTGGAGGGTTTTTAATCTTCACTGGAAGTTTTTAAACAGAGGTTGGATAGCCATCTGTCAGATTCTTTAGCTCAGGGTTGAACTAGAAGACCCTACAATTCTATTTTATAGATAATAATAATATATTTATACCCCGCCCATCTGGCTGGGCTTCCCCCGCCACTCTGGGCGGCTTCCAACAAAATATTAAAATACTGTAATACAACAAACAATAGATAGATAGATAGATAGACAGATAGATGTGTATATATACACACTTTGTATCATTTTAACACTGTCAATTTTGGCTTCTCCTTTTTTGAATAAATTTTACATCTCCTTGTTTGTAAAGTTTTGATTTTACCAGCATTTTCTTGTGCACATATTACGGGATTTCATGTACAGATTTTCATTGATTAAGTGGCATGTATAAATACCGTAAAATAAAAAGAAGGGGTTTCCTTTGTGTGACTTCCTTCCCAGAGAGCCCTTACAGTTGACTAATCACCTTTCCCCCAAAATAAATTGACTTTCCCTTCTCAAAGATTTCAAAGTTTTGAAGACAATTCATCTAGGCAACCGACCAATTTAAACGTTGAAGTTCTGTAAGGCTGGAGGAATCCTATTTTCAGTCCCTCGGCTTGGAATATGTTTTTTTATTTGGACAGGAGGCGGAGCGAAATATGGGTTCCAATACAATACAACTAGCTTGGGGTCCGAACAGGAAACCTGCAATAAAATTGGGAGTTTTGACAAGGAGCTCAGGGTGTAACTTTCGTGGGGCAGTTCCACAACAATTGAACCAAGCTGAGTCAGCGTATTGGGCGTTGTAGTCCAAAACATCTGGGGAGGGGCGCCATGTTGGCAAACGCCGCACTCAGCTGAGGAAGGGGAAGAAGGTCTGATCAGTTTAATATCGGGGTTGTGGGTTTGAACCCCATGTTTGGCATTGAAAGGGGGTTGGACTAGATGACCCATGAGGTTCCCCTTCCTAACTCTACCCAGTATACCTGAAGGAGCGTCTCCACCCCCATCGTTTGGCCCGGACACTGAGGTCCAGCGCCGAGAGCCTTCTGGTGGTTCCCTCATTGCGAGAAGCAAAGCTACAGGGAACCAGGAGAGGGCCTTCTCGGTGGTGGCGCCCGCCCTGTGGAACGCCCTCCCATCAGATGTCAAAGCAATAAACAACTACCTGACATTCAGAAGACATCTTAAGGCAGCCCTGTTCAGGGAAGTTTTTAATGTGTGACATCTTAGTGTATTTTTGGTCTCTGTGGAAGCCGCCAAGAGTGGCTGGGGAAACCCAGCCAGATGGGCGGGGTACAAATAATAAATTATTATTATTATTATTACAAACTTGTGAAACTTCTTTTAAAAAAAAAAATTCCCCAAGCCAGGAGAGACCCCCCCCCCAAACTTACGGTCAAAAACAACCTTTTCAAAAAGAGATTTTTTCATGGCATACTCTGTAAGCTTTGTGTATAGGTTTTACATGAGTTGAACTTCTAAAGGTCACATGAACAAGGTTTTGAAATTGGATTAAGATATAAGATTATAAGGACGTGAATAAGTATAAAATAATGGAACCAGGAGGGAGAGTGGAGCGAAGCCAATTAAGATATATGATGTGGATTTCTGAATGTGTGTGGTTTTGTTTGGGTTATATAAAATGAATACACTGTATCTAAAACGACAACAACAACAACCCGAAGGGAATGAGATCAAAGCACAATAAGTTGTTAAAACAGAATTAAAAACCTGATCTTCCAGAAAGAGGCTGGCTGTACCAGGAAAAGACTTCAGGGATGGTTGGTGGACTAGAAATATTTCAGCCCAGGAAAAGGCCCCCACCTATCCAACCCAAAAGGGCCTGGGAGTGCCTGGGGGGCGGGATCCTTTGGAGGGGGGTGTCCTAAGGGGGGGGGGAAGGACCACCCAAGAGGAAAACAGGACAGGGGGCCCCGATCCTGCCCGGAGGGGTCGCTGTACCTGGAGCAGAGGCGAGGTCTCTGGGCGGCTCCCGGTGCCGGCGCAGGAAGTGGAGCGCAGCGCTGCGCGCAGCTGAGCTTATCTCGGCGCCGGCCGCGCTTTATAAGGGAGGGACCGGCCGGGGGGGCGGGCAGGCGCCGGTCTCCGCCCCGACGGACGCCCGGGAAGGAGGGAGGGAAGGGACCCAGGCGTCCAGGGCGGGCGTTTTCTCCGCCCCCGCCCCGCGAGTCGCGTCTCACAGGTCTCCCCAGAACAGGTATGGGGGATCCGGGAGCGAGGAGGGGACCCAGGCGTCCTGGCACCCCCCCGACCCTCCAGGACCCCCCCCCCCGTTTCTGCAAGAGGGGGGGAAATGGAGGGGAGGGAATGGGATGGGAAATCTGCAAAACAAAAGAAAAAGCTATCATGTCTTGGGTTGTTTATGTGAACTTTTTGGAATGTCAATCAATGTTTAATAGGTTGTGTTTTAGTGTTTTGTTGGAAGCCGCCCAGAGTGGCTGGGGAAACCCAGCCAGATGGGCGGGGTATAAATAATAAATTATTATTATAATAATCAAATATATGTTTCGAAAAATGGAGGGGAGGTCTTCCAGCGCTCAGGTAGGGGAGATCCAGGAGCCCCGCCGCTTCTGACGTCTCCCCGCTTGCAGGAGCCTCTTAGAAGCGAGGAGGGGACCCAGGCGTCCTGGCACACAACCCCCCTCCCCCACGATTTTCCAGATACCCCTGCTTTTGCGAGGAAAACAATGGAAGAGGAAACATCACAGGAAATGGGATGGGAAGTCGAAAAAAAGAAAAGAAAAATCTATCATGTCTTTGGTTATGTGAACTTTTTGGAAATTTAATAAAATATGTATTTGAAAAATGGAGGGCAAGTTTCCCAGCGGCCAATTCTGTGAGCCGCTAGCCGTGGAAATAAAAAACTCCCTCCTGGATCTCCGCAGTTGGTTTAACCCCCCCTTCTCCAAGCATAATACTTCACTTTCTGCTTTCCATGAAGTTAGAAAGCAGTGTTTCTGAGCATGTGAAGAGTGCCTTTGCCAGAAGCCCGGAGTCTGGACAGGTTGGATAGCCACCTGCCGTCGATGCCTTAGTTGAGATTCCTGCATTGCAGGGGGTTGGACTGGATGACCCTGTTAACGGAGAAATCTGAGGGCTCCCTTGGGCAAGAAACAAGGACACCAGCCAGGAATACCAGAGCAAAACAGCAGCCAGTAGGCTTGGTCTTGATTGAAGACTGTTGCGACAGGACTCCCACCTGCCACCAGGTGGAACAAGATGGAAGCCCCGAACATGAGAGAACCCAAACTTTTATTAGCTGCTAATCCCCATATTAAAGGTAAAGGGGTAAAGGGACCCCTGACCATTAGGTCCAGTCATGGCCGACTCTGGGGTTGCGGAGCTCATCTCGCTTTACTGGCCGAGGGAGCCAGCATACAGCATCCGGGTCATGTGGCCAGCATGACTAAGCCGCTTCTGGCGAACCAGAGCAACGCACGGAAACGCCGTTTACCTTCCCGCCGGAGCGGTACCTATATATCTACTTGCATGTTGACATGCTTTCGAACTGCTAGGATGGCAGGAGCAGGGACCGAGCAACAGGAGCTCACCCCGTCACGGGGATTCGAACCTCCGACCTTCCGATCAAGTCCTAGGCTCTGTGGTTTAACCCACAGCGCTACCCGCATCCCAATCCCCATGTTACACCCCCCCCCAAACTACATCATAGTTACATCATGAAAGGGGAGGTCTGGTGGCAGTAATCTGAGCATCCTGGACCCTGCCCCATGGTTCCCCTTGCCCTCCACCAAACACCCATCAAGTGAAACAAAAAATATATTCACATTTCCCTGTTTCCCAGCCAAGTTAATCACATCCTTTTGTCTTCATCTGGGTTTGTTATTTCTGGAATGGCTACCTGTCTGGCAATCAGGTATCAGGATGCCAGGGATTATCACTTAGGCAGAGGGGCTGCTGAGTAGCTGAGCTCACATGTCTATATGAATTTCTGAAGTTTTCCCAGTGAGTCAGTAATATAGATACATTGATCAGTGAATTCTACATTTGGTATCGTGCAGCAAAGGCCCTTTGAATAGATAGAAAGAAACTGTGATGAAGTGTTTAGTGGGGACAAATCACCAAAGTCACAAAAGCGATTGTGCTGGTTTTGGTAGTGGGCTGCATGTGCATGATATCTGCTGGAGGGGCAACCCCCCCCCCCAACCGATACATAAATTCCTGCAACAACCCTCAGGGTCTCCTCCAACTATGATTCTATGAATGGATTGGGAATAGGAAAGGACCGGCAGGTCAGGCGATGCAATGACCCAAGCAGGATTCAGGCCCAACAGCGCACCTCCTGTCAGAAGCACAAGGAAAGGGGAAAAGGTCTTGTTTTTTCCTCTGCCCTCCGCGAGCCCCACTCCTCTCCTGCTGACGCCGCCCAATATGACCTCTTTCTCGCCTAAGATGCCAGAAGATTAAAGGAGGCCACTCTTCCCGCAGGCTGCTTGGGATCTAAAAGACTGCAGCAAAGCATTGTTTGCAGAATCTAATTATATCTTCTCCCACATTCCTTGCTTATCTTCTGTTGCATCAGTTTGGGAGCCCAGAATATGAATTATTCCCTTCGCAGCAAAACCTGAAGGGAAGTGGCGTCAGGAGTGACTGAGATTTCTGAGTCCTGTTTCTTGGCTATCAAAAATATTCTTCTGGATTGAAAAAAGGGGAAGATCCCTTTTCGTCAGCTTGAGGGCGGAGGTTGTGAATCATGTCCTGTACAAACTCAGGAAGGCCCATTTACTCCCTGAGTAAACAGGTGGCGTCAGATCACCTTTAAAATCCAGAACAACGGGGGCGGGGATTATTTTTAAATGATCCTCAATGCTTTAGTTGATTTTCCTTCTAAATTGAAACGCCTGCTTCTTGGGAGAAAAGCAACGACAAACCTAGACAGCATCTTAAAAAGCAGAGACATCACCTTGCCAACAAAGGTCCATATAGTTAAAGCTCTGGTTTTCCCAGTAGTGATGTATGGAAGTGAGAGCTGGACCATAAAGAAGGCTGATCGCCAAAGAATGGATGCTTTTGAATTCTGGTGCTGGAGGAGACTCTTGAGAGTCCCATGGACTGCAAGAAGATCAAACCTCTCCATTCTGAAGGAAATCAGCCCTGAGTGCTCCCTGGAAGGACAGATCCTGAAGCTGAGGCTCCAAGACTTTGCCCCCCTCATGAGATGAGAAGACTCCCTGGAAAACACCCTGATGTTGGGAAAGATGGAGGGCACAAGGAGAAGGGGACGACGGAGGACGAGATGGTTGGACAGTGTTCTCGAAGCTACCAGCATGAGTTTGACCAAAGTGCGGGAGGCAGCGGAAGACAGGAGTGCCTGGCGTGCTCTGGTCCAGGGGGTCACAAAGAGGCGGACACAACTAAACAACTCAACAACAACAACAATAGTGGTTAGAGCAGTGGTTCTCAAACTCTCTTTTTTCCTGGGCCGCACTTTCAGAATAAAAATTTGCTCGCTCCACGCTCAATTTTTTGATTGATAAGAAATACAAAAATAAACAACTCCAAGTAGTGCTTGATTTGTAACATCCAACACAACTCCTTTATAATATGATCAGAAAATATAAGACAAAGCAGCTACATGGTAACATTAACCGTTCCAAAAATATAATTATAAACGAGTCTTCTCTAGCACTCTGTTCGAACGGTGATTCTGGATCAGAACTAGAATTGTCCTAATGATCACTTAGAAGCACAGAATCGTAGAACTGTAGAGCTGGAAGGGAACCCAGCGGTCATCTAGTCCAACCCCTTGCGATGCAGGAATCTCAACTAAAGCATCCATGACAGATGGGCAGACAACTTCTGCTTAAAAACCTCCAAGGAAGGAGAGTTCACAACCTCCCGCAACTTGATGCTCTTGCTCTCATTTTGAAAAGCTCTCCATCCATATTCTGCAAATAAATACAATTATTTTGATACAATGCTCTGCTAAGCTGAAATCTTTAAATGTTCCTTTGGTTGTCCTCGAACCTTTCCGCCACCCTTGCCGTCCTCTCCTGACACACCAGGGCAGAACTTCCCTCACGCCATTTGAGATCCCTTGGGTTGGAGCGTAAGACTAGAACCAGGGACAGGTCTGGGTTCAAATCCCGTCTCGGGAGTGAAGCTCACTGGGTGACCTCACTGAGCCAGTCGTTCACTCTGGCCTGACCTGTCTCACAAGGTTGTTGCTGTTGCGGGCATTAAATGAGAATCATATAAGCTGCCTTGAGCTCCGTGGAGGAAAAAGAGTGAAATATTAATGCAATAAATAAATAAATAAATAGAGGTTGCAGGCCTTGTTCTGGCTTGCTTTTATCTTGTACGCCAGGGATGGGGAATATTTTTTCAGAGCCCAGGGGCTGCGCCATCTCCTTCTAGGTGTGTACAGGGCAGAAGCAAAAGGCTGCGGCGTAATAAATGCAGATGTTTGCCTCTGGACGGAAGCCTAGTTTCTCCACCCACACTCTCACCCAACCCTCCCTGCCCTACATCCGAGGGAGCAAGCGCAGAGGTGTTATCGGAATTCAATGTCACACTCAAAGCAGGCCCAAAATAAAAAACCCTCAAGGAATGTTGGGAGGAGGGATGGCTTTTGGGTGTGTGTGATTACGCAAGGGGAAGGGTTGTGTGATGAAAGTTTTGAGGGCCACGTAGAAAAACCTGTGGGGGCCGCGTTCAGCTCCTGGAAGTAGGGTCCCCCTGTTCTAAGCAAGGGCATTTTTGTGGGTTTGCTGTAGGGTCAGTCTGTTTTTTTAAAAAAATATAAATGCTTTATTGAAATAACAAACAAAGGGCTTAGCCAGAAAAAAGAGAAGTAAATGGTAATATTTGTTATTTCACATCACAATACCTAAGTAGGCATGCCAGCCATAACAGTTGTCATGTCCTTCCAGGTCTAGGTGGTCTGTATTTTGAAGTGTACACCATTCCCTGATCCAGGAGAGACAGTCTGCCTCGTAATAGAGTTTCAAACCTGACAGTGAAAATCCCCCTCTTTCTTTGATATCAATTAATAGTTTGTGACAAACCTACACAGCTTCTTAAAAAATAGCGACATCACCTTGCCAACAAAGGTCCGTATAGTAAAAGCTCTGGTTTTCCCAGTAGTGATGTATGGAAGTGAGAGCTGGACCATAAAGAAGGCTGATCGCCGAAGAATGGATGCTTTTGAATTCTGGTGCTGGAGGAGGCTCTTGAGAGTCCCATGGACTGCAAGAAGATCCAACCTCTCCATTCTGAAGGAAATCAGCCCTGAGTGCTCACTGGAAGGACAGATCCTGAAGCTGAGGCTCCAAGACTTTGGCCTCCTCATGAGAAGAGAAGACTCCCTGGAAAAGACCCTGATGTTGGGAAAGATGGAGGGCACAAGGAGAAGGGGACGACGGAGGATGAGAATGGTGGGACAGTGTTCTAGAAGCTACCAGCATGAGTTTGACCAAACTGCAGGAGGCAGTGGAAGACAGGAGTGCCTGGCGTGCTCTGGTCCAGGGGGTCACGAAGAGGCGGACACGACTAAACGACTCAGCAACAACAACAAAAATAGTTTGTGTTAATTGGGATTTTCCCCTGCCAGATATATTTAGAGATGCCTCGCTGCCAATTTTTGAGGCAGCCTGTCCCTCCAATCACAGGGATTGTCTGAAACAGGAAAAGCATTTTTGGTAAAACGTTCGTTTTGATGGTGGGTATTCTCTGCTGAGCCTGGAACGCTTGGGGTCTGTCGTCAGTGGTTGGGATGGCATGAAAAACTATCAATGGCTCCCAGCCGCAGTGGCTCAGCTCGGCCTCCACACTTGCGAGGCATCAGTGCTTCTGAATGCCAGTGGCTGGGAGCCGCAAGAGGGTAGAGGGCTCTTGCACTCGGGTCCCGCTTGCAGGTTTCCCATCTGGTTGGCCCCTGTGGGAAGAGGATACTGGAATCAAAGCGCCACTGGCCTTATCCTGCAGGCTCTTCCTTGCGTGCTTCAAGGGAGTGCCATTCCATCTTTGCCCACTGACTTCCTTCGAGCGGTTTCGCCAGGGTGCCGTGTGTTGCCACGACAAGTCCGGGCAAAGCCAGGGCTGTGGCATCGTGGGTGGAACCAAGCTTCCGAAAGACCTCGCTTTCCATTCGGTAATATCAACAACAGATATTCCATTTAATAATACAGTGGTACATCGGGTTACAGACGCTTCAGGTTACAGACTCCGCTAACCCAGAAATGGTAGCTCGGGTTAAGAACTTTGCCTCAGGATGAGAACAGAAATGGCATGGCGGCAGCAGCGGGAGGCCCCATTAGCTAAAGTGGTACCTCAGGTTAAGAACAGTTTCAGGTTAAGAACAGACCTCTGGAACGAATTAAGTTCTTAACCCGAGGTACCACTGCAGTAATAATAAAAGCAAGTTTCTGGGTGCATGAGTGGGTGGTCAAGGCCTGCTGAGGATGGGGTGGGGGCTGTGCCAGATTTACGTATAAACTAAACAAGCTATAGCTTAGGGCCCCACTCTCTTAAAGGTAAAAGTACCCCTGACCGTTAGGTCTAGTCATGAACGTCTCTGGGGTTGCCCATTCATCTCGCTCTATAGGCCGAGGGAGCCGGCGTACAGCTTCCAGGTCATGTGGCCAGCAGGACTGAGCCGCTTCTAGCGAACCAGAGCAGCGCACGGAAACGCCGTTTACTTTCCTGCTGGAGCGGTACCTATTTATCTACTTGCACTTTTGACGTGCTTTTGAACTGCTAGGTTGGCAGGAGCAGGGACCGAGCAACGGGAGCTCACCCCGTCACGGGGATTCGAACCGCCAACCTTCTGATCAGCAAGCCCTAGGCTCTGTGGTTTAGACCACAGCGCCACCCGCGTCCCTATATGTATAATCTTAGACAGTTTTTCCGGGTAGTGTGGCCAGCATGACTAAGCTGCTTCTGGCGAACCAGAGCAGTGCATGGAAACGCTGTTTACCTTCCTATTTATCTACTTGCACTTTGACGTGCTTTCGAACTGCTAGGTTGGCAGGAGCAGGGACCGAGCAACGGGAGCTCACCCTGTCGTGGGGATTCAAACCGCCGACCTTCTGATCAGCAAGTCCTAGGCTCTGTGGTTTAACCCACAGCGCCACCCGCATCCCTATATGTATAATCTTAGACAGTTTTTCCGGGTAGTGTGGCCAGCATGACTAAGCTGCTTCTGGTGAACCAGAGCAGCGCATGGAAACGCTGTTTACCTTCCTATTTATCTACTTGCACTTTGACGTGCTTTCAAACTGCTAGGTTGGCAGGAGCAGGGACCGAGCAACAGGAGCTCACCCCGTCACGGGGATTCGAACCGCCGACCTTCTGATCGGCAAGTCCTAGGCTCTGTGGTTTAGACCACAGCGCCACCCGCGTCCCTCCCACTCTCTTGGGGGCCCCCCCCAAAAAAATTAAAGGGGAAAAAATTGGAAGTACATTTCCAAAATATAAGATAAAAGGTGAATAAAATAAAACCTACATACGGCAACAGTGTTTTGTGTCGTGTAGGCTCCTAGGATGTAAGTCATGGGCCCCGCCTGCTCCCTAAAATATCACTGCTTTGCTCCTTTCTATATATAGGGTGCCTACATTCTGTATGGACTGGTTCCATGGCAACATGAGCAAATGGCTTGAGATACCTATTAGGTCCATAAATGACCATATATTCAACCCAAAAAACAGCGACAATTTGTTGTTGACAAAGGAAAGCTGGACATAGAAAGGGCCCCATTGCCTTCAGTGGCTTAGGGGCTCATCAAACCTAAATCTGGCCCTGTGTATATGGTGGTCTTGTAGTAAGGTTAAAATTTACTGGGAAATAAACAAGTACCTGACTTTTAGAAGACATCTGAAGGCAGCCCTGTTTAGGAAAGGTTTTAATGACTGATATTAATATATTAATACCCAACCCATCTGGCTGGGTTTCCCCAGCCACTCTGGGTGGGCGGCTTCCAACAAAATATTAAAAATACATTAAAACATCAGTCATTAAAACTGTCGGAGACGATTGGCTTGTGCTTCCTGCACAAGTCCCTCCCTCCTATGCGCAAGTCCCTCTACCATCCTATGATTTTAAGCAATGCACCTGAATACCAGTTGCCAGAAGAATGGGTGAATGGTCTTGTGTTCGAATCCTGATCACTGGTTTCCCACTGGGGCACTTGTTTGGCAACTGTGGGAACAGGATGGTGGCTCAGACGGGCCCTGGGCCTGATCCACCAGGGCTTTTCTAATGTTAATAATAATAATAATAATAATTTGTTATTTGTACCCCGCCCATCTGACTGGGTTTCCCCAGCCACTCTGGGCGGCTTCCAACAAAGACCAAAAATACACTAAGGACCAAGGCCTTCACGTCCTGCTTTGTAGCTCCAAACCAGCCTTCCCAAAAGCACTGACGAGGAATCTTGATTGCTCTCCTACGTGCCCCTTTGTGCAAACTCCACCGAAACCAATGCCAGGAGCTGCCTCGTTTGGCTGTGTCTCCTCCTCCTCCCAAGGCAGCATTCCACACTCCTTGCTGTTATTAAACAACACGCGCCAATTACTCACCAACCTGGTTTCCCAGGCAGGAGACAAAACATAACAAACTGGATCGAGGGTGGAAACAAGTCCCAGGTGAGCAGAAAAACAGGATCGGGGTGGCAGTGGAGGAAAAAGTTTTCTCTTCCATCATCACAGGTTCGTTTCCTGCAGCACGTACTCGGGATTTGAACTCGTACCCTCGGCGGCTAGCCACAGATTTGCCGCCACTTGCCACGGCCCGGGTTGATTTGGGCAGGTTTGCTCACACCCACAACGTGAGTTATCATTTTGCGGCTTGGCAGCAGGTAAAATCTGAGGCTGGTGCGGCTATTTTTAAGATGTCGGCCAACTGCGACACTTGAATTTCCAGATCTGCACACTCAAGGTGGAGGCGACTGCAAAATGCACAGCCCTAAATACTGCTGCAATTACTAAGACAGACATCATTTTCCAGCCCACGATCCCTCAGACATTCGTGGGGCCGTCCTTTTTGAAAATAATAATCAATAATAGTCAATAATAATAATAATAGTAGTAATACCCTGCCCATCTGGCTGGGCTTCCCCAGCCACTCTGGGCGGCTTCCAACAAAGTATTAAAATACCGTAATACATCAAACATTAAAATCTTCCCTAAACAGGGCTGCCTTCAGATGTCTTCTAAAAGTTTGGTAGTTATTTTTCTCTTTTAGATCTGGAGGGAGGGCGTTCCACAGGGAGGGTGCCACTACCGAGAAGGCCCTCTGCCTGGTTCCCTGTAACTTGGCTTCTTGCAGTGAGGGAACCACCAGAAGGCCCTCGGTGCTGGACCTCAGTGTCCAGGTAGAACGATGGGGGTGGAGACACTCCTTCAGATATACTGGACCAAAGCCGTTTAGGGCTTTCAAGGTCAGCACCAACACTTTGAATTGTGCTCGGAAACGTACTGGGAGCCAATGGAGGTCTTTCAAGACTGGTGTTATATGGTCTTGGCGGCCGCTCCCAGTCCCCAGTCTAGCTGCCACATTCTGGATTAGTTGTGGGTCACCTTCAAAGGTAGCCCCACGTAGAGCGCATTGCAGTAGTCCAAGCAGGAGATAACTAGAGCATGCGCCACTCTGGCCCAACAGTCTGCAGGCAGGGAGGGTCTCATCCTGCGCACCAGATGGTGCTGGTAGACAGCTGCCCTGGACACAGAATTGACCTGCGCCTCCATGAACTCCCAGGCTGTGCACCTGGTCCTTCAGGGGCACAGTTACCCCATTCAGGACCAGGGAATCCTCCACACCTGCCCGCCTCCTGTCCCCAAAAAACAGTACTTCTGTCTTGTCAGGATTCCACCTCAATCTGTTAGCCGCCATCCATCCTCCAACAGCCTCCAGACACTCACACAGATCTTTGCGTCTCACCGTTTTTCTTCCATTGCCTCGTCCTCTCCTCTCTCCTCCAACTCCCAGCATTCACGGAATTGTAGAGTCGAAAGGGACCCGAGGGTCATCTAGTCCAACCCCCCGCAATTCCATCTCCTCCCAAGGCACTGCCACCTCTGCTCCTGTTATGGGAGGGTTAGATTCCAGCAGAGCCACTCTCCCCTTCTCAGACTTCCCTCTCCATCCCTGGCAGGAATTCTGACATCCTAGCTGACTATAGGAAGGAAGTTGAGCAGTTGGGGGAGTGGTGCAGGAAAAACAACTTATTCCTTAACTAAAAGAGATTATTGTGGACTTTAGGAAATGTAAATTGAATATTCAGCCACTTATTATCAAGGGGAAGTGCGTGGAACAGGTCTCAGCGTTTCGATTTCTGGGAATGGGGTTGAGAGATGACCTAACCTGGGGAGAAAACAGCAAAGACCCGATGAAGAGAGCACAGCAGAGGTTATATTTTCTTTTTCTTTTTTAAAATAATTTTTATTAACCGGCCAATCAAATCAAATTAAATCACATCACATAAATTCCGAATTACAAAGCCGAATTTTAAATTTTGTTGGGGGGACCCCATATTTCAAGATCCGAAGGGGGATTCTGATCATCTTCTTGCTACTGCGTTAATGTCCAAATCAGTCCAAACAGAGTTCATAATTCTATCCAGTCTTATCTTGCTGTTTCAACATCACATCTTGTTCATATATTTTCTCTTTTTTCTTTATGATCTCTTCTGATAGTCTCCTTAAGCCGATAAACACCAATAATAATCCTGTGTGAATTTTTCCGTTCTTCCAATCCTCAAATCGAGATGGTTTCCATATATCATCGCCTTCATAGATAACATCGCTCTTTCCATCTCACAAAACTGTCGCTTTTAAGTCCCTCTGAGGAGTTTCACCCACAATATATAAACAGCTCTGTTTCTCTCTTTCTCCTCCCAGACTCAAGACCTCCGACAGAACTTCCCAATATAGCGACGGCATTTTTAACTGCATCATTCCAAAGCTCTTATACATTCCACGCTCTTCTTAGAGGTTATATTTTCTGAGAATCCTCCAGAAAAACAATCTCTGTTGATGGCATTTTACCAATGTACTGCTGAGAGTGTATTAACTTATGGTCTCTGTGTGTGGTTTGGGAGCTGCAGGGTCAGGGGAAAAACAATGCTGTCCAGGGTTGTAAAGACTGCAGAGAGAATAACTGGGTGCACTCTTCCCACCTTGGATCAAATCTACGCTTCCAGGTGCCATAAGAAAGCTGCAGAGATAGTGCAGGATAGTGTGCACCCCAGAAATGATCTCTTTCAGCTTCTGCCTTCTGGAAGAAGGTAAAGGTAAAGGTAAAGGGACCCCTGACCATTAGGTCCAGGCGTGGCCGACTCTGGGGTTGCGGCGCTCATCTCGCTTTATTGGCCGAGGGAGCCGGCGTACAGCTTCCGGGTCATGTGGCCAGCATGACTAAGCCGCTTCTGGCGAACCAGAGCAGCGCACGGAAATGCCGTTTACCTTCCCGCCGGAGCGGTAACTATTTATCTACTTGCACTTGACGTGCTTTTGAACTGCTAGGTTGGCAGGAGCTGGGGCAGAGCAACGGGAGCTCACCCCGTCACGGGGATTCGAACTGCCGACCTTATGATCGGCAAGTACTAGGCTCTGTGGTTTAACCCAGAGCACCACCCGCGTCCCTTTCTGGAAGAAGGAATAGCTGCCTGAGAAACAGTGTCTATCCAAATGCAATTTTGGTTTTAAACGCAGTGTGAGGTAGTCTCTATGGGAGTATATTGTATTCAATATACTAAACGGCCTCGGCCCAGTATACCTGAAGGAGCGTCTCCACCCCCATCATTCTGCCCGGACACTGAGGTCCAGCGCCGAGGGCCTTCTGGCGGTTCCCTCATTGCGAGAAGCAAAGCTACAGGGAACCAGGCAGAGGGCCTTCTCCGTAGTGGCGCCCGCTCTGTGGAACGCCCTCCCATCAGATGTCAAAGCGATAAATAACTACCTGACATTTAGAAGGCATCTTAAGGCAGCCCTGTTCAGGGAAGCTTTTAATCTGTGATATTTTACTGTATTTTTTGTTTCTATGGAAGCCGCCCAGAGTGGCTGGGAAAACCCAGCCAGATGGGCGGGGTACAAATAATAAATAATAATAATAATAATAATTATTATTATTATTATTATTATTCAATTATGGGGTATGAGAGTTTTTAGGGGGCTAACCAGGCTGGGATAGTTGGCATAGCAGGCTTGTTGGTTTCTGAATGTCTGGTGTAGATTTTTTCAATTTTGTTGTTCTGTATGGGACAATGACAATAAACGTTATCATACTGTATCGTATCGACACCTGAGGAAGATTTGAGAGGCCTGGCTGCATGCCAGGTCACCTGGCTGGGCTCCACCTGAAACCATGAGGCAGTTGGAGCAGAGAGCTGGGTGCTCCTTGGGTGAGACAAACCAGTAATTTAGCACAGCCCTCATTAGCAACAAGGGCTTCACTCTGACAAGCCTGCCAGCCAAGCCGATCGCTCCAGGTGAGGAGGCACGCACATGCAAGCACACCGTGTCTGTTGGGATATTCCGTTCCACATTAAGGAACAGGCATGTCTGTTTACACTCCAGCACAGTTTGCTGGGAACTTCTGTTTGTGTATAGCTTTTGCTTATGCTGTTTTGCTTTGGACATGAAAGGGATCGGGGCATGTTTTCCTTTTGTCCTGATATACACTGAATAAAAGGGACGCGGGTGGCGCTGTGGGTTAAACCACAGAGCCTAGGACCTGCTGATAAGAAGGTTGGTGGTTCGAATCCCTGCAACGGGGTGAGCTCCCGTTACTCGGTCCCTGCTCCTCCCAACCTAGCAGTTCGAAAGCGCGTCAAAGTGCAAGTAGATAAATAGGTACCACTCCGGCGGGAAGGTAAATGGCGTTTCCGTGCGCTGCTCTGGTTCGCCAGAAGCGGCTTAGTCCTGCTGGCCACATGACCCGGAAGCTGTACGCCGGCTCCCTTGGCCAGTAAAGCGAGATGAGCGCCTCAACCCCAGAGTCAGGCACGACTGGACCTAATGGTCAGGGGTCCCTTTACCTTTACCCTTTTACGCTGAATAAACTGCTTGTAAATATGCTCACACAACTTCTCCTGCTACTTCTGTTTGTGTGGCATTTACTCTGCTGAGTAGTGTGCCCAGCTTCTGAAGCTGTGGGTCGCAGATGCTGCAACAAGGACTGGAGATCGCCTGGCACACCGGCCGGTGGGCTGGAGCCAGCTGGGGGCCTGCCAATTGCCCCCATTCCTTGGTTGTATGCCAACAGTGGTGTAACCCAGGATTTTATTCCGTTTCCCTGATTTATTATTATTATTATTATTATTGCCAAGAAGCCCTGTGCCCATACTCGGAAGTTTCCCCAGCCAATTTGCAAGCACAGAGAGAAATGGGGCATCGCTCCCCCCCCCAATAAAACACACACACCTTCCCTGTTCCACGTTTCAGAAACCGTACGTTAATTGCTAAAAGCCACACAGTCAGATCTTTTGCCTGATGAATATAAGCTCAGCTTGCCCAGGGACCTAAATGATAATGTGCGTTCCCAGGGCGATGAGGGAAAAGGACAGCAGCAGAATGTTCACAGACAGAGCAACTTCTGTGAGGGAAGTGAAAGGCCGGAAGGAGAGCCCAGGAAACGAGGAAAGTAATAAAGGAGAAAGAGATGTTGGGGGAATCTCACATACAGCCAAGGGGCAGAAGGGTTTGTGTTCAGGGCTGGGTCAACCATTAAGCAAAATAAGCCCGTGCTTAGGGCGTCAAGGGAAGTGGGGGCAGCACAGAAATGTTGCATTGCCAGATTTTTAATATTAATGGTCACAAACTGCTCAGCCAAGCTTTCATTTTCTCAGCTGAAGTCCAACCGAGCAACTGTGCAACGAGGCAGGCTGGATTCCTTATCTCTACCAAGTATAGAAGCAGATGTGTTACGTAAGTTTAGTTTTGAGGATCTGATCAGGGACTTTGTAATCGGAAAAAGCAGGATAATTTTTTCCCAAATGCAGATAAAGTCGAAGTATGCAAAAGTAAACATTATTTCCCACCCTACTGTAGGCTTGGTTTCATTTCGAAAAATAAAATTTTATTTTGTGGTTTATTCTTGTTTGCATTCTGAATTAGATATCCGTGGGGGCACCAAAATCTTTTAAGTGCTTAGGGGCCTCTAAAGGTATCAATCCGGCCCTGGCTGTGTTGTTAATGGTTGGAGCCAGAGTCACAACAGGGGAATCGAGGCTCCGCGCTGAGGTTCTGGGTGCCTATTGCCAGTGTAGAAAATTAAAATTTGGGTTAAAAAAAATGTGAAATAAAGCAGTCAGGTACGGAGGGCTTTGTATGCCTGGCTATGTTTTAGGACACAGTAGGCAAGAGGGGTTGTTTGAGAGGAAACTGAAGACCCTCCCCAGGGGTGAAGGCAGCAAAATTGCTTCCGTTGCCCCAGGATCCCTAGATCCTTCAGCAACTGGTGAGAACTCAGTTTCATGGAGCCAGGGGTCAAAGGGAAGCCTCTCCCCCCCCCCTTAATCCACTGCCTCCATCTCGCAGACCCAGCCATAGTTGCGAGAGCAGTGGTCGTCGTTCCAGGTGCCGTCGCGATGGAGGTGGGCGCAATCCTCTCCTCCCCCAAGTCCGTGGCCGTACCAGTTATCTGGTTGCCCTGGGGCCCAGTCCCTGGAAGGCAAAAAAGAGAAACCGCAGGTTATGACGTTCAAACACCTCCAGGTTCAAGCACGGAAAGGAAGGGTGAAAAATGCACGTAGGTTATTTTTCTTATATTCAACAACAGCGGCAAGAGTATTGTTAGCCCAGAAATGGAAGCAAGAAGAAATTCCGATGAAAGAAGAACGGCAGACGAAATTAATGGACTCTGCAGAATTGGGCAAAATGACAGGAAGGATTTGAAACCTGCGGGACCAGAGATTCACAGAAGATTGGAAGAAGTATATGAATTATTTGAAGAGCGACTGTAACCAACAAATTACCCTAGTAGGACTGCAAGAAGTTTTGTAAGGATAAATATACGAAGTGCTACAAAGTAGAAAAAGTAAAAAAATTCCTTCCTGTAGCACCTTAAAGACCAACTAAGTTAGTTCTTAACTTAGTTGGTCTTTAAGGTGCTACAGGAAGGAATTTTTTTACTTCGACTATGGCAGACCAACACGGCTACCCATCTGTAAAGTAGAAAAAGATAGTGATATTGGTTATGAGTTTGAAATGTAATAGGGAAGATAAGGAATGCATACTAAGAGATTAGATTGGAAAATTTTCAGACAGGACTGATGGCAGCCAAAAAAAATTGAATAAGATGTAAAAGTATGTTTAATTACTGTTGAAAATGATATGTTAAAAAACTAATAAAAATTTATATAAAAAGAAAAATGCACTTAGATTCTTAGCGAATGGGCACAGAGGTTGAATTCTAGGTCAAGAGGGACAGGTGTTGGGGTTAGGTTCTTATAACAAGGCTAAAGCACATACTTTGATGACCACCTCCCCACGCCCTTGTTATAAGAAAAACTGCTTCTTTTTCCCTTACGGGGTATCCAAGAGCCCATATAGAGTCCTCATGTAGGTTCTCTATCAGTAGGAGAAAATAACAGAGGCCAACCAGAGAATATTGAGAAGCAAAGCAGCTAGCAAGCCTGATCTTTATTAAATTGTTGCAACAGGGTCCCCACTCACCCCACCCAGGGAGGGTGGAGAGGAACCTAGAACAAGCTCTTATATAGACCTTTGAAACTGTCTCCCCTGTAGCTCAAGACCGCCCGCCAAAACATCATACATAGATCACAGAAGGAGGTGGTCCCCAGCAATAAATCCTCCGTTAATTGCCTCTTGCGTACAGTTTTCTCAAGCTGGCAGCTGGCCAGCTCCTGACAACTATGGTGCCATGGCTTCCCCCAAAGGATTCTGGGAGCTGTGGCTGGTTAAGGGGGCTGAGAGTTGCCAGCAGACCCACTCCTCACCCCAATTCCCTTCATAGAGCTTTATAGAGCTACAATGCGCAGAGTAGTTTAACAGTCAATTCCTCTTCCCAGGGAATTCTGGGAATTGTGGTTCTATGAGGGGAACAGGCTGTTGGGATACTGCCAGGGAGACAAAGTCCATCATGGCCCCCAAGCCGCCTCCGGACGTCCATCGATCTCCCGTAGACACGCAGTATCATTCAATTAGCGACACGAGCTTCCAGAAATAGCTTGCCACATTCCAGAGCTGATGCACGCTCTATCAGCAGATAATGCACAGCGAAAGATGCACGCAGGAGAGCATTATTTACAAGTTTATTCAGCGTTGATCAGAACAAAGAAAACATGACTGCCTGCTTCAGTGTCTCTGGCACAGAGAGAGAAACGAAATCATAGACACAACAGAAACATCCTGTGAACAGGAAATACGCAGGCTGTGACACAAACATCCTGCTCCCTTTTAAGGTGGAACGGAAATATCCTAACACAGGCATCTCTTCAGAAGTCTCACCGCTCTGAACAAGCTCCCAGAATCCTTTGGGGGAAGCCATGACCATTGAAAGTGGCATGATAGCGGAAGCTTTTTTGCTGGGCTTGACGGGAGAGGAAATTGCAAAGGTAGATCAGAGACTATTTATGTACGCAACAACTGCGGCGAGAACTCGATTAGCTCCAAAGTGGAAGTTGCAGGAATTATCAGCGATGGAGGAGTGGCAGACAAAGATGATGGATTATGTGGAATTGGCAAAGCTGACCTGCAAGGTTCGAAACCAGGACGATAGAAAATTCCAAAGAGCCTGGAGTAAATCCATTGACTACATAAATAATAACTGTAGAAGTGTGAAGACACTAGCAGGATTGAAATAAACCCTATGACGTGGACTTTATAATATAAGATTCAACTGTGAGATATAGATTTGAAAAGGGAAATCTTGTTGGTGAGATGGAGGGAAGTCATAAACTCAGCAGGGAATGAGAGTTGTAGACGAATATTTGAAATTACTGTTTAAAGTGAAAATTTAATAAAAATTATATTTTTTAAAAAAGGAATTGGCATCTTAGGGGGCTCTGTGGGGGGGAAATAGGTGTCTTTGCTCACATCTCTCAGCGCCCTTAACAAGCCACAGCTCCCAGAATCCTCTGGGGGAAGCCAGGCTCTTTAAAGTTGTATCACAGGGCCTTGAATTTATGGTGTGAATGTGGCCGAAACCCCACATTGCATTATGGGCTGGCCGCACTGCCGTCTGCGAACTTACGATCGGCGAACGGTGTAGGGCGTTCCGTCCACCCACTTCCAGCTCCCTGAAGCATCACTCAAGCCGATCCACGTATACTGGGGGTGCACACGGACGGCCACAAATCGCTGGCGTGAGAAAAAAAACACAAAAAGTAGAAAATGCAAAGAGAGGTAGCACTAGGATTGGTCAGCTCTGTTTCTCATTTTTTAAATCTTAAACCCAGTTCTCAACATTTTGCAATTAAAAACAACAGCAGCAACTATGAAATTCCGTCAGGATTTTAGGGCAAATTTGTCCTGCTAGACTAGTTATTTTTTGTATGCCATTGTGACTAACAGACACATTTTTGCAACAACAACAAAAATCCCTAATATTATGGTGATGATAACCTACCTTTTAATATGCATTCTTATGCACACCTTACCCTAGTGTATGTATTTTTGCAGATCACACTTGCACTGAAAATTGCAGGATTTGTCAGCAAAAAATTTGCAAAATTCACCAGCATATTAGATTTCACCTAATATTTTTGGTACATTTGCATCAGATGCCCATTTTTGCAAAGCAATGTTCTGCAATAGAATGGATTCTTTGGTATGTTATTATCACTAATACAGTCAAACCTCGGTTCTCGAACGCCTTCGTTTTTGAATGTTTTGGCTCCCAAACGCCGAAAAACCGGAAGTAAATGCTCTGGTTTTCAAATGTTTTTCGAAAGTCCGACACGGCTTCTGTTTGAGTGCAAGAAGCTCCTGCAATCAATCGGAAGCCACGCCTCGGTTATGATTATGTCGATTATGATTGTCGTTTCAGATTATGTTTGACAACCAAGGTTTGACTGTACACACAACTATGACCATCAGGTTCCCTTCCAATTTTACCATTCTGTGATTTTAAGAGGGCCTCCACTGCTGATCTTAGCACCCGGTAAGGTCTGCAAGGACGGAGGCGACATTTTACCCCCCCTACCACCAAACCCGGGATGCAGGTGGCGCTGTGGGTTAAACCACAGAGCCTAGAACTTGCCGATAAGAAGGTCGGTGGTTCGAATCCCCGCGACGGGGTGAGCTCCCATTGCTCGGTCCCTGCTCCTGCCAACCTAGCAGTTTGAAAGCATGTCAAAGTGCAAGTAGATAAATAGGTACCGCTCCGGCGGGAAGGTAAACGGCGCTTCCGTGCGCTGCTCTGGTTCGCCAGAAGCGGCTTAGTCCTGCTGGCCACATGCCCCGGAAGCTGTACACCAGCTCCCTCGGCCAGTAAAGCGAGATGAGCGCCGCAACCCCAGAGTCGGCCATGACTGGGCCTAATGGTCAGGGGTCCCTTTACCTTTTAGCACCAAACCCACAGCGCAGGGAGCAGACCTGCAAACTCCCCAGGGCCCCTACCTGTTCCTCATAGGAGTTGATGATCACCAGGTGAGCGTCTCGGGCTTCGCAGTCAGCCTTGGCTTCCTCCCAGGGCCTCCCGAGTCTGGACTCCCAGTAACAGCTTTTCCGAAATATGTCCCACCCTTTGGGGCAGCAGGCCTCTGGGGGGGGCCAGGCGACAGAAAGGAAAGAGGGATATTCAGTGTTAGTCAGACTCCGAGCAGTACCAATGAAACAACCAAGGTCCACTGATTTCATTTTTTAATTTTCTTTTATTGGAAATTTTATTTACAACATAACATAACCCCCCCCCCCATACAGAAATCCACCCTCATTAAACATGAACATAACATACAACAATACAAACAGCCAAATAAAAGATTTCCTTTATCCTATATCTGGCCTCCTTATTTACTTCATATAAGCTGTTTCCTTTATGAATAATTATTAAGATTTTTCTAATTGTAACTTAAATATCCACAAAAGTCTCCTCTTCATCCTGGAGAAGGGCTCTGTCTTGGGCCCGGTCTTATTCAGCATCTTTATCAACGACTTGGATGATGGACTCAAGGGCATCCTGATCAAATTTGCAGATGACACCAAATTGGGAGGGGTTGCTAACACCCCAGAGGACAGGATCACACTTCAAAACGACCTTGACAGATTAGAGAACTGGGCCAAAACAAACAAGATGAATTTTAACAGGGAGAAATGTAAAGTATTGCACTTGGGCAAAAAAAAGGAGAGGCACAAATACAAGATGGGGGACACCTGGCTTGAGAGCAGTACATGTGAAAAGGATCTAGGAGTCTTGGTTGACCACAAACTGGACATGAGCCAACAGTGTGACGCGGCAGCTAAAAAAGCCAATGCAATTCTGGGCTGCATCAATAGGAGTATAGCATCTAGATCAAGGGAAGTAATAGTGCCACTGTATTCTGCTCTGGTCAGACCTCACCTGGAGTACTGTGTCCAGTTCTGGACACCACAGTTCAAGAAGGACACTGACAAACTGGAACGTGTCCAGAGGAGGGCAACCAAAATGGTCAAAGGCCTGGAAACGATGCCTTATGAGGAACGGCTAAGGGAGCTGGGCATGTTTAGCCTGGAGAAGAGGAGGTTAAGTGGTGATATGATAGCCAGGTTCAAATATATAAAAGGATGTCACATAGAGGAGGGAGAAAGGTTGTTTTCTGCTGCTCCAGAGAAGCGGACACGGAGCAATGGATCCAAACTACAAGAAAGAAGATTCCACCTAAACATTAGGAAGAACTTCCTGACAGTAAGAGCTGTTCAACAGTGGAATTTGCTGCCAAGGAGTGTGGTGGAGTCTCCTTCTTTGGAGGTCTTTAAGCAGAGGCTTGACAACCATATGTCAGGAGTGCTCTGATGGTGTTTCCTGCTTGGCAGGGGGTTGGACTCGATGGCCCTTGTGGTCTCTTCCAACTCTATGATTCTATGACATTAATCGAAACAAGTCCAGGTATATATTTTAGGGCACTGTTTTGTGAGGTCCACCGATTTCAGTGGGACTTCTCTGACTAACGTTGGATCAAACCAGGGTTGTGTAGTGGTTAGGGTTAGGGGGTTCGTGGTTCGGGTTTCCTATATACATGTTTAGCTTACCCAGTTGTTTAGAAAACTCACGCGAGCTTTCATCTGTTTTTAGCCGACTGTTATTTTCGACTTTTCGATGTTGAAATCCCTTTTCAAGAGCCTCAAATTGCTGTTGTTAATTCTTCTTAGTCACAATATTACCCTTTCGTCTTTTTTGTAAACCGCTTTGTGTGTGGTTTTTACAGACAAGGGATGCCTTAATCTTATGAATTGATGTATAAATCTTAGGAATCAATCATCCCATCATCCCTGACCTCTGGTCCTGCTAGGTAGGGATGATGGGAGTTGTAGTCCAAAAATAGCTGGAGGGCCAAGTTTGGCCATCGCTGGCCTCAAGCCCGCCTTCAGGGATCACACTGTGCTCTGCCTGATCTTGAGTAAACTTCCTTTTTATTGCTTATGAATAAGACTGTGGTGTCTTTATTCTTTTAGGAGGGATTCAAGGGGAAATGTTAGAACGCATTTCAGCGTATTGTCTTAAGAAATTGCGTATTGTCTTAAGAAACTCACATGAGTTTGCAACAAGTTTTCTGCTCTGTAAAGGGAAATGAACTCTGCTAAGTAAATGATGCTTTTGATGCTTTTGAATTCTGGTGCTGGAGGAGACTCTGGAGAGTCCCATGGACTGCAAGAAGAACAAACCTCTCCATTCTCAAGGAAATCAGCCCTGAGTGCTCACTGGAAGGACAGATCGTGAAGCTGAGGCTCCAAGACTTTGGCCACCTCCTGAGAAGAGAAGACTCCCTGGAAAAGACCCTGATGTTGGGAAAGATGGAGGGCACAAGGAGAAGGGGACGACAGAGGACGAGATGGTGGGACAGTGTTCTCGAAGAGACCAGCATGAGTCTGACCAAACTGCGGGAGGCAGTGGAAGATAGGAGTGCCTGGCGTGCTCTGGTCCAGGGGGTCACAAAGAGGCGGACACGACTAAACGACTAAACAACAAACAAGTAAAGGAACTTGCTAGTGCAAGTTAGGAATGATATGAATAAACAATATATCCTCTCCTGCCACCCTGAACATTCCCAAGTGCCTTGAACACTCAGGCACTCTGCTTTCCAGACCCCGACTCCCCGCACTCCTGACCTGTCCGGTTGTTTTTGAAGTTCTGCAAGTCGCAATTCATGCCTCTAAAACTCCTTTGCAAGGTTGTCATCTGGGACAGGAGTCGTGTCTTGGCTGGCAAAGGCGAGAAGAGAGGGAGGGGAGAGAAAGGGAGCAGCAGCTGAATGAGGAAACCGGTAAATAAAAGGAGACCCACACAAGCAGCTCCAAATTCACACTAAAGTCCGGTGCAGATGAAACCTCCCCTCTCCAATTTGGGACCGCTTGAAAAATAGCAATTGCACCAGTTCTCAGTGGACTTTTTTTTTAATTGCATCCTGTTTTGGTTTTTTTTAATTTATTTAATCATTTTTTCAATATAAACAACAACCACAAAAAACACGTACAACAAAAACCGCAATAACACTAATAACACAATTTAACATTTCAGATTTGAGTTCTGATATACCTAAGACTACACCTTTTTAAACAATATTTCCCCACCTCTCTCCTCTCCCTATTTCCCACCACCGTCCGCCTTATTGCTTAAATATTCCTTCCAGATTTCTTCATATTTATCCATTCTTAATTTGTAGCGATATGCAATTTGTTCGTATGTAACTAGTCTGTCCATATTGTCAATCCATGTGCTCAATGGGATCTTTTTGCGGCTCTTCCAATTCATCAGAACAAGTTTTTTTGCTTCTAATATGGCACAGTACATCCATTTTTTTTGACCCCTTGTAATCTCCCACGTTTCCGGTATATAATCTAGAATTAAATTCAGTTCCCCTAAATAACAATTTCTTTTTATTACTCCTGCTATATATATCTTCACCTCGCACCAAAATGATCTTATCATCGGGCAGTTAATCATCCTATGTACTAAGTTCGCATTTTTACTTCCACATCTCCAGCAGTTGTCTGCATTTGTTATTTTCTTCTGGTAAGGTTTTGCTGGAGTCCAGTGGACTCTGAATATTATGTTCTGCTGAATAAGTCTTAGTCTTAGATCCATAGAGGCTATTTCTGTTGATTTTATACTCGACTCCCATATAATATTTGTTATCTGTACCCCTAACTCTCCACTCCATTTTTGTCTATCATATTCTAAATCACATTTCTTCCTGTTGAGAAGGGTTTTATAGAGTGCAAGTGTAGAGTTTTTTGTTTTTGCTGCAGAAATTAAATCTTGTAGCAGCAAGGGTGTTTCCGATGGTGCTATAGCGTCAGGACCAAACTTCCTTTCCAACATATGTTTCAATTGGATGTATTGCCAATTGCATCCTGTTTTCCCTCCCCAACTTACCTGCTTCTGCTTCCTCCGTAAGCTTTTTCACCTTCGCCTCCAGCTGTGTGATCTTCGCGGCCGTGTCCGTCCCTGCAATGCACAAAGTGGGGTTGGGTGGCAACGTGGTCCGAGCTGGAGTCTTCTCTTGCGGCCCCCCCACCCCGCCAAAGCCTTCCCTGTCGCCTGCCTTAGCCCTTGGGGACTGATCGTGGCGCATTCAGCATCATTCTCTCCTTTTTTAAAATCATTTTTATTAAATTTTCCACTTTAACAATCCAATCAAATCACATTAAATATTCCACCTTATACATATACAGTGGTACCTCGGGTTACATACGCTTCAGGTTACAGACTCCGCTAACCCAGAAATAGTACCTCGGGTTAGGAACTTTGCTTCAGGATGAGAACGGAAATCGTGCTCCGGCGGCAGCAGGAGGCACCATAGGCTAAAGTGGTGCTTCAGGTTAAGAACAGTTTCAGGTTAAGAACGGACCTCCAGAACGAATTAAGTGCTTAACCCAAGGTACCACTGTACATATCAAATAATCTGAATATTCTGCCAAATTATAATTTTTAAAATAGGACTTCCCATGCTTCAAGTTTGGAGGGCTCTGATCATCTCAAACTTCTACTGCTTTTCATAGTCACTTCCGATGATTCCTCTAATTCTTTCTGCTGTTAACCTTCCTTCTTCACAGCCTCTGCGTTGTTCCCACAAGCGTGTTAAAACAAGCAATGATGTGTTTCTGTGTGGGTTTTATGTCTATGATTCCCCTCTATACGTTCGCAGCATCTCCTGCGTTCAGCATCATTCTCCGGCAACACTGCCATCGCCCTGAACGGGGAGCGATGAAAGGAGCGAAAAGGAGTGGGAAGCTTCTAATTAACATGGTAGGGGACCTTTGCCAAATGGGGCTTCGGTGGGAGAGAAACATTGCAGGAGGACTTGGGCTGTGGTGTAATACTGCAAGAGCCACCTTATGCCGAATTGGAGACCCTTGCTCCACCTAGCTTAGTGCTGCTGACACAGACTGGCAGCAGCGATTCTCCAATACAGGAATCACGACTCAGAGAGGCTGCAGTTGCTGCCTGCAGTTTTTAACACACACTTAAAAAACAACAACACTCAATTTTTAAAAAACCACGTCACCCAAATAACCAGGGATGCTATTCCCGGTTGTTGCTAAAAGTTTTTAATTGATTCACCTAACCAACTACAGTGGTACCTTGGTTCTGAAACGCCTTGGTACTCAAACAACTTGGAACCCAAACACTGCAAACCCGGAAGTAAGTGTTCCGGTTTGCGAACTGTTTTTCGGAAGCTGAACATGCTCTGTTTTGAGTGCCGCGCTTCCGTTTTGAGTGATATGCTGAGGTCTGTCTGTTTTTGCTATTTATTTTGTGTTTGTGTTCTTGTGGCTCTTTTTTCTTTTGTGACTGTGTGGAACCCAGTTCAGCTACTAATTGATGGATTGATTGTGTGAGTGCAGTACATTGTTTATTGCTTTCATTTTATGGATCAACCGTCTCGTTAGATAGTAAAATTCATGTTAAATTGCTGTTTTAGGGAGTGTTTTTAAAAGTCTGGAACGGATTAATCCATTTTGCATTACTTTCTATGGGAAAGCACACCTTCATTTTGGAACAGACTTCCGGAACGGATGAAGTTTGTGAACCAAGGTACCACTCTAGTGATTTTAACTGTTTACAGGGGTCTTTAACAGGCTTCCTCAACCTCAGCCCTCCAGATGTTTTTGGACTACAACTCCCATGATCCCTAGCTAGCAGGACCAGTGGTCAGGGATGCTGGGAATTGTAGTCTCCAAACATCTGGAGGGCAGAGGTTGGGGAAGCCTGGTTTTTAAGATAAGTTATAAATTCTCCCCATTCCTTATTAAAATTTTGGTCTTCCTGATTTCTGACTCTTCTGGTCCTTTTAGCCGTTTCAGCATATTATAGCCCATCAGCCTCACCTGCCATTCTTCTCTGGACGTCCCTATTTCCATCGGAGAAATGTTGGAGGGTACGCAAGGCGTCCTTTACTTACCCTTCTGCTGGAGGGAGACGATCCCGTCACCAATACTTTGATTCAGGCCCGTGAGCGTATCGCGTATTCCCGATAGCTGAGAGCTGCGTTGACTGCCTGCGGTGGAGGTAAGAATGCAATAACATAGTAAGAGGTTTGCTGGATCCAGCCAATGGTTCGTCCAGTCCAGCACCCTGTTCTCACTGTGGTCCAGCAGGTGCGGCTTAGAAGAAGCCCACAAGCTGGACATCAGCTCAGCAACACTCTGCCAACTGGCGAATTCCGGTGTTATAAGAAAAACTGCTCCTTTGTCCCTTATGGGGTCTCCAAGAGCCCATAGAGAGTCCTTATGTAGGTTCTCTATCGGTAGGAGGAAATAACAGAGGCCAGCCAGAGAATATTGAGAAGCAAAGCAGCTAGTAAGCCTGGTCTTTATTAAACTGTTGCAACAGGGTCCCCACTCCCCACATGCAGGAGGGAGGAGAGGAACCCAGAACATTCCACAGGGCAGGTGCCACTACCGAGAAGGCCCTGTGCCTGGTTCCCTGAAACCTCACTTCTCTCTGGGAGGGAACTGCCAGAAGGCCCTTGGAGCTGGACCTCAGTGTCTGGCTGAACGACGGGGGTGGAGACGCTCCTTCAGGTCTGCTGGGCCTTTGAGGCCATTTAGGGCTTTCAAGGTCAGCACCAACACTTTGAATTGTGCTCGGAAACATCCTGGGAGCCAATGGAGGTCTTTCAAGACTGGTGTTATGTGGTCTCAGCGGCCGCTCCCAGTCACCAGCCTGGCTGCCGCATTCTGGATTAGTTGTAGTTTCCGGGTCACCTTCAAAGCTAGCCCCACGTAGAGCGCATTGCAGTAGTCCAAGCGGGAGATAACTAGAGCATGCACCACTGTGGCGAGACAGTTCGCGGGCAGGGGGGGTCACCGTCAAAGGTAGCCCCACTTCAAAGGGCAGTCACAACATGTGGGGGAAGAAGAGAGGGAGGTGTAGGTGGGGCGCCCCACAGCTGCCACCCCCATATTCTCCCTTCCTGTGTCTGCATAGGACTCCAGCTGTTCACACAGACCCTTCATTGCGCTCCTCAACCTCTGCCTGAGGCCTTTTCACTGAACACGCATCCCTTCCTTGGACATCCACCCACCCCCTTGATCTTCAATATTCTCCCACTGCACCCCGCCCTTTTCTCATTATTATTTTCTTAATGTCATTCCCCCACATCATCCCTCAATCCTTGAAGCACTCACCTTTGGCGCCAAAGACAATGATTGCGATGGTGAGGATGGCACTGACTCCCAGCAGGATCAGGACCAGGCGACGGCTGGGGCAGATTCGTTGCCTCCATGATAGTCCCGGGGAGCGTTTCTGGGAAGCTGAGGAGAAGGTATATCGGTCAGGAATCCACCCTCAACTTCAGCTTGCGTTTTAGATCTTCTCCAGTAATTTATCTCTCAACGTTGCTTGACACTTCTGACACCACTTGGCTGCAACGCTGTGATGTTTATGAGCATTCCTAGCAACCAGGCAGCAAAAACAGTCAGGATGTTTGCAGGCCAGCTTCTTTGAGGGAAGGGGAAATTGTCACCCGGGGGGAAATGGTTTCACAGAAGCCCTAAAGGAAAGGAGGAGTTTTGTAGGGAAGGTCAGGGAGTGAGCAGAGTTCATAGATGGAGGGGAAGCTCAGAAAGAGGGTGACTGAAGGAAGGGTGGAAAGCAGGCCAACGTTTGAGAGGAAGAGGAGGTAGAGAAGTGACAGGGATCAGAGACAGAAAGATTATGAGACAGGGGAAAGTGTGGGCTGAATTTGCCATACTGATTTGTTGATTTACAATTCCTAGTACGGTATGGTCCGAAGTAGCCCATAATTACATGGCCACAGAGCTATTCCCGTAGGCTCTTTAGGAATGCGGAGACATGACTTTGCCACAATAAGCTGGAAGTGGACTTAAAACATATCGCACATTTTATCCAGCAGCGTTTTTCCACAACTCTTTGAAATGTTTCCTCCCCAGTAATTACAAGGTCCCCTGTAATCTTAATTATCGGCTTTCTCCTTACAGCTTCTGCCTCTTTTACTGCTGACTAATCACATGACAAGTCATGACTAATTTCCCAGTGTCACTGAGCAGGAAGCACTAAAAGGCAGAGCAGGTGCAGAGGGAGGAAGGAAGGAAGGAAGGAAGGAAGGAAGGAAGGAAGGAAGGAAGGAATATTTTAACTGAAGGCACAGTAGCCCCAAGGAACCCCAATCCCAATCCCAGAGAAAAGGACTAGTGGAAAGTCAACCTAAGTTTTATGGAGTTACAATAGGAGTTAGATCTGACCGTATGGTGTGCTTATTTCTTGGAAGGAATCAATCTCGAATTAGTCCTTGCTCTTTTGGAAAAGTGGACACTAGTCAACATAGCATTGCTAACTGTCACGATCCTGATCCATCTCGCGAGGACCCCATTAGTACAGTGGTACCTCAGGTTACAGACGCTTCAGGTTACATACGCTTCAGGTTACAGACTCCGCTAACCCAGAAATAGTACCACAGGTTAAGAACTTTGCTTCAGAATGAAAACAGAAATCGGGCTGTGGCGGTGTGGCGGCAGCAGAAGGCCCCATTAGCTAAAGTGGTGCTTCAGGTTAAGAACAGTTTCAGGTTAAGAACAGACCTCCGGAACGAATTAAGTTCTTAACCCGAGGTACCACTGTATTGTCTTGCAGCAGGTCGAACAAGGTATATAAAACAGGTAAAGGACCCCTGGACGGTTAGGTCCAGTCAAAGGCAACTATTGGGTTGCGGCGGTCATCTCGCTTTCAGGCCGAGGAAACCGGCGTTTGTCCTCAGACAGCTTCCCAGGTCATTTGGCCAGCAGGAC
The DNA here is from genome assembly GCF_964106645.2 of Podarcis pityusensis. Lineage (NCBI taxonomy): Eukaryota > Metazoa > Chordata > Lepidosauria > Squamata > Lacertidae > Podarcis > Podarcis pityusensis. Next base: position 52,476,280 of record NC_138038.1, on the reverse strand, counting down.
TAAACTGCTTCTGGCGCAACGGAACACAGTGATAGAAACCAGAGCGCACGGAAACACCATTTACCTTCCCGCCGGAGCGGTACCTATTTATCTACTTGCACTGGTGTGCTTTTGAACTGCTAGGTTGGCAGGAGCTGGGACAGAGCAACGGGAGTTCGCCCCGTCGCGGGGATTCGAACCACCGACCTTCTGATCAGCAAGCCCAAGAGACCTGGGTCCCTTCCACCTCTACAATTCTACGATTCTTCGCAAGCATGCCAGAAGGAGACTTCTTACGAGCCTTTACCTACGCGGACCTCGTTCCCCACACATCTTTTCGAAGTCCCGTCTGGACTACACACCTTTTCGGAGCTGTATTTCGTCGTCGTCATCCTCCACCTCCACAGCTGTGAGATCTCGGTAGTCCTGACTCATCGTGACTCTGGCTCCAGAACGAGACCAGGCTCCTGGAAAGACACGGAACAGTGATGCCTGCATGTCAGAATCAGGCGAGGAGGCAGAACACGGTGCTAAAGGATTGGTTAAGCTAGGCTTCTCAACCTGGTGACCTCCAGCTCAGTTGTTGTGAATTACAGCTCTCATCGAACCTTGCATGGAGGGAAGGAGCTTTTAACTGAAGGCACAGTAGCCCCACAAAAGGTAGATAGATAGATAGATAGATAGATAGATAGATAGATAGACAGATGATAGATGATAGATGATAGATAGAAAGATTTCAATCACACTTTCCCAGTCCACACTGCACAAGACACTTGGACCAGGGGTCAGCAAACTTTTTCAGCAGGGGGCCAGTCCGCTCTCCCTCAGACCTTGTGAGGGGCTGGACTATATTTTGAAAAAAATAAAAAAGAACACATTCCTATGCCCCACAAATAACCCAGAGATGCATTTTAAATAACAGGACACATACTACTCATGTAAAAACACGCTGATTCCCGGAGCGTCCGGAGGCCGGATTTAGAAGGTGATTGGGCCGGATCCGGCCCCCGGGCCTTACTTTGCCTATCCATGACTTAGAGGTACCAGGCTGATAAAGCCTGAATTAAACACACATTAATGTCTGATGCTGTATTGTTTTTAATATTCAGTTGGAAGCCACCCAGAGTGGCTGGGGAAACCCAGCCAGATGGGCGGGGTATAAATAATAAATTATTATTATTATTATTATTATTATTATTATTGAGGATCTTTCCAATGAGACACAGGAGACAAAGGGGAGAGGAAATCCAAAAAAATTATTGGTTTGCACAAAGCAACTGATTCAGTGTGGGACGTTTCCCAAAAGATGAACCATGAGATGTTATCCACCTGGACTTTTTACAGGGGTTTTTTCAGACAAAGAATTCGTATAAAGTCCCCCCCAAAAAAACAACTCCAGACTTCTTCAGAGGGTGGCTTGCAAAAATACTCATTGGCTACAATGACAGCATTTTGAGAGCCCCTCGCTTCTAAAGTTCTGAGGACTACCTAGACGCAAGCCCAGTGCCGGATTTACATATAAGCTAAACAAGCTATAGCTTAGGGCCCCACTCTCTTGGGGGCCCCAAAAAAATTAAAGGGGAAAAACTGAATGTACATTTCCAAAGAAGGCTGATCACCGAGGAACTGATGCTTTTGAATTCTGGTGCTGGAGGAGACTCTTGAGAGTCCCATGGACTGCAAGAAGATCAAACCTCTCCATTCGGAAGGAAATCAGCCCTGAGTACTCACTGGAAGGACAGATCCTGAAGCTGAGGCTCCAAGACTTTGGCCACCTCATGAGAAGAGAAGACTCCCTGGAAAAGACCCTGATGTTGGGAAAGATGGAGGGCACAAGGAGAAGGGAACGACAGAGGACGAGATGGTTGGACAGTGTTCTCGAAGCGACCAGCATGAGTTTGACCAAACTGTGGGAGGCAGTGGAAGACAGGAGTGCCTGGCGTGCTCTGGTCCAGGGGGCCACGAAGAGGCGGACACGACTAAACGACTCAACAACAACAACATTTTCAAAATATAAGATAAAAAACAAATTAAATAAAACCTACCTACAGCAACAGTGCTTTGTGTTGTGTAGGCTCCTAGGGTGTAAGTGATGGGCCCCGCCTGCTCGCCTGCTCCCTAAAATATCCCTGGTTTGCTCCTTTCTATATATAGGGTGCCTACATTCTGCATGGACTGATTGCAGGGCAACATGGGCAAATGGCTTGAGATACCTATGAGGTCCATAAATGACCATAGGGCATATATTCAACGCAAAAAACAGAGACAATTTGTTGTTGATGAAGGACAGCTGGACATAGAAAGGGCCCCGTTACCTTCAGTAGCTTTGGGCCTCATCAAACCTAAATCCGGCCCTGTACAAGCCTACATGGGGAAAGGGAGAATTGTAGCCTCAGATTTATGCCTACACAGATAACAAGTCTACGTAAGGGAGTCGCCCTTGGGAAGCTGGCACAGCCGGACTCACGGCCAGACGCCCATAAGTTGTCTACTTCAGAAATTCACTCGCCCCCAAAATGCCATTCTCCTCTGGTGTCTGGGCTGTGTGTCTTTTGTGAATAACAGCAAACTATTACAAACCAAGGATTTCAACAGAACTCCAATGTCTCATTCAGTGGGGGCTTTTACAGACCCCAGACCCCCAGTGCCTCAGTTGGATTCCCTGTAAGGGAGATCTCTGACACATGACCCAAGAGGGTGGGACTCCTGGAACCAGTGGATCCAAGTCCCGAGAAAGGTAAAGGGACCCCTGACCATTAGGTCCAGTCGCGAATGACTCTGGGGTTGAGGCGCTCATCTCGCTTTACTGGTCGAGGGAGCCGGCGTACAGCTTCCAGGTCATGTGGTCAGCATGACTAAGCCGCTTCTGGCGAACCAGAGCAGCGCACGGAAACGCCGTTTACCTTCCCGTCGGAGTGGTACCTATTTATCTACTTGCACTTTGATGTGCTTTCAAACTGCTAGGTTGGCAGGAGCAGGGACCGAGCAACGGGAGCTGACCCCATCACGGGGATTCGAACCGCTGACCTTCTGATCAGCAAGCCCTAGGCTCTGTGGTTTAACCCACAGTGCCACCCGTGTCCCACTCTGAACATACAGTAGGCAGGAGTAAATCCCATAAACATTTCCGCCCGATGATTATGATGATTAAAATCTGTTATCTGTCCTTCCGCAGCAAGTCACAGGACTCAAGAAGGCCTCCATTTGCTGATCTCAACACTAGGGGGGGTCTGTCAGAAAAGAGGCAGCCTCTCTGATTTTATTCCTTTCCGACATCAAACATGTAGTGCAGGAGGAAGACCTGCAAAATCCCCAGGGCCCCTACCTGTTCCTTCTTTACCTTCCCCCCCGGAGCGGTACCTATTTATCTACTTGCACTTCGTGCTTTCGAATTGCTAGGTTGGCAGGAGCAGGGACCAAGCAACGGGAGCTCACCCCATCGTGGGGGTTCGAACAGCCGACCTTCTGATCGGCAAGTCCTAGGCTCTGTGGTTTAACCCACAGCGCCACCCGCATCCCTAGACCCTGACAAAACTTCAGGGAGAGCTTTCTGACGGTAAGAGCTGTCCAGCAGTGGAACGGACTCCCTCCAGAGGCGGGTTGAGCTGGATGACCCTCAGGGTCCCCATTCCGACCCCACAGCTTGTTCTCCGACCACGGAAGGCGGTGGTCAGCAGAGCCTCAGACGGCTGTCTGTCAGGGACTCTCCAGCTGCAATTCCTGTGTTGTGGGGGGCGGGGTTAGACTAGATGACCCTGGGACCCCCTTCCAACTCTACCATTCTAGGATTCCATGACTTCAAAATGCAGCGAGAAGCCCGCTGGGAGAAGATTTATAATGAATTGGAAAAAATGTTGAAATATACATTTATTAAGAAACCAGAAGCCTTTCTTCTTGGAATAACAGGTTTGGAATTGCCCAAGAAAGATGTCAGATTGTTTTTGTATGCCACAATTGCAGCTAGAATTTTGTTAGCCAAGAATTGGAAAACACAAGAAGTCCCAACAATGGAGGAATAGCAGATAAAGATGATGGACTTTTCGGAGCTAGCCGACCTGACGGGAAGAGTCTGCGACCAGAAGGAGGAGGAGTACCAGGAGGAATGGAGGAAATTCAAAGACTATGTACCGTATTTTTCGCTCTATAAGATGCACCAGACCATAAGACGCACCTAGTTTTTGGAGGAGGAAAACAAGAAAAAAAATATTCTGAATCTCAGAAGCCAGAACAGCAAGAGGGATCGCTGCGCAGTGAAAGCAGCAATCCCTCTTGCTGTTCTGGCTTCTGGGATAGCTGCGCAGCCTGCATTCGCTCCATAAGACGCACACACATTTCCCCTTACTTTTTAGGAGGGAAAAAGTGAGTCTTATAGAGCAAAAAATACGGTAGTTAAATATGCTAAGATAATTTAAATAGAAATACTTGCAAACTCTAGATAGGCTTAGGATTTAAATATGTGATGTTATAGAATAACATGTTTAAATTTTAATTGAAGAGAAAGAAAGACGTTAATTGATTACCGGTAAGTAAATTTTATGAGAAATTTGTTTTGGAAAACCGTTATAATGATATATATTAAAACTCACCCAGGGGGATTCGAGGTAGTAATATAACAATGTTATTAAGAGTGGAATAATTAACAATATAAAAAATTAGAAATCACTTGAAAGAAACAAATAGGCCTAGGATTAAACTAAGTTATAATTAAATAAATGGGATTTAGAATGTTAAGAAAAGTGAGTAAGATGGACTATAATTGGAAATTGTTTTAGTTTAATAATGATATTGGAACGCTGTTACTTTTAACTACAAGGAAACTCAGAAGGGAGGGACTTGAGGAAGTCAACCAAGATCTTTAAAAGGTTGGATTTGTGAAGAATTAAGTTTGTTGTTATTATCTGTTTATTGTTCCTTTCCCCCCTGTTTTTGTGTATCGTTCTGCTTTGTGGCTTGTGTTATCATTGTGGAAAATCTAATAATTTTTTTTTAAAAAATAGTGGAATAATTACAGTTAGGATTTATGTTTGTTTGTTTATAAATTTTGGAAAATCAATTAAAAAATTGAAAAGAGAAGCCGGGTCCGGTGAGCAGGGACCCGGCCGCCTGCCCTGAAACCCTGTCATCAAAATGGCACCTTTGTCCTTCTCGCCACGAGAATGCCACCCAGCCAAATTCCAATTCCTGGGTGGGTGATACCAGGCAGCCCTTTTCCCAGCAAGCAGCCCCAAACCCAAACTGGGATTAGGATTCCCCCAGTCCTACCTTTACCTTTTTCCTGGTCTCCCGGGGGTGGGGGGAGGGTGTTCAGGGGCGCCTGACGTCTCCCAATCTGGCCTGGCGCTGGCTGGTGATCTTTGCCCTGTCAACACGCCGCCTTCTGCAGGGAACGGTCAAATCTGAGAGCTTTCCAAAATCACAGAGCAGTGCCAGCAGCATCACGGGGGCACCCAGTTTCCGGGGTTTGCCCCCTCCCTCCCTGATAGCCAACTTTACCCTCTGGCTTCCTTTTAAAAGTGGAAGTTTAGCCAACAGAGGAGGACCAGGGAGAGAACAAAACGTACCGAGTTAAACCCATTTCCCCACCCACAAAGATACAAAAATGAGGAAATGTTTTATTATAGATTATATATATATATATATATATATACACACACACACACACACACACACACACACACACACATAAACACACACACACACAAATACAGTGGTACCTCGGGTTACATACACCAGGTTACACACTCCGCTGACCCAGAAATAGTGCTTCAGGTTAAGAACTTTGCTTCAGGATAAGAACAGAAATCGTGCTCTGGCAGCGCGGCGGCAGCAGGAGGCCCCATTAGCTAAAGTGGTGCTTCAGGTTAAGAACAGTTTCAGGTTAAGAACGGACCTCCAGAACAAATTAAGTACTTAACCCGAGGTACCACTGTATTTGGAATAGGTTTTATTAAAGTTTTTTTTAAAAAAATCTTTGATAAAAAGATCTTGGATTTTTTTTTTATTCAAAATTAAAACAAGACATATTATCCAAAAACATATCATCCTTGTTTCCCCCCCCCCATATTGTCGTACGTTGTTTTTAAATTGTACAATGCTTTTAAATTTATTGTTGTACATTGTTTTGATTGATTGTTTTCCTTCTGTGACAGTACCCCCAAGTGTGTTTGATAAGCTGGTCTCCAACCGTAATAAATTATCTATCTCATCTAAATAGAAACACAAACTAAAAGGAAGAAAATAAAGGGGAAAGGAAAAAAAGAGAGAGAATTTCCAAATCTTCGTTTGTCAGCTATACATCGAAAATTGTTCAAAACATCCGTTCCAAGATAGCACCCGTTTTCTATAAACCAATACTTCCTTCAGTTCTTAAACCCAGATATCATAATTTTTGTTTTATTTTTCTCTCAAAAAGTCTACAAGGAGTTTCCAGTCTTTAGTAAATATTGACAATGGTTTTTCTCTGATTAAACACCTCAGCTAAGACCAATCATTTTAACAATAATTCCTCCATGGTGGGTAATGGTGAATCGTTCGATCTTTGTGCATATAAAAGCCCCGCCGCTGTGCTCATGTATTGAAATAATGTTCTATAGTCTTTTTCCAATTACATATCCATTATTCCTAACAGGAAAAGTCTTGGCTTCAACTGAATGCTAAGCTTTAAAATCGTCTGCATTGGTGTATGTATTTGTATCCAAGATCTCTTAGCTTTTTTGCAAGTCTACCAAGCATGATAAAACATCTCTTCCTATTTTTCACACTTCCAGCAAACATTTGGAACATTCTTGATAATTTCGCCAGAGTTGGGTACCATGGATACACTGTTTTATTTTAAAAGTTATTTAAGATCACAACACAATGTGAATTTTAACCCTGTAATCCATCTGCAATTTCTTTGCCCATTTAATCAAATTCCCACATGAAAGACATTTGGAGAACTGCCGGATGAATTATTTAGTTTGTGTGTGTTATTAAATTTTCTGTTTTACAGTTTAAAATACTCATTTCACATCCTTAAGATATCAATGACTTCCCATCTTCTCTTTCCATGGATAAATTTAAATATCACAAATCCCTGCATATTTTACAAAAACTATACCATTCAGTATTTCACTACAGTCGTACCTCGGAAGTAGAATGGAATCCGTTCCGGAAGTCAGTTCGACTTCCAAAACGTTCGAAAACCAAGGCACGGCTTCTGATTGGCTGCAGGAAGTTCCTGCTGCCAATTGGAAGCTGCGGAATCCGTGTCAGACGTTCGGGTTCCAAAGAACGTTCGCAAACTGGAACAATCACTTCCGGGTTTGCGGCACTCGGGAGCCAAAACGTTAGAGTCACAAGGTGCTTGGGATCCAAGTTGCACCTATCAAAACTTGTTTACACTGTTGAATTTATCAGAATGCTGCCAGAGTTTTCACTGGATGAATTATTTGCGTTTCTCCCTATTTATCTGTTATTTATTTAACGTACTTCTTTACCACTTAAGGCAGTCTCTAAGTGTTTTAACAAGTGGGCTTGGGGTAAAAGGACATAAGAACATAACGAGATGGTGGGACAGTGTTCTCGAAGCTACCAGCATGAGTTTGACCAAACTGTGGGAGGCAGTGGAAGACAGGAGTGCCTGGCATGCTCTGGTCCAGGGGGTCACGAAGAGTCAGACACGACTAAACGACTAAACAACAACAACAAATCCTTGAACTCTGATCATTCTTGCCTAGATAGGGGCTAGAGATGCACGCTTGAGTGTGTGTAGAAGCCAACCTACTGTACAAAGGTAAAAATAAATAAAAGTTGCTTCACCCACTTTGGCTCCTGGCTCCACCAATCCTGTCACCCCACGGGCTGAGAAACCTTACCCACCCCTGCTCTACAGCAAGGACAGGGGACTTGTGGCCCTCCAGATGTTGCTGGACTGCAACTCCCAACATTTCCTGAGCGTTGACCATGCTGTCGGGGGCTGATGGGAGCTGGAGTCCAGCAATATCCAGAGGACCACAGGTTTTTCAACAATAATTTCTGATGCAGAGTAATGGTGTCTCCCAACTACTTAAGCTACAATGCTTGCTGTTGGGGGAATGGAATTCTGCTCCTTCTCCCAGACGGCCTTGTACTGAAGTGTGTGGTACGTACAGGACACCAAACCAGTACAGCCACGCATTGGCCAGTGTCCATAATGTCACTGGTAAAGAGAAGCATAACTTTTCTTCTCTGCTGGGGAAGGGTGCTAGCTCAGTGGTAGAGCACTTGCCTTGTATGCAGAAAGTCTCGCATCCGATCTGTGACTGCCTCTCTAGATAGGACTGGGAGAGATCCTGAAATCTTGGATAGCCATTGCTGCCAGTCAGTCTCAACAATATTGAGGTAGAAGAACCCCATTATCTGATTTGATACAAGGCAGCATCCTATGTTCCCACATAAGTTGTTAAAAAGAATTACAGTGGTACCTCGGGTTACATACGCTTCACGTTACAGACTCTGCTAACCCAGAAATAGTGCTTCAGGTTAAGAACTTTGCTTCAGAATAAGAACAGAAATCATGCTCCGGTGGCGCGGCAGCAGCAGGAGGCCCCATTAGCTAAAGTGGTGCTTCAGGTTAAGAACAGTTTCAGGTTAATGACGGACCTCTGGAACGAATTAAGTACTTAACCCAAGGTACCACTGTAATAGCTTGCTCCATCAGGCCAACGACCCATCTAGTCTAGCGTCCTGTCCTTGCGGAGGCCAACCAGACATCCATTATGGGAAAGAGGCTGGATCTGACCCCCAGAGCCACTCTCAGCTCCTGCAATTTCCAGCAGCTGATTTAGAAGCATCGCATCCTCCAACCGTGGAGGCAGACCAGAACCATCATGGCTAGTTGCTGTCAATAGCCTTCCTTTCCATGAATTTGTCCAGCCCTCTTTTAAAACATTAAAAGCTTCCCTAAACAGGGCTACCTTCAGATGTCTTCTAAAAGTGAAGTAGTTGTTTATTTCCTTGACATCTGATGGGAGGGCATTCCACAGAACAGGCGCCACCACCGAGAAGGCCCTCTGCCTGGTTCCCTGTAACCTCACTTCTCGCAGGGAGGGAACTGCCAGGAGGCCCTCGGAGCTGGACCTCAGTGTCTGGGCAGAACGATGGGGGTGGAGACGCTCCTTCAGGTCTACTGGGCCTTTGAGGCCGTTTAGGGCTTTCAAGGTCAGCACTAACACTTTGAATTCTGCTCGGAAACGTACTGGGAGCCAATGCAGATCTCTCAGGTCCGGTGATATGTGGTCTCGGTGGCCACTCCCAGTCCTCAGTCTGGCTGCCGTATTCTGGATTAGTTGCAGTTTCCGGGTCACCTTCAAAGGTAGCCCCACATAGAGCGCATGGCAGTAGTCCAAGCGGGAGATAACCAGAGCATGCACCACTCTGGCCAGACAGACAGCGGGCAGGGAGGGTCTCATCCTGCGTACCAGATGGAGCTGGTAGACAGGCCGCCCTGGACACAGAACTGACCTGCGCCTCCATGGACAGCGGTGAGTCCAGAATGACTCCCAGGCTGCGCACCTGGTCCTTTGGGGGCACAGTTGCCCCATACAGGACCAGGGAGTCCCCCACACCTGGCAAGAGGGGGAGAAGAGAATGTTCCTGTGCCCACTTCCTCCAACCAGGCTCAGCTTCATAAACTCCCATCCCCTTTTCCCCAAACCCTGTGACCTCAGCAGTGGAACAAGCTGGAAGTGGAATTATTTATGCCACATTTTATCTGGCAATGTTTCTCCATGTGGCCAAGAAGCTTTGTTCCAGCTTCCTCTTTTGCGCTGAGCTGGTAGGGGAAAGCTGCTGACGGAGACACGTTTGGGGTTTGTCATTTCCCTAGAATTCAGGGGCGCACCTACAGAAGTCATTCTAGGTCATGTAGGACAGCCGGGTCATGATTCACAACAACACAGAATTAACTTATGAGGTTCATTCCTGCAAGACGTGACTGTGGCTTGGGGAGTAATGGTGCATTTTGTATAGCGTGCGCACGCTCAGAGGATGACCTCCAAACCATCCTAAATATCTTCTCAGAAGCTTACAGAAAGCTTGGCCTATTGCTCAACATCCAAAAAACCAAAGTGCTGCACCAACAAGCAGAAAACAACCCCTCTGCAGCGCCACAAATCCAACTCAATGGTGTAACGTTGGAAAATGTAAATCGCTTCTCCTACCGGGGCAGTTATCTTTCCACAAGGGCCGACACTGATGCCGAAATCCAGCATCGCCTGAGCTCTGCGAGTGCGGCTTTTTCCCAATTGAAGTGCAATGTGTTTGAGAACTGGGACCTTCGCAGGGAAACCAAAATGCTCGTTTACAAAGCTGTTGTACTGGCAACCTTACTGTCTGCTTGTGAAACATGGACCACTTATAAACGCCATCTCCAACTCCTCGAAAGATTCCATCAAAGGAGTCTCCGGAAATTTTTACACATCGCTTGGGAAGACAGGCGAACTAATGCCAGGGGACTGGAAGAAGCAAAATTCAACAGTGTTGAAGCAATGATTCTTCAACAACAACTTTGTTGAACCGGTCATGTTATTGAGATGCCTGATTATCGTCTTCCAAAGCAACTACTCTATTCCGAACTTAAAAATAGAAAGCGTAATACTGGTGGTCAACAAAAGAGGTTTAAGGATCCCCCAAGGAAAATCTTTAAAATATGTAGTATAAACACCAACAACTGGGAAACACTGGCCTGCAATCGCTCCAATTGGAGAACAGCCTTTACCAAAGATGTCGTGGGCTTTGAAGACACTCGAACTCAGGACGCAAGGGAGAAACGTGCTAAGAGGAAGGCACGCTTGGCAAATCCATACCGTGATCAACTCCCGCCTGGGAACCAATGTCCCCACTGTGGAAGGACGTGTGGATCCAGAATTGGCCTCCACAGTCACTTACGGACTCACTGTTAAAACCGTGTTTATGAAAGACAATCTTACTCAGCTACGAGGGGTCGCCGAAGAAGAAGAAGAAGAAGAAGAAGAAGAAGAAGGGGGGGAAATGGAATTTTTAAGTGGAGGTGCTCATCAGGATGGCTCACCCTTCCACATTCTCAAGGAGCACCCCAAAATGTAGTGGGGAGGAGAGGGGAGAGAGAGATTTGTGACTGAGATTTGCCCTAAAAAGCACCTGCAACTTCTTCCTTCTGACTTCATATGCTGTGACCATCTGTAAATGATTACAGTTGCATTTTAATGCCGTTACAGTATAAGAATTCATAGGTGTCATAAATAAAATGAATGCTCCTAAGTGCACACGGAAACACCTATGCAGAAGTACATAAACCACATGTGTGTACGAGTACAGGAGAGCAATCCTGAAGCCATTTTGACTCTGAATGACCCCAAATAGTTCCTCTGCAGAGGGAAATATCTTGGGGAAACCTCTCCCAATGATTCTTTTCCTTTTCAAATCCTTCAAATCTTGCTTTAAGGGCATATTCTGTATATGCACAGGGCAGGCCTCTGACATGGATTCAAGAACTAAAATATTTACCATCTCAAAAAACTGGCTCAGACTGGCCAGGTAACTGGTGGCCATTATCAGGTCTCTTGGCAGACAGGAGAGAAGCCATGCACTCAAATTTCTGTCGTAGACCGCCTCTTTCTGTGGCATGTGTGGCTAGGGGTTTGGGCAATTTCTAAAGTCTTTAAATGTTCTTGCACATCTTTGTTCTGGGTCCTCACCTGCTTGCACGGTGCAAGGTGTGGCACTCTGTTGCAACAGAAAAATAAAAATCTGCTTTGCTTTGACCAAATCCTGCCTCCATCCATTCTTCTCTGACTGATAATAGGCTTAGGGGACACAAAGCTCCTCGATAGAGCGTTGGGCTGTAAAAGCCAACCCCAAATTTTTCTATAACAGCGCGAAGGTTTACCATAGCATATGCATTTGTGAGCATATTCCTTGGGCGGAGAACTTCAAAAATAATGTAATATTGACAGATAGCTGTATTTGTTTCATGTACAACTTTGGCAGACTTGTCTTTAGATGAGAACTGAATCGAATTTATTCAACCAACGTGTAATATATATTTTTTAATTACAAAGTTTTATTTATATTACATGCAAACAATAACCAATGGAAAGAGACAACACCAAAAGCTGGGAAATCATCAGTGAGACAGTTACACGACGGTAGTGAATACCGTACTACATTTTAAACAAGGCATGTCCAAAGTCCGTTTCCGGGGCCTAATCCAGCCCATGTGGCAGTTTATTTGCAGGGGTAAAATCCTAAAAAAAAACCCTCAACAACTTCAATCCTAAAAAAACCTCCACAACCACAGTTGGCCCTTTGGTCGGCCCTCACGGCCCTTCACTTCATCAAATCTGGCCCTCTTTGAAAAAAGTTTGGAACGAACTCATGGGTTTGGAGAGCCAAACTTCATTTTTGGGTGCCAGGGAGGATTCAAGCAGATCTGAAACGTAGGATACGAAACCCCACCAAATTGCACAAAACGGTCCTCTTTATTGCTTGCCTTTTATCACCCGAATCTTGTGGGTTATCTCCTCAGCAATTGCAACCATTTTTGTACCACCGTTCCAAAACCAGGTCTGTTAATTCTCTCTCCCCATTTTGGGCAATAGAAAGTCTGGCAGCTACTAAGAACCATGTTGAGAGGGGTTGGTTGGGGTCTGAGTTTCTTTCCCCCCCAATTTTTAAAATTTATTTTCCACATTTATAACAGACATAACATATAAAACACACAAAAGAAAACACATTCCAATACTAACGAATGTATTTTTCGACATTTTTTTCAACTCATTATAAATCTTTTCCCAGAAGTCCTTCACCTTGGGACACGTCCACCACATATGATCAAAGGTGCCTTCTTTTTCTAACATAAATTATCGTTCGCATGGTAAATCTTTACTAATTTTACTGGAGTTAAGTACCATCTATACATCATTTTCATACTGTTTTCTTTTAATGCAGTACATGCAGTGAACTTAACCCCTTTCTTCCGCAACCTTTCCCAATCTTCTAACATTATATTGTGTCCAACATCTCTTGCCTAATCTATCATTACAGATTTAACTTGTTCATCCTTTGTATGCCACTCCAACAATAAATTATACATTTTGGATAGGTTTTTAACATTGGTATCTAACAACTCTGTTTCCAATTTGGATTTTTCCGTTGCAAAACCTGCTGGGGTCTGAGTTTCTGCTGGAGGTCAGATTTCTGTCGTATGGGCATAGCTGGGGGGTCAGGGGGGCAGCTGCCCTCCAATCAAGTAAATAAATAAAAATACTTAACTAACTGACCAATTGCATTGTATGTAACTCGGTTCTGAGCCCCACTAACTTAAAGCCTGCCCCCCTAAAATAAATCCTGGTTACACCCAATTTCCGCCGCCTTAATCGGTCATCTCCATCTCGCAGATCCAGCCAAAGTCGAGAGAGCAGTGGTCGTCGGTCCAGCGGCCGTCGCTGTGGAAGTGGACGCAGTTCTCTCCTCCCAAAAGTCCATGGCTGGAAGAGTTATCTGGCTGACCTGGAACCCAGTCCCTAGACGGGGGCACGGGGGGGGGGGGAAGGAGAGTTGAAGACACAGGTCGCGATCCTCAAAACCACCTGCAGGTTCAGGCCCGGGAAGCAGGAGCGCGGAATCTACTTGGTTACTTAGCAAAGGGGTTGAGAGGTTGAAATTCTAGGTCCAGAGAGACAGGGGCTCAGGCTGAGGCTAAAACCACATGCTTTGATGAACCATTGCCCTCAAATTAGGGTTCCCAAATCAGGAGCACCCCACATCCTGAGACTGCAGGGCCTATATCTGAGTCTTAGGGGTGGCCCCTGGTGAAGTCCTGGAGTGATGTCACAGGGGGTGGGGCCTAGAGAATCTATGCAGTAATTTGGTTCAGAAGCTTCAGCTGGTGCAGAATTCAGATTGCTCACTGGAGCAGACGGTTTGAGCATATTTCACCGATCTTGGTCCGAATGCACTGGCTACCGATTAGTTTCCAGGCCCAATTCAAAGTGTTGGTTTTGATCTATAAAGCCTTAAATGGCTCAGGATCGCAGTACCTCAAGAACCAACCCAGACCCTAAGATCATCTTCTGAGGCCCTTCTTCATGTGCCACCTCCTCAAGGGGTCCGGAGGGTGGCAACACAAGAACGGGGCCTTTTCTGTGGTGGCTCCCCTTCTGAGGGATGCTCTCGCCAGGGAAGTTCGCCTGGTGCCTTCATTATACACCTTTAGGTGCCAGGCAAAAACGTTCCTTTTTCACCAGGCCTTTGGTTGATCTTATTGACATCCAACATCCTTTTAGAATGTGGCTTGGGGGGGGGTTATTGGGTTACTGCTTGTGGTTTGATTTTCTATGTTGTGCTCTTGTTGTGAACTGCCCTGAGACCTCCGGGCATAGGGCGGTGTATAAATTGAATTAATAATAATAATAACAACAACAATAATAATTTGCAACAACAGAGGTGAATTTTGGTTTGATTTTCTATGTTGTGGTCTTGTTGCGAACCACCCTGAGACCTCCATGTATATGGCGGTGTATAAATTGAAATAATAATAATAATAAAAATAAAAATAAAAATTTGCAAGAGGAAAGAGGGAGGAGAGGAGGCAGACCCCGCTGACCCCTATTCTGCAATTCCCAGAGTGGTTTAACAATCAATCCCTCCTCCCAGGGAAATCTGGGAATTGTAGTTCTGTGAGAGGAACAGACATTTCCTCGGAAGTCTCCCGAACATGCCACAGCTCCCAGAATCCTCTGGAGGGAAGCCAGGACTGTTTAAAGCTGTACCCCAGGGCTTTGAACGTATGGTGTGAAGGTGGCCAAAGTCTTCGCTCCAGAAGGACTGTGGCGGGGCCTGCTACTTTACGGCACCAGCCCCTAGCGTGCCCCGCATTGCATTATGGGTTGGCCACACTGCCGCCCGCGAACTTACCCTTGGCTAAATGTATAGGGCCTTCCGTCCACCCACTTCCAGCTCCCGCCGGTGTAAGTCAAGCCGATCCACATATACTGCGGGCGCACACGGACGGCCACAAATTGCTGGCGTGGAAAAAAAGCACAGAGGGGAGGGAAACAGAAGGATCTCTTAACTTGCTCTCAGTTTCCCCCATCTTAAATTCAGTTCTTTACATTTCCACATCGATTTTTTTATTTTTGGAGAACCCCAATGAAAACTCATTAGCACCCTAGCGCTAATGACACATTTTCAACGCCATTTTGCAAGGGGGAATCTTTTTCTTCTTTGCTTTACTGCCAACAGATTTGCTTTACTGCCAACAGATTGTGACTTGTTGGCTGTTATGCCTGGAACTCTGTGAGTAAAACCTTCACCTATTTGCAAAGCCAAGCGCCTGTGATTTATTCTAGCCTAGGTATTTTTGTGGGGAACATCTGTTTAAAGGTGGAAGTGGGCAGATGTAAATCTAACCAAGTTTCAATGTGCTTGGAGCAATCTTCTTTGGCGATCTCTCGTAGCCGAGTAAGATTGTCTTCCATAAACACGGTTTTAACAATGAGTGCATAAGTGACTGTGGAGGCCAATTCTGGACCCACACGTCCTTCCACAGTGGGAACATTGGTTCCCAGGCGGGAGTTGATCACGGTGTGGATTTGCCTGGCGTGCCTTCCTCTTAGCATGTTTCTCCCTTGCGTTCTGAGTTCAAGTGTCTTCAAAGCCCACGACACCTTTGGTCAAGGCTGTTCTCCAACTGGAGCGCTCGCAGGCCAGTGTTTCCCAGTTGTCGGTGTTTATACTACTTTTTTTAGTGCTAACTCTGCTACACATCTCTTCCAAACCGCTCTCTCCAACACAAAACCTACTGGGCACCTACCTGTTCCTCAATGGAGTCGATGATCACCAGGTGGGCATTTTGGACTTCACAGTTGACCTTGGCCTCCTCCCAGGATTTACTCTTTCCAGACTCCCAGTAACAGCTTTTACGAAAGAAGTCCCACCCTTTCGGACAACATTCCTTTGGGTTAGCTGGAAGATCAGACAACACAAAGGGAGGAAGATAAAGGGAGCAATAGTCAAACTCTGTATAGACCCAATGAAACAGCGGAAGTCCACTGATTTCAGCCAGAAGGCAGACTATCAGGTCATGTGTCCCCAGCAGTGACCAGAGGAGGAATGACCGCAGGGAGGAGCACAAAGAGAAGAAATGCCACGGTACATTTGCAGCAGCAGAACCTGACACCTTCGGTCGCCCCAGCTGCAACAAAACACATCTCTCCCATATCAGTCTCTACAGCCACAACAGGCGCTGTAATTCTCCAACATCTTCAGCCCAGTAGACCTGAAGGAGCGTCTCCACCCCCATCGTTCTGCCTGGACACTGAGGTCCAGCTCCGAGGGCCTTCTGGCGGTTCCCTCGCTGCGAGAAGTGAGGTTGCAGGGAACCAGGCAGAGGGCCTTCTCGGTGGTGGTGCCCGCCCTGTGGAATGCCCTCCCACCAGATGTCAAAGAGAACAACAACTACCAGACTTTTAGAAGACATCTGAAGGCAGCCCTGTTTAGGGAAGTTTTTAATGTCTGACGTCGTATTATTTATTATTATTATTATTATTATTATTATTATTATTATTATCCCATGCCCTTGTAAAATGTGGCTTTGGGGGGGGCTTATTGGGTTGTTGTTTTTATTTTGATTATATATTTTGTGGTTTTATATTTTAATTTTGTTCTGTGCACCGCCCTGAGACCTCCAGGTACAGGGCGGTATATAAATTCTATTATTATTATTATTATTATTATTATTATTATTAATATTAATATTATACCGCCCTTCATTGTAAGATCTCAGGGCAGTACACAGGATAAAAACCATGAATACAGGATAAAAACATGAAGCTAAATGAAAGAAAACAGCAAAATGATACACCCCCCCCCAAAAAAGGCACATTTAAAAGGCTGTAGAATATTAATCAGTCAAAGGCCTGAGGAACTTTTTTGCCGCGCGTCCCTGGGGAGAACATCCCACCTCTTTCGCCCCCCACCCGCTTTCCGGCTGCCCCCCTCCTGACCTGTTCGGTTGTTCTTGAAATCCTCCAGCTCGCAATACATGAGTCGGAAGCTCTTTTGCATGTCTTTCAGCCGGGTCAGGAGTTGCGTCTTGGCTGGTGAGAGCGAAGAGAGAGAGGAAAAAAACATAAAAGAAGAAGAAGAAGAGTTTGGATTTGATATCCCGCTTTATCACTACCCAAAGGAGTCTCAAAGGGGCTCACATTCTCCTTTCCCTTCCTGCCCCACAACAAACACTCTGTGAGGTGAGTGGGGCTGAGAGACTTCAGAGAAGTGTGACTGGCCCAAGGTCACCCAGCAGCTGCAGGTGGAGGAGCGGAGACTCGAACCCGGTTCCCCAGATTACGAGACTACCGCTCTTAATCACTGCACCACACTGGGGGAGGTGGCTAGTTAGGCAGCCACATTTGACTTTCAGAGGGGGGAAATGCACACAGACCAGGAACATTTGCAAAAACGTCGAAAGCTCCACGGAGGAGCAGGAATACCCATTCCATCTCGGAAGCAGGAAAACGGTTTCTATCGGGACCTCCTGTTTGTCTGCCATGGCGAATGGCTGTACCCATTCCTTTTCGTGCTAATCGAGGATAATATGGGAGTAATTATCCTCCCAACTCTTCACCCACAGATCGTCCGATACCTGCCGCCCACTCTGAAGGAATGTGGGGGGCAGGAGGCGCTGCGTGCATTTTACCGTGTGTTTTGGCAACTCTCCAAAGCTGTCGCCATGAGCAGCGGACACCTGCTTTTTTAAGATAAAATTCGGGCTTAACTAAAAGACATGCTCTGAACTAGGGGAGATAAAGTACTCTGCTGATTCAGCCACTGGGTGCCAAGGATTCGACCTGGAGAAGGACTTTCCTTGTAACTATCGGTATGTTGGAGGAAGCGAGCCTCCATTACGTTCTCTTGATATATTTCGCATTTGCTGTTTTTTCGGCAAATCTTCCCCGAAGGATGGTTTGAAATAAGCAAGCGGGACTGAAAGAGTGTCTTGCTAACGTTATTGTTATGGTTTAGCTACAAAATTGACTGTGTGAAATCTGGACTATGATTCTGGCAAAGACCTTTAATGGAATGATAAAAAGAATTCATGATGGGAACTGTGGCGTGTTTTTTACAGAAACATCAACTCGCTAGCAGCTGGAAAAAGATGACAGGAGGGAATTTTGGATATCTGCCCAGCGCCAATGGCAAAAAAGGCGACATCTCTCTCAGTCTTGGCTGTGACGCATTAAGAAAGTGAAAGTGAACGTTGGATTACAGGACAATATTTCACACAGAACTACAAAGGACTGACCCGCTTGTTTAAACGAACTGTTAAAAATAAATGAAGGATCAACATCAGAAATGTTTATCGGGACTATCTTTTTTTTTAATCATTTTTATTGATTGTCCAATAAAAACACCCAATCAAGATATCCGAATCATAATCCAATTAAAAATAAAAAAAACCCACCAAATTATAGTCCAAATTGTAATTATTAATTTTTTCCGGGCTCCCCATAGTCTGGACCTCTGAAGCATATCTCCAAATCTTCATTCCTGCCTCTTCCGTTTATCAGGTCTATCTGACTAATTAAGGATGCATTAACAATATTAGATCATCACTCCCTGAACTTCAGAGCGTGGGAAGTCACCCAAAGATTTATAATTTGGCATGCTTCTTTGGCCGTTTTGTTGTATTTTAATTTGGAATGATTGAATGTGGTTTTTACTGGATTGTCAAATTGGCAAACTTAATAAATATCATTTATAAAAAGAAAAAAGTTTCTATCCCCTGCTCTCCTCCCTCCTGAAACTTCCCCACATGATGCAGCAAATGAAATTATTTAACACCCGCCTAGCATACATTCCACTAGCTATAAACTAGGATTGCAACGCTCTCCCATCAGAGTCAGAGGAAGCGATGCTTCTGAACACCAGTTGCTGGAAACCCCAGGACGAGAGATTTGCTCTTGTGCTCGGATCCTGCTCGCAGGTTCCCATAATAAAACATCTACAGGGGCTTCAGGCTGCTGCTTTATTACATCCTGAAGGTGGAGGATTGTCAGCACTGGGAGAGGACATGTAGTTGTTGTTGTTTAGTCGTTTAGTCGTGTCCGCCTCTTCGTGACCCCCTGGACCAGAGCACGCCAGGCACTCCAGCCAGTGTGGTGTAGTGGTTAAGAGCGGTAGTCTCGTAATCTGGGAAACCGGGTTCGCATCTCCGCTCCTCCACATGCAGCTGGTGGGTGACCTTGGGTCAGTCACGCTCTCTCAGCCCCACTCACCTCACAGAGTATTTGTTGTGGGGGAGGAAGGGAAAGGAGATTGTTAGCCACTTTGAGACTTCTGAAGGGGAGTGAAAGGCGGGATATCAAATCCAAACTCTTCTTCTTCTTCTTCCTGTCTTCCACTGCCTCCCACAGTTTGGTCAAACTCATGCTGGCAGCTTCGAGAACACTGTCCCACCATCTCGTCCTCCGTCGTCCCCTTCTCCTTGTGCCCTCCGTCTTTCCCAACATCAGGGTCTTTTCCAGGGAGTCTTCTCTTCTCATGAGCTGGCCAAAGTCTTGGAGCCTCAGCTTCAGGATCTGTCCTTCCAGGGAGCACTCAGGGCTGATTTCCTTCAGAATGGAGAGGTTGGATCTTCTTGCAGTCCATGGGACTCTCCAGAGTCTCCTCCAGCACCAGAATTCAAAAGCATCCATTCTTCGGCGATCAGCCTTCTTTATGGTCCAGCTCTCACTTCCATACATCACTACTGGGAAAACCAGAGCTTTTACTATACGGACCTTTGTTGGCAAGGTGATGTCTCTGCTTTTTAAGATGCTGGGGAGTGGGCATAGGAAGAGCCTTTAGCTGGATCAGGCCAATGACCCACCTAGTCCAGCATCCTGTTCTCACAGTGGCCGCCCAGTTGCCTCAATAGGGAAACCCACAAACACGATCCGAGCACGAGAGTGATTCAGAAGTATTGCTGCCTTCAAAAGTGATTGCCCAAGTTCTCCGTGGAGACATTTTGCACCAGGTGGTGCCTCCTCAACTCACCTGCTTCCTCTTTCTCTGCTAGCTCTTTGACCTTCCCCTCCAGGTCCTTCATTTTCGCTTCCGTGTCTGCCTCTGCAAATGCACAAATTGGGGTTGGTAGCTGTTGTAAAAAGGTAGCTATTGTTGGAGGCTATTGTAAAAAGCTGAAGACACCAGCAGACCTGACATAAATTCTGCAACACAGTACAGTGGTACCTCTGGTTGCAAACAGGATCTATTCCAGAGGCCTGTTCACAACATGAAAAGCCTGCAACCTGAAGCGCCGTATCTGCGCAGGTGCGCGGTGCGATTTGGCGCTTGTGCACATGCGTGAGCAGTGAAACCCGGAAGTAACCCTTTCCGGTACTTCCGGGTCACCGCGGGACGCAACCTGAAAAAACGTAACATGAAGCAAACATAACATGAGGTATGACTGTATAGTAGTAGTATCTGACCATAGACAATAGAAGGATTGGATATGTATTAAAGGACAGAAACGGACAATAGAAAGGTGTGTACAATTTATGAGGAAGAAGGAAACCAGTTGAAGGGAGGGAGGGAAGTCATGAACTCAGCGGAGCAAATGCATTTGATTGATTATTGTAATGTTGTTATATTTTATGTTTTATTAATGAAAATAATAAAAATATATTGAAAAAGAAAAGAAAAGAACAGGTTTCACTTTCCTTTGAACCCACAGTGCTGCCTTCACTTACCCTTGTGCTGGGAAGCAACCATCCCTTCACCAACACTTTGATTCATGCTTGTGATTTCATCCTTCAACCCCAATAACTGAGAGATGTGGTCACTGCCTGGGGTGGGGGTAAGAACATAAGAACATATGACATGTCCTTCTGGATCTACACAGTCCTCTTTTAAAGCAATCCAGACTGGAGGCTACGACAGGCTTAAACGTTCTCCCTTCAAATGATGAAGAACTCACCTTTGGCGCCAAAGACAATGATTGCGATGGTGAGGATGGCGCCCACTCCCAGCAGGATCAGGACCAGGCGACGGCTGGGGCAGATTCGTTGCCTCCATGATAGGCCCGGGGAGCGTTTCTGGGCGGCTGAGGAGAAGGGACATCGGTCAGGAATCCACCCTCAACTCCAGCTTGCGTTTTAGATCTTCTCCAGTAATTTATCTCTCAACGTTGCTTGACACTTCTGACACCACTTGGCTGCAACGCTGTGATGTTTATGAGCATTCCAAACAACCAGGCAGCAAAAACAGTCAGGATGTTTGCAGGCCAGCTTCTTTGAGGGAAGGGGAAATTGTCACCCAGGGGGAAAGTGATTTCACACAGGCCCTAAAGGAAAGGAGGAGTTTTGTAGGGAAGGCCAGGGAGTGAGCAGAGTTCATAGATGGAGGGGAAGCTCAGAAAGAGGGTGACTGAAGGAAGGGTGGAAAGCAGGCCACAGTTTGAGAGGAAGAGGAGGTAGAGAAGTGACAGGGATCAGAGGCAGAAAGATTATGAGACAGGGGAAAGTATGGGCTGAATTTGTCATACTGATTTGTTGAATTACAAATTTTAGTTATAGCGTGATCAGTAATAGTTCATAATTATATGGCATAAGGATGGGACACGGGTGGCGCTGTGGGTTAAACCACAGAGTCTAGGACTTGCCGATCAGAAGGTCGGCGGTTCAAAACCCCGTGACGGGGTGAGCGCCCGTTGCTCGGTCCCTGCTCCTGCCAACCTAGCAAGTCAAAGTGCAAGTAGATAAATAGGTACCACTCCGGCAGGAAGGTAAATGGCGTTTCCGTGCGCTGCTCTGGTTCGCCAGAAGCGGCTTAGTCCTGCTGGCCACATGACCCGGAAGCTGGACGCCGGCTCCCTCGGCCAATAAAGCGAGATGAGCGCCACAACCCCAGAGTCGGCCATGACTGGACCTAATGGTCAGGGGTCCCTTTACCTTAATCACTATAATCCCTCAGCAACACTCAGCAGGAAGTGCCAAAAGACCTCACAGCTACTATGGCATGTGGTGGAGAGAAGGAAGGAATATTTTAACTGAAGGCACAGTAGCCCCAAGGAACCCCTATCCCAATTCCAGAGAAAAAGGCTAGTGGGGAGTCCGCCTACATTTTATAGAGTTGCAGTGGATTTGTAGGTGTCGGATGTGACTGTATGGTATGCTCATTTCTTGGAAGTAATCAATCTTGAACTAGTCCTTGCTCTTTCGGGAAGGTAGGCATGGGTCAACAGAGCTAGCTTCACTAACTTCCTTGGTCCTCACCCATCGCACAAGGACCCCATGGCTATTCTTAGCTGACAGGCCAGAAGGAGACAGGCCAGACTGGTGACTGGGAGCAGCTGCCGAGACCATATCACACCGGTCTTGAAAGACCTACATTGGCTCCCAGTATGTTTCTGAGCACAATTCAAAGTGTCTTTGCTGACCTTGAAAGCCCTAAATGGCCCCAAAGGCCCAGTATACCTGAAGGAGCGTCTCCACCCCCATCATTCTGCCCGGACACTGAGGTCCAGCACCAAGGGCCTTCTGGCGGTTCCCTCATTGCGAGAAGCAAAGCTACAGGGAACCAGGCAGAGGGCCTTCTTGGTAGTGGCGCCCACCCTGTGGAACACCCTCCCACCAGATGTCAAAGAAAACAACAACTACCAGACTTTTAGAAGACATCTGAAGGCAGCCCTGTTTAGGGAAGCTTTTAATGTTTGATGTATTACAGTATTTTAATATTTTTTTGGAAGCAGCCCAGAGTGGCTGGGGAAGCCCAGCCAGATGGGCAGGGTACAAATAATAAGTTATTATTATTATTATTATTATTATTATTAGCCTTTCCCTATGTAGACCTGCTTCCCCATATCCCTCTTTGCCCACGTCAAAATCCCACCTAGCCGACATACCATTTCGGAGCTGAATTTCACAGTCACCCTCCTCACTCATAGTCGCAAGGTCGTTGTAGTCCCGGCTCATTGTGAATCGGGCTCCAGAACTGGGTCAGAGATGCCTGTGTGGAGGGCAGAAGGAGGTGAGAAGTAAACGAAGAGGCAGGATGAAGTTAAAGGATTGGTGGAGCTAGCCTTCCCCATCCTGGTGCCCTCCAACTGTTTTGGACCACGACTCCCATCCGACTCAGCCAGCTGAAAGAGGGCAAGCTTTTAATTGAAGGTACAGTAGCCCTGAAAAACAGTCAACACCCCAAAACATCTAGAGGTAGCCCTGGCACACGGAGAGGCCAGACCAGGGGCCACCAAAGAGATTTGGGTCTGCCTGGTGTGGGTCATCTCTGCTACCCCTGAGTTCTACTCCATTCCCATAAACTCCTTTGTAATGTCAACAAGACTGGCTTTAAAGGTCTTTGTGGAGTCCCCAGTCGTCTCACGGACTATTGACCCGTACACCACTAATCCGCTGCCACCAACCAGGTCCTCCCTGGTAAAATCACTTAATCTCAGTCAGGTTCTCAAGGTAACAAAGAAGAGTAGACGCAAACAAAGTTTAACTGCATTCCAAAAGTTGTTACTCTTTACCTTCTTAAAGGTAAAGGGACCCCTGACCATTAGGTCCAGTCATGGCCGACTCTGGGGTTGCGGCGCTCATCTCGCTTTACTGGCCGAGGGAGCCGGCAAACAGCTTCCGGGTCATGTGGCCAGCAGGACTAAGCCGCTTCTGGCGAACCAGAGCAGCGCACGGAAACGCCGTTTACCTTCCCGTCGGAGTGGTACCTATTTATCTACTTGCACTTTGACGTGCTTTCGAACTGCTAGGTTGGCAGGAGCAGGGACCGAGCAATGGAAGCTCACTCCATTGCGGGGATTCGAACCGCCAACCTTCTGATCGGCAAGTCCTAGGCTCTGTGGTTTAACCCACAGCGCCACCCGCGTCCCATGTATAGTATAGGTAGGTATTATATAGAGTAATGTAGGTATGTTTTACATTATGAAAATTAAGTAGTGTGTTGTGTATGTGTATTGTGTAAATGCATGTGTATGTGTTTTATATGTTATAAAATAAAAAAATTAAATAAAAAGCGCTATGAGACCACTTTGAACAGAACCGGCTTCCCCCAAAGGATTCTGGGAGCTGTCTTTTTCTTCAGGTGCGGACAGTTGTGAGGAGACCCCCTTATTCCCCTCACAGAGCTCCCCCCTGCTCGTCTTGAAGTCTTTTTCAAAGTCCTGCCCCAAAAGGCACCCTCTGCGCATGAGAATTTGCGAGGACATCGCCCACCCAATCCCAGTTCCCTAGAGTGCTACCCAGCAGGTCCAAACTGGGATTAGGAGCCCCCCCCCCAGTCCTACCTTTGCTTCTTTATTTGTCTCCCAGGCAGGGGTGGGTCAGGGTTTCTGTCCGTCTGCCTGACACTCATGGGTTATCTTGGCTCATGTGCTTCCTTCTCCCAGGGGACGGTCATATTTAGAGCTTTCCAAAACCGCAAAGCGGTGACAGCAGGGGAAGCCCAACCTCTGGGTTGGCCCTCCCCCCCCCCCCCATAGTTGAACTGGGGCTAAGTTCCCTCTCAGGCATTCCTTGAAAAGTGGAAGTTGAGCTGAAAGAGGGGAACCAGAAAGCAAACAAAGCATAGAAGCCAAGATCACGTTTCCTCTTTTGAAACAATTTGGTGTCTCCAGTGGGAATGAGTTCCAGAGTCTGCGTGAAGAGGCCCTTTCTTTTATATACCCTAAATCTTCCAAGGCTCAGCTTCATTGGGTGTCTGTAAGTTCTGGAGTTATGAAAGAGGAAAACTTTTTACTGCAGAAGCTCATCCCCTCCAACGTTCCTCGGTTCACATAGACGTCGTATACACATCACATTGAGCAGAAAAAAATTGTTGTTGAGTCCTTTAGTCGTGTCCACCTCTTCGTGACCCCCTGGACCAGAGCACGCCAGGCCCTCCTGTCTTCCACTGCCTCCCGCAATTTGGTCAAACTCATGCTGGTAGCTTTGAGAACACTGTCCCACCATCTCGTCCTCCGTCGTCCCCTTCTCCTTGTGCCCTCCATCTTTCCCAACATCAACGTCTTTTCCAGGGAGTCTTCTCTTCTCATGAGGTGGCCAAAGTCTTGGAGCCTCAGCTTCAGGATCTGTCCTTCCAGGGAGCACTCAGGGCTGATTTCCTTCAGAATGGAGAGGTTTGATCTTCTTGCAGTCCATGGGACTCTCAAGAGTCTCCCCCAGCACCAGAATTCAAAAGCATCCATTCTTCAGCGATGAGCCTTCTTTATGGTCCAGCTCTCACTTCCATACACCACTACTGGGAAAACCATAGCTTTCACTATATGGACCTTTGTTGGCAAGGTGATGCAGAAAAATGGAGTGAAATAAACCTGCCTTGAGTCCTTGTCAGGGAAAAAGGCGGGTAATACTACTACTACTACTACTACTACTACTAATAATAATAATAATAGAAACATAGAGAATGATGAGGAACATACCAGAGAGTAAATCCTATTGAACTCAGTGGGATTTAGTTCCCAGTAAAAATGCTTAGGATCGCAGTGTAAGGCCGCCCAGTCTTTACCCAGTTACCTGGGAGTAAGCTCCATCGAATACAGTGGTGCTTACTTCTGAGTAGACAGTGCAAGGCTCCATTTACAATAAAGGAATCAACACGTCACGTGTTTCTTAAAAAAACTTCTAGCTGCTGAAGCGTTGCAGTGAAAGAACTGGTGACATTTTCCTTCAAAATTATACATGGGAAGCGCTTCACCATTTCCTTCCTTTGGCGCATGGATTTTATTTTCAGTATGGACAGGACCCTGCGCTAAAAGAAAAAGTAAGATATTCTAGGCTCTGAATAAGAAAGCAGAAGCTGATGGAGGAAAATGAGGTTGAGGAGAGCATATTTTGATCACGACGCCATGCAGGGGTCTGTAAAAAGCGGGTGAACGAAGACTGCTTATTCTGCAGGAAAACATCCATTGTGGAACTATCCTGAGGCTATTTAGTGTCATGAGGGAAGTCATCTAGGCAAAGGTAGGGCACGGTAGAGTTTTATAGAACTGTAGAGTTGCAAGGGACACCCAGGGGTTATCTAGCTCAACCCCCGCAATGCAGGAATCACAGCTACAGAATCCCTGAAAGTTGGCCATCTACCCTCTGCTCAGAAACTTCCAATAATAACATGGTGCCTGGTAAGAGGCAAGACAGGGGGTGAGGAGTTTCTCCCTCTTCCATGGTGTGATAGGAGTTTTATGGTCTTAGATATATGGTAATGTTCATAACCGCACATACATAGGTCAGCACACGAAGACCAACCTGGAACCATTTTGATTCCTAAACTGACCAAATGTTTTCTCTGCAAGGTCAAACTGGAAAAGTCTCCCCATTGTCTATTTCCTCACAAATCCTGTCTTAAGGACACATTAAGGACCTGGCCCAGGAAATAAGTATTTATCATTACAAAAGACTGGCCAGGCTCCCCAGGAAATCCAATCAAGTAACCTGGTAGACGGAGATAAACAAGGACAAGAGATAAACAACATTTAAATTTCTGTTTAGACCGCCTATTAGACCACCTTTTTTGTGATGTATGCATGGTGTATCTGAGGGGTGGTCTTAGGTTACACCCCTTCTGTGATGTATGTATAATGTTTCTGGGGGTGGTCTTGATCTACAGGATGGGAATTTCAAAAGTCTTTATAAGCCCTTGCACAGCATTTTTCTGGGTCCTCCTCTTTTCCTGCGTGTGAGGGGAGCACCCTGTTGCAACAGATCAATAAAGATCAAGCTTACTAGCTGCTTTGCTTCTCAGTATTCTCTGGTTGGCCTCTGTTATTTTCTCCTACCAATAGGGAAACTATGTAAGGACTCTATATGGGCTCTTGGATACCCCATAAGGGAAAAGGGCATAATTTTATTTACAACAATGGTACTAAAAGTTGAAATTCTTGGGTGGTGGATTCAGGACAGCCAGGGCCAGATTTAGGTTGGATGAGGCCCTAAGCTACTGAAGGTATTGGGGCCCTTGATATGTCCAGCTGTCCTTTGGCAACAACAAATTGTCCCTGTTTTTTGTGTTGGATATATGCTATATGGTATATTTATGGACCTCATAGGTATCTCAAGCCATTTGCGCATAACAAAATATGCATTTTATCAAAGTACCACATTTTTCTGTGTATAAGACTATATTTTCCCCCTAAATTTTTGAAGTTTAAAATAAAGGGTCATCTTCTACACAGATAGTGCATAGTTCATTTTCTTAATTTTGAGTCCCCCCAAATAGGGGGCATCTTAAACATGGAAAAATACGGTAATTGTTGAACTGAAATACAATTAAGAAGTATATTAATAGTGAAATAATTACCAGTGATATTTGAGGGAGCAGGCTAGCAGGCGGGGCCCATTACTTACATTGTAGGAGCCTACACAACACAAAACACTGTTGCTGTAGGTGGGTTTTGTTTTATTTGATTTTTATCTTATACAGTGGTACCTCGGGTTACAAATACTTTGGGTTACAAACTCTGCTAACCCAGAAATAGTACCTCGGGTTACAAACTTTGCCCCAGGATGAGAACGGAAATTGCACGGCAGCAGCAGGAGGCCCCATTAGTGAAAGCACACCTCAGGTTAAGAATGGTTTCGGGTTAAGAACGGACCTCTGGAACGAATTAAGTTCGTAATGCGAGGTACCGCTGGAAACGTACATCCAGTTGTTTTTTTCCCTTTAAATTTTTTTGGGGAGGGCCCCAAGAGAGTGGGGCCCTAAGCTATAGCTTGTTTAGCTTATACGTAAATCCGGCACTGGGACAGCCAAAAACAAAGTGACTTTTCTTCAGACAATGGATTACTACATTACGCAATTTGGTGTCAGAAGATGGAAGGAGGACGGCAGCCACAGACTTAAAAAATGTTGACTTTCAATTTGTCTGACAGGTTTATCCATGTTTGTATCCAGCAATTCACAGCTACTGTAAGTGGACCCTCCATCTTCAGGGACAGTCTACCTCTGAATAGCAGTTGCCAGCAGGATGAAAAGCAAGTGGTTAGGTCAGTTGTCTTCTTACTCTCCAGGGAGCTTCCTAGAAGTACGGTATCTCTCATTGCCTGGGAGGAGGCTGCGGTCCTGATTCATCCGGCCTCTTCCAATGCCCTTACTTTGCAACGGCAGGATAAATCACAGCTCTTTTTCACAACAGGAAAGGCCTGCAAAATGCCACCAAATTTTACTGGAATGGCATGTGCCACGATGGCATTGAGTCCATGAAAACCACAAAGGGGAGTGTTTTGCTCTAGCTTCCCCTTTCCCCCAAGCTGGAAGGAGAAAGTTGCTGATATAAAAACAATTTCTTGTGTGTGTGTTTCTGTGTATAATCTTCTCAGAATTCAGAGTTCCACCTACTGTACAGAAGTCATTTTCGGTCACATAGAACAGCAGGATAAAGGTAAAGGGACCCCTGACCATGAGGTCCAGTCGTGGCTGACTCTGGGGTTGCGGCGCTCATCTCGCTTTACTGGCCAAGGGAGCTGGCGTACAGCTTCCGGGTCATGTGGCCAGCAGGACTAATCCGCTTCTGGCGAACCAGAGCAGCGCACGGAAACGCTGTTTACCTTCCTGCCAGAGCGGTACCTATTTATCTACTTGCACTTTGACGTGCTTTTGAACTGCTAGGTTGGCAGGAGCAGGGACCGAGCAACGGGAGCTCACCCCGTAATGGGGATTCGAACCGCCGACCTTCTGGTCAGCAAGTCCTAGGCTCTATGGTTTAGACCACAGCGCCACCTGCATCCCAGAACAGCAGGATAATGATGCACAAAAGAGGGGGGGTCTCTTCTCCCCACAACACAGAATTCACTTTTGGGTTTCGTTCCTGCAAGACCTTCCAGTTTCCCCATTTTAAGCAGGGTGACTCTGCTTTCTTTGAAGGTGCCCCAGGTTCTGCAATTGTTCCAGGGCTGTGACTATCATTTTTTGCCACGGGGCATAGGAAATCTGTCCCTGATAGACCACCACTGTGGTCTATGTGATACACCACTGTGATACTTGGAGGCTGTAGGGTAACGCCACATTCAGAAGTGCAGGTTCCCTTCATGGTAGTAGTAGTAATAATAATTTATTATTTATACCCCACCCACCTGGCTTTGTTTCCCCAGACACTCTGGGCGGCTCCCAACAGAATATTAAAAACACAATAAAACATCAAACATTTAAAACTTCCTTAAACAGGGTTGCCTTCAGATGTCTTCTAAAAGTCAAATACTGTAGTTATTTATTTCCTTGAAATCTGATGGGAGGGCATTCCACAGGGCGGGCGTAACCACCAAGAAGACCCTCAGCCTTGTTCTCTGCAACCTCACTTCACGCAGGGAGGGAACCACCAGAAGGCCCTCAGTGTCCGGGCAGAACGATGGGGGTGGAGACGCTCCTTCAGGTCTACTGGGCCTTTGAGGCCGTTTAGGGCTTTCAAGGTCAGCACCAACACTTTGAATTGTGCTCGGAAACGTACTAGGAGCCAATTAAGGTCTTTCAAGACCAGTGTTACATGGTCTCGGTGGCCACTCCCAGTCACCAGTCTACCTACCACATTCTGGATTAGTTGTAGTTTCCAGGTCACCTTCAAAGGTAGCCCCACGTACAGCACATTGCAGTAGTCCAAGTGAGAGATAACCAGAGCATGCACCACTGTGATGAGACAGTCTGTGGACAGGGAGGGTCTCATCCTGTGTCCCAGATGGAGCTGGTAGACAGCTGCCCTGGACACAGAACTGACCTGCGCCTCCATGGACAGCTGTGATTCCAAAATGACTCCCAGGCTGTGCACCTGGTCCTTTGGGGGCACAGTTGCCCCATTCAGGACCAGGGAGTCCCACACATACACCCTTATAAGATTATACACCCATCTAAGATTATACATATAGGGACACAGGTGGAGCTGTGGGTTAAACCACAGAGCCTAGGACTTGCCAATCAGAAGGTCGGTGGTTCGAATCCCCGCGACGGGGTGAGTTCCCGTTGCTCGGTCCCTGCTCCTGCCAACCTAGCAGTTCGAAAGCACGTCAAAGAGCAAGTAGATAAATAGGTACCACTCTGGCAGGAAGGTAAACGGCATTTCTGTGCACTGCTCTAGTTCGCCAGAAGCGGCTTAGTCATGCTGGCCACATGACCCGGAAGCTGTATGCCGGCTCCCTCGGCCAATAAAGCGAGATGAGCGCCGCAACCCCAGAGTCGGCCACGACTGGACCTAACAGTCAGGGGTCCCTTTACCTTTACCTTCAAGATTATACATTGCAGAAACAATGCCAATTTTGAAAGAGGGCTGTATGCTGGCTGGTGTATTGCTTTGGAAAGTGCAAATCTGTAAGATTTGCCTTTAAATGAGAAGGGAATCAAATTCCACTCCTCTCCACTGGGTGATCGGGAAACCCAGCTGTTTCTTCATGTAACTTGGCTTATGACACTCACTGCTGAGAGGTGTACTTAAAATCCAATAGCTTAAAAGGCTCTGTTGTTCCCCCCTCCCCCCCAAAACCCCTTCCTTGCTTACTTCCATTATACTGTTTACACTCTCTCCAATTCTCCAAGGCAGTGAGATGTTTCTGGTGTGGAGCACTCACCTGAGTGCGTTTTCCTTTAGAACGCAGTCGCTGGAGGCTTTGGACGTCTTGCAATATTAGTGCTTCACCTACAAATATTCAGGCTCAGAATGGGTGGAAATGGTTGTCCGCCGCTGAATGCCAAACTGCAGAACTGGCACTTTTACAACCGGTTGCAGAACATTCGTTCCTCACTTGGGAGATAATTGATCTTTTAGCGTGGCGGCACCTAAACCTTGGAACTCCCTGCCTATTGATACGAGACAGCTGCTTTCTCTGTACTGTTTTCAACCCCTTGTGGAAAACCGTTTTGTTTGTTTCTTTAGGCAACTAAAGAGTCGGAGGGGACCTCAAGTTTCATCTCGTCTAACCCCCTGGAATGCAAGAATTGCAGCTAGAAAATCCTTGACAGATGGCCTCTGCTTTTTTAAAAATGTTTTTATTTATTTTCCACAGTACAGAAGATGCATTTTGAGAAAACAGTAAGCAACAAGATGGCCTCAGCTTAAAGACCCACCATCTTCCAAGGAAGTCCATTTCACTGTCAAACAGCCCTTCCCATCAGAAAGTTCTTCCTCATGTTTAATAGGAATCTCGTTTCTTGTAATTTGAATGCACCGTAATCTTGTTTCTTAGAAGTGTCTACTATTTTTAAAGTCTGCTTTGATGGCTAATTTAAATGAACATTTTGCAAGCTGCATAGAGATTTTCCGATTCAGCAGCGTATAAATCTTGCTAAATGAACGAAGCGCTCAGCGGAAAACCAGAGTGCAGAGTCATGCTTCTGGGGGTCACTAAGAGCGCCACCAGTCTGTGGGCATCTCAGGGGTCCAGGACTGCTTGGGCGCCTTCAAATCTAAGTCACCCACTGCAATGCCCTCTCAATTGAAATAAAAAAAATAAGGTCTTATGTATATAATAAAGGTTTATAAATGTACCAAGCAAACACGTACAGTCATAACTCAGGTTAAATATGTTTCGGGATGAATATTTTCAGGTTGCGCTCCATGGCGTCCGCATCCAGAGGTACCACTGTACATAAATATACAGTGGTGCCTCGCAAGACGAAAATAATCCGTTCCGCGAGTCTCTTCGTCTAGCGGTCTTTTCGTCTTGCGAAGCAACCCTATTAGCGGCTTAGCGGATTAGGGCTATTAGCGGTTTAGCGGTTTAGCGGCTATTAAAGGCTTAGCGGCTTAGAAAAAGGGGGGGGGAGCGAAAAAAATTGCAAGACTCGCAAGACGTTTTTGTCTTGCGAAGCAAGCCCATAGGGAAATTCGTCTTGCGAAGCGCATCGAAAAACGGAAAACCCTTTCGTCTAGCGGGTTTTTCCCCTTGCGAGGCATTCGTCTTGCGGGGCACCACTGTATAAACCACATGTCTGAAGCAGCACAGGAGAACACCCATGAATCCATTTTGACTCCCAAACTGACCAGGTGTTTTCTCTGCAAAGTCAAATGGAAAAGCCTCCCCATTGTCTTTTCCTTCAAAAATCCTGTCTTAAGGGTATGTCTGTGTATGAATAGGGTGAGCCCGGGACCTGGCTCAGGAACTAAGTATTTATCATTACAAAACACTGGTCAGGCCCCCCAGGGTATCCAATCAAGTGACCATTAACAGGTAACCTGCCAGACAGGAGGTAAACAACACACTCAGATTTCTGTTGTAGACCACCCTTTCTGTGATGTAGGTATGATGTGTCTGGGGGTGGTCTTCGACTCCAGGGCAGGCAATTTAAAATGTCTATATGAGGGCGGGCATACCTTGGTTCGGGGTCTCACTCCTTCTCCTGCGTGTATAGGGGGCACCCTGTTGTAACAGATCAATAAAGATCAGGCTTACTAGCTGCGTTGCTTCTCAATATTCTCTGGCTGGCCTCTGTTATTTTCTCCGACCGATGGAGAACCTGCAAAGGACTCTATAGGGGCTCTCGTGTCCCCCACAAGGGAATAAGGGCAGATTTTCGTTTATTACACAAAGCACCTTTCTTTTTGTGCTACCTACACCTCCGCTCTGCCTTGGGCTGGGTCAGGGCTTCAGAGAAGCCATTGGCAGTGCAGGATGATCTTTGTCTCAGATGCTAGAGAGGTCCTGATCTGAGCTGTGGTCCCTGGGATGTCCTGCTAGGGCGGTGGTGGCTGGTGCCCATTTGCAACTGGTAGGGTGGGAGGCTGGGAGGCCAACAGCAGGTGGCGCCAGAGGCAATGACAAGCAGAAACACGCAACTCTAGCCTGCTACTGATGAATTCCACAAAGGCAACGTTGAGACAGAGGAGGAGGAAGGTTCCCAGTGAGGAAAGGGAGCTTTCAGTCTCGAGAAAAGGCGGGTAAGACATGACACGATGGAAGTTTATAAAATTATGCGTGGGGTGCAGAAAGCAAAGAGAGAAAAGCTTTTCTGTCTTGCCAGAGTGGCACATGCTCTAGTTATCTCTCGCTTGGACTACTGCAATGCGCTCTAGGTGAGGCTACTTTGGAAGGCGACTTGGAAACTACAACTAATCCAGAATGCGGCAGCTAGACTGGTAACTGGGAGCGGCCGTTGAGACTGTATAACACCCGTCTTGAAAGACCTACACTGGCTCCCAGTTGTTTCTGAGCACAATTCAAAGTATTGGTGCTGACCTTGAAAGCCCTAAACGGCCTCAGTCCAGTATATCTGAAGGCAGCCCATTTTAGGGAAGCTTTTAATGTTTAATTGGTTATTGTATTTTAATATTCCGTTGTAAGGCACCCAGAGTGAATGGAGAAACCCATCCAGGTGGCTGGGGTATAAATAATAATAATAATAATAATAATAATAATAATAATAATTTTCTCCCTCTCGTAATAGTCGAATTTGTGGACATCCCATGTAGCTGAATGTTGGAAGATTCAGGGCAGATGGAAGAAAGTGCTTCTGCACAGAGTTAAACTATGGAACTCCCTGCCACTGGAGGCAGTTATGACCACCAGCTTGGATGGCTTAAAAGAGGAATAGACAAATAGACACCCTGGGGGTGCCTTGAATGATGGTGAGGGGTGCCACAGGCCACAATGGCCTCCGTCCCTCTTTCCTTCCCTCCTTCTTCTGATGCCCTCTTGTGTCTCTATTGGGCCACTAATCCTGTGAGAGGCTGTCGGCTCTGCAGGCAACGGGTGACCTTTCCGGGCTTTTGAAGCTTGGAAGGTGTTTCCCCAGTGGGGAGTTGATCAAGGGAGCCGT
Source organism: Podarcis pityusensis (assembly GCF_964106645.2). NCBI lineage: Eukaryota > Metazoa > Chordata > Lepidosauria > Squamata > Lacertidae > Podarcis > Podarcis pityusensis. Next base: position 52,442,575 of record NC_138038.1, on the reverse strand, counting down.
GGACTGGAAAAGGTTGAAAACAGCTATCACCACCACCTGGACTGTTCTGTAAGCAGGCAGGTGAGAAGCTACCTGAAAGCAACACGAGTGGATCAGACTGCTCCCCAGCGACCGTGGGATCATTGCACCCTTCGTGTCCACAGCTACAAGCCAATCGCTTTAGAGAACGGCTGCAAAAGAGCTGGCCTCTCCTGACAAGGTTTGGCAAGGATCCTTATCACGAGTTTCCAGAAATATGGAAGTACATGGCTCCTATGGAGGTTTGTGGAACAGACCCTACAAAGCGGGTCCTTCCATTTCCTTTTTTCAGCTGTCCAGTGTCTCCCTCGGCCCTCTTCCGCCAACCTTCCCCAGGCCCCCTCAAGTGATCTTTGCACTGTCAACATACTTTTGTTCTCTCTCCAGGGAAGGACTGCATTTTCAGCTTTCAAAACAGCCGATCAGGGTCAGGAACGAAGTTTTTCCCCCCCATTTTCTTCAAAATAAGTGAAATTAAGTGCACAAAACAAGTGACCGTTTATTTGGATCCTACCGCCTTCTTTGTTTGGCATGCAAAAGGGCCCAGCTTTCATTTTTAAGTGAGAGAAGTCAAATACGGTTATTTATTGATCTTTGTAGACACCAACCATTCCAAACCTGGGCACCCCAGATGTTTTGGAATACAATTTCCAGCAGCACACACGCCCCTGACACCTGTCTCACACCTCCTCAAAAGCTGCATCCCTCTGAATACCTGGAACACCTGGTTGGCCACCATGAGAAGATGCATCATCTGTGGCCTGATCCAACTGCAGGGCTCTTCCTATGTTCTTGTTTTCCAGAGGTCCCACTGGGATGACAGTAGCCATTGGCACTGAGAACTTGAGGTTGCTATCATTGTACGTGTCACACTGCACAGAGCTGCTTGCTAAACGACTGCGTGAAGGGCCTTTCCCTACCCCCAATTAAATCTCATTGCAGGCACTGAGGTGGGAGGAGGCGAGGTGCTCCACACAGCAGCTTGCAAAACTATGGTGTAAATTAAACCCACCCCTCAACATTGCTGCAGGCCCATTTAATGGAGGGAGCTTCCCTGGACCAGCCTGCTATCCCGCATGCTGCAGTTGGTGTGGCCACCTAGTGGCAGCCATGCAAATTGCAGAGCGTGATGACACCTTACATTCTTATGTATATAGCAGGCACATCCAATAGGTAGATCGTGATGTACCAGTAGATGGGTAGATCACTGGTTACCCCAGCTCAACACTTTTGCCATGAACCCCCCCCAAAAAAATGGGGTTTAAAAAGGTAAAGGGACCCCTGACCATTAGGTCCAGTTGTAGCCAACTCTGGGGTTGCAGCGCTCATCTCGCTTTACTGGCCGAGGGAGCCGGCGTACAGCTTCCGGGTCATGTGGCCAGCATGACTAAGCCGCTTCTGGTGAACCAGAGCAGCGCACGGAAACGCCGTTTACCTTCCCGCCGCACTGGTGTGCTTTCAAACTGCTAGGCTGGCAGGAGCAGGGACCGAGCAACGGGAGCTCACCCCATCACGGAGATTCGAACTGCCGGCCTTCCGATCGGCAAGCCCTAGGCTCTGTGATTTAGACCACAGTGCCAACCGTGTCCTCCCTAAAAAATGCTCAACCACTTTGACCTGAACCTCCAAAAAGGGAGTAGATAACTGCCAGTCTTTAACTCTGTGAGTAGATCGCAGTCCCTTGGGAGTTGGCCACCCCTGGTATTTAGGAAGAAAACAGAAGTGATTCTGAAGTTAACACAACTATTTCTCCTCTTCCCCAGCCGAAGCAAATCACACAGCCACACAAGCACATGGGTTTTTCATTGGTTTTTAATTATTCGTTGCCGAAGGCGATAATATTTCTATGCAAAATACTCTTATATCTCCCCACCCACCCGCCCACCCCAAACAAACTTCACGTGCCCCCCAGCAAGAAACAACCTCCAATTACATCCTGTTTTGTTTTTTTTAAATAATGCCCCAGGGGAGGGGGAAGAACCTTTTGCGTCTGACCAACCCCTTCCATGCCAACACACTGGTGTTTTTTTGGGGGGGGGAGGGGGTTGGCACCAGGAACCCCATTCCCTTGGGAGGAAAGCCCTTAACAAATCAGTGTGACGGGAGGCACCCATTGTGTTCAGCGAGCGTTACTGGGAGGGGAGGGGGGGCAAGGAGAAGAGACGCAAAGTGTCCGATCCCTTCTGGGCCCTCTTAGAAAACCCAGGGAGTTCAGGAGTCTGGGCTGCCCTGCTTGAAACGGCACACTTTTTAGAAGGGCCTGAAGAGGGGGCGCAGAGGGCCAGATCAAACTGTTTAAATCAGGATCAGAGGCCACATCTGCCAGCCGCCATCTTGCCATGGATGGGCATTTTCCCCAGGGTAAACTCCCCCCTCCAGCTTTACCCCACTGGCCTGTGGGTGAATTGGCATATTTAGTCGTGTGAGCTGGGGCGACTTTGGGGGAGGGGGGGGCAAACACAGCCCTGGGATGCCCCACCCCCCTCCAAGCACACTGGTATCCTTGTGCTCTGTCCCTCCATTCCAGCTGCATCTTTCCCTTTGTTTTCTGTAGATTATCCTTGTTTTTTGCCTCAATTCAGCGGTTGTTAAAAAAAAAGACATTTGCGCTCCTTGGGCGGGGTGGGGGTGGGGTGGTAGCCAGCCTTCGGAGCTTTTGGACCAGGTCCAAAATATGCTTTTCAGGCATAATTAAAATGTCAGATTCAACCCCTGTCATTTTAAAAATTATTCCTATGAACGGTCAGGGTGAGGCTTGCTTTTGGAGGGTGGGGCAGGGGAGAACCCAGTCCGAGCAGAAGCTTACGTAGTTCAGGCATTTGGAGAAGAATCTGTGTTGCTTAACTTCCCGGCAGCTACAGAAATAAACTTCTCCACTGACACACCAGCAGCTCTTCCTTCCTAGAGTACAAGTGTGACCAGGCACCTTCCTCCTACCCCCGACAGGCTAACTTTTGGAGAGTTTTGTGTCTTGCCAGGGGCCAGCAGTGGCTGGAGCAGTGGGGTTGGGGGCTAAATATCTCCAACTCCCCCAACCCCCAAGTCCAATCTCTGTTTTTTTCTTTATATACAAAAAATAATAATTAATCCATTAGATTTGGAAATTAAAATCTTCAAAGTGAACTTAAAACAGCCCTCCGAAATATATCTCCCACCCACTAAAACTGTTCTCCTCTGTGTATTTTTTTTTCATACATCACGCACAGCCGCACCAAAATACTTGATATGACCCCAAAAAATAGTCACAGGACATCAAAAAAACTCTATTTCCCTTTTTTCCCCAACCTTTCTCTTCTTTTTTTCTCTCTCCTCTCCCTCCCCCAGAAAGAAAAATATAGATTGCTGGATTAGCAAAAATGGTTCCATGATTATTGTTATTATTATTTTTTGTTATCCTTTTTCTGCTAAATTTTGAAGCCACAAAAGTAAACTTCATGCACTGAAGAGGAAAAAAACAAAACAAAATGAAAGAGAAAATCAAAAACAGAGAAAAAGTCAACTGAAAATAATATATATCTATCTATATAGAGATATATAGATATAGATATATTATATCCCAAAGTCATCGTCATCATCAGGCCATTCTTGCAAGCGAGGATTATCTTGGATTCATCAGTCCTGGGTCTGTGCTTGTTTCAATCGTAGAATATTATTCAGCCAAAACAAAAGAGGGAAGGAACGGAAAAAGGTATCTTGTTTCCTTCCAAGGGGAAAATAGTCAGGTTTTTTATTTTTTAAAACAGCAGAAAACTTAGCTTGGTAAATTTGTTTTGATTCTTTTAACAAGTGTGCAGTGTTGCTCCTCCTTCCAAAATTAAAAAAACCCTCCGGAATCCCCATCCCTCTTCTCTGCCCTAATGATCAAACCACAACCAGGGAACTTTAAAACTCCTCAGCAACAATGCCTTCTTTTCTTCTGAATCACTGGGGAAAAAAGGGGTGGAAGTCCTGGAAAGTAAACTCATCAAAAGTGGCTTCCATTTGCAGAAAGTTTTTCTTAAAAAATATCTCTCTCTTCTCTCCCACAATAAGTTTGTTTCAGTCTTTCTCTCTCCGAGTTCAGAGTCTGTGTGTGCCTCCCCTCCACCTTGCTGCTTGTAAAACGAAACAGACCAGAATCTAAGAACCCCCCCCATTCTTCCCCTGTGCCACCACCTGCCCCCCCAAATGACAGCATGCATGCGCTAGCGCTGTTGGGGATGGAAGAAAGCCCCACATTTGCTGCAGAAATTAAAACGGGAGCGGTTTTGAATCAGGATTAGGGGTGGGGGAGCCGGATCACGCAAGAAGAAGAAAAGAAAAAAGAAAGGAAAAAGGAAAACAAAAATTGAGAATATTAAAGAGTCAACGGAAGAAACGAAAGAAGCCTGTCCCAAGACATCCCCACCCATCCCCAAAATATTAACCAAACAGCTAAGTTCAGTGGCAAGAGACAAGAGTCGGTCCCCCTCTCCAGAGAGGACAGCTCTGTCGCAGATTCGGTGGTGGTTGGTTTTGCCATCCCTTCCGGGAAATATCAGTTCACATTAAGCTCCTAAAGTCTCTCACGAGCCGGGATCCAAATGTACGGGCCGGAGAGCTCCTCAATGATTCTTTTGATCTTGTGGTAGATCTCTTCGAAGCTGTCTCCTTCTACAATGGCTGGGGGTAAAGAGGGAGAAGAGTGTCAAAGAGAGAGAGAGTCTGGGGTTGCTTTTAGAACCCGAGAGATCAGCTAGTAAGAACACTGAGAAGAGGCTGGCTGCTGAACCCGGCCAGGGGCTCATTCCGGGATCTTGAGGATATTTCCGGGATCTAAGAGCCCTGCTGGATCAGGCCAATGGCACATCGAGTCCAGCATTCTGTTCTTACAGTGGCCAATCAGATGCCTCAATAATAATAATAATAATAATAATATAATAATAATTTATTATTTATACCCCGCCCATCTGGCTGAGTTTCCCCAGCCACTCTGGGCGGCTACCAATCAAATGTTAAAAACAGTACAGAATTAAATATTAAAAACTTCCCTAAACAGGGCTGCCTTCAGATGTCTTTTAAAGATAGGATAGCTGCTTATTTCCTTCACATCTGAAGGGAGGGCGTTCCACAGGGTGGGCGCCACTACCGAGAAGGCCCTCTGTCTGGTTCCCTGTAACCTCACTTCTCGCAATGAGGGAACCGCCAGAAGGCCCTCGGAGCTGGACCTCAGTGTCCGGGCAGAGCGATGGGGGTGGAGACGCTCCTTCAGATGTACTGAACTGAGGCCGTTTAGGGCTTTAAAGGTCAGCAGCAACACTATGAATTGTGCTTGGAAATGTACTGGGAGCCAGTGGGAAGAACGGAGGCAGAACCTGAGCAAAACACCACTCTCTCATCTCCTGTGGCTCTCAGCAGCTGATATTCAGCTCCTGGCAAGAGAGGATTCCCAGAATGCCTGTTGTAGCAGATGCATCCAGGGCTGGGCAGACCTGGTCAGAGGCCCACCATATGGGAAATGTAGGCCAAAGGGTCCCCCTTTGCCTCTACCAGGGGACTCGGATTAGGCCTCATGCCCATTGGCCCCACCATCTCTGCTCTGGCCTGGATACATCAAGAGTCTTGTGGCACCTTAAAGACTAACAAAACTGTTGTGGCATAAGCTTTCGTGGGCTACAGCCCACTTTGTCAGATGTAGGCTCCTGCCCATCCACTGAGGCCTACACAGTGGCCTTGGTTAAGGGACAAACCTGGATTATGCAAGTCAAGCCCACCTGCATGAATTGTATGCCCACAAATCCTGCGGCGGGAAGGAACTGGATAGCTGCTGAAGCTCCTTCCAATAGGAGGAAATCATAGGTATACTGGAGGATGAGGCCGCTAAAAGGTAAAGGTAAAGGACCCCCTCACAGTTAAGTCCAGTCGAGAACGACTCTGGGGTTGCAGCACTCATCTCGCTTTACTGGCCGAGGGAGCGGGTGTTTGTCCGCAGACAGTTTTTCCGGGTCATGTGGCCAGCAGGACTAAGCCGCTTCTGGTGAACCAGAGCAGTGCACGGAAAAGCCATTTACCTTCCCGCCAGAGTGGTACCTATTTATCTACTTGCTCTTTGACGTGCTTTCGAACTGCTAGGTTGGCAGGAGCAGGGATCAAGCAACGGGAGCTCACCCCGTGGCAGGGATTCGAACTGCCAACCTTCTGATCGGCAAGCCCTAGGCTCAGTGGTTTAGACCACAGCGGCCACTACTAGTTACTAATCACAATGACTATGCACGCTGGCAATCAAAGGTAAGGAGGGTGCTGTTGTGCTCAGGTCCTGCTTGTGGTTTTCCCATGGTTGGCCACTTTTGAGAACTGAGTGCTGGACTAAATGGTTCCCCTTTGAGCTGTTCCAGCTGCAGGGTTCTTCCCATGTTCTGATGTGCCCAGTGACTGGCAGCAATGGCACTCCGGACTTCCAGGCAATGGACATTCCCAACTCTTACCTGGAGATACTGTCAGGGATTAAATCTGGGACTTTCAGCACACAAGGCAGATGCTTTCACCAATGAGCCACTTCCCTTCTCTGAAAACTCCAAAAGCAGCCTGAGGCTGCCCCTCCCCCACCTCCACCAACTTAAGCCTTCTGTGAATTGTGCCCAGGGCTGATGTACGGAAAGCAAGAGGGGGCAGGAGGTGACCTACCCGAAAAGCACTCTGTAAATTCCTGCTCCAGTTTTGTAGCTCTGTCGAAGGCTTTCCGTGCCTGCTCCTCCGTTATCCGCTTGTTAATTTCTCTGGAGAAGAAGGAAGGGGGGGGGGAAAGGAGGACACAAAGTGATTATGAAGATTGTGCAGCCCCAAAGCTGTCTCTTCCACATGCCTGTATTCTGCTGGGTTTCCCCCCTGTGCTTTGGGTGTGCACTGTGTGTGTGTGTGTGTGTGTGTGTGTGTGTGTACACACATGCTTCTGCTATTTGGGGAACCAGCTTGGGACAGCCTGGTTCCCACCCTGTGGCCAACCAGATGCTTCTGTAAATCTCACTAAATAGGACATGAAGGGAAAAACCCTCTCTAGTGGCTGCTCCCCAGCAACTGGTGTTCACAGGATATATCTGGAGGTTCTCTTTAGACATCACAACAGCTATCCCTTGCCTGCTTCCATTAATGCATCCATTCCGGCCTTTCCCAAGGTGGTGCCCTCCAGCAGTTTGGGACTACAACTCCCATCAGCCCCAGCCAGCTGCTGCCAAGACTGACCGGCAGCAGCGGCTCTCCAGGGTTTCAAGCAGGGAGTCTCTCCTGGCCCTACTTGGAAATGCTGTTGGGGATTCGACTTTCCGCATCCAAAGCAAATGCTCTATCACGGAGCCTTTCCTTTTGAATGAGCATTCCTTCTGATTTGTTTTCAGGGAGGTTGTTTCAAAGCACCCACCACATCCCCTATAGAAAAACGCCTATATATTTTTGGAGGGAGGGAGGGAGGGGTAGAGGAGAGCAGGTTTGTTGCACAAGACCTTGCCAATAATTGTGCAACCTGAATTTGCTGGTCTGTGATTGAATCCCACCCGAAAATAGTGACAGCATGGGAGTACCCTTTGTTGCCTTCTCTTTTTAAAACAAAGACTTAAAAGCCCCTGAACAATTTTGTCTTTCTTCAACGGCGCGGAGGAGATTGTCTTGCTAGGTGCTGCTTAGAAATGCTAAGGATTAATCTTGTTTATTTATAGCATTTATATCCCACTTTTCCTCTAAGGAGCTCAGTGTGGTGTACATGGTTTTCCCTCTCCTACTCATTTAATCTCCACAACAACCCTGTGAGGCAGGGAAACACCAAGAGGCAGTGGCTGACCCAGGGTCACCCAGCGAGCTTCATGGTTAATCAGCATATACTGTATTTTCTGGCGTATAAGACTACTTTTTAACCCAGGAAAATCTTCTCAAAAGTTGGGGGTCGTCTTATACGCTGACTACAGCAGCAGCTCCTGTAGCAACTCCCTACCAAAGGATAAAACGACAGCAAATTAAATTAGAGGACACCAAGCTCTCTAGATGAAGCAGAAATACGCTTGAAAATTGGCCCCAGAAGCCCCTGGCCATTGGGAAGTGGAGCGGATTTCCGAGCCGGACTGGAGACTGTTTTTTAAATTTTTATTTGGTGTGCATTGGAAGAGGGGTAGTCTTATATGGCGAGTATATCCCAAACTCTATATTTTAACTGGAAAAGTTGGGGGGTCGTCTTATACTTCCAGTCGTCTTATACGCCGGAAAATACAATAAATGCCTTAAGTAAATAAATGGTGAATGATAAATGAAAGCTTTGGCTGATCTCAGGCCACATCCCATCCCCTTGCACACTCCAACCTTTGTGCAATATCTTACACCCTTCTGGCCCTTGCAGACCAAAAAACCAAGGCAAAGATGGCAACAGAGGGCTCATCCACCACTTCTGCTTGTCACACCACTTTTCCCTGGGAAAACCTGCTTTTTACCATTGAGTTGGAACAAAACTCTATCGGGTTTTCCACAGATTAATGTCGTCTCTGATTCAGTGGTCAAGAGTGGGGTGTCCTTGGTGAAAGCAGCGGGGCAAATGGAAAACTGCTCGGAGCACCCGTACCCAGGAAGCACAGGGGCAGGCAGAAAACCTCTCAGCCCCCTCGTGCTTCCTAGGTGTGGGACAAGTGACGTGTGGACACCCTCCTGCCCCCGCCCCCCATTCCACAGCCCCTGTCCACCCCGGGGGGCCACTCACAGAACATTCTCGAGGGAGCGTGGCCGGATAAAAACGGCGATGGGGTGAAGTTGAGCTGCCTGCAGCCTCCGCACGGCATTGGCCGAAACGTCCAAAATGCAGTGCTTGCCCTGGGCGGGGAGAGAGAAATGTGGTCAAGAGGTTTCAACACCAATTTGTATTCCACTTCCACTGGTCACGCAAAGCCACAGCTAACCCATGGCCTCCCCAATCGCTTCCGCCTGCCAAAAATTTCCACTCCACTGGCAGGACAATCGCCTATTCTGTCCCCTGCCCTGCCCATACACAATTGAGGGGATATACACAGCATATTGTGGATGTCAACCTTCAGGGATCCTCTGCTACCCCCCCCCATAACAACCAGCCCCCAGAGACCCAGTCAAACAGGGGAAGGGGATAATTTGAGTCTGGTGCGTTAGCACTGAGCGAGACCCTGGCTGCGTGCTGCTGGAGAGCATCTAAATATCAATGGACTCTTGAGTTTTTGTAACCTCTCCCTGCTTGCTTTGTCCATACCTTTCTGTGAGGGGGAGGAAGACCCAGGAAGTTGCCTATTCAGTCAATGGTCTATCTAGTTCAATATTGTCTATGCTGAGTTGCTTTCCTCAGTATCAGGTAGGAGTCTCTCACAGTCCCTGCTGGGGACTGAACTTTGGACATTCTGCATGCAATGCAGGTGCTCTACCATGGAATGATTTCTCAGAAACTCTGGCATTTGTTTGATTCTTCGACTCTGCATTTCAGCCTACCTGCTCAGCCACCTCGCGCACTGACTGGACGCTCGTCCCGTACAGGTGGCTGTTGTACTGCCCGGCCTCAATGAACTTGTGGCTCTGAATGTCCTTCTCCATCTTCTCCCGTGAGGCAACAAAATGGTAGTCCCGCCCATCCACTTCGTACTCCCGTTTCGGCCGAGTGGTGTCTGCAGAAGCGGGAGTGGGGAGTCTCCGTCAAGCACAGGGGAGCAAGAGTAGCCCAAGCCAAGGCTTCCTCCTGAAGCAGAAATCCTTCCCATCCACCACCCATAATTTTATCTTGGGGCAGGGATAGGGACCCCGTCAGACTCACGTGGGACACAGGAGCCAAATTTGTCAGGGAACTCCGAGAGGAGGTCATCGTTGACTCGGTCCTTAGTGGGGCCCAGGATAATGATGGGTCGAGCGTAGTGAACTAGGGGTGGAAAAACCCAAAGAAATGGGAAATGGTCTGTGCTAGTGGAGAACACAACTCAAAAAAGGGAAATTGAAACAATCAGTTGGTTACAACCAACCACAAAGCAATGGGTGAGCTTCTGAGCCTTCCTCATTGTACAAACAACAACAACATCAATAATAATAACGTAATTCAGGGCTGAGGAAGGGAAGGGTTAGGGTTCTCACCTTCCATTTGTACAACGGTTTCATAGCTCAAGACAGCATCTTCTCGACCTGGAAGGGAAAGAAGGAGGCTGTTAAGTACAACCTGTTCAACCCAAGCCCCAGAACAACTGCTCCTTAACAGGGAAAACAGCAAACTACAAAGGGCCTTCCCCAAACTGTGCCCTCCAAATGTTTGGGGTTCAATTTTCAGCAGACCCCAGCCAGCACAGCCAAATGATGTTGGGGGCTGATAGGAATTGTAGGCCAAAACCCATCTGGAGGGTGTCAGGTTTGGGAAGGCTGCTCTAGAGCAACAGGGAACTAGGGGAAAGTTTAGAGGCAGTGTGGCGTAGAGTGTCAGTTTAAGACCTAGGAGAACCATGGTTGAAATCCCCTCGGCCATGAAGCTGACTGGGTGGCTTTGGGCCACTCACTGTCTCTCAGTCAAATCTACCTCACAGGGTTGTTGTGAGGATCATATGGGAAAGGGGAAAGAACTGCACATGTCACTTCAAGTTCCTTGGAGGAAAGGTAGGATATATAAAAGCAGAAATAAATAAAATGGTGTGGAGAGAGAAGGGAGAAAGGAAAGGGGGGAAAGCTCCCACTCTTGTGGATTTCAAAGCATGGAAATATTTCTCAAAGGACAGGTTGGGGGGGGGGGAGAGTGAAGAGGAAGGCCTGAAGCATCCTTCCTCAACCTGGTGCCCTACAGCTGTTTTGGACTACAATTCCCATCAGTCCCCAGTCAGTATGGGCAGATGATGGTGCTAGGGCCCAATGGAAGTAGTAGGGCAAAACATCCAAGGGACCCAAGTTGGGGATGGGCAGCCAAGAGACAGACACCCACCTTGAGAGCCTGATCCCGGCACCCGATCCTGGAAGGAGAAGAAAGAAAGAAAGAAAGAAAGAAAGAAAGAAAGAAAGAAAGAAAGAAGAGACAGTGGGAAGAACCAATTAGTCTTGGAATTTCTGTCAGTATGGGGGGCACCAGCAGAAGCACCCCCACCCCTGTGTTTAAATGCAAGAGTTACCAAACAGGGAGATGGTGTGGGACTCTTATCTCAGGCTCCAGAGGGATGCCAGGAAATTTTAGGGTCAGAACAAACACTACAAAAGTAGCTCACATTGACTCTGGGGACCATCCCCAGGATGAACAGGAGTGGGAAAGCAAGGCCCTTGTAACTTAGACGAAATAAACAAATGGCATTTGTAAGCTGCCCTGGGAGCTTTTGGGGGGGCTGAGAAGCAGGGGGATATTGAAATAACTATTGCATTTCCATAATTCATGCAAGTGCTGAATCTCTATTTTTGTTATGTAACACACAAACACAGGAACCCCACAATGGAGCTCAAGGTTATCTGAAGAGACTGGCAGCAGATTCAGGACAAAGAAAAAGAAACACGTCCCTCACACTATGCCTTAACTTGCTTATGGGATCCGCTCCTAAAAGAGGCATCCACGGCCCCCAAATTGGACAGCTTGAAAACTGGATTAAACCAGTTGATGGAGGAAACGTACTTCCTGCAGGATCACAGAGTTGGAAGGGTCCTCGAGGGTCATCTAGCCCAACCTCTCTACTCGAGCCTCTCTTTGAAAACTTCTTCACAAAGGAGAGTCTGCCACCTTGTGAGGCAGTCTGTTTCACTGTCATACCGGTCATATAGCCAAGAAGTTCTGCCCAATGTTTAGCCAAAATCCCTTTCCTAAGAGGCTGATTCAGGTCCTACAATCTGGAGCCATAGAAAAAGATGCGTGGAAAAAAGATTTCTACTGAATCTGACCGCTGGTCCATCTAGCTCAGCACTGTCCACACTGACTGGCAGAGGCCCTCCAGCATTTCAGGCCAAGGGCATTCTCAGGCCCTACCTGGAGATGCTATCGGGGCCTGAACCTGGCACCTTTTGCAGGCAAAGCAGATTCTCCACTCCTGAGCTATGATCCTTCCAAGATGTGCCCCTCAAACGTGTGGTCATCATGACGCCTCTTAATCCACTCTTCTCCAGGCAAAACACACACCACTCTTCTGAATGCCAGTCATTTGGGTACAACAGTGGGAGGGGAAGGGAATTTGGTTAGCCCAGTCTTCTCTAACCTGGAACCTTCCAGCTGCTTTGGATTACAACTTCCATCCTGAACAGCCAGTGCAGCCGTAGGATGGTGGGGCTAAAATGGGAGCTGTACTCCAAAATATGTGTAAGGCATGGGCGTAGCCGGTGGGGGGCAGGGGTTAGCTGCCCCTCCTAAATCAATACAAATCAATACAAATCTGAGGTTCTACTCCCCCTCTAACAAAAATCCTGGCTATGCCCATGGCGGAGGGTGAGAAATTGTGGAAGGCTGGCCTAGAGGCTAGGGATGGAGACAAGCGAGTTGATCGGCAGGTCCAGTTCCCTGCATGTGGGGATCTGCCTTGTGTTCAAATGGCGCCCGCTGCGTGTGTGAGAAGGCGAAGCATACTTGCACACTGGGGTGCAAGTGGGAACCTTTTTCATCAGGATGAAGTTCTCCGTCTTTCACACACGCACACAAGAGTGCCTTTTTTCATCTTCCACAAACAAGAGAGGGATGGAGCGTGAGTTACCTTTGCTTTTAGCCGTGTCCATTCCCGTCGCTCGACCCTGCGAGAGAGAGAGACAAACAGAGGGCGGAGGCTTAGGGCAGTGACACAAACAGCTTCCCTCTGATCCCACCCCCAGTTGCCAAGACCCCTTCACACATACCGCCTTTTGCTGGGGATGAAGCCAATCTCATCACTGTCGCCATCCGGATGGACGCGCCGTGCCTGCCACCACTCCTCGTCGGAAGCGTCGATCACGTGCAGGACGTCGCCAAAATGGAAGCTCAGCGCTTGGCTCAGGAAACCGCAGTCCTTGGTCTTATCATAGTCAAAGAGCGCCCTGGGAGTGGGGAGGGAGAGGAGGTTGGCCGGGGGTGAACACAGGAGCAGTGGGAGCTGGTGCCCATTGGAAATGGTGGGGCAGAAGGCAGGGAGACCCAACAGCAGGTGCAGCCAGAGCCTTCTGGGCTGGGGTCACAGTTATACCATGCATTTAATGCAGTCTAAAGCTACTTTAAACAGTCATGGCAGTCCTCGACAAATTATGAGCGCTTTGGTTCTTTGAGGCTGATGAGAATTGTTAGGAGATTCCCCACCTACCCCCCTCTTCAGATTCAAAGTGGTTTGACAGTCAGTCTCTCTTCATGGGGAACTCTGGGAATTGCTGCTATTGGAGGAGAATAGGGGTCTCCTTACATCCCTCACCACCTTTAACAAACCGCACTTCCCAGGATGCTTTGGAGCAAACCATGAGGGTTTAAAGAGGTATTATATTGTTTTAAGTGTCGACAATCAGGACATAGCTGATTCCTGCATAAGGTTGTCTGGGGTGGTTGTTGTCTCTCTAATTCTGCATTATGCCACGTTCTCAATGGCAGCCATTTTGTGTTATGTCATACCCCCTGGAAGCCACTTTGTGACTGGCACCCCCAGCACTCTCCCAAAATTCTAAATGTGCCCACTAGTCCAAAAGGGTGGGCAACAGCTGATCCAGAGGGAACACGGTATGTAAATTCTGAAAGGGAACATTTTCTGCATTGACAGAATTGCTCGGATGGCCTGGGGATATTTGCAGTACTTACTTTAGGGAGGGCTAATCTGTGGTCACTCAGAAGTTGTTGGAAGACTCCAACTCCCATCAGCACAGACCAGGTTCAGGAAAGATGGGAGTTGTAGTCCAGCAACATCAGCAGGGCTATACTATTTTCCAACCCTGGACATAAAGAGACACTAAGTCTGGTTATAGGTGTCAGACTCAGAAACAACATAAAACGGATGGTTTTAGTTAAAATGCCTCTCTGTTTCAAAGGAAAGAGGTTATCATAATTCATAATTGCTTATATGGAACTCTAGCTGAACAGAGCCCTTTATCATTCTTATCCAGCCGTAAGACAACCCTGACATGCTCCCATTTTGCAGGTGGGAGAAAGTGAGCCCAAGGAAGAAAATGGCTTTTGAACCCAGCCCCCATAGATCAAACTCAAAGGGACCTGCAGTATTATGGATTCTGGTGGTGCTCAGATGCTAAAATCTAGTAGTAATTCAGGAACGGGGGCGGGGGATGGCCAAGGTATTGAGGAGAAGGCAGCTGTGATCTCACCGGATGTAGAAACCCCTCTTGGGGTTGCTCCGCAGCGATGCTGTCCCTGAGCCCAAGCTGCTGTTCATCAGCTGCTCCCGGAGGTCGTGGATCTTGGCCTCAAAGCGGCTGTACTCTGCAGTGGGTGGTTACAGACAGGGTCAGGGTCAGTATGACTCAACTTCCCTCACAGAATCATCTAGTTCATTCAGCTACACAACTGCCCAAATGCCCACCCAACTCCACAACCCAGTCTTCCAAACCTTCCACCAGTCTCCACAGATCAAACCATCAATTTAAAGCACTATGATACCTCTTTAAGCAATCATTGCTTCTCCCAAAGAATTCTGGCAGCTGTGATTTGTTAAGGGTGCTAAAAATAGTTAGGAGACACCCCATCCATTCCCCTCAAAGAGCTACAGTTGCCAGAGGGGTTATACAATCCCTCTCTCTTCCCAAGGTAGCCTTGTGAGGGGAAAAGAGGTCTCCCAACACCTTTTAGCACCCATAACAAACTACAGCTCCCAGGGTTCTTTGGTGGGTGAAGGAAGCCATGACAACTTAAAAGTGGCATGATACCGCTTTAAATGCACAGTGTGAATGTGGCCCCAGCCCCCCCACAAACCTCTGAACAGACCCCATTGCACAGTTTCCCTCTCACCTCAACCATATTGGGCTCACCTGGGCCATGCAACTTCCAGCACCTCTTTAGTCTTCTCAACCCCATTGAATCCTACCCATCTACCTACAGACTGCCCCCTCCCTTGGACACACATGGCCTTGCCCTACATGTGCCTGCAACCAACCTACCCAACTTCCCACCCTCCTGTCTTTCCATTTTCCCATCAACAGGCACCAATCGTCTCTCATGTGGTTCCTTGACCACCTTTCCTTGCAACCTTGCAACCTCTCCATTCATTCATCCCTGAAGGTGAAAATGCTGAGGATTCTCCCCTAGGACATCCTCATCGCCCCTTATATTGCTCCTTGGATAACAGGCACCACTGCCCCACCCCACTTGGCAGCGACAGGACCATTTCCCAGGCAGTTCACACACACACAAATCTCTTCCCACTCAGGAGGGGCTTCTGCAGAACAGAACTCACCATCCGGTTTGTACTGAGCAATGATGGTGACCGTCTGGCCGGCGTTTTTCAGAGCAATGGCTGCTTGTTCGTGTGTGGCGTTCCTGAGGTCCACACCGTTGACCTGGGAAGGAAAAGGCAACCAAAATGTTCAAGAGGCTGGGCCAACTCTCCTGTGAGATGACAACATCTGAGGCTATTTGCCTTAGAAAAAGAGGAAAGTAAAGGAGGGAACATAATAGAGGTGTATGACATTATTCAGAGTGTGGGAAAGAAGTCCCATCAGGCTGGTGGTGGCTTTTTGCGGGGGGTGGAGCTCCTGCAACAAGTCATGGCTGTGATAATAGAGAATTAGCAGTGGATTTATAGCAGGCTACCAACACATCATTCCACTTTATTACTGCCATCTGGAGTGCTTTAACTTTAGAGTGCTTTAACAACCACATCTCTGGGAATTGTAGTTCTGCAAGGGGTATAGGGGCCTCCTAACAACTCTCAGCACCCTTAACAAACTACAGCTCCCACAATTCTTTGGGGGATGCTATCACTGTGGTATCATGGTGCTTTCAATGTATGGTGTGAACATGACCAAACATGGGACAAAAAAACCCAAAAAAGCCAGAACATTTGTGGTATAAAAATATACAGAATTTCAGGAGGAAGTTATGGAACATGAACTAATTAGAAAGAAAGCAGCATGTCCACGCCAAAATATTTGCAGGAGCATACCATGCTGAAAGTGGGATTGAGTATAAAAATCACCCCAATACAATCATGAGCACAAATAATCATGAATGCAGAATAAAAAGGAAGTCCAGAGGGGACCAAAGTGGACAGAGAGAAATTTTTCCCTTTTGTAATACAGGAACCCAGCAGGATCATAAAACAAAGTTGAATGTTGGATGATTCAAGACAGACAAAAGGAAAGATGTCTCCATAGAGCACAGAGTTAAAACTCTGGCTTCTGCTACCACAAGATGTAGAGATTGCTTTAGAAGACAAATTCATGGAGGAAGAAAACCCTGGGATAACTCAGTTGGCAGAGGATGAGACTCTTAACCTCAAGGTCGTGGGTTAGAGCCCCACAAAGGGCAAAAGATTCCTGCATTAAAGGAGGCTGGACTAAACGACCCTCGTGGTCCCTTCCAGCACTACAGATCTCTGATTCTATCAACAGCTACTAACCAGGGTGGCAATGAGATGCATCCAGGATAAGAGGGAGCTGGTCTCTGAATAACCATTTGCTTGGGGTTGTGAGAAGGGGATGGGTACTGCGCTCATGGCCTGGTTAGGGACTTCCCTTTGGGGCACCCGATTGTCCATTATGGGAAACTGGACTAGATGGGCCTTTGATCTGATCCAGCAGGGCTAATCTTAATTCTTATGAAGGGAGGTGGGCATCATTTAGGTTTAATCGTAGGGTACCAGCCGATTGCCTCTTCCAACCAGGCACCTGCCAATGCAGGGATAAGGAACGGTTCTTACCGAGAGGATCTGGTCCCCTTTCCGGAGCTCCCCACTGAGGTCGGCCGGCCCCCCAGCCAGGATGAAAGAGATGAAGATTCCCTCGCCATCTTCACCCCCAACAATGTTGAAGCCCAGCCCTGTTGAGCCACGGTGAATGACAATGCGACGCGGTTCCCTGCAGAAGGAAGGAGAGAAACAGGGGGAAGCTGGAAGCAGCTTGCTGACTGCGGATGCAGCGGCAGGCAGCAACGAGCCACCAACTCCAAATGCCCGACAGGACTGTGACCTACACAACCCCCACAGGAAAGAGGAAGTTTGGGGCTGGCTGCATTACTAGGTAAGGGGTTTAAATGGGGTTTAAAAAGGTAAAGGGACCCCTGACCATTAGGTCCAGTCGTGACCGACTCTGGGGTTGCGCGCTCATCTCGCTTTATTGGCCGAGGGAGCCAGCGTACAGCTTCCGGGTCACGTGGCCAGCAGGACTAAGCCGCTTCTGGCAAACCAGAGCAGCACACGGAAACGCCGTTTCCCTTCCTGTCGGAGCGGTACCTATTGATCTACTTGCACTTTGAGGTGCTTTCAAACTGCTAGGTTGGCAGGAGCAGGGACAGAGCAATGGAAGCTCACTCCATTGCGGGGATTCGAACCGCCGACCTTCTGATCGGCAAGTCCTAGGCTCTGTGGTTTAACCCACAGCGCCACCCGCATCTGGCTGCATTACCACCCTGTGCCAAAATATTCACAACTCTGGCAGCCTTGAGTAGCTGGATATAGGATGGATGAGATGCACACAAGGTGATGGGGGAAGAAGGGTGCAGCTTTATACTGGGCAACAGAGAGAAACTCTTCAGGACCACGGACAGCAACTGCTGCTTGGTGGTGCTATGGGAAACCAGAACAGCCACACCAAGAGGGAGGAGCCAGAAAGGGCACAGCTTACCTGGGTATATCCTCCTCACCCATCAGCTCCTTAGGGATGGGGGAGTACCTCCGAGGGGAGGTGGGGGTCATGGCTTGTGGATAGTCTGTGCCCAGGTAGCTCTGGTGACCAATTTCATTGTCGAGATGCTGGGAATAGGCTGTCAGAATGCATGAAAAAAGGAAAAGATAAAAGCTTTAACAGCACAGTGGAAGGCAGTGAAACCAAAGTTATGAACGCAACATTGAGAAATGCTCTTAAATCAGGCTGGACAACAACAGATCGTGTCCCACATTGTACGTTAAACACTTTGCTAACTTTCTAAATCACCCAAAATCCAGCAGTATTTATAACTGCAAATGTGGCAATAAAAATGAGAAATGTGTGGAACACAAAAATCTACAGTTTTTCAAGCATCTTCGGTTTAGGATAATCTTCCACCATCAAATCCAGTTGTGTCCCAGACAGTGTCTGAACTGACACTCCCTTTTAACCGGTTCTCCACAAGACAGTGGAACACAGACACAGTAGGGAGAACAGGAAACCACTCACAGGAAGTGATGTCAGGCGGGGCGTAAGAATCATTCAGGTAAACATTTGTGGGTTTGGCCACCTTCAAGTACACGACATCGTATGTGTTCTTCAGGGCTGCAACGGCATCTTCGTGCATAACATCTTCAAGGCTCACATTGTTTACCTGGCAAGGTGTGGGCATGGGAAAGCATATATAACAATAATCCCTGCTTATAGAAAAGTAGCATTTCAAGGAGAAGGGTGGGCTTTCAGTCCTCTGATTCCTAGTTGCAGGCTGGAGTGATGCTCAGTGATCTGGGGAAGTTCTCTGCTTCCAAACCTGCACAAGGTCCGGCTGATCACATGCCTTGCGTCTGCCTTTGCCAAACTGGTGTCCTCCAGATGTTTTGGACTGCAACTCCCATCAGCCCCAGACTGGGAGCTGTAGTCCAGAACATCTGGAAGGGACCAGATTAGCAAAGGCTGCTTTATTCACTGCACGTCTCCTCTCCCAAAAATCAACCTACCCACCCAACACCCAGTCTCTAGTTACTAGTGTGGGGTATTGTGCAGAGGTTTAGGCCGAGGAAAAATAACACCTTCATGACTCCAATGGGATAAGGCGGAGCAGCCGTTTTTACTTAGGTTGGTAAAAATAAATAAAAATAGACACTACAAGAAGAGAATTAAGCATTTCTGTGAGATGCAGAATTGGGGCAGTCAAACATTCACAGGGCCAAAGAAACTCAAGACACAGGACAGCTGGGAATGAGCCACAAAATGGCCATCCAGCTTACCAAGGTTTTGGTCTTCAATGAATTCTGTGGGTTTCCAGGGCTAACAAATCAAATTACCCAGATTTGTGCAGAGAGGTAGTTTGTTTTGCATTGTATACCATTTTCAACAGTCTAATATTTTAGGCCCCTTTTGACAAGCCCCAAGGCTGCACCCCACTTGAATACTTAGAACCACTGGCCATCTCTGTTGTGTTTTTCACTTTTGGGGGTTGGAGTTCTTGCGAGACCCCCCTCCCCCCCTCATTTTCTGTTTACCCTCAGAAAAACCCCAGGAAACCACTCAGTCCATTTAAATTATTTTTGCTATTTATTCCATTTATTCAAATCCCACCTTCCTCCAAGTAGCTCAACGTGGTGTACATGGTTCTCCCCTCTTTCCATTTTATCCTTACGACAACCCTGTGCAGTAGATTAGGCTGAGAGGAGACTGTGACTGGCCCAAGGTCACCCAGCAAGCTTTATGACTGAGCGGGGATTTGAACGCTGGTCTCCCAGATTTCCCTCCCCTTCTTCCCTTCCCTGAAGTCTGGGTATGGACCAGACCAAGAGGCCCAGCTGCTCTCTGGCATCAGGCCTTCTCCACCTATCCTTACCGCCAGGATCTTGTCCCCAATCTGCAGGCGCCCATCCTTGTGGGCTGCACCCCCCTCTATGATTTTGGTGACGTAGATACTATTGTCGCCGGGGATGTGCTGGTTGCCAACGCCACCTGCAATGCTGAAGCCGAGACCTGTGGGGAAGGAAGGAAGGAAGGTGGGAAGAGAAAGAATAAAAGAAGAAGAAAATCAACAGGTAAGGAAGAAGGTGGCATCAGCAGAGGCGGAGACTTTTGAAGAGGGTGAGGTTTACTCCCCCATGGGAGGAGCCTTTTTAGAAAGATGATAATTCTCCATAGTGCAAGGGGACAGAGTCATTGAGACAAGGTGGAATTCTCCATAGTAGGTTGTTTCCAGTTTTCCTAGAGCAGTCTCCTCCAGCTGAATGGGAGTTGTAGTACAAAATATCTGGAGGGCATCAGGCTGCATGGAATAGATCAGTATATGTCCATTCACGTGCGGCAATTCATCCCCAAGAGGGGGATGAAGTGGGAGAATTTATTCCCCCGCCAGGCTTGAGTTCCTTGCAGATATGCAAACAATGTCCATGCATTTTGCAACTGCATACATCCAATTTTGGATGCAATTCCATTTTGAAGTTGGAGGCTTTGAATACTTGAAAAGCAGAGCTTGCAGTTCGGCTGAGCATGGATTTTATTTGCATTATGCTCCTGTGGTTTACTAAGCTCTTTTTGCCTTTTGCACAGTAAGGAAAAATAAGGAGTGCTTGTTTTTAAACAAACTTTTAAAAGTCCACGGAGAAAATGGGAAGTGAAACTGGAATTAAGTTATTTAGGGTTGTATCTAATGCTAGCCCTACTCAGAGCAGACCCACTGAAATTAATGAGCATGACTACACTAGTTTCATTAATCTCAATGGGTCTACTCTAAGTAGGACTTGAATTGGATACAACTGAATATTGGTCTCTGTTTCCACAGGAAATAGCTGTGTGTGTGTGTGTGTGTGTGTGTGTGTGTGTGTGTGTGTCTGGCCCCACCTACTACTGTTTTCAACCAGGATAAAGTGCTGCTTAGTCCACAAAGGTGGTATAGATATTTGATAAATAAATAAATGAACTAACCTGGACCCTGTAATCACCTTCTGAGGCTGTTCTTAGTGTGTTTCCTCCACGAAAGGTCTGGAGGGCGGCAACACAAGAACGGATCTTTTCTGTAGTGGCTCCCCATTTGTGGGATGATCTCCCCAGGGAGGCTCGCCTAGCACCTTCGTTACATATCTTTATGTAATATTCCTCTTCTCCCAGACCTTTGGCTAATTAAACAATCTATGGCCTTTAAAACTGCAGCGGGCGGCTTATTGTTTTTGTGTGTTACTAAGTTATGCATTTTTGTGTTTTTATATTGTAAACTGCCCTGTGATCCTCAGATGAAAGGCGGTATAGAAATTTAAATTAATAAAGATAATAAATAAAGATAATAATAATAATAATAATAATAATAATAATAATAATAATAGGTTGCCCATCGTTGATTGAGGATTATGGCTCTTCCCCTGAAATAAGGAGGGAGGATGCTTCTAAGGGGAAAAGCCTCTGCAAAACAGCTTTCTGCAGTCCCTTCTCATGCACCTGAAGGGTTGGGTGCTCTTTAAGGAGTTGTCGGGGGGGGGGAGGCAGAGCTAGGTTCCCTCACCTTTGGGGCCTTTGATCAGCTTGATCTCCATGACCTTCTCGGCCAGGGGCTTCCTGCGCATGACATACAGACGCACAATGGAGCCGGCCTCCTTCAGGGCCTCAACAGCCGTGCTGTGCGTTACCTCCCGCACGTCCACATCATTGACGAAGAGGATGCTGTCGTTCACCCTGTGTCACAGCCAGATCAGAAAGACACGTTTAGCGCCAAGATACTGAGAGCTACTGAAACATGTGGGGGCACTGCCCCAGGGTAAAAGCTTCTGGACAAAAGTCTTATGAGATCTCATTGATAACCAGACAAACAATTCACCCACCCCCTCTCTTGAAACTGGCTCGTTGATCCTCATCCCCTTTTCTTTTTTGAAATGTGAGATGATAAGGACTGAACCTCAGAACCTTCTACACGGCAAAGAAACTGTTCCAACAGAAGCCCCTGCAGGCACATAAGGGGCTGAAGACACCTTTGTATTGACTGAGCCAATGAAGGAACATAGGATGCTACCTTGTACTGAGTCAAATCAATATTCCCCACGCAGACAGGCAACAGTGGCTCTCCAAAATTTCAGGCAGAAGTCTCTCCCAGCCCTACCAGGAGATGCCATTGGTGACTGAACCTGGGACCTTCTGCATGCAAAGCAGGTGCTCGATCCCTGAGCTGTGTCCCTTTCTTCAAAACATAGGAATACAGAAAGCTGCCTTATATTGAACCAGACAAATGGTCCATCTAATTCAGTATTGTTCACACTGACAGAGTGGCTCGCCAGGATTTCAGGCTGCGTTCTCTCCCAGCTCCCCTTGGAGATGCCATTTATGCTGTGAACCACCCTGAGATCTACAGATAAAGGGTGGTATACACATTTAATTACTTATTTATAATACCAGGGGATTGAAACTGGGACCTTTTGCAGATGTTCTATGATCTCTGAGCCCTTTCCCAAACTCCCATAGGACCAGCTTATGGAGCATTCATCCTGATTTGCTTTTGCAGGGAGTTTATGGGCAATGTGGGCTATTTAATGGGCATTCATTTTCATTTGCATCAGAGCAAGCGTTATCCCACAATTTCCAATGCATCTCTCCTTCACTTTCCTTATGGGGGAAAGCAAGTTTGCTGCAAAAGAGGACAAGCCCACTTTCCCCGTGCAGCCTGAAATTGCTGAGATGAATCCCACGTGGGACTAACGGCCATCTGGAAGTGCCTTAGAAAAAGACTCACTGTCTCCAGCCCAGTCAGCATCCTCCCTACAAAAAAAGCTTTCCCCAAAGCCATTGGTACCTTAGCCTGCCATCTTGTGCTGCTGCCCCACCAGGGATGATCTTAGTGATGAAGATGCTGGGGTCATCGCCAACATGGGGGTTGTCAGTACCACCGGCGATGCTGAATCCCAAACCGGAGTTACCCTGGAGGAAAAAGTCATGCCCCACCCAAAGGAAGAGGCCAGAATTTAATTAGAGCATGAACAAAGGCTTGGGACCCCCATTTTAAAAAATACATACTCTTCCCACTCTGGAGTAACTTCCAAATAACCTGTTTATTGTTCATTCATCCTGATTAAGGCTGCAATCACATAGGTTATTCAATTTCCCTGATGTTTCTCTATGTGTTAATTGCTGCATTATATTTGAGGTTCCACATAACGTAAGAGTCATTTCTAGAAAACCGACAGAATATAATTCCACATTTAATGCTGATTTCCATGTTATCTGATTCCAGAAAAAAAAACACCTCACAGTTTGCAGCCCACTTAACCCAGAAAGTGGCGGGAGTAAAGTAGTGAAATTTGGGGTGGCATATGGTAGGTACACTGGCATATGGTTCTTTCCTGCTGTTTTCATGGGGTAATCATGGAGAGAAGAGAAGCAGACATGTGCGGAAAGGGTGGGGGAGCAGCGATGTTGCCTAATGACGTTCCCTGGTGTGAATGAAATTTAGCGCGGCATGTCGGTACCTTGGTCAAAAAGCCACAGTCCCATAACGCAACAGGTACTGCAGCATAAAACGGAATATTAGAAAACAGGATGGAAGCACGAGCATTATAATCAGGAAAACTAACACAATATTCCCCACATTGAAATGCACCTTAGATGATGCTGGTTATTTAACAAACATTCACTCCAATTTCTTTGAGGGGAGGTTAGATGACGCTGCATCAAAGCAAGCATCACCCACACTTTCCGGTGCTTTTCCCCATCACTTCCATTAATTGCAAAAAAGTCTGATCTTGGGGGGGGGGGCGGGAAGCAGGTTTGTTGCACAAGACCTCCCAATCAACTGTAACTGTGGATTTGTTGTTAAGTGATCAAATCCTTCCTGGAAAAAGTGACCGTCTAGGTTCCCTGGCCTAAGTAAAAAAATCCCCACCCACCCAGAATCAACGATGTCTATAAGAATTACCCGCTCTAGAGTTATTTCTTCGTATTCCATTTCTCCTTCCGTTCCATTTACCTGAAAGAGAGGGGACAGAGAGGAATTGTGTTAATGCAGCAATGCAAAAAAAGAAGAAGAAGCGAACAAAATAGGGAGGGGGGTGTTTTGGAATATGTTAAAAGTGTGAAAGGTTGTGGGGAGGGGGAAAGAAAAGGAAGAATTCATCCAGTAACTCACATAAGCTGGTGCTTCTAAGGTATCTGTGTTGACAATTACCGGTGGGGAGTTGGCCTAGGAAGAGAAACAGACAGAAAAGAATGATATGGACAACTGTCCCTAAAGCAATATGGTCCCTAATTGTGGTTGTGGGGCTGTTTCACACAGGTAGGAGAGGCCATAGGTAGCAAATTGAGGGTGGAGGCCGAAGCTCCCAAAACCCTCAACCTGCCTTTTGCTTGGCTTGCAGACAGCAGAAGCCCTTGGTGAGGCTTTGAAACCACACCCCAAAGATGGCTGTTATCTTCGAAGGTTTTAAGCTGAAAGATGAACCTTCTTCCCCTGCCCCTAAATTTGTGCTCTTTCTTCCACACCACTGTGGTTTGGCAAAACTCCTGGGTCATTTCAGTGCGGCTTAGGGAAGGAGAATGAGTTTTGCTGGCAGACATGAAGAACTTGCATGACTGTTCTCAGCCAGAATAGCTTGCTGTGAATTTTTAAAAATCCCTTTAAACTCCTTCCACCCTGCTAGCATATGAAAACCCCAAATAAGCCAGGCAGCACCCGAACATTTTCTGTATGGATAACCAAATCCACTTTGAATTACAGACTGAAAAATTGAGTTCCACCAACACCACACACACAAACACACATTTCACCCTCACAGTTTCATTTCCGTATATTTTAATGCATAGATAACAGCAGAAAAGGTAGGGGCTAAAATTATGCATTTAAGGACAGCTAGCTGGATGAGCTGGGGTGAAACCGAGGTCACCAGATATCTGGTGAAAAGAGATCCAAAATCCACAAATCACCATTTCAAATTTTGACATTAGGGGGCAGTGTGCTTCTAGGAGGAGACTGGCTTACCTCCTGGCTCTGAAAAGGGTATTTCTGACCCCCCAAACCAGGAGTGTTAAAATGCCCAAGAAGGACCCAACCTCTCTCCCCCACCCCCATCCTCTTTCATTCTCTTTTCCTCTCTCCCCACCACCCAAAGAATGATTCCTCCACCTCCACTGTCCGCTGCTGACTACGGTAACCACGGCAATGCCATGGAAACAGCATCTGCCTCAGGGGGAGAAGGTTACTGTGGCAACGCGGGTTTCGCCATAGTTCAGGATGTTCTGGGGTGGGACTAGCACCCACCCCAATCAACCCCACACCCCATTCCTAGTGGTGGGAATGTGGGGTGGGTGTTTATTCACAGGGGATATTTGAAGTAATGTGTTTCCTTGGCCTTTACGCATCAGAACAACTCCACTTGAGGCTGCATAGCACAACCGCTTGCATTAAAAAAATCAAGAAATATATTTAAGATTGGCAGGGGGTGGAGAAACCAATTTTGGGGGTGAGCATGGGGTTTATTGTTATTATGGTCCACATTTACAGAGAGAGGAAATAGCTAAGGCTTTTAATAACAGCATCCAATTTTTATATATAGATTTCATCGCCAGCTCTAGGCTAGGGGTTGTAGGATGGGCTGTCCTCCAATTTGATTGCCAGGGGTGTGTTTGTGTGTGGAGGGAGAGAATCCCAGAGCAAAAGTTTCATTGCATAGCTGATCAGGGGTATGCCTGAAATTCAAGAAAGGTGCAACAAGAGTCTTCATGGTTTCATTTCTGCAATTTGTGGAAATCAGGATGGGTGTGGTAGTGTCTGCGCTGAGGACCAGCAGAAGATTTAAGAAGAGTAGAGAAGCCCTCGTGATCCCCTCGCAGTCGCCAAAAGGCACCTAGCATCTGATCCTAGGAACACTATACATTGCCACCATGACTGACAGCCACTGATAGCAAGAATTCCCTGTGAAACCCTTAGCAAGACATTATGAAGCTGCAGTATGCACAAGGCAAAGACGTGACTAAGATTGATTTATTTACTCATCGTGAGAGCTAGAAACTTATTTGAATGTAAAAACCACACCCACAGAACTCTGAGACCCTGAACTTGTAAAAGAGGCTGTTTGTGTATCTGGGTATTGCATCTGGACAGATATCTACATTTTTTAACATGGTTGGTGTTGGTTTGCTTTTTAGGGTACCCTAAAAGCTGACCCCCCAAAAAACACACAAATGGGGCCAGGACTGCAGTACCGCAAAGACCACCTCTTCTTGTGATGATCACCTGAGGCCCTTCTTTGGGTGCCTCCCCCACAAGAGGAGTCACAAGGGTGGAAGCAAAGGAACTGGCCTTTTATGCAGTGGCTCCCCGTTTGTGGAATGCTCTCCCCAAGAAGGCTCGCCTGGTGCCTTCATTACATATCTTTAGGCACCAAGCGAAAACATTTCTCTCCAACCAGATAAATGTTTGGCTGATTAACATTCTATGGCCTTCCAAATGTGGGAGGGGGGTATTGGTTTGTTTTGCTTTTGTTTCATTATGTATTTTGCATTTTATGTTGTGAACCACCCTCTGATCTTCAGATGAAGGGCGGTAAACAAATAATAATAATAATAATAATAATAATAATAATAATAATAATTAATAATAATAATATGCCCCGTGACTAGTTGCAAATGGGATAAAGGTTCAAGGCTGTTCCACTGCAGCAATTGTTTATTTTTATTCCATTCCTCCTTGTGTGTCCCAGCTGCTCCAAAAAGCCTGAAATATTCAACTCAGTGTGGGGGGTAGGGGCAAGATGAGCAGCTGAGGGAAAGAGGGTGGGCAAAGTCCTGGGGGCTAGGGATGGCAAAGCCACTCACCTGTCCTAGGTTGAAGCCCTCCTCTTCTAAGGCCTGGCTCCCTAAACTGAAGCTTCTCAATCTAAAAAGATGACAGGCTCTCTCCTCTCTCCATCAGTCAAACAACGCTTGCCCTTTTGCTGGCTCAGGTCCTCTCCCCCCCCCCCCCACCGCTGACTGCCAGTTCTCTTCCTCCACGCTTGACTGCAATCGGGTTTCCCTGGCACATTTTAATCTCAGGCTCTTCAAATTTTCATGACCCCCAATGCTCAGCCAGCAAGGCATCCTGGGAAACGGGCACACTTAACTAAGAGGCGCATGCTCGCACGTGTACACACACACCACACACACACACCACTCACACACACATTGCTCTCTCACCCTAAGCCCCCACTTTCTCACAAATTTCCTGGGGAGACCCTCCATTCATCCACCAGGCAAGCAATGAGGGCATCTGCAGGAATTTTTCTGGTGGGTGAGAGGGACATATATACCACTTATATATAACTAGCGTCAGAGAACAGGTCTATAGTTTCTTGTATACGTACTGATCAAGGGGGTAGCCAAAGCCTGAGCCCCAGAAGGATACACAAAGTTGGTTTACACCTTGGTCCTTTCCACCAGCAGCTGAGGAAAAACAACAACCCTACGTTTTTTTCCTCTGGATCCCTTCACTCCCTCCAGCCCTTAATTAATTGCATTGCTGCTACAAATCAACAATTAATCACACTGCTGGTACAATCAACTTCACAGCATGCCCTCCCTGGAGGAAAAAAAACTTTAAAACCCCAGTCTGTCAGGATGCGGATGCCAGACTACACTGCAAGGTTATTGTACATTACTCCAAGTCTGTCCTTGTTGTTGTTGTCCCCACCCAGCAAAATGGGTGCAACATACCGGCTGACTGTGCCAGACTCAGGTACCATTCAGCCCTGCCCTCTGCAATAATGGTGTAATAACGATGGATAGTTTTTACACGCTTTCAAACCTGGGGGTGGGGTTGCCATATGGGTGGGGGGTGTTATGAAGTAAGACCTGGAGCCAACTCCTGTCCTTGTGGCTATCTTTCTATCGTTTTTGTGAAGACTGCAGTTGAATTAATTCTTGGATTTCTGAATGGTTTTAAATGAAACACAAATCTCCTCTCCACCAGAGGGAAGAAGGTGGGGGAAAAGCTTGGGAAACGAACCATGAAGTTGATGGGGTGCATCACTTCTAACCTTCTTTTTGACTAATGGGCTAGCTCTGGCTTTCCCAAATGTCAGTCACTGCTATGACTTGCATTGCTGGTTAAGCACTATAAGGTGGGGGTGGGCCAGTTTCTCACAAGGCAATTGGGCAGAATGGCACTTTCACATTTTGCAAAGACCTAGAGGTTGAAAGGGCCAGGGGGAAAGACATTTAGCAGGGCAGGGGAATAATTAGGAACTATGAACCTCAGAAATAATGGTCCTGGGCATGTACAGAGCGCAGTTCCTTTACCAGTGAGGAATCTCTTCACTGAATAAGAGGATTCCACAGGACAAAAGCATTCTGTGGCAAGGCTTCTTTTTATTGCTTATTGCTAAAATATTCACTTGATTTACTTCCTTGTTATGATTCCTAATAATGGTGACTGGTGATTTCTAAATACTGATTATTTCTTTACTTTATGTCATTTACATTCCTGCAAATTTGGGTTGGGGTCAGTGGCAATTTTATAAGATTATCAACAAACGCAGATGTTTGAGGAACCCTGACCTAAACCAAGAGACTCCTGGCAGCTGGTTCAGTTGCATCCTGAACTGCTTACACTCCACTCCTTGTCCAGGGAATCCAGGATCCAGGCCCCATCACCCTTTCCCCATTTGACTGCTTTTTGCAGAACAGAAGCTTCTGTCAAAGAAGAGAAAATATAGATTTTTAAAAAAAATTAAAAGGAAGAGGCAATTTTTAAAAATGATTTGCTCCAAGTGGAGAGTGAAGCTTAGTGAGTTGATGAGGAAAGAATAGGTGGTCGCTGAGAGCAAACCCCCTGGGTTTTCTCCCCACCTTGAGGAGGGGTGGAACCAGGTGGGGGAATTTGAAGCCAGTTGAAATAATTAGGGTGTTGCAGGCTAGATGTAAGGAATTCCGGGGCCCTGGGCTCCTGGGACCCTCTGGGAAGGAAAGTGGCTGTGTCTAGCAGGTGAGGGCAGAGAGGATGCCAGGACGTCTGGGTCCCCTTGGGGCCTGTGGCATTACAGGAGGAGTGGGAGGAAGGAGGGGGGAACTTCCTGTACTGTGGGCTCTGCCAGGTTGGCAGCTGCATGTGGGTGGCTGGGTAGAGGGAACTGTGTGGGAGAAGGCTTGTGGAAGAGCTGGAAATGTTCACACACGTGTGTGTGTGTGTGTGTGTGTGTGTGTGGCGTTGGATGATCTTTGCATGTGTTTGTCTCAGAGCATTAATGGCGTACATGTGCATGAATCTGCGAGTGTTAGGAGAGGGGGAGAGAGAGAGAGGCTATGGCGTGGGGTTGAGCACAGTGATGCATGTTTGCAACAAGCGTCTGTGCTGGAGAGGGCAACGTGTGTGTGCATTTAGCTGCAGCTTGCTCAATTTGTATACAAGTGAGAGAGAAGGAGAGAGAGAGAGAGAAAGAGAGAGAGAGAGAGAGAGGGGGGGGGGGGGCTGTATTCAGCAGTGCAGTTAGGTAATTTTAGACTTAATGGTACATAAGGAAACTGCCTTGTGTGGAGCCAGACCATTGGAGTCCATCTAGCCTACATTGAGTGGCAAAGTCTCTCCAGAATTTCACGAAGAGCTTCTCTAACCCATACCCAAAGATGATGATAATAATAAAAATACTTTTATTATTTGTACCCCACCCATCTTACTGGGCTGCCCCAGCCACTCTGGGCAGCTTCCAACATATATAAAAACATAATGAAACATTAAACATTTTTTTAAAACTTCCTGAATATGCCATCAAGATTGAACTTGGGACCCCTTGCGTGCCGAACAGATGCTCTGCCACTGAGCTAAGGCGCTTCCCCTCCAGAAGCGTGCACTTTGGCTTGCTTTAATGACTACAGAACATGTCTAGTGAAGCTTGAGTCAGACCACCTGGTCAATCAAACTCTGCACTGTCTGCTCTGACTGGCAGCAACTCTCCACGATTTCAGATGGGGAACATTCCCAGCCTAACCTGGTATGCTAGCAATCCAACCTTGGATCCACTGCATGCAAAAGTGAGGCACCACCTCCTTTAGGTGATGATATGCAGTAACTTCAACATGTGATATGGAAACCTGCACTGCTCATTCTGCTCCATGGGGCCCTGGACTTCTGACCCCAAAGCCCCACCTTAATAGCACCACCATATGCATTTATGTGACAAGACATCTGCATTTTCGCTATGTTTAATTTCCTCCAAGAAGCCCAAGGTGGCAAACACGGTTCTCATTTTATCCTCACAACTATCCTGTGAGGTAGGCTGAACTGAGAGGCAGTGACTGGCCCAAGGTCACCCAGTGAGCTTCATGTGGCTGAATGGGGGATTTGAACCCTGGTCTCCTAGGTCCTAGCCTGATAACGCACTAACCGCTACACCACACTGGCCCACATTGAAATGTATGTCACGCAGCAAGTATGTCTGATCACCTATGTCATGAAAGGGGGGTTATCTACAAAATGCAGCGAGCTCCCCAATCAAGCTGCACAGATGGAGAATCTGGCACCGGGAACAGAGCTCTTTAACTCTGAAATTACAGGTTTCTTTTCTTTTTTTAAAAAAGCAAGTTCCTAGCCCCTAAGAATAGGTTTCTTTGCTACATCTGAAAACTTGGGGGCTGAGGAGGATCGGGGGGGGGGGTCTGAGAACACTTCAGCACCTTGGATAGCACTTTGCTCCTTCCCATGATCTGCAGTAATAGAATAAATTATGCACAAACATGCACACACAGACTTAATCGGCATACATTATACAGGACATTTAGCTGTGAATGGCGCAGAATAACGCAGAGACGGAAGATACGCAGTCTTGGATACCAGGGTACTGCTGATGTTGAACTGTCTACAGTGTGTGTGTATGTGGGTTCAGGAATGTAGACATCTAAACAGACACAAACAATCCACATGCAAAACCAGGAGACACATAAGCCACAAAACAGGAAGCCCACAGGTGTTTGGCTCATACAAGGAGCATGCAAATGGCACAGATCCTCAAGCAAAGCACGGCCCCCAGGGCATTGAACATGAAATACACATCGCCTGTAAATTACTGCAACCAGGCAACACAGCACACACTTACTCCAAAGAAGAGTTGCGGTGCTGCACAAGAGGCCACGTCTCCCTGCTCCACACCAGCACACGATCAGTGACGCACACTGCACCAGCACAGCACACTGGGCCACAAGGTGCACTACAAACGCATGGCCCTGAGAACGAGAGGCATTGTGTGGCTCCCCGACCGACAGCTGCAAAGAGGCTGAGCGCACAAGAGGCTAAGAACGCCCACACACACAGTCCCAAGGAACACCGGCCATGCCACAAGAAGCTGCGGGCACAGAGCTGAACAAACATGGTGGCGATATCAGGAGAAGATGGCGTCAACACAAGGACACCTAGGTCTCCAAAGCTCTGTGTACAGGAATCTTGTCCATCCCTAAGTCACACACGCCTGCGAGGCCTATGCTGCAAATCTTATATCAACCTTCACTGCTGCCCAGCTTTTTTGGGGACTATGAATCCCATCAGCCCTGGCCAGCACAGTTTGAAGATTTGTTTTCATGAATCTCAGGGTGAGGAGAGAGATGAGCTATGCTAGATATTATGTATAAGCGGAGGCTGTGCTGGATGTCACATGTAGGCCAAGACTAGGAAGTGCAAAGCATACTAGTATTGCTCTCCAGATGTTGCAAGACTACAACTCCCATCACCCCTGATTATCCCTGCTGTAGAGTGACAAAAGAAGGGCTAAAGGGCATTTAAGGCAACCTGCTGGCTGAAGCTGATGGGAGTTGTGGTCCAAAGCAAAAGGAGAATGCTGTCTCAAGCAAAAAATAAAAAATAAAATCAGTTTGGTCTAGATCCTCTGGAAGGGATAAACCTGTATCTAATTAATACCACTTTCAACCTGCAAATGGGGAGTTTCACAACTGAATATTCTGAATATTTCACAACAGAAAGTTCCTGCTGTGTAAAGGTAACTTGCATCTTAGGGGAAGGCTATGCTGGAATACTTTTCCCTGACATGCTAAGCTTCTGCATGCAGGGATTTGCTGATAGGTTTGTTTGTTTTTACACAGAGGCGTTCAGCTGCATGTGAGATGCCGCACACAGTTTAACCATCTCCCTGAGAACTGGAAGCTTAGATGCAGCACTCTCTGCAGCTCACAGATGCGCATGATATATATATAATTGGAGGATGCACCAGCACAAGATAACCAGCCTCTTAGGGAAGGGCTACGCTGGAACCCTTCTCCCTGACACACTAAGTTTCTACATGCCAGGATTTGCTGTTATTTGTCTACACAGAGAAGTTTTCTACTGTGTTTGAGATGCCACTGGTGACACACAGGTTAGCCACACACACACAAAGATATACCAGGAGGGTGCACCAGCACAACACACAGACGGTACACGCATATATTATAGTTCAATTACACCAACAGCTTAAAAGTACCAGAAGAGAAAAGAGATTTAATGCCTCTTAATGCAGACCACAGGAGCTAATCACAATGAAGTCAGTATTGAGGTCAGCGGTGGGTGAAGGAAACCCCTTTATGTAAAAAAAAAAACCTGCCCAAGGAACTGACAAAAAGCCATATAGATATCCCTGGCAGTTACCTTCAGCTGACCAGAACCATTAACCATTCTACGGTCAATACCCACAGCCTTTAATCCTCACATTCAATTTCTCTTTTTTAAAAAATGAAAGTAGGTAAAAGCCAGCCAGAAATCCCTTCTCACCTCACCTGTACATTCCCGAAGATGGACGGGGAGCTCTGCAGCGTCACAGGAGAAAAAGCATTCTGAACATGCTCAGAAGTATCCTACTGTGCAATCACATTTTCTAGGGCTTTCATTTTAAAACCAGGGCAGGCAGGAAGAGAGCAAACAGGGGGAATCAGGGCTGCAGGGTCTGCCATGCGGAAGGAAAGCTGACCATGTGGAGATCAGGGGCAGGGCGGCTGACACCCTTCCCCCCATGTGGCTGTGCTTTTTGGGCCACGGGAAGGCCCAGATTTTAAGGAGTTACATCACTCTCGCAGCATCCAAGGTCGGAGAAGAAAACTCAAGAGGGACCTTTCGTTCCCAGCCTCCTCTCCCCCTCTCCCCGGCTGCACCGCCCTCTAGAAACACCGCCCCCTGGATCTCCTGGGGGTGTATTTTTAAAAAGTCTTTCTGCCCGCAACCCACTTTTTCCTTCTTCGGAGAGGAGAACAGCAGGGAGGGGTGGGGAGGCAGTAAATCCGCTTCGCTCCAAACGGAGCCTTGGCATGAATTATTTACAGCTGCTAATGAGGGCTGCCTTGTTCTGTTCTGAAGACATGACAAGTTTCATTTCATTTCATTAACTTTCTTTTTTTAAAATGGTAGCCTCCCCCCCCCTCTGGTTACCCCTCCACCCACCCGTCTATGCCAGCAGCAGCAGCTGCATCAAAAGCTTTGTATAAAACGGCTACCTCCACCCCAGAGGAGACCTGCGTGGCAGCTGCAGATTCTCTTACGAGGACCCAACGTAAAGTGGATTGGGAAAGGGTTTTTTTCTTATTTTCTCCCGGCACTAGAACTTGTGGACATCCAACGAGGCTGAACGCTGGAAGATTTGGGACAGATAAAAGGAAGTCTTTCTTCGTGCAACGCATGGTAAAAACTGCGGAACTCACTCATGCAGTAGGCAGTGGTGGTCACCAACCTTTAAAAGAGGATTGGACACAAAAGCTCTGCTCTGGAGGAAGCCACACTTTTGAATACCAGTTGCTGGAAACCACAGGAGGGTTCAAATCCTGCTTCCAGGTTTCCCATGGGCATCTGGCTGGCCAGTGTGAGAACAAGACGCTGGACTAGATGGCCACTGGCCTGATCCAGCAGGATTAACTTACTGAACAAATAAATCCAAAGCCTTCTGCTCTCACCTCTGAAATGTTGCATATCAGAATTCCAAATAAACCAACACTCCAGCACTGACTGTCACTAAAGTTCTAGTTCTCATTAAGGCAGCTAGTCAACTTCAGTCTCAGCATCTGGTTCTCATGATGGTAAGTCCTTGCATGATGGCTCCTTTGTCCCAAAAAATAAAAACCAGAAAAATAGGCAGGAATTCTCCCCCTCCCTGCCCAACGTCATTTTTCTGCGAAGGGACTTTGAGGAGACAGAGGTATAGCCCACACACAAGTTGACTGTCTCCAAGCAAACTATCATTCATTCATTCATTTGGTCACTTATGCTGCTGTTACTTATGCCACCTTTCCTCCAAGGCGCTTAGGATGGAATACAGCTCTGCTCCATTTTTATCCTCAAAAACAACCCTGTAAGGTAGGCTAGTAGGGTAAAAGAGAGAGAGAGCACACCTGGCCCAAGGTTGCTTTATGGCTGAGTGAGGAATGGAACCTACATCTCTCCAGTTCTAACTCGATACTATCCAGTGTTCCACGACATGGACACCCTTAAGATGTTCACAGACTACAGGCCCCACCAGCCCCAGCCTCAGGGTGGCCAAGGATGATGGGAGTTGAGACCCTTAGAGAAATAGTGAGTTTGTGTCGGAAACACACACAAAATCTTCAGCCACAACTTCCTGTACTAGGCCCTCATGGCTGCTTTCCTGTTCACAAATGTAACTGATGCAATCTCAGGAAAGGTATAAAGTAGGAATAACTGTGATTCATCTCTGAATGGAAGCCCTTCTGAGCCCTGAAGGGTCTCTGGCAGAGAGAGGGGGGAGAGCTTTTCCCCATCACCTCCTACTTGATGCTTTTATTATTCAAACAACAACAGCAACCCTGGAGATGCAGGGGATTTTTTTAGAAAAGCATCTCTTTATTAAGAAAATGGATAAACCGTTTGAACTAAAAAGCTCTCCAAACTACGTGCAGATAAAATTATAGGTAAAAATATAGCTGAAACCCACAAACCAGTTAAATATATATAAAGAACTACCACTGTTAAAACAAACAAACAAAATCAATTTATATTTATAAAAATATAAGTAACAGAATCATGGGTCCAGATTAAACCTTGGAATCAGTGTTCAAAACTCCCGTTGTTCTAGGCACATTTTGTGACAGGGAATTTCATTAGAGTGAGCAGTTTCTGAGCTCTGGGCGCAGTACTGCACCTAAGATTTCAGATTAAAACTGCAGAGTGGAAGGAAAGGAGGACCTTTTTCTGCCTCCCCACTTCCAGCTACACTCTGAAGAATGGAGAAGAGACCCTCTTAAGAATATTAGCGGGATAGGCAGGGGAAGGACTAGACCAAATGAAAAACGAACATAATATTTTAGCTGCCGTTCATTCGTTTTCAGCTTTGTATTCTTGTTATAAAAAAAGTGCGCCTAGACATTCTGTTGTTGTGCCCAGAACCTAGGTTTAAGGTGCCATTGAGCTCCTAGCTTTCATATCCCAGTTTCTAACACCGCTTGGAATATCAGAAGGTGCCTTATACAAAGTCAGAACCTCTCGTCCGTCCAGCGCAGCATTGCAAACTCTCATTGGCAGTAGCTCTTCAGGGTTTCAGACAGGGGACGTTCCCAGCCCATACTTGGAGACACTGCCGGGAACTGAACCTGGGACCTTCTGCATGCAAAGCAGCTGCTCTACCACTGAGCTACAGCCCCACCAGCACTGTAAGTGCAAAGCTCTAGGATACCAGTTTAAAAAGACATGGCTTCCTGTGAATATTTCCGGGAGCTGTGGTTTGTTAAGAGTGCTGAGAATGGGTATGAGACCTCTATTCCCCTCCCAAAGCTACAATCCTCAGCGTTCCCAGGGAAGTGGGATGGACGGTGAAGCCACTCTGGGATTTGTAGTTCTGTGAGCGGAACAGGGGTCTCCCAACAACTCTCGGCACCCTTCACAAAGTTTCCAGGATTTTGCGGGGGAAGCCATGACTGTTTAAAGAAGAATGACACTGCTTTAAAGGTATAGTGCAGAAGTAATAGGAATCTAAGAAGCTGCCTTATACTGAGTCAGACCCTTGGGGTCCATCTAAGGCTGTATAGTCTACGCTGACAAGCTGTGGCTCTCCAGAGTCTTGGGCAGGGGACCTTCATTCACAGCTCACCCAGGAAATGCCAAGAACTGAACCTGCAAGCAAGGCAGCTTATCTGCCAGAGTTCTGACCCCTCCTTCCTTCCACATTTCCCCAGTCCTCCGATTACTCTGCAATTGCCACAGGAGAGGGGAGCATTATCCACATGTCACAACATCAGCACCAGCTCTCAGACTCAGAAAGAGAACGTAGGGTTAGCTATCTAAAACAGGGTGGGGTGAGAGGTTGCATCCCGAACAAGGGTCTCCTATGTCAAGATGGCTGCATTTTAAAGTGGCATTCAGAGGGCACCAATACCCCCCCAAAAAACCCCTCACAGCTCTCCCTGCACCCCATAAACAAGCAGGTAGACCCCTGAATTCTGCTCAAGTCATGGGCAACAGTTGTGCCAAGGACCAAATTCCTAGCTCCAGCAGGCAAAAGGCCTCCTTTAAGGACGGCTGCCCTTCTCCCCCCACCGCACACACACATCTCCACAGAGCAGGCCTTCCGCAGCTGCGTCCATCCCCCTGCCAGGCAATGCAGCAATCCCAGGGAAGGTCTGCCAAGGCAAATTGGGGGCCTTTAATCTTCTAAATGCACCCTCCTTCGGGATCCAGAGCCGGCCCTGCCAGCTGGGCATGGAGGGATCTAGAAAAGGCCACGACAACAGGAGGCAATGCCGTTTCCAGAAGGAACATGGTGGTGCTGGCCGCTGCAGTCTTGCTAGGAGCCTTGGGGGGGGGGAAGCCTGGATAGGGAGGATCTAAATTAAGTTGGGATGGGGTGACACAACTGGCTGTAGTCCTGATAGGCAGGGTCAAGCTGGGGCAGCAGAGCCTAGTTTGGGGGGTGGCAGCCCAAGGATGAGTGTAGCACACAGGGATCAGACGCTAGGATTCATTCACCTTTTTTTTAACAACTGCAATGCTTCTACAAAAAGGGAATGGAGGGGAAGGGAAGGGTGGCTCTCTCTCCCCCCCCCCCTTTATTAAAAAGCAAAGCACATAAAAAACAAACTGAACTGATCAGGAACCCAAGTCATGAAAGTCCTTCTTCACTCTCCCATTCATAACTCAGGAAAATTTACAGTATAAACACTGACGCCATCTGTCTATAAAGCTGACGCACAACCTCCCCCCTCCCCTGCTCCCCCAACACACTCATATATATACACACACTGCTTACTTCACATAGATCCCAAAGGGAACTGAAAGGGCTGACAGCCCTCTAATCCTGACCCTCCAATATTCCTGGCCAAAGGACTACTCCCCACCCCCACCCCAAATCATCCACCCCTAGATAATTATCTAGGAGATGACCTGTGCTTTTCCTGGGGGTATCCCTTGCAACCCATCCACATCCAGTCAGACGCACATATAAATACCCTGCACCCCAATATTCTGTTGTCCAGGTCACAAATTTTCATCTTCTATCCTTTCCAGAAAAATCCCAGTCATGGTTAGTTTATTCACAGACCCTCACACCCCACTTTGAGTTCCAGATGAGATGGGCCTTCTGAAGAACATCTACAGCCCCTCCTGACCCACACCCCCAATGCCCTGACTATCATGAAGCCCCCTAACCCCACTATTTCAGCCCCTCTTAATCTCCTTGCATTCCAACTCAACCACAGGGACACCCCTCCAATACAGACTTTCCAGAACCCTAAGGCTCTGCTAAGACCCTCAAATGCTGCCCCACTCCTGACTTTTATCTCCTTCCCAGCCATCTTATCCTGCACCCCTGGGAATCCTTGTATCATTTATTAGTTGGGGGGGTTAAGGACAAGGCCATCTATGGGCCTGGGCCCAGAGCGAAGAGCCAGATGGGCTGAGAGGAAAAGGACGTTCTGCCTTGTGTCTGTTCCCACCCACCCACGCAGACAGAAAACCATTTGTTTACCACCATTACCCCAAAGCCACCCCCATCCCGCCCCATGGAGCTCAGACCTCCCAGAGAACCCAGGAGTCCGGGTTACCTCCCACTCACTCGCTGTCTTGCAACCCAATCAACCCCAGGAGAAAATAAAAAATTCACCTCCCCTCATTAGCCTTGGAGTCCTGGCTCCCTTCCCATAGGCATACCTCCCCCTCAGCCCCCCCCCAACCCAGGAGTCCTAGGTCCCACCATTGCCCCTTTTCACTGTCCTCTGAAGTCCCTATCATGTCACACCCTGTCTCTCCCCCTTGCGCCTAGAACTCTGTCTCCCCCCCCCCAAAAAAAGTACCCTGTTCCTTCCTCCAACCAATTTCTTACTTTCCCCCACCCCAAACTATCTGGCTTGTACACCCCCCCCAAAAAAATACAAGCTGCAGCCCTAGTGGCTTTGAACCATGCCCCACTTTTTAACCCCAAACTCCACAGAGACCCCTAACTCCACCCTTTCCCCTCCTCCAGCCCCCTCACTATTCCTCCCTGCTGCTGATACGCCCCTCCCAAGCAAAACTGAGATTTCTCTCCCTCCCCATGTTCACCCATCCCACCCACTCCAATGCCATGACAGGGGTGCTCCCCCTCCAGCCCGCTCCCCCCCCAAACCCCGTACCGTGAGCAGGTGCCTTTGCCTCTTCGCCTTCCGGACGTTGCTAATAAACCTTCGCCCCATTTTCTTGGCATACCACACGGACACAAACATGATGCCCCCTGGGGCGACGCTCCAGAGGGTGGCAGGAGGGTGGAGAAACAGGGAGAATGCCCCCTTCAAGTTCTTTGTATACCTCCCCCAATATTTTCCTTTTAAGACCACCTAAACTGGCAGAGCAAGACCAAAATATATTTTAGGGGACGGGGAAGGGGTTTTAAATTCACCAGGCAAATATTAGGGGAAAGGGGGCATTGTTCCCCCCTGTGCCCCCTTTCTCTCGGCTCCCCTCTGCCGGGATGCAGACCCGCCTCTCTCTCTGGATGGGGTGGGGGGCACAATGTCCCCCTCTGGCAGAAGGAGGTGGAAGGAGCAAGCAGGCTGCTTAGGACCCTGCCGTCCTCACCACCATCATCATGCCACCCTCACGCTCTCTGCCTCCTTCGCTTGCTCCCCGTCAGGTGGACGGAAAAGATGCAGGGAGGGAAGCCAAACAATCTCCCTCTCTCTGTGTGCTCAATGGGCCAGAAAGAATTCAATGAGAAGGGGGGGGGGGTGGAGAAGAAGAAAAAAGAGGGAGGGGGAAGGAGGAGGGGGAGGGAAGGAAAAGAAAAACAGGTGGAATAGGAAATTTCCACCGAGGGAGGAATAGATTTGGAGGCCAGCGGATGGATGGATGCCGGCGATCCCTCTCCGCTCACCTCTGGGGGGACCACCGATGGGCAAGGGGCCCGATCCACCCCGGCGAGAAAGCACTGTTTGCACCCCCTCCCTTCGGGGCTAAAGGCTGTTTGTGACTCCCAGCATCCCTGAGCTTCTCTCTGCCCCCCCCCCCCGTTCCACACACACACACACTCACGCAGACTGCCTCCCCCCTCTCTCCTTCGCTCGCAGCGGATGGCGAGGCAGACGGCTGCCCAGATGGAGCCGGGTTCGGGTTCTACGTGCCTGATGGGGCCAAGGAGGCACGGCGGCGAAGAAAGGAGGTTTTTCCCTCTGGAAAGGATGGAGTCTTGCTATTCCTGCCTTGCTAGAAGGCAATGATCCCCCGCTCTCTGGTCCCGGGTGGTTGGGCTCAGGTTTGGCTTTTGGAGCGGGGGGAGGGAGGGAAAGCTAGCGGGGTTGAGGGGCTCCATCCCTCTTGAGCATCCTTCATCAGGCAGGCAGAAAACGGGAAAGGGGGAGGCACCTGGACTTCCGGTGTGTGTTTTTGTGTATGTGTGTGTGTGTGTGTGTGTGTGTGTGTGGAGGTTGGGGGGCGGCGCTGGGGAAGGACGCCAGGACGCCTGGGTTCTCAAGAGAGCAGAGGAGGTTAGGGCAGAGGGGAGCAGGGAGGAGTTGGGGGAGAGCTGGGAGCTTGGGCTCTTAGGGAAGAGGGGGAGGCATATTATTATTATTCTAGGAGCAAGGTCTCCTGGATTCTTTGGGAAGGGAGAGCAAAGAGGCGAAAGGGCGAGGAGCAGGGAAAATCCGGTAATCTGGAGGAAGAACGGGGCACAATGGGTTAACAAAAGAGATGTTCCAGAACCCCGGGCGCCTTGTTTCTCTGGGGCAGTATGGGGTTGGAGAGAGCCCAACCCCAGGTTTTCCGGATACAAAGTGGAGTTCTGCTTAGATTAGGACACATGGGGAGGTGTGGGGGAGGGGATGGGGCAGAACTCCTGAGTCCTGGAACAGAACGAGACCATGTCCTTGTGGAGCTGCAGGTGTCATGAGCAGGCACCAGGTGGCGCCCTTATCACGCGGAAAGGAGGCACTTTGGGGTGCTAAGCGACAATGGGGCTTTTCCTGGAGGCAGGGAGAAAGGAAGAAGAATAAGGGGCAGAAGGTGAAGGAAGCGGGGGAAAAGAAGAGGCCTCCTAGTTATTAGGGGAAAGGGTTTTGAAGGGGCCAGACACCTGCTTAAAAAGTGCAGGGATGGCGGAAACCTCGCCGCAGTGAGCTTTGCACAACCACGGCAGGCTCTCACTGAGCCCCAACGATGCAGCTCTGCCGAAAAGACGCTGCTAAATATCCCTTGCTCAGGCCTGCAGCACAGCACCCCCTAGTGGCTCCTTCTCCCTCCTCCTCCTCACGCCCTCTATCAGCCCTTGGTCTGGCGCTCAGGTTAATTGGATTGGGAGGAGGCGGCTTGTGTCAGGACAGGCCTCTTAGGTCACCTCTCTGATGGGATTAGAAGCACCACAGCAGTCCCCTGCAGAAAGGTGAGGGCGGGTGATCCGATGAGCCCCAGGAGATCTGCGCCCACCACACCACATGCCAGGCCCGGCTCTGTCCCGGGAGGAACTCTCCCCACTCCAAAGAGAAGATGCGTTAGCAACCTTAAAAAATCACAATCCGACAGTTTAGGATAGGGCATGTGTTGAACTACCGTATTTTTTGCTCTATAAGACTCACTTTTTCCCTCCTAAAAAGTAAGGGGAAATGTGTGTGCGTCTTACGGAGCGAATGCAGGCTGCACCGCTATCCCAGAAGCCAGAACAGCAAGAGGGATTGCTGCTTTCACTGCGCAGCGATCCCTCTTGCTGTTCTGGCTTCTGAGATTCAGAATATATTTTTTTTCTAGTTTTGCTCCTCCACAAACTAGGTGCGTCTTGTGGTCTGGTGCGTCTTATGGAGCGGAAAATACGGTAAATAGTGCAGTGAGCTCCAGCCAACAGCTGTGGACACTGTGACTTTGGTGGGGAACCCACACGTCCAGGACCCCATGTTCCTATATTCTCTATAGGCCTCTTGAAGGGTCAAACAAGACAAGGGGTTTCTAAGGCTTAAAGCCAGCTGCAAGGACTAAATCAGGCCAGGGTTACAGTCCTGTGGGGTGGGGAAGGGAATACACACACACACACACACACACAGCCTTTATGTTGTTTCCATGGTTTAAAATGAAAGAAGCTGATATTGAGTCAGACCACTGGAGTCCATCTAGCTCAGAATTTCCCACTCTGACTGCCAGCAACGGCTCTCCAGGGTTTCAGATAGGGGGTCTCTCCTACCCCAACCCGGAGATGCTGTCGGGGATTGAACCTGGCACCTGCACGCGAAGCAGATGCTCTGTCACTGAGCTGCAGCCAAATCCCCTAAGAATAAAGCAAGATTCTAGCCCTCATCATTCAGAATGAAGGGCTGGAATAGAGAAGAACATGGGAAGCTAGGTCTGTCTAGCTCAGTCTTGTTTACACGGACTGGCAGTAGTGGCTCTCCAGAGATTCAGGCAGGGAGTCTCTCCCAACCCTACCTGGAGGTGACAATGGGGATTGAACCCAGGACCTTCTGCACACAAGGCAGCTGCTCTGTCACGGATCTTACAGCCCTCCCCACACCACCGCAAGGCTACCATGAGGCCCGCTTATTGGGGTGGCGTATGGTGAGGGCAGGGAGCCCCATTGCAACAAGATGAAGTGTGGATGAACCCCCCCCCCCCATCTCTTCTGACAAGTCATCCATGCTTGGCTCTCACACACACAGCTGTTAGGGGGTGGCTGAGCCCCATGGATTCTGCACCAGACCCAGATCTCCTTCACCTTCTCTCCTTTATAAACTTTTTTTTTAAAGAACCTTTGCTTACAGGGGAGCTGAGCCCCCAACAAAAGGTGAGACTCCAGCCCCTTAGTTTGCAGAGAGGGGCCAATACACAGAGTCCTGGGACCAGAGAATCTTATTTCCTTCAAATGTGTGTGATTGCATACATACATTTGAATTAGCAAATGCAAGTAATTTGTGCCATGGACCTGGGCTTAGAGTCTTTGAAA
This sequence comes from Podarcis pityusensis, assembly GCF_964106645.2. Taxonomy (NCBI): domain Eukaryota; kingdom Metazoa; phylum Chordata; class Lepidosauria; order Squamata; family Lacertidae; genus Podarcis; species Podarcis pityusensis. Next base: position 52,400,519 of record NC_138038.1, on the reverse strand, counting down.
GACCTAGCAGCACTTCCTACCCTCACCCTGCCCCAAACCTCTTGGATTCTGGTGTATCCTCTTCCAACCTCCTGCAAGAAATTCTGCCCCACACCCAAGTGCCTCAGCTCCCGCTGGCCTCTGCTAGGAGGCTTCCTCTTCCTGCACCCAGAAGAGTTTGACTAACAAAAGGATCTTGAATTCTCCATTGAAGGTTTATTGGTTGCCATTATCATTACTAGAATTAATTTATTAATTGTCTTCTAACCCACCGTCTCAAAGCAATTTACATATAAGGGAATTAAAATCGTTCATAGTAAAGATTTATCCAGCTGTGAGAGACAGTTTTAGGGTTTTATACCACAACTAAAGGCATTATCGTGTCTGTAGGAAGTACAAAATCGGTATATTTTAGAGCAAGGGACAGGTTCTCGAAAAGTTCTACTCTGCCCCACTGCTCCCTGGGTCTGCTTGTGCCCAGTCACAAAATGGTGGTGCAAGGGGCAGAGTCAACCACAAAATGGCGACATCTGGAGAATAGGTACAATATAGGCTGGTAAACACTGATAGCATTTCCTGCGGCTGTCTAATCCCTCTGCGGAAATGGCTTAATTCTTTGGTGCAGCAGTTTCCTTGTGGCAGGGAGTTCCACAATCCAGCTAGAGACTTTAACTCTGGAGGCATTGGGGAAACAGCTTCCACATTTTAGGCACAATTTCCTGACCCTGAGTCTTTCAGACTGGGCATGCCTTCCCATTTAATCTGCATCTCATTTGATCGCACCAAAGGTTGGGGAAGCTGTGGACACATTACATTAAACACAATCCATATCTGTCCCGTACCTATCCTGTCATTTTTTGGAAATACTGCATTTTGACACATATCCCTCCAAACCATTTTCAATCTGAATTGAGAAAAGGACCTAGCTGAATTTTAAGAGAGTAACCAGTGCACAGTTGTAGAATGGAGGAATGGGACCCTGTGGCCTTCTAGACATTGCTGGTCTCCCACCTCCCAGCATCCCCAGAAGTCAGCATGGCCACGGGCCAGGGATGGTGGGAGCTAACAGTCCAACAACACGTGGGAAATCACAGGTTTGGCTTGAAAGGATCAGCATCTAATGGACCCTTTTTGGTTTTACACTTTCCCTCCCTGCCAGCTGACACCAGTGCTTATCAGCCATCGCTGCAGTTAACTTGCACCTTACTCCCATCCCGAAGTGCCTGTTTCTTTCATCGCTCATCCCTGCCCATTTTACTGTCATAAGAACATAACAGCATTAGAAGAGTCCTGCTGGATCAGGCCAATGGCCCGCCTAGTCCAACATCCTTTTCTCACAGTGGTCAGCCTGTGAGAAACTTGCAAGCGGGATCCAAGCACAAGAGTACTCTCCAGCTCCTGCAGTTTCCAGCGACTGGCATTCAGAAGCACAGTTACCTCCAACTGCGGAGGCAAAGCAGAACCGTCATGGCTAGTAGCCATCAACAGCGCTCTCTTCCACGAATTTGGGGATACGGTATAGGGGATTCACTCCATTCCTTTGATCATTGTGGTTGCCCTTTTCTTCCTCTTATAGCACCTTCCTTTTCTTATACCCTTCTTCTCTATTCCCAGTTTGGTATTACAGTAAGCCCACAATTTATGAGTTTGTTACGTTCCAGGGATCACACCTAAAGCCCAAACTGTGTATAGTCAAAACCCATTGAGTTCAATGGAGGGAGGGGGGGATTGCCAAAGTCATTTTTCCCGGAACCCCAACCCCTTTCCGCCTCTTTTTATTTTTAAATTTGCCACATGCATAAAGTCGAGGGTGAACAAGTTAAATGCACGCAAATTGTGGGCTGGCTCACTGTATTACTTTAAAAAAAAATAATTTACACTGTTATCTCTCTTCATCGTCCATCTTTGCCTGCTACAGATCCACTCTCACCTCATGCTCTAACTGTCCTCTCCCGTGCGCCTATGCGCTGTGCATGTGAGGAGCTGCTGCTGCTGCTGCTGCTGCTAGCGTCCCTCCTGTCAAAAGACTACTGCATGACCATGGGGCGGACTGCAGTGCAGAGGCTCAATGGTGGTGGCCTTTGACGCACAGTCTGAGAAATGTTGATTTTTGTGGATCTGCAAGGAGCAAGTTCTGCATATATGCTACATCAAGCAAAAATAAATAAATCTGGGTGTTATATAACCGGGGGGGGGGCTTTAAAATTTGCATACTTACTCCTACACCAACCTAAATTGGTCACAAGAACACCAGAATATGTATATAATACCTCTCTGTTCAGATATCTGTACTGGTTGCGCCCATTTGCTATGGGACCAAATTCAAGGTGTAACTACTATTATATAAAGCCTTTAACAGCTTGGGACCAGTATACTTGCAGGATCACCACACCCCATATATGCCCACTTGACTGATTTGATCAGTGGAACTGGCACTGCTACACATAACACCTGCTAAGCACTTGTAGAAAATCTATTTTTTAGCATGGCAGCACCCACACTTTGGAACTACCTGTCTATTGAGATGAGGCAGGTGCATTCGCTGTACTCTCTTCAGCACCGGCTTAAAACATTTTAGTTTAGGCAAGCCTATCCAGGGCCAGGCACCGAGAAGTTACACCTGTTTTATCTCCTGTTGATTTTAACTCATCTTTCCAGTGCTTTGATATGCTTGCTTTTAACTGCTTTTTTGCTGAGATTTTTAATGTTTTCACATTTTTGCAAACTGCTTAGAGGGTTGGTTGTTTTTCCTACAATCAAAAGGTATATAAATTTGGTTAAGTAAGTAAAATAATAATTGAGCCCTGCTGGATCAGATCTACTGAAGTATGAAGGTAACCCGAAAGGTACAATGCTTCTGAACACAGAGGATCCACCTAGCTACCATGATTACTGACCTACCCATCCACCATGTCCAAAAGAAGGTAACATTTCCTGTGCTATTAAAAAATATATATGCACACATACATTTTAGAATAAAAGGAGGGGAATACAAACTGACAAAGACCAGAAATTCATCCCTAGAAAGATGGGGGAGAGGGGATTCTGCAAGGCCTAGAGCAGCCATTTGATTAGATCTGTCAAGCGGTCCTTATTCACCCTTTGTCAAAAATTATTATTCCAATAATTCACAGGAAGGGGCCAGTTGTTAGAAAAATGGCCCTCTCCCAGCCTGTCTTCCCTCATTCCTCGTAAGGAAGGTAATTCATTGAATTGCACGCCAGTCCAGGCCCTAAATCAGCCAATGCACCAAAGCCCATACACAAACACCAGTTGAGAAGGAGGTTTCGATTAACCAGGATGCTCTCCTACACAAGTTTCACTGAACAGAAGATGCACACCAATTCACTTCTTCGAGAGTCCATCTTTCCCTTAAGCGTAAATTTCCCAGTACCACATTTCCCAGTACCACATTTCTCTCCTCAAATGTGTTTCCTGGCCTTGCACAGTTATGCCCCCACCTCTAGTCTGACCTCTCTCCCTCTCTCACACAGAAATGGTGCTGTACGTAAGCATTCTCTGACCTCTTCTTCCTCCTAGAGCAGTTATGGGAGCATTCTAGGGAGCACAAGACTGCGGTGAATGGGGATGGGGTCAAGCGGCAGGCTGAGTCTTTTATATCCTTACAGCATTTGATGTTGGGGGGAGAAAGCTCACTCACAACAGAGACAGGACCGCTTGTAAATTTTTGACAGTGTCAACCACACAGATGACACTATATAAATAATACACAGCAAGAGGGATGACAACGGTTTTTAAAACTGGTTAACTCGCCAGTATTTCAGCAGCAAATTAAATTTAAATATATTTGCATACCGCCTATCCCCAGTGGAAAAATCCCTGCCGAGGTTTTCAAGAGAGATGCCCATTATGTAACTGTAGATGTAACTTACAATTTCTGCCAACTCTGCACAAGCCATCTCAGCATCTTCTAATCCTGACTATGCCAACCTGGCGCCCTCCAGATGTTGTTGGGCTGCAACTACTGCCAGCCCCTGGGGCTGATGGGGAATTTCAGTCCATAACATGTTGGGTGAGGGTGGGCACCAGGCTGGCAAAAGCTGTTGTACTGGAATACAGTGAAGACTGAGTGAAACATCAACATGGCCCTGACAGTGACACAACCTTCAACAGCCCAAATCCCAGAGTTTTTGCTCTTTACTAAACTCAAGCTACCAGCATGAGTTTGTCCAAACTGTGGGAGGCAGTGGAAGACAGGAGTGCCTGGCGTGCTCTGGTCCAGGGGGTCACGAAGAGTTGGACACGACTAAACGACTCAACAACAACAACAAGAAGAAACCCATTGATTAAGTGGGGTGGGGAATGTCACCCAGTTAATCAGCTGGTGATTAGTCACACCAGACTGAAGTCTGCAGTCCTCAGAAAGAAGGACAATTTGCTGTATGGTTGCAACTTGCTGGCACATTTCCCCTGACTTAGCCTGTGCTGTTCCACATCAGAAACAGGAGTTTGGGTAGGAGAGGCGAAAATTATCCAATCCCAACATGCTCTCCTTTCAAGCATGGCAACGCTCACCAACCTTCTGCCCCTGTCCCATTCCATCCCTACCCACCCCCTTTGTACAACGGCACACTGTGCCACATCCCCTGCCCACCCCATGCTATCTTGAAAAGGTTCCACAGCGGATGGGGGTAATACATGTCTTCTTTTAGGTTCTTCAATGACATGGGCAATGTGGATATTTTAATACTGTCCTACCATACAGGGCTGTTGTGAAGAACAACCAGAGACCACTTCAAAGAGTAAAAGCAGCAGCAAGTAAGCAACAACCCAAGAAAACCCACACCACCCATCAGCAGCTTTAAAAGTGTTTCTAAAATGTTTTTCAAAACTTTGGAGAGAAAGAAATCCCGGTGCCAAAGGATGATAACAAACCGGCAATTTTCCCTGAGGAAAGCATTCTGCAACTAGGGCCCCACCCTCCTCTGAAAATCTTAACAAACAAGGAGGTGCATCTAGAGAACGGCAGCCCTTCCAGTATGCATAATACTCCTATTTATTACAACAATTGATCAAAAACCACCACTTCACTCTGCACAGCGCTGACTAATTAATTTCAGGATAATTGGCCTTTCTGGATTTGAACCCACCAACACTTAGGATGAATCACGTTCTGCAGGCCACACACCATCAGGCTTTGAAACAGGGTGGATCTGAGGTGTGAGGGGGGGTGAGGCCTTCCTCCAATTCTTCATTCCTCTCCTGTTCACCAAAATCACATGTGCTGCTGATTCACAGATTGTTTTGCCGGTCACCCTCCACTGTGAGGGGCTACTCCCTCACAACAACGTCCCACAAAAAAAACTTTTTGTCCAAGAGACAACTCCATATCCGTAACCCACACCCCACCCCGCCACCCATCGCAGCCCTCCCCACCACTTCTCACAATGATAAATACCTCTCAGTAGGGTAGAGCGGAGGCTACGTGTGATGTGAGGTTCTGGTGTCTCTGTGTGAGGGTCAGCTTCCAATATGGTGGATACAGAAGCCATGCACCACAGCAGACAAAGACACAGCAGGCACACAGACTAGGGCTTAGCCTGAGCCCAAGTAACATGCCACAAACCACAGAATTTAAATGCTGGTGTTATATCCTGGAGACAGGGTGGTACACATTCAGCAGTGTGAAGCTCACTGGGTGACACCTCAGGCCAGTCACTTATTTTGCTTATAGGGACCTGAAATTTAGACGGGTTCCAAAATTTGGCTATTGCTGAATTTGAAATAGCAAGCTTCTTTTCTGGGAAGGGTTGGTTGGTGCAGGTGTGAGTGTGTTTGTATTCTAGGGAGCAGCCGAGACACTGTCAAATGCCAATGGTGCTGAACGACAGGATCCTCGTGCAAATGCTTCAACACAGTGGGAGGAATGCCCAAGAGCCTGGCGGCTGGATCAGGCAAAGGGGGCCCATCCCGGTCTCACAGTGGCCAACCAGATGCCCATTATGGGAATCCCACAAGCAGCTCCTGAGATTCCCAGCAAGACCTGCTTAAATGAGTCTCGCACCCGTGCTCGTTTTAAGGAAGCAAAAAATAAAGAAACAAAGGTTTCCATTTCAGGGGAAGAGCTCCAGTCGAGGGAGCATGATCCTTTCAGGTCTAGCAAAGACACAAACCATAAGCTAATACGCCACGAACTCTCACAGTGATAAACGGACACACTAAAAAAAGCACCCTTGAATGTAGCACACGTGTAACTGTAGCATGCCCAAAAATATGCAAAGATGCCCAAGTTACACCCTGTACACTAAGATGTCACACCCACCAGCGCTTGTGAAAGACCACAAGTGCTTCAATGAACGTAGGCAGATGTCTCCAGTGCCACTGATGTTATGATAACAATATTCCTCCTGCCCAGGGAGCAAAGCACGCTTTCAAAAGCATTTTATATGCTCAGGCACACCCTGCTGTTCCAGAGATGCTTTATATTGTTAAGGAAGACCCGCAAAAAATGTGTCTATGTTTTAAAAAGTGATGTGTGGTGATGCACAGGGAAGGAAGCATTTGTGTCTCTTTCAGTCTTTCCCAACCTAGTGCCCTCCAGATGCTTGAACTACAACTCCCATGTGCTGTCTGGGGCCGATGGGAATTGTAGTCCAAAACAGCTGAAGGGTGCCAGGTTGGCACAGGTGATTCTATTTGCTAAGGCACTGGCACTCCCCCCTCCAGAAGCATACAGTTGGCGGCAAACACTCATTAGCTACCACATATTATAGGAAGGCACACACTCCTTCCAAGAGCTCCCTCCATACAGAGCAGCACACAGACACATTCGCAGTCATGACAACCCTGTGCTGAGTCACTGTGCTTTGAAAAAACAAAAGGGTTGTACAGTTGCACTTGCCGTGAAATACACACACACACATGTGCATGGAGAGCTTTACGTGGACGAATAACAACCCCACACAGAGAAGCGAAAACAGCGCCACACACTCCCTCACTCGCACACCTATCAAAACGCCAAAGTCTAAATCTTACCACCACCAAAAAATCACACATACGGCCTACTACAGAGACAGCAACAGCCAAACGCCACCTGACACACGAAACACACACATGCTGCCACGTGGACGGTGGTGTCCACGAGCTCCAGTGCAGGCCACAGGTGGGTGTGGGTGTGGCGGAGTGCGGGTGTGGCAGGGGTGGGCAGGGCCGGGTGTGGCAGGATGGTGTCCCCTCTCCTGGCCGGGGCACCCGCGCCCCCCCTTCCTACCTTCATGGGGGAGATGTGCGAGTGAGACACATAGCCGTGGACGCTCTCGATCTGGGACAGGTTCTTCTCCGCCACGTGGACCAGCTCAGGGGCCTTTACCTGGTTGGGGAGGTGGGCGGGGCTGTGCTCCAACGGGGGGCTGTCTTCATCTTGGTAACGATATTTCTGAAAGGGAAGAGGCAGAGCGTCAGTGCCACGGCACGCCATGGAAGCAGAACACTGCTGGGTCGGCATAACAGTGCCATGTCAGGATGCGCACCCAAGCCTCGTCACCTGAAACCGGGGCGGGGAGCAGCAGAGACCACTCTGCTCACTTGGCCCTGCGCCTCCCCTCCCAGAAGCCTTTGCAAAAGGAAGCAGCCACTGGCAGGCTTTCACCCCCTTTCTTTTGCCCTGTGCCCCTAAAGAGCTGTGTGGCAGGCTGAGATACAACAGGTACTGAACCCCTTGAGATGTGGGGATAGGAAAACTTTTACCTGTGCCCCTAACAGCTTCATGGCAGGGTAAAATCCACGGCAGACTACAGAATCCCTTGGGGAGACTTTTACCTGTACCCCTAAAGAGCTGCACACTGGCCTTGAGAATAATAGAATTGTAGGGACCACAAGGGTCATCTAGTCCAGCCCCCTGCAATGCAGGACTGTTTTTACCCAACGTGGGGCTTGGACCCACAACCCTGAGATTAGGAGTCTCATAATCTACAAACAAGGGAGGTGGGTGGCGCTGTGGGTTAAACCACAGAGCCTGGGACTTGCCGATCAGAAGGTCGGCGGTTCGAATCCCCGTGACGGGGTGAGCTTCCATTGCTCGGTCCCTGCTCCTGCCAACCTAGCAGTTCGAAAGCACGTCAAAGTGCAAGTAGATAAATAGGTACCACTCCGGCGGGAAAGTAAACGGCGTTTCCGTGCGCTGCTCTGGTTCGCCAGAAGCGGCTTAGTCATGCTGGCCACATGACCTGGAAGCTGTACGCCGGCTCCCTCGGCCAGTAAAGCGAGATGAGTGTCGCAACCCCAGAGTCAGTCACGACTGGACCTAACGGTCAGGGGTCCCTTTACCTTTACCTTTACCTTTAATCTACTGAGCTATGGTAGTGGGGCTTTTACCTGTTGAATCTCCATCTGCCATGCAGTTCAAGGCTTGGCAGAAGAGGCAGAAGGAGGCCACCTGCCCATCTGTCCTCCCTGTATTGTATTCCACCTTTACGGCTACCATTTCCTCTCCTGTACTAGCAGTGGCCAGTGCTTCAAGCAGCAGTCTCTCCCAGCTGTATTGGGCAGCTGAGCTTGGAACCTTCTGCATGGCAAGCAGATGCTTAGCCACTGAGTGACAGCCCTTCCCCCACGTTCTCATGGGCTGTTTGCCATGCATCCCATCCCCAATAAAGGCTGGCTATGGTGCAATAAAGGGACGTGGGTGGCGCTGTGGGTTAAACCACAGAGCCTAGGACTTGCCGATCAGAAGGTTGGCGGTTCGAATCCCCGTGACGGGGTGAGCTCCCGTTGCTCGGTCCCAGCTCCTGCCAACCTAGCAGTTCGAAAGCACGTCAAAGTGCAAGTAGATAAATAGGTACCGCTCTGTCGGGAAGGTAAACGGCGTTTCCGTGCGCTGCTCTGGTTCACCAGAAGCGGCTTAGTCCTGCTGGCCACATGACCCGGAAGCTGTACGCCGGCTCCCTTGGCCAATAAAGCGAGATGAGTGCCGCAACTCCGGAGTCGGTCACGACTGGACCTAATGGTCAGGGGTCCCTTTACCTTTTTATGGTGCAATAAATCCAACTGCACAGAGCAAAAACTGTGCAGACCCAGTGCAGTTCATGTTTCATTGATTTATCTATTGAGCAAGGAACTGAAGACTGACCATGGGCCAGTCACTAACTCTCAGCCTAACCCACCTCACAAGGTAGTTGTGAGAATAAGCGGAGGGGGACGGCTGGACCATGTTCACCACCTTCAGCTCCTTGCAGGAATATTGGGATTTGAACAGAATAAATAAGTACCGTACAATAAAATGTTTGGGATTCCCAAGTCTCCCCCTCAATCTGAGATCCTCTGAAGGGGCATCTGGTGGTTCCCTGTACCTCTGAAGTTTAATTGAGCTTTCAGTGTGGCAGACCTTGCTTGCCCTTTCCAACTCCCTGCCTGTAGAGGCAGGAACAATACCTGCCTTCTTTCATAAGTCTTCTGAAAATTGTGCTTTTTAAGACAGGCCTTAACAGTATGTTTTTCCCCCCTTTTTACCAAATGTATCTATTGGTGTTTTATTAGCTGTTTTTTTTTTTTCACTTTTTACTGATGTTTTTAGTTCTGTTTTATATGTATACAATGATTTTTTATTGTGCTCTATGTTGTAAGCTGCTTTGATGTATTTTATGAAAGTGCAGATCATAAACATTTAAATAAATAAATCATCCCTGAATATAGGCTAAAGCTGGCTGGGGCTTCTGTGAACTGGGATTCCACCCACAGGTGGTGGGCGGGGGGCTCCTATGGTGGCTCCCCGCCTCCCCTATTGACTAAGGGTTGCATTTATTATTTTAAAAAACCACTTTCACACACAAAAAGCATCTCAATTTAAAATTCACTTCTCCCACCCCCCATAAGACCACTTCATACACAAGAGCTCAGCACCTGAAACTGCAGGATCCAAGAGTACCTGTGTAAGTGTAAAGTTCCTTCCTCTCACTAGAAAGCAGCCGTTCACATCAGGCCTGAGATTAGTCCATGCCTCAGCAGCCTTGCATGAGAGGTGTTAACACAAGGGGAGAGACACCATCCGGAGCCAAACCACCTGCCTCCTCCTTTTCCTTCCTTTCTGTGCTTTTCTACAGATAAACCACATTCAGGGGAGAGGATGGGGAGGGACTTCATCCAAATCGCTTCTCTCTCGTGCTCAGCTGATATTTCTCCAGCTCTGGAGTTTCTTTTCTAGACAGACATTGGGGTGTTTTCGTTCTACCACTAAGCACTTTCAACTGCTCAACTGTCATGTTTTAATTTGTCTGGGTACCCGCTCAGGATGTGGCACCTGTGGGATAGATGCTAAAATCACCCAAGAGTATACATAAACACATAGCAGCACATTATGCGTATATAAACTATGGAACTCCCTCCCTCAGGAGGCAGTGATGGCCACAAACTCAGATGTCTTTAAAAGAGGATTGGAGGATATGGCTACAAGCCTCCATGGCAATGCACTAGCTCAAGTGCTGGAGGCAGTATGCCTCTGAATATCAGTTGCCAGGAATTGCAAGTGGGGAACCTGGAACCTTCTGCATGCGAAGCATCTATCCACTGAGCTATGATCAGTGGGTAGAGCAGGTAAATATCTATCCTTGCCTTCCATTGAGAATGCTTTAACAATCAACCCCTCTTCCCAGGCAGCTTCGTGAGGGGAACAGGGATCCCCTAACAACTCTAAACACACTTAACAAACTACAGCTCCCATGATTATTTGCGGCAAAGACAGGGTGAGCTCCCATTGCTTGGTCCCTGCTCCTGCCAACCTAGCAGTTCGAAAGCACATTGAAGTGCAAGTAGATAAATAGGTACCACTCCGGCGGGAAGGTAAACGGTGTTTCCGAGCGCTGCTATGGTTTCCCAGAAGCGGCTTAGTCCTGCTGGCCACATGACCCGGAAGCTGGACGCCGGCTCCCTCTGTCAGTAAAGCGAGATGAGAGCCGCAACCCCAGAGTCGGCCACAACTGGACCTAACGGTCAGGGGTCCCTTTACCCTTTACCTTAGCTTTTAAGTGGTGCATGCTTGTCATCCACCAAAAGTGAATTATGAGTAGCGGACGTATCTTTTCCTCCCACCCACATAAATAATAATAATAAAATTGGTATCTTGCTGTAATTAAAAAACTAACAATTTTGTTGAGATCAAAAATCTTGGATGGCTTTAAAACAGAATGAGTTAAATTCCTATTGGAGAGGGCTAGGGATGGTTACTAACCACCATGGCTATCTGCTGCTACAGTTGGAGGCAGCAGTGGTTCTGAATATTGGTTGCTGAGAGTCACGGGATGGGAGAGGGCTCTTGTGCTCGAATCCCGCTTGCTGGTTTCCCACAGGCATCTGGTTGGTCACTGCGAGAAGAGTATGCTGGACTAGATGGACCACTGGCCTGATCCAGCAGGCTCTTATGTTATTATGCTGCAGCTGGCAGGCATGAACATTGGAGCCTGAATTGCAGCGCCCAAGAGAGAAGCAACATTGTGCACAAATATAAACAGGCAATCTAAGCTTCAGGTCACCATTCTAGCACACACACACACACACACACACACCCCTAGATGCAATGAACATTCACAGCAAGCCTCTCTCGATACGCACATGCACACATTTGCCTCTGCACTGCCTCCGCATCAGATTCCTTCAGATCCTAGGCAGTGAAGGAGAAATCAGTGTGGGCTGGGAGTGGGTGTTTAGGAACAGGCCCCTCCCCTCCTCATCCCAACAAGATGCCCCAAAGCAGAAGAAAATAATTAAGGCGGATGCCTCACCACTGCTCAATCCTCTGGAGCCACCAAAGCCTTTAAGAACACAGGACGGCTGGGAGTTTTAAAAATGCACATTTGCCAGGAATCACGGATGAATGGGGAAGCAGAGAGCTGTGGAGGAAGGATTTAATTGGAGGGGGGCAAGTTCCTGGGCCCTGGGGAGATGAATCTCCAGCAAGAGAGTGAGTGTCACCTACTGGGGATGATTCACACATACATGCAACACCAACGTGACATTGAATTAACTGGGAATTGTCAGCTGTCCTTGCAAGAAAAGTATTTGGATCGGGATAACACAAGAGAATGGAATTGTGGGATCTGACCGGCAATGGATGCTTCACATGTGCAAAATATCAAGCAATGATATAGGAATGTGGTCAAGTGATATTAGATCTTACAACTTTCAGCTAATAACAATGATGATGAGGATGATGATAATTCTTTTTAACAACTTATGTGGGAACATAGGATGCTGCCTCGTATCAAATCAGATAATGGGGTTCTTCTACCTCAGTATTGTTGAGAATGACTGGCAGCAATGGCTATCCAAGATTTCAGGATCTCTCCCAGTCCTATCTAGAGAGGCAGTCACAGATCGGATGCGAGACTTTCTGCATACAAGGCAAGTGCTCTACCACTGAGCTAGCACCCTTCCCCAGCAGAGAAGAAAAGTTATGCTTCTCTTTACCAGTGACATTATGGACACTGGCCAATGCGTGGCTGTACTGGTTTGGTGTCCTGTACATACCACACTTCAGTACAAGGTAGTCTGGGAGAAGGAGCAGAATTCCATTCCCCCAACAGCAAGCATTGTAGCTTAAGTTCTTGGGAGACACCACTAGTCTGCATCAGAAATTATTCTTGAAAAACCTGTGGTCCTCTAGAAATTGTTGGACTCCAGCTCCCATCAGCCCCCGACAGCATGGTCAACGCTCAGGAAATGTTGGGAGTTGCAGTCCAACAACATCTGGAGGGCCACAAGTCCCCTGTCTTTGCTGTAGAGCAGGGGTGGGTAAGGTTTCTCAGCCCGTGGGGTGACAGGATTGGTGGAGCCAGGAGCCAAAGTGGGTGAAGCAACTTTTATTTATTTTTACCTTTGTACAGTAGGTTGGCTTCTACACACACTCAAGCGTGCATCTCTAGTCCCTATGCAGGCAAGAATGATCAGAGTTCAAGGATACATTCTAGCTAGGCAAATACATTCCAGAAATGTCCCAAGCAATGCTGCTGAAATGTGTAGTCTGCGGAGCATTCGAAGGGCCAGATAGGGAACCGAGGAGGGCCACATTCACCTCCTGGAACAGAGGTTCTCCCACTCCCGATTTAGAGGAAGCTGCCTTGATTCACTGTGACAACCGACTAAGGACTGAGATTAATTATATAAAAATACCACACAGGAAATGGTGGAAGAGCTGTGTGAAACTCAGACGCTTGCACCATTCTTAAGCTTCTGGATGAATCTTTCTGTGGACTGGCCAGACAAAATTGGTCCAGGGTTATGTCCTGTACAGTACTTAGCATGCACATACCGCTGGCCCCAGATAATTGTCAAACAGTGGCAGTAATGCATTGTATAAACGGAAGGGTTAAAAGAAAAAGAGATTATAGGGTTCTTCCTGCTCAACACTCTTCAAAGCCTCTTTTTTTCTCTTTCAAGTACTAGGAGTTTCACAGGAAGCAAAAATTCTTGCCTGTTAACAGGAATAGAACATCCTCACTGGAGTTGGGTCGTTATCGTGTTGATTAACAAAAAAAAAAATCAACTGAGGAGAGGGGACTAATTAGCTCTGTTCCTGACATGCGGTGGGCATGTAGAGTACAGGAACAAAGCCTCTGTGAAACGAATCCCAAATGGAAAGGAAGATGAAGATGGAGAGAGAGAGTTGATTTCAGCAGATTTTCAGATTCCAGCAGCATAAACACCAATACGTATATACAGTACTGGATATGTTTTCCAGGATGTCAAAATGGTCTAGAGAAGCAGTGTGTACAAGAACTACAGGCCTTACTTTTAATGGTTAGTTGGCAAACCAACTCCACCCATTTCCTCTGCCATCTTGCAGTTTTCCAGGGCCTGACTGGTTCCCTCCCAGTCTGCTTTGCTGACTGGCTGGGTGCTATCATAACCCTACAGGCAACTGTTCACTCTCAACTTGACGCTTAACACTTCACCTGAGTACAGGTGACATGGCTGTGAGGGCTGGGGCTCAAGGGAGTTGTAGTATGAAACACTTGGAGGGTACCAGGTTGGGTGGGGAAAGGTGTGATTTACTTTTGCCATGACTCTAAACCAGGCTTCCTTAACCTCGGCCCTCCAGATGTTTTTTTGGCCTACAACTCCCATGATCCCTAGCTAGCAGGACCAGTGGTCAGGGATGATGGGAACTGTAGTCTCCAAACATCTGGAGGGCCGAGGTTGAGGAAGCCTGTTCTAAACAGAACTCTGCTGTTCTGTTGGGTGGGTCCAGCCGGTCCAATCAGATGCCTCCAGGAAGCAGGTGTCTGAAGGCAACATTCCTCCCCTGGTTTGGATCCACTGCAAATGGCACTCATGGGTAGAATGCCACTGAACATGGATATTCCATTTAGTCATATCACAGCTATAAGGATGAATATAGACTTCCCTTCCTCCTCAAATTTTGTCTAATCCCCCTTTGAAGCCATCTAAGCCAGCGGCAGCCTCCACACTTCGGAGGAAGCAAATTCCTTAAACAAATTATGCATCATGCAAAAAACACTTTCCTGTTGTCGGTCTTGAATCGTCTCCTATTCGATTTCACTGGACGGTGTCCGAGTTCCGTTCTTATAGGAGAGAAACAGGGAAAAAAGCTTATTCTGTTTTTCTCTACCCTACACATAAGTTTTACAGACCTATGGGAGGGATGGATTGAACCCTGGCTCAGTGGTGGAGCATCTTCTTGGCACGCAAAACCCCAAGGTCCAATCCTTGGCATCTAAGGGAGCAGGCACTAGGAGAGGCGTCTGTCTGGGTGAGACAATATAAGCTAGGTTAGATTTTGATGGTGCCCCACCCTGGGCTCCTTTGGAGGAAGGGCAGAGTATAAATTCAATAAATAAAATGAGTGATAAATAAATGTCAGGAATTCCACATTTCTTTTTCTTTTAAAATCGTCTCCCCATAGGCGGGTCAGATATGCAAGATGGTCAAAGAGCTGGCATCCATCACCATGTGGTTAGTTTCTTGATGAACAGAGCAGACGGTCCACTCCCCACTCCTGCCCTCCCATCACAAAAAAGCCTCTCATCATTTTGCTTGGAAACTGGTCAAAACCGACATACTCCTTGCAGGGGTTGGTGATGGTTTGAATTCAGTTAGGATTTTTCAACAAGACACTCCTGTTATACACACACAACTTGACAGCCTGCTTGTGTGTTAATTTTGCATTAACAGAGCAACTTTGGAAAGGAACAGCTAAATTTTCCAGGCATTTGGGGTTGGTATCTCCATGAATTTTACAGGCAAATTTGAAATGGATATATTAAAAGGACAGCATATTTATTTGTCTGTTTGTTTTAAAGGGAGGGATGAATTGCAAGATACACACACTTCTCCAACATGGCTATTTTTCTCCCACAATCTTTCGCATGAACACAAGTAGTCCACTCTCATTCCACCATCTCTGAAAAAGAACTTGGGGGAGCATCACAAAGTTTAACATGTATCAGAAAAAATCTCTCACAGGTCATAGGAAGCTGATTTGTACTGAGTCAGACAAGCCTCACAGAGCTCACATTTCCCAGCACCCTATTATTGTTGTTGTTGTTGTTAAGATTTAGTTCTTAACAATACTACAATGATGTGTTCAAAAATATATAAACCATCCTTTAGCAATTTAACATTACATTCAACATACATATATCCAAATATTATTATTTATTTTCACCTTTTTCCCCAGTGGCTTCCCTCCACCCATGCTTGGAATTATTAGCTCTATTACGGTATCTTTTAGGTTGTATTAAGCGGTATATTATTGCTATTGACCATGAAACCGTGTACCTTTTACCTCTTAACTTTGTGGGTTTCAGTCTAAACATATCAATAGATCACTTTTGGAACATCGTTTTACCATACTTTCATCTACGCTTAACCATTCTTTCTTTAAATTTTGATTAGATTGTAATCTGATTGCCGCCGTCATTTTAGCCAATTCAATAAATTCACAAAAATTAATTTGCCATTCTGATACTGTTTTCCCCAGCACCCTTAACTAACAGCAGCTTCCAGGATTCTTTGAGGGGGAGTCCCGTGCTTTAAATGTGTGTTAAATGTCCTTTAAATGTAGGGTGTTACTGTTCCCACTGACTGAAGTGCTCTAGGGTTTCAGACAGATCATCCCCAGTCCTACCCTGAGATGCTAGGCGCAGGGGTAGGCAACCTAAGGCCCGGGGGCTGGATCCGGCCCAATCGCCTTCTAAATCCAGCCTGTGGACAGTCCAGGAATCAGCTTGTTTTCACATGAGCAGAATGTGTGCTTTTATTTAAAATGCATCTCTGGGTTATTTATGGGGCATAGGAATTCATTCATTTTCCCCCCCAAAATATAGTCCGGCCCCCCACAAGGTCTGAGGGACAGTGGACCGGCCCACGGCTGAAAAAGGTTGCTGACCCCTGTGCTAGGGATTGAACCTGGGACCTTCTGCCTACCCCCTGAGCTACAGTACTTGAAACCTGAAGTCCTGAAGTTAGATTCAGCTCTTGAAACCTGAAGTCCATCCATTCAGAATCATTTCTATGGTGATTTACCACAGTCTGCATCTAACAGAGCCCTGACCCCACTGGATGAACTTATGTGACGTCATCAGAGCTTCAGCCACACAACAGCAACAAGTGCTGCTTCCAGAGAGGGAAGCAAAGGTTAGCTTGACTGGGCAGAGGGGGGAAATCTCACAAAGGGAAAGCATGGAAAGCTTTGGAGTCGAGGGGACAGGGAAGTCAAGGAGGCACCTCATGGAAGGAAAAGGTACATGCCTGAAAGTCACATCGTGATTGAACCATCATATAGTTTGACCCTAGCTCTTTGTCTTGTTAACTGCAGCCAACAAAAATTGGCTACAGGTAGCAAGGAAAGTAAGCATTCATAAAATGGAAGATTCTGTATTTCAGGATGTCAATGTATCTCTGTGACTAAACACAGGATGTCAGGGCCAGTAACTTTTGTAGACTCCTCTGGAAGGATGAACCGTACTACTAATTAAAATCAGACTCAAATACTGCAAGAAGCACCATACAACTAAAATCTAGCAATGATTTCCAGAGGTTTAGTAGTCGTGTTAGCATGTCATGGATTGTACAAAGCTGATGCCATAATACTGCTTTTTTAAAAAAATGTATTTAAGATGCCACAACAGTCTCCCTTGTTTAAAATACACACAAAATAAGTTGAATAGCACATGGAGCAGATGGCAATTAAACCTCTGTTTTAAACCAATATTTTGCTTTATTAGAACATGAAAAATCACCAGCTCTGCAAAACACGGGGACAAAAAGTAGTCACTCGCTGTCTCACCACTGTAAAAGTCTCTAAGAAGATAATTTTGTTCAAACTGTAGGAAATTGTATTCAAACATAACTATGCATGAGTACTAGTTAATGCACAAAGAGGTTAAGACCACAGAGCTGTGTTCCTAGACTCAGTTTAAGTCAGGCCCCCACACCGCTGGTGAGGGAGGAAGTGAAGCTTCTTCTCTTCCTTTCCTCACTCTCTCGTTGCACCATGTAACCAACCAGGACATGTTTGAAATGAAATGCTGTATTTTGCACCTGTTATGTACTGAGTTGAATAGGATCCAAACTGCAGCAGTCTGATTGGTCCTAGAACAATAGGATCCAAATTGCAGCAGTCTGATTGGCCCTAGAACAATAGGATCCAAATTGCAGCAGTCTGATTGGTCCTAGAACAATAGGATTCAGAATGCAGCAGTCTGATTGGTCCTAGAACAATGCAGCAGTATGATTGGTTGGCAGGAACCACCCAATCATGCTCCAGATATAAGTGAATCCACAACCTGATTGGCTTACAGTAGAATTCCAGAATTAGCCAATCATGTGCAGCCCATTGTGTAAATAATGTATATAAAGCAGATACTTTGAGGGGACTTTCATTTATTCCTCCTCACCACTATGAGCTGAATAAAGAGCATGAAATCACTTTGCGACTCTGAGTATATTTCACTGGCGACGAAGGTGGGATCCCGCTGAGCTGACTGCCACACACAGCACCGCAGCACCGCCACCTGCCGCACCGCTGCCTCGCACCGTGTATCCAGGCTTCAGCTCCGGAACACAAGCGACAGCAGCTTCTCGCCGTTCAACCCAGCATCTGGAGACTGGGAAGCGTACGCCTCCCATTTCACCGTCCTCCTAGAAGCCAAAGGGGTCACCGATGAAGAAGACGCCAAGAAGAGGGCGATATTCTTCAGCATCTGCGGAGAGGAGACGTTTGAAATCGCCCGGGCTCTCCTTGCACCTGAAGACGTCGCTACTGTTCCATACAAAACAATAATGGAACAGCTGAAGGGGCACTTTTCGCCGCAGCCCTCAGTGGTGGCTCGTTGAAATGCCTTCTACGCAAAGCGGCAAGCCCCTGGGGAAACCATAACTGGGTTTGTGACCTCTCCCCGGTTCTGCAACTTCTCAGAGCTGGAGAACATGCTTCGGGACCACCTCATCAGTGGCCTGAAGGATGAGAAGCTGCAACGACGCCTCTACGCTAAGAAGGACCTAACGTTCCAGGTTGCTCTGGAGGAGGCCCTGGAAACAGAAGCTGCCAAGAGGTCGACGCAAGAGGCATGGCCGAGCCTGCCATCCCAACCGAGGGTCCACCACGAAGACCTCACCGACGACTCAGGATCTGACAGGGAGGAGGTGCACCGAGTACAGCAGCGCACTCAAGCAGCCCACATACCACAGCTGCCTCGACGAGAAGAAGGGAACTGCGCAAGCTGCGGGGAAAGTCACGAGAGGAGGACCTGCCGTTTCCGCAACGCAGAGTGCAGGCAGTGCAGAAAATCGGGACACATCGCCCGGGTGTGTCGAGCTTGGCCCACCCAACACCAGGCATCAGATGACCAATCCAAGAGCCCCAGGTCCCGGGGCCCAACGCACCAAGGCAACTCGACGGAGCTCACGGACTTCCAGGTATACCAGTTGCCCCACCCCAACGTACAGAAAATTTATGTAGAGGTACAGATAGAGGGGGCCCCATGCCGCATGGAGCTTGACACGGGTTCAACTCTATCCATAATCTCGGCAAGGACCTTAAGGAAACTGTGTCCTACTGGGGGTCCCAAACTCAGGCCGGCCCCATTCACCCTCCGGGACTTCCAGAAACGTAAGGTCCCCACAATAGGGGTGGGGACCTTCAGGGTGCAATATTGAGGGCGGACACGGCAACTGGACTTGCTTGTGGTCAAGGGCCCCTACATTAGCTTACTGGGATTGGCATGGTTTGGACCACTGGGGGTAGCCATCACCGGGGTGAACCACACTACCTTACAAGTGGACGTGGACGCCATATGCAAGGAATTTCCAGGGGTTTTCGATGGGAAATTGGGACAGTATACGGGGCCCCCCATTGCTCTACAGCTTGACCCCACAGTACGACCAGTCAGGCTCAAGGCCCGCCGGGTCCCGTTCGCCCTGAAACCCCGTATAGACGAGGAATTGGACCGGCTCGTGGAGCAAGGAGTGCTGGAGCCGGTGCCTAATGCCCCCTGGGAAACCCCAATCGTCACACCCGTCAAGCCTAATGGTTCGGTCCGCATCTGCGCAGACTACAAATGTACCATAAACAAGGCCCTCACGGCCCATGCATACCCAGTGCCAGTGGTCAGCTATGTCCTTGCCACCCTGGCTGGGTCGAAAATTTTTGGCAAGCTGGACTTGGCCCAAGCATATCAACAGCTGCCAGTAGATGAGGCCACAGCAGAGGCACAGACGATTGTGACGCACAGAGGAGCGTTCAGGGTAAAGCGGCTGCAATTCGGTGTCAGTGTGGCACCAGGCATATTCCAGAATCTAATGGACTCCCTCCTTAAAGGGATTCCTGGCGTCGCCCCCTTCTTCGATGATGTGTTGATTGCCGGGCCCACACCAGAGGAGTTTGAGGACCGCCTCCGCACCGTTCTGCACCGTTTCCAGACGGCGGGTCTCAAGGTGAAGCGGGAAAAATGTCTACTAGGAGTGCCTCAGGTGGACTTTCTGGGATTTATGGTGGACGCAGAAGGGGTCCACCCGACTGGGGACAAGGTACGGGCCATTTGTGATGCCCCAGCGCCCAAGAGCAAGACTGAACTTCAGGCCTTCTTGGGACTATTGAACTTTTACCATTCCTTCCTTCCCCACAAGGCGGCGGTAGCGGAGCCCCTACACAGACTCCTGGACAAGCGGGCCCCTTGGGTGTGGGGCCAGCGCCAGGAGGCTGCATTCCAGGCAGTCAAGGACTTGCTTGTCTCAAATTCGGTCTTGGCACACTTCGACGAGAGGCTGCCGGTGGTGCTAGCATGCGACGCCTCACCCTATGGCATTGGCGCTGTCCTGGGACACCAACTCCCGGATGGAAGAGAGGTACGGGTGGCATACTTTTCCCAGACACTCAACGCAACCGAGCGGAACTACTCGCAAATCGACAAGGAGGGGCTGGCAATCGTGAAGGGAGTAAAAAAATTCCATGATTTCTTGTACGGGCGGCCCTTCACCGTGGTGACTGACAACAAGCTGTTGCTTGGCTTGTTTGCCCCCGAAAAGCATACCCCCCAAGTGCTGTCTCCTCGCATCCTCAGGTGGTCAATTTTCCTTGCCAGCTACCAGTATGCACTGATTCACCGCCCGGGGAAGGCGATGGGCCATGCGGACACCCTCAGCAGGCTACCACTACCAGAAACAGGCCCCAACCCAGCACCTGCACAAGAGGTTATGAGCCTGGAGCTGCTTCCCGACCGCCCCATTCAGGCACAAGAAGTTGCACACCATTCCAAGAAAGATAGGGTCATCTCCCGGGTCCTGGACTGGGTGTGGAGGGGATGGCCCAGCAGCAGCCCTGGGCCAGAATTTGCTGGCTACACAACCCGCAAACATGAACTGTCGGCCCACAAGGGGTGCCTGTTATGGGGAAGCAGGGTCATTGTTCCCCAGCCCCTCCGCAAAAGGGTCCTCACAGCCCTACATGAGACACACCCAGGGGTAGTAAGAATGAAGGCCCTGGCCAGGAGTTATGTGTGGTGGCCGGGGATCGACGGAGAGATAGAGGCCTGGGTCAAACACTGCCAGGCCTGCCAAGAATCCTGCCCAGATCCCCCAAGGGCCCCAGTCCAGTCCTGGGAGTCCGCCCGAGCACCATGGTCACGCCTGCATGTGGACTTCGCTGGCCCCTTTCAGGGGAAAACATTCTTCATAGTGGTGGACTCCTACACCAAATGGCTGGAAGTCGCACTGGTACCGTCCACTCCAAATCCGCAGCCATCCGGGTACTACGCAGGCTGTTTGCAACCCACGGGCTCCCTGACACTCTCATCTCAGACAACGGGACTGCATTTACGTCAGGAGAATTCCAAACCTTCACAGCGCAGAATGCCATCCGCCACATCCGTTTGGCACCATTCCACCCTGCCACCAATGGCCAAGCAGAACGCATGGTGCGGACCACCAAGGGCACCCTTCGCCGCATGACGCAAGGGGATTGGGAGTACCGCCTTGCCACATTCCTCCTAGCACAGCACAGCACCCCCAGCTCAACGACTGGCCGGAGCCCCGCTGAACTACTAATGGGTCGGCGCCTTGCAATCAGATTGGACCGCCTTCACCCCAATAGAGCTCAGAATGAGGTAGTAGTGGGGGGGGAGGCAGGAACCCCCGGACCTTCGAGGCCCAGGACCCAGTGTACGCAAAGAATTTTGGGGCAGGCCCAGCATGGGTACCCGCCACAGTCACCAGGGTCACTGGCCCCGTGTCGTACGAGGTGCTAACGGATGGGGGGCAATGCTGGCGCCGCCACTGCGACCAGATACGGCGACGATTCCCAGGAGAAAACCAGGAGGAGGAAAGGTCAGAGGAGTCCCAAGGGAAAAGAGGGGCAGTGAGGCCCATAGAGCAGGAGGGGCCAGCGGGAGAGGCAGAATCAGTAAATACAGAGAGGACCCGCGAGGCCGAAAGGACACCGGAACCAGAACCACGACTGAGCGAGCCGGTTGCGCCAGACCAAACAGGCCCATCACAGCCAGCATCCTTGGAACACGAGCCAGAACCTGAACCCCGGACCAGGGAACACCACAGGCCGCAACGCACATGTAGGCCGCCGGCGTACCTCGAGGACTATGAATGCGACCTCCCGGGCAGGACTGGAACTTAGAGGGGAAGGGTGTTATGTACTGAGTTGAATAGGATCCAAACTGCAGCAGCCTGATTGGTCGTAGAACAATAGGATCCAAATTGCAGCAGTCTGATTGGTCCTAGAACAATGCAGCAGTATGATTGGTTGGCAGGAACCACCCAATCATGCTCCAGATATAAGTGACTCCACAACCTGATTGGCTTACAGTAGAATTCCAGAATTAGCCAATCATGTGCAGCCCATTGTGTAAATAATGTATATAAAGCAGATACTTTGAGGGGACTTTCATTCATTCCTCCTCACCACTATGAGCTGAATAAAGAGCATGAAATCACTTTGCAACTCTGAGTATATTTCAGCACCCAACAGTAATCTACCTGTGTTCTCCTTGCTGCTGCATGGAATAACACATGAACTGGACAGTGAGTGGTGGTCTTTTCATTGCTAGAGGGGTAGAGAGAGGTAGCAAGTGTTTTCAGGCAGACAAAAGGAGATATGTAAAAGGGTTTAACAACCTATATTCCACACTATGCTGCTGGTCAACTCTGAGAGTGTTTTTAACTCTGCTGGGGGTTCTCTCCTGCGGGAGAATGTGCAAAGCCAATTCTTTTTCTTGCTTACCCACACATTGGTCAGATCTATATTTCCACCTCCACATACAACATGCAGCACGTAAAAGCAGCACGTACATAATGCTTGATTATAATAAATCCTTTAAGTGGTTTTCAATAAATATTAAAATTAAAAACAATTACAGATGTTTAAAATTAAAAGATTAAATTAAAAGATTAAAACACATCAACATCAATAAATCTGGATAGGTTTCCTAAACAACGTTTTAAGTAGATACTGAAAGGCGTATACATCATGAGGCCATGGTCCAGATTATTCAATAAAATGAAATGTGGCTCTTGCTCAGAGGTTCCAGAATATTTTTATGGAATACAGGTGTATCAAAGAGAGGAGGGGAAGCAGCATGGGAGTTTGCAGGTGGAATTGATCAGCAGATCCCACACAGCACATGAAACCCTGTGAAACTGCTTAGCACAGAGGTTCTTCTCTTCCCCAAGCCCTGAGCACCAGAGCTGTAGGAAGCTAATGCAAGCAGAAATGTTCATGATCACGCCAGCACACAGAAATACACCTCTCTCTGATACAAAATACATGCTGAGACCCACAGAAAACCAACCATCCCCAAAACCCAATAATCAGTGTTTACTGGACATGGAGGACATTTTCATGCTAACAAAGACAACAGGGAGCATTACATACTCCTGAAGAGGGTTATTCAGGGAACTGAGGCTCACTTTACTGCGTCACCATTTGCACAAACTTAAAGAATGGGAGTACATTACATTGGTTTGTATTTCTCACTTCCCCAAATGGTCCCGTGTTTTGGGGAGCAACCGACGAAGCAAGAGCCCTAGAGATTGTTATAGGGGGGAAACTGCTCGTTTGAAGTATTTCTAATGTATTTTTATTTATTGATGTAGAAGCTGAGTAGGGGGAGGCAAGCAAAAACTGCTGAGAATCAGCAGGCTACCCCAAAAGCAAACATCAAATTCTATACGGAGCTCAAAGGCTGCTTCTAACTCCCACCTACAAAAATTCAGATAGTTACAAAGCCTTCTTCCAGTCCTTTGCTGGGCAGTGGCTAATCATAAGCTTCTCCTGGGAAGACCAGAAGCAGGACATGAGCACAATAGCCCTCTCCCACATGTGATCCCCAGAAAATGGTAATCAGGGGCATTTACTACCTCTGATCCTCAAGGTACCATACAATCAATATATGACTAGCAGCCATTCTGGGCCTTATCCTCCATGAATCCATCCAGCTCCCATAGCTGACGGCCTCCACACTTTGTGGCAGGGATTTCCATAAGAGCATAAGATGAGCCCTGCTGGATGAGGCCAACAGCCCATCTAGTCCAGCATCCTGTTCTCACAGCAGCCAACCAGATGCCTGTAGGAAATCTGCAAGCAGGACCCAAGCGCAAGAGTACTGTCCTGCGGTTTCCACAAACTGGTATTCAGAAGCATCACTGCCTCCAACCATGGTGGCAGAACACAGCCATTGTGGCTAGTACCCTTTGATCACTTTCTCCCCCATGAATTTGTCTGATCCTCTTTTAAAGTCACCCAAGTTGGCGGCCAACACTGCCTCTCGTGGAAGGGGGTTCCACAGTTTAACTATGCACTGTGTGAATAATTCCTTCTTTTTGCTGCTCCTAAATCTACCGCCCATCCATTTCAGTGGATTACCTCAATTAATTTATCACTTATCCACTTTTGCCATCCATGCCTTGCAAGTTTCTGTCACAGTTTCCTCCCCTCGCCCCCCACCCCGCTGGTGACCTTGAGATGTTCTGAATTACAATGGCAGTGCTGACTGGGGCTGATGGGAGTTGTAGTCCGAAACACCTGGAGGGAACCAGATTGGCTCTATCATTCCCTGCTCCCCTCCAGTTAGCCTCCCCACCCCTCTCAAGCTAATGAGTGAAGAAGAAGAAGAGTTTGGATTTGATATCCCGCCTTTCACTCCCTTTAAGGAGTCTCAAAGCGGCTAACATTCTCCTTTCCCTTCCTCCCCCACAGCAAACACTCTGTGAGGTGAGTGGGGCTGAGAGACTTCAAAGAAGTGTGACTGGCCCAAGGTCACCCAGCAGCTGCAGGTGGAGGAGCGAGGAAGCGAACCCAGTTCCCCAGATTACGAGACTACCGCTCTTAACCACTACACCACACTGGCTTTAAGGTGAGGATTTAAAACAATGTATTTGTAGATCATTCCTCCAAAGGGACTGTGAAAACATCTATGGGGTGGAGTCCACTTTATCTTCATAACAACTCTTTAAGGCAGGGCAAAGGCCAATGAATAGGTCTGCTAGGTGAGCAGCAACCTGAGTATTTCATGCTCTACGCTGGAAACCCCACTCTGCTTTTTAGCCAGGAAATGGTTGCTGCCTCTAGAACACTGGCTCCCAAACTCTGCCCTCCCCGCCTTCCCAGGCAATGGACCACTTGAAAATTGCTGAGAGTCTTGGCAAACCACTTAATGCTTTTTCTGCCCCACTGTAGCAACGGTAATGAGCTAAGCTAGATGCTCTATGGCTTTTAATTGTGTTTTGCATTCCTTCTTTTACTCCTTAAATTGTATTTGATTGAATTACAATTTGCATTTCATAGAGTTCAAATTGCAATACAGTAAAATATAATTTAAGAAATAAAATAAGCAATAAAAATGCAATTATAAATCCATGTGAATACTTAATGCAGGCCTGCTGCGGACCACTTGAATGAAGCTCGCAGGCTGCTAGGGGGTCCATGGACCACAGATATGGAGCCTCTGTTCTAGGATGGTCTGCCCACCAAGGAATGGCAAAGCATCATAAAGAAATCAGTCCAGCAGGAATGACACTCAGAGAAGAACCAAATTTTCAACGCCAGGTTACCAATCATGTGCACTGGGCCACACTAGATTTATGGTGTTTACATGTTAACACAAAAACCACAACAACAATGCACATCTGTTTTGCATATATTATAACACAATTCCATTCCACATATGTTCTTACGTACTATTGCCATAATATATAGTGCTGTCATAGCTCTCAACTACATTGATTGCTTCATACTATTTATGGGCCCTACTGACTCAGTTTGTGGCTTCTGTGTTGCTGTTTTTTAAGGGGACCTTCCTAAGCATTTGTGCTTCCATTTCAAAACCACATCCTTGAGAGTCTCACACCAGAGGATGAACCTTTTCCACTTGTGGGCTTAGAAACTGTAAGCAAAACGGCATTTTCTGCTGCGGTATACTCTTGGGATAACCTCTTCTCCACACGGTTTGCCACTAGACCATAAGGGAAAGCAGCCACAACACAACACCCTCTCCTATGTTGGCTGGGCTGATGGGAATTGTAGTCCAAAACAGCTGGAAGACAGCTCCCCTTGGACTCCTATCAGTTTATTGACTATTATGTTTTACCATTTAAAACATTCTCCCCCTCCCCCCTAGATACTCCCAGAGTCCTTTGGGACGGAAGAGCAAGGTATTAAACATCCTAAGGCTGCAATCCTCTCTCCACTTACAAGGGAGTAAGCCCCACTGAATTCAATTAAACTACTTCTGCGTATTAATGGTTTAGACTGCAGCCTAAATAAAGGGAAATTTTTAAAAGCCAGACAGCAGACAGTATAATCAACTCTAACAAAGTGTCCAGCCCAGAGACACAGACCAGCAGCCACAGACTTGAGGGGGAAACAGCTCTCTAGCTAAATTTGGTGTGGTGGAGAATTTAACACTCAAATCGTCACAAAGCTCTCCCAGTTCCTAAAATCATTTATACACATGCATAGACACAGCACTGTACAATTATGAAATCTACAAAATTCTTGCAACTCACAACCTGGTGGGAGAACCTAATATACAGGCATAAGCCACACCCATGGTTTCTGGTTGGCTGGTGGCACAGCCTGGATAGCTATTGGCTGGCTGCTCTCTACCTATATAAAGCTATGGAAGAACTTCATCTCTGTAGAAGAAAATTTGAGCTGGGATGAAATAAATAAATCCATAAATTTTATTGGGTGATAAGAAATCCATGTGGTGGCTGGTGGTAGTATTAGTATTTAGATGAACTGTATAAATGACAGCTCTATTTGACACCTAAAATAGAAATGAAGTTCAGAAGCAGGATGTTTTAATATCTGTCAAATCTGCATGCAAAGTTTATGTAAAGCAGTATTCAAATAATTGGAGAGTTAAAAAATGTCTTAGAAATGAAAGTGAATAAGTGAAGGGGCTGGAAGCCAGCGGTCCTGAACCTTATGAAAGGTTGAGGAGGGAAGAATAGTGGCCACGGCGATGTGTGTGATTTGCAGTGGCGGGCAGGCTGTAGAGCGATTGGCAGCCGAATAGGTAGCGTCTTATACATGGGGGTGTCTTATACACAGAAAAATACAGTCGTTAAACCATGGAAGATGCTCCCACATGAGATTAGCAATGGCCACCAACTTGGATGGCTTTAAGACAAATTAACAGAAGAAAAGGTTATCAATGCCTTCTGGCCATGATTACTATGGTCTGCCTCTACTGTCAGAGGCAGTAATGCCTCCGAACAGCACCGGATTTAGGGCGGTGTGGGCCCATGTGGTCCAAAATCCTTTTCTCACAAGAATTGAAGCCCACAAGTAGGAACTGGTATCCAGAGGCAGGGGCAGACTTTGGTAATCTTTTGTAATATGGCACCCTGTGCAAGGCCAAATTTTGGCACCCCCAAATGAATCTTCCCAGTTATGGATCTTCTCTATTTTGTGGCCCCTTGGCTTGGCCCCTTGGGAAAACCACCAGCACCGCCCTAAATCCGATGCTGTTCAGAGGCATTTTTAGTTCTGACAGTAGAGGCAGAATGTGGTTGTCATGGCTAGAAGCCATTGATAGCCCTCTCTCCTCCATGAATTTGTCTCATCTGCTTTTAAAGCCATCTAGCTTGACGGCCATCACTGCCTCCTGTGGCAGGGAGTTTCATAGTTTAACTGTGTGCTGTGTGAATGACTTTCTTTTATCTCTCTTGAATCTTCCAACATTCAGCTTCATTGGATGTCCACAAGTTATGAGAGGAGGAAAAGCTTTCTGTCCTTGGAGATTTTTCAGTTTTTACCTTTGCAGATAGACAGTACTTCATTACAGCAGCTTCCTTAAGTATACAGTGGTACCTCGGGTTACATACGCTTCAGGTTACAGACGCTTCAGGTTACGGACCCAGAAATTGTACCTCGAGTTAAGAACTTTGCTTCAGGATGAGAACAGAAATCGTGCGGCGGCAGCACAGCGGCAGCGGGAGGCCCCATTAGCTAAAGTGGTACCTCAGGTTAAGAACAGTTTCAGGTTAAGAACAGACCTCAAGAACAAATTAAGTTCTTAACCCGAGGTGGGTCGGGTGGGCAGGAGAGATACGAGGCTCAAATGATTATTGGGTTGGTATTTTTCTTAATTTTGCATGAGTGTGAGTGCAAAATATTTCTTCCTCCCTCCCACCCCCAATCCTCCGCAGGCCTCCCCACTTCTACCTGGGCTCTCTGATGTGTTTCATGCTTGGTACAACACCAAGTCCAACCTCCCACAACCATGCGCCTGGAAGGGGGGGGCACCCAATCCATCTTTCGCTCCCTTCTTTGATCTTTCCTTTTAAGCTTTGACAAGGAAGCTTTGAAAAGGGACAAAAGACAAGATTGAGAAGGAGGGGTGCAGTGTAGAGAAAAGAAGAAAGAAAATCTCTAAGACCAGCCTTTGCCAACCTGGTGCTCTCCTGAGGTTTTAGACTACAACTCCCATCAGCCTTAGCCAGCATGGCCAATTGTCAGAGGTCAATACAGTGGTACCTCTGGTTGCGTACGGTACTTAATTCGTTCCAGAGGTCCGTTCTTAACCTGAAGCACCACTTTAGCTAATGGGGCCTCCCGCTGCTGCTGCGCCGCCGCGCGATTTCTGTTCTCATCCTGAAGCAAAGTTCTTAACTCGAGGTACTATTTCTGGGTTAGCGGAGTCTGTAACCTGAAGCGTATGTAACCTGAGGTACCACTGTAGTGGTTTCTCTGGCGGAAGGCAGGGAAATTCTTGAACAGATCTACTAAGCCAGTCTTTGCCAAACGGGCACCCTTCATATGGTTTGGGTTAAAACTGACGGGAGTTGTAGTTCAAAACATCTGGAGGATGTCAGGTTGGCAAGGGCTGCCTCCTGCGAGACTTGGGTCTCAAATAGGGGATAAGCTTGGGGTGGAAATGCTGGGCTTATTCTCTGGAGGGGTGACTGGGAAGTTTTCTCCCTCCTCCCTCTTACTTCCCACTTTACCTCCTCCTCCTCCCCCCACTTGGCTTGTCACTGCATTATTACAACCCTCCTTCACTCAGTGTCAGAAGATTAAAAAGCATAATCCCCAGGTTCACAAGCACAGCCAGGACTTTACGAGGAGACAAGCCTCAGGCTGGTGAAGATTAAAGCCAGCTCAGAAAAATATCCCCCCTTCCTTGCCCTGACAAAAGCTCCTCCTTGCACACTGAAAACTGTAACGAGAAGACTCCCACGACCCCAGCCCACCCCTGTCCCAATTCCCCAGCATACATAGGGCACCACTTATGTCACCCCACACTCACCCAAATCCCTGGATTCAAGAGTTCTCAACCCTAGGAGTGATTGAAGAACCTCTGGGGAAGAAAATGGAAGTGGGGCCAGATTCTAGGACCCAGGGTCTAGTCATCGGCTCCCTACCCCATGTTTGCACACCATCTTTTAAAAAAGAGGTGAAGGGAGCAGAAATCTCAGCATCAGGACCAGGCGCAATATGGGAAACTCATCGAAGCAGGCACCACTGTGCAAGCGGGGCCTAGAAGCTGGCGCTCACGGTCCTTTCCACAACCATGTCCCCACAGAAGTGTGGAGGCACCCCCACCCCCACCCCTGGACGCTCGCCGGAGAGGTCAGGCGCCTCCCTCCCGAGAGAGACGCTTGCACGCCAGTCGCTTCTCGCCCCCACCTTCGCGCCTTCCCCGATGGAGCAGGCCACACAACCTTGCACGCCGCTCAACCTTGCACTTTGCTCAAGCGCACATCCTGAATTCCGCTGGGCCAGCTTTCCCAACACCGCCAGCCCGCCCCCCCCCCCAAAAAGATGCATCCCTGAACAAACTCCCTGCGCCTTATCCAGGCGCTTGCACGTTTGCACAGCGGGCTGTCACAGTCGGATTGCCAGCTTTGCACGGATCGTCTCGCCTCTTCTCCCGACCTCGGATGCCCGCCTCCCACCCGCGCCACGCTCCTTCCTTACCTTGCAGCCGAAGACGAGCGAGAGGGTCCGGTTGCTGCAGGTGACCTTGCACTGGCACAGGACGGGCGAGAAGCAGCCCAGCTTGCGGAACGGGGGGGACACGCCGTTCAGGCCCATCCCCCTCGCGCCCCCCCGCCTGCCCCCATCGGCTACGCGCCGCCGCCGCGGCCAGGGGGCGCCCCCCGACTCTGCCCCATCGCCCGCCGCACCTGCCGCCCGCCCGCCGCCAGCTGCTGCCGCTGCCCGCCAGGCCGGCCTGCCTGCCCTAATCCCCTCCCCTCCCTCCTCCCCTCCCTCGCCAGGCCAGCCTCCTCCCCGCCAGAGCCCAGGAGGAGCGACGCCCACTAGGCCGCACGTGCACGGATCCCGGGACGGGACCCGGGTCCAGTCGGTCAGCCCAGTATCCCGTTTCCAAGGGCGGACGGCCCCAAAAGCTCACAAGTCGGCAGGGCAGGAAGGCACCAGCCCTTTCCCCCTTGCAGCTCCCTAGCCGCAGGCACTGAGAAGTAACACTGCCCCTGAACATGGGGGCTCTGCTCTCAGTCTCCACGCGCCCCCACTTAAGGGTCTCCGCATATTAGCCTTTCTGGCAGCGTGTGGGAAACATGGGTTTGTACGCGAGAAGCCCCACTGTAGTGGACAGACACATTGATTCCAGTGGGTCTACTCTGAGTAGGATTTAGCTGACAACAAGCATTCTTGGGCTGCCAGTAACCTGTGTTTTCAGAGATTATTATGCGAGTTGGAACTTGAGGTCTCTCATCTCCCCTTTATGGAACAATCTTAACTAGCAGTCATAGGAAGCTGACTTATTTCCAGCAGTGTCTGTACCTACAATGACTGGCAGCGGTTACCCCAAGTTTCAGACCAGTCTTTCTCAGCCCTACCTGAAAAATGGCTTGTCGCCATTGGGGATTGACCCTGCAACCTTCTGCATTCAAAGCAGTTCTCCCAGTGACCTGTGACCCCTTCCCTAAAGTCATCCTGCTCTTCACCCTCCCTAGTCCGTATCTGCTTGGGTGTCCATTTGTACAGCCCAAAGTCGCTCTGTTGCTTCTTTCTCCCAACCCTGGTTTCCAAGAATACACACACAGTACTATTAGAGATTTGGGGTAAACCCTAGAAATTAATAAATGCCAGGATTTGGGGTTCTTTGTGATATGCAGGGAGAATATAAGCTGCAAGGGGATTCCTGGTCTGCCTTACGCTAGATCAGTTGTGTCCAAACTCTTTTCAAAGAGGGCCAGATTTGATGAAGTCAACGGCCATGGGGGCCGACCAAAGGGCCAGCCAAAGTTGCTGACCTTTTTTTAGGATTGAAGTTAGGACTGAAGCTTTTTTTAGGGTTGGAGTTGTTGAGCTTCTTTTAGGATTGAAGTTGTTGAGGTTTTTTTAGGATTTTACCCCAGGAAATAAACTGCCTCAGGGGCCGGATTAAACCGACAGGCGGGCCGGATTAGGCCCCAAAACGGACTTTGGACATGCCTGCACTAGATAGTCTGGCTGGCTGAAGGAAGAGCAGAGCTGTTAGCATTACAATAGAGAGCTATTGAGGGTCCTCAACAACTTGTCCCAGGTGTGACCAGAGACTGGAGATTTGGAAGGCTGTCAGGGTAACTGCTCTGGGAAAGGGCAAGGGGCTTCTGGGAAGAAGAAAGGGGAGTTTGTTCTTGGCAAGGGTGAAGGACAGACTGCCTGCACTGCTGTGCACAAGATGTTACTTAACCGGCAAAGAGACAGGACCCTGCCTGCAAGTAACTTACACTCTACATTTGCTCAGTCTGCAATCTCATTCCCTAAACAAGCCACCTGTGCTTCCTGTGGCTGATAGGAGTTCAAAACATCTGAAGGGTGACAGAATGGCAAAGCCTGGCCTAAAGTTACCTGCAAGTAAGCCTAAGCATGTGCAACCAAAGGCATCTCCAGAAAACATATTCACTGAGTATTCATCCTGATTTGCTTGCACAAACTTATACTGTAGTTAGATGGTATCTGGACTTAACTGAGCATTTGTTATTACTTCTTTGCAAACAGGTTATATGACAAGGAGCACTTGTGCTGACTGGGGTGTTGGGACATCTTCCCGTTAAGTCATTTGTGCACCCCAGCCTTTTCAATGCATTTTCCTTTCACTTTCCAAAACTGCAACAAGTTCCAATTCTTTTTAAAAGTCGATTTGCCATGCTGGGTCAAGAGAGCCTTTGAGTCCACTTTAAGATATGCAATCCTAAACTTCTGGTATGCACTTGAATCCCTCCTGTGAAATACTGACACCCTGGAGGCACCCTGAGACAACTGTGTATTCCTTCCCTGTTCATCCCCTGCCTCCTCACCAGCTGTTTATTTTCCCTACAGTGAATTTTCTTTTGTAGGCTCCGTTGGACAGAGACTTGATGTCTTGGGACACTGCAAAGTGTCATGGGAACAGCTGGCATAAAATAAATAAATCCCAGCATACTAAGCCTTTATTCTGTGCCCCACCATGACCACCTTCAATGCCAGCTGACAGCAGTTACCCCAAATGAATTAATAGGAACACCAGGCTGGGGGAAAAAACAGTGTGGTGTAGTGGTTAGAGCATCAGACACAGTTCCAATCCCCACTCAGCCATGCAGCTGACCTTGGGCCAGCCACAGTCTCTCAGTCTAACTTACAGGATTGTCGTGAGGATAAAATGGAGGGGTGGAGGAGAACTGTGTATGCAGCCTTGAGCTCCTTGGATGAAAGGTGAGATATAAATGTAATAAATAGGAAATCAAATAACCACACATCACATTTGGGTCCCAATTTAGCCTCATACCCTATGGAACTACCTTTCCCCTCCCCTGCAGATTAGCCAGGCGTACAAACCTGAAGCCTCACCCCCAGTTCCCAAATGAGGGAATTCTGCAAGAAAAGGATGAAGGTGGGAGGTAACTGGGTTTCAAATATTGTGAAATGGGAATTGTAACCTGTCCAAGATTTTACTAGTCCGGCTGGAGTGTATATATATGTTCAACACATTTGCTTTTTCAGTTATTTAGCACTGCAGCTATTATGTATACCACTGATTTTTTGGTATTATGTTTATTGTTTGGAAATGGGTATTATATTGATTTGAATTTCTTGTTCATCATTTTCTTAGATGGCTGTTACAGGGACTTTTTAAAGAAAATGCATAGAGAATATGCATTGATGTTAGGATTGATGTTATATGCTCAAACCGCCTTGCTCTGGTGCGCAACCTGGTCACTGAATTCTGTACCAGCTGATGTTTCCAAACCATCTTCAGAGGCAACCCTATGTATAATGAACACATTGCAGTAATCTAACCTAAATGATACCACAGCATAGACAACAGAAGTTAGACTAACCCAGTCCAGATAGGGGTACAGTTGGGCCACCAGCCATAGTGGATGGAAGGCATTCTGTGCCACCAGAAGATCAAATGACAGCAAAGGATCTAGAAGGACCCCCAAGCTGCATACTTGCTCCTTCAGAGAGAGTGTAACCCCCCTCAAGAGCAGGCCACCTCCCATCTATCCAGTCTAGGAAACAGCCCACTAATAGTACCTCAGTCTGGATTGAGCTTCAGTTTATTGGCTCTCCTCCAGTCCATTACTGAGGCAAGACATCAGTCCAGCACATCCACTCCCACACCTGCAGATGTAAAGGAGAAGCAGAGCTGTGTGTCTGCAGAATATTTCTGGCAACATACTCCAAAACTCTGGAAGACTCCACTCAGCAGTTTCATGTAGATGTTAAATAGCATGTGGGATAAGATTAAACCCTGAGGAATACCACATTGAAGGCTCCACAGGGTCAAAGAGCACTCCTCAAGCATCATCCTCTGGAAATGACCATCCAAGTAGGACCGGAACTGCTGCAAAGCAGTGCTGCCCATCTCCAACTCAGACAGCCAGTCCAGAAGGTTACCATGATCAATGCTACCTAAGCTGCTGAGAGGTTGAGGAGAATTAAGAGGGACACAATTCCCCTGTCTCTCCTCTGACATAAGTCATCGTTCAGAGCGACCAAAGTAGTTTCTGTGCCAAAACCGGGCCTGAACTCTGATTAAAATGGATCTAGAAAACCAGTTTCCTCTGAGAGCACCTGGATGAGGTTTGCAACCAGCCACTAAAGAACCTTGCCCAAGAAGGGGAGAATGGCAACTGACCAGTAATTACTTGTATTTTCCAAACCCAGGGAAGGTTTCTTAAGGAGTGGTTTAACCATTGCCTCCTTCAGGCAGTCAGGGACCATCATCTCTCACAAGGAGGCATTAACCACCTCCCTGGCCCAGCTCTCCCCTCCCTGCTAGTTTTTATCAGCTGGCAAAAGCCAGAGTGCAAGCAGTCATCCTGACTGATCCAAGCACGTTGTCTAGATCCTTGAGCCTTACAAACTGAAACTCATCTAACAGAACAGAACTAGATAGTACTCTGGACACCCCTATTTAAATTCACTCTGTCAGTCTTAAAGCAGCTAATGAAATGCCTGGTTTTATTTGAGGTGTTCAGATGAGTGTTTCCAGCTCCCCCCCCCCCCATTTTAAAATTGTTTATGCAGATAACTGATATCACTGTGTATTGTACTTTAATAATGTGTCAGGTGCTAAGGGAGTTCATAGATCAGCAAAGCGGGGTGTTGAAAATGTTAGAACACATAATTTAAAAGAAAAAAAACCCGAACAAGCAGCAAAGCATTTTCACCACTATCTGCCCCTTGCTCCTTCCTATCAAGCAACCCCCTCCTTCTCAAACAGCCAGCTGGCCTTGCCTGCAGATAAAACCTTGCAGACAACGCCTTGACCAGTTTAATCAGAAATATTCGCATCCACAATAGGATTAGAACAGCAGATGCCACCGAAAGGAGAAAAAAGAGACAATGTGTGTGTGTAAGACAGCAAAATTTAATGCTAACTGGACAAGTGCCAAGTGCCAATGTAAATTCTCCTTACCCTATTCTCTTATTGCCTACCAATCTCTAGTAATGTTATTTTTTTCAAATAGAAGATTATTGTGTTCTTATCTTTTTAGTATTTTCCATTATGGAGAAGGTAAGTAGCTCCCTCAAACAATCACCTATTTTTGGAAAACCAAAAGTGCTTCTTGTACATTCACACACACAATCAAATTCTGATGAAAATAATTAAAATCCAATTTCCCCCCTCAAAGTGAACATATGAAGCTGTGTTAGACTGAATCAGGCCAACTGGTCCAGCCAGCTCAATATTCTCTACTCTGACTAGCAATTCATGAAGGTACTGCAAGGGTGATCTAATCCAACTGCCTGCAATGCAAGAATCTCAACTAAAGCATCCATGACAGATGGCCATCCAACCTCTGCTTAAAAACCTCCAAGGAAGGAGAGTCCACAACCTCCTAAGGGAGTCAAAACAGCTCTTACCATCAGAAAGTTCACCTAACAGTTACCTTGTACAACCCACTTTTTACAGGCTTCCTCGCAAGAATATCATGGTGGACTATGTTGAAAGTTTTAATGAAGTCAAGATAAACTATGTCCACAGCATTCCCCTGATCCACAAAGCTTGTAACTCCATCAAAAAAAGAAAAAAAGAAATGAGATTGGTCTGGCATGACTTGTTTTTGAGAAACCCACGCTGGCTCTTAGTAATCACAGCATCCTTTTCTTAGTGCTCACACAGTTGAATTATCTGTTCTAGGACCTTTCCTGGTATCAAAGTCAAGCTCACCAGTTGCTAGTTACCTGGATCTTCTTTTTCCCTCTTTTTGAAGATGGAGAACATTTGCGTGTCTCCAGTCTGCAGGGACCTCCCCTGTTCTCGAAGAATTGATTACATCTGCAAGCTTCATTAATACCCTTGGGTGCAGCTCATCAGGCCTGGAGATTTGAATTAATTTAAAATAGCTAGGTGTTCCCTTACCACCTCTTTTCCTATCTTGGGCTGCAGTTCCCGCCTTACATCATTCATTCTGTTATCACCAGGTTGGGCATTGGTTTCCTTTTGGGTAAAAACAAAGGCAAAGTAGGTGTTGAGCAGCTCTGCTTTTCCACATTTCTCCATCTTCTCCACTTAGGGAACCTACCACTTGCTTGTTCCTCCTCTTGCTTTGAACATAGCCGAAGAAACCTTTTATTATTATTTTTAATCTCTCTTGCAAGTCTGAGCTCATTCTGAGCTTTAGCCCGCCTGACATTCACCCTGCAACTGTTGGCTACTCATGTATACTCCTCCTTTGTGATTTCCCCTTTCTTCCATTTCTTATACATGCCCTTCTTAAATCTCAGCTCATCTGTAAGCTCCTTATACAGCCACACTGGTTTCTTTAGATGCCTCCCACTTTTCTTTCTTGTTGGAACTGTATGCATTTGGGCCTTCAATATTTCACCCTTAATAAACTCTCATCCATCTTGGACTCCCTTCTCTTTGAGAATTTCTGACCATGGGATCTCACTCAGTATCTACTTAAACTTTTTGAAATTGGCTTTCTTAAAGTCCAGAGTGCATGTCTGACTACACTCAGCTTACTTCTGTATCTTGAAACCCAGGAGAACATGACCACTTTCTTCCATGTTTCTGAGTACTTCCACTTCGTTGATCAGTTCCTCTCTGTTGGTGAAGACCAGGTTCAAGACAGATGGTCCCCTTGTTGCTTCTTCCACCTTCTGGGAAATGAAATTGTCAGCAAGGCAATGGAGGAATTTGTTGGACCTTACATTCTTGGCAGAGTTTGAGTTCCACCAGATATCAGGGAAGTTGAGTCTCCCATGAGTGCTGTATCTCTCCTTTTAGAATGTTTGGTAATCTGCTCTAGGAGGGAGTCATCCAAGTCTTCAGTTTGGCTTGGTGGTCTATAGAGACACCCACAGCAAGGTCACTGTTGCTTTTCTCTCCTACAATTTTGACCCATATACTCTTAATCTGCCTTCCATGCTCCAGGTCATGGATTTCTTCACAAGTGTACACATCCTTTACATATAATCCTCCACCCTTCCTACTTCGTCTGTTCCTTTTGAACTCCTTTTCGAACCCTCAATTCCTACATTCCAGTCATGAGTCTCATCCCACCAGGTTTCAGTAATGTCTACCAGGTTATATTTGCCATCCTGTATTAAAAGCTCCAATTCATCTTGCTTGTTTCCCATACTCTGTGCATTTGCATAGAGACAACTGAAACCATGAGTCATTTCCTCCAGCTGCTTCCTTCTTGTAGTTTCTTGCCCTTTAGCAGGTTTCTGGGGCACCACCTCAGTTTCCTCTTCATTAATGAAGCTATCCCCAGTACCAGGTGTTCTTCTGTCATCTGTAATGTTGTTTCCCTCCCCATCAGCATCTAGTTTAAAGTTCTCCTGATCAGGTTCACAAGACTCTTAGCAAACACATTCTTGCCAACTGCTGTGAGCTGTAGCCCATCTTTTGCTTCCTTGAGGAAGGAGACCATGATCCAAGAAGCCACCCCTTCCTGACACCACCACCTGTGCAGCCAGTGGTTTACTTCCAGTATTTTCCTCTCTCCTTGGGCCATGACCTTCAACAGTAAGGAGTGATGAAAAGATTACCTGTGACCCAAGGCTCTTCAGCTTCCTGCCCAGAGTCTCATAGTCCCTAGCTATATGTTGAAGGCTGTGTGGGGCAGTATTGTTTGTACCCACATGAATCAAAAGGAAGGGGCTGCAGTCAGTGGGCTTTATAAGACTGGGCAACTGCACTATCACACTGTGAATCTTTGGCACCTGGAAGGCAGGGTCTTAAAGGGAGAGAGTTAACCTGGGATCTTTTGAGTACAAAGTTGGTGCTCTTACATGTAGGCCACTTTCACACCATACATTTAAAGCACTATGATGCCGCTTCATTGCTTCCCCCAAGGAATTCTGGGAACTTTAGCTTGTTGTGGGTCCTGAGAGTTGTTAGGAGACCCCTATACCCACTCCCACTGTTACAATTGCAAGAGTTCCCTGCAGGAGGCATTAACTGTTGAATCACTTTGAAAATTGTAGCTTTGTGAGGGGGGAAACTCTCAGTACCATAGCAAACTACAGGTCCCAGAATGCTTTGGGGGAAAGCTGTGACTGTTGAAAGTGGAATCATAGTGCTTTAAATGTATCATCTGAATGGGGCCAGCCTGTCCCCAAATCTGGGAATAGCATAACCCAATCACCCCACAAAGATGACAGAAAATCCCAAATCTTTCCTCTGATTCACATTCTCTGTGGTTTGAGTATACAAACGCGCACACACACACACACACACACACACACAGAGTAACTGTGTGGTCCTTTACTGAAAATGGTTTTTTCAAAACTGGGGAGGGAAAAGGGCATGGAGACGGAGGTAGGATGGATGAAATAAGGGCATTGCTGCTTTGCAGTGTGAAAGTCTTAATATATTCTTTCAAAAACATTTGAGGAGTGGGGACTCCCCATTCAGAATTATACATTTCAGCCTCTCCAAAGTGCCAGACTATGTCTCCCTAATTAGAAGATTGTTAAAAGATGCAGCTGTCACATATAAAGACAAAGGGGTTCTTTCTGTGTGTGATGGCAGGACATACATATTGATTGAACGCCTGTGGGGTGATTTGGGAGGGGACATTGGTAGTGGTCCTTTGTCATTGAAGCATCTCAAAAAGAGCTTTGATAAACAGTGTGGATGAATCTGTCTGGCCAAGATGTCCTAGCAATGGTCCTGCAGGGGGCACCAGATGCCCAGTTTCAACAAGATTCTGTCCTCCTGTGATGACAGATCAGACTACAAATTCGCAGGGGTTCTTACAGGCCTGGAAAAGCAGCAAAGATTTCACTGGTGCCAACTGTCTCCTAGGCCAGCTTTCTGGTTGGCTTGGAGCCCTCTACAAGCTCAGCCCCTCTGTGCTCAAACCAGTTTGACCTTCTTTCATAGGAACATACTAGGCAGTTGCCTGATCCTGAGTCTCAGACCATGCAAACATTCACATATATTTAAAGTACTATGATACCACTTTAAATAGTCATGGCTTCCCCCAATGAATTCTGGGAGCTGCAGTTTGTTAAAGGTGCAGAAAGTTGTTAGGAGACCCCTTGTTTCCACAGAGCTACAATTTCCAGAGTTGCCTAGGAAGAGAGACTGTTAAACCATTCTGCGAATTGTAGCTCCGTGAGGGGATTCAAAAGGAGTGGTGGTCTCCTAACAACTCTCAGCATCTTTAACGAACTGCAGCTCCCACAATTGATTGGGGCAAGCCATGACTATGTAAAGTGGTATCATAGTGCTTTACATGTATGGTGTGAACGTGGCCCATTGTTACTCATATATATTGTCTACACCAGGGGTAGGCAACTTAAGGCCCGCAGGCCAGATGCGGCCCAATTGCCTTCTCAATCCGGCCCACGGATGGTCCAGGAATCAGCGTGTCCTTTTATTTAAAATGCATCTCTGGGTTATTTGTGGGGCATAGGAATTTGTTCATTCCCCCCCCCCAATACAATCCACCAAATGGTCTGAGGGACGGTGGACCGGCCCACAGCTGAAAAAGGTTGCTGACCCCTGGGTCTACATGGACAGGCAGCACCTGTTCAGGGTTCCAGGTAGGGGACAGTCAGGTACACTTGCCCCGGTCTCAGAGGGCTAAGCCAGCCAGGGGGCCCCACCAGGGACCGGCTGCCTTTTTGTTTTAGTTGATAACTTTATTCTAACAAGACTCCTGCCCCAGGCTTCAGATGTGATCTGCATTGCCCTGGCTCCATATGAACAGTAGCTAAGCATGTGTCAGTTGGTTGACACAATCTGCCCTCTCAAGCCACAGAACATCCCATACACCAGGGGGCGCTATGTAGTAGAAATCAGAACAGAGTAGTGGTGCTGGAGTAATGGTAAATCCTGCGTGATTAGCACCCTCTAGTGGGCATCCTATGGCTTTCAAGAGCTTATCTCAGCACTGGTGATTCTAAGAAGATTCTCCACACACACACACACACACACACACACACACACACACAGATTTACTTCATAAAGTTACCATTTGTAGTGCAGAATCAAGGAGGATCACAGCAGCTACTATCCTGATTTTAAAAAACCCGAAGCGTATGCTCAGTCAGTAGAGCATGAGACTCTTAATCTCAGGTAGGGCTGCCATACGTCCAGGATTTCAAAGGTGGAATTGACGTCCAGGGGGAATTTCCAAAATGTGGCGCTTTGTCCTGGATCTTAGTCTTGGTTTTTACTTTTTGAAACATGGCAAACCTATCTCAAGGTCATGGGATCAAAACCCACTTTGGGCCAAATATTATTGCATTACAGGGGCTTGGACTAGACGACCCTGGTTGTCCTTTTCAACTCTACAATTTCTATGATTACAGAACTGAGTCCAGACCCTATAAACAGGCTGTTTTCAGAGGAAGGAGGGAGGCCCTGATTAGGCCTTGGCCTTTATATTTCAGAAACTTTCATCTCCCACATCAGACTGGTTTTCTTCTTTTTCTATTACGTTTTATTGTAGTTTATATTCCCCATGAGCCCGGCCCTGGCCAGGGAGGGCAGGATATAAATAAAAATTTATTATTATTGTTATTATTATTATTATTATTCTGTTTCCTGCTGTTTTATTCACTTTGCACCTTGCAGGGCAGTAGGAGAGAACAGTGATTCTGAGAATGTGCAAAGAGTCTTCAGCTTATCAATGGGTAAATACTGCCAACTGTATACCAGGCTACAATTCCAAAACATCTTGAGGGCAACAAGTTGGGGAAGGGTGCTCCATAGCTATGGAATTTGGGCAGCCAGGGTATTTAAATTAAGAGCAGGGAGAAGGGAGAATTAGCAACCTATTCACTCCTTCCAGTGTCCTTCCTCCCTGCAGCTGAAATGGCTGGACGTGGTCTGCGTGGGCTATGCTAAGATCATTAATCCTTGGTGTTAATCAGAGATTCTCCCCAGCCCTTTCCTTGTATAGATGAGAGAAGGCTACACCCCCCTCCTCCAGCTGAGTAGGCCACAGAGACACAGCTGTTTCTCCTACACACACACACACACACCAGACCCAAAGTACACTGTCCTGGTATCAAACGCACAATCTGTCACACATTACGATTTAAAGGATCTTTTCTTCTATGTACAAACAGAGTCCCACAATAAGTACATAAGAAGAGCCTAGCTGCTGGATCAGGCCAACGGTCCAACTAATCCAGCATCCTGTTCTCACAGTGGCCAACCGGATGCCTGTGGGAAGCTTTCATTCAAAACCTGTGCAACAGCAACACTCTTCCCACTTGTGATCCTAAAATACTGGTATTCAAAGGTGTAGTGCCTCCGACAGTGAAGGGAGGACACAGCCATCGTGGCTAGTAGCCACTGTAGCCAGCATAACTTAATCAGTAATCATGTTAGGAACGTAAGAAGAGCCAAAGGGGGACCCATCTAGTCCAGCATCCTTGTCTCACAGTGGCCAATCAGATGCCCCCAAAGGGAAGCCTGCAAGCAGGACCTGAGGGCAACAGCGGCACTCTCCCCACTTGTGATCCCCAGCAACTGGCATACTGCATATCAAAGCAAGACAAAGCAACACAGAAAAACAAAAACAAAAACCCCATCAGCTGTCAACATGTTGCATGAGCATCCCAAAACATTCAAATTAAGACTATAGGAAGCTGCCTTATACCAGGCGAAACAATTCATCCATCTAGCCCAGTACTCTCTGCTCTCTGACCAGTAGTGGCTTCCCAGAATCTCATGCAGTAAGACAGCCAGCATGGCATTGTGGTTAGAGTGTTCCAATCCCCACTCAGCCATGAAGCTCACCGGGTGACCTTGGGCCAGTCACATACTCCCAGTCACATACTGGAAAAGAAGAACTCTCCCATTATTTGCAACCTGATCCTTTTAATGAGAAGTGCTGCCGGGATTGAACCTGAGGTCTTCTCTTGCATGCAAAACACTTGTTCTGCCATGGAACTATGGGGTTTCCCCCTAAGAATTCACAAAGACACATCCCCACAGATGATAACACTAGGCCCCAAGGGAGTGCATTTGCCTATTTGGGTCTCCGGCACCAAGTGTTGTTGAGTGGCTCAAAAAGAGACACAATGAGGTTCAGAGACCTTAACTACTAGGCTTCAAGCTCAGCCTGATGAGGTAGGCCGACCTTTATCAGCCTGGTGCTCTCAAGATGTTTTGGACAACAACTCCCAACAGCCCCAGTCAGCTGATAGGAGCTTAAGTCCCAAACATCTGAAGGGCACCATGCTGGTGAAGTCTCAGGTAGGCTGTTAATAAAGTACTGTACATAATTTAAGGTCAAAGTCCCTTGACTTGACATGAGGCGAGCCCTCTGGCCAAAGGTAACGGGGGGACGGCCGCATGGCGGAAGGGGATAAGCAAGCCCCCACGTGTCATGGTTTGGGTCAGCCTCGTCATCCGTGCAAGAGAGTCAGGTTAAGCTCGGTTGTCCTTGTTAGTGGATTTGGGATTAAAGCGAGAACATAAAACAGCATTTAAGCTGCATGGAAGGAAAACAATCCTGAGCTGGAAGCAAAAATGGAGGTGTTGATG
Source organism: Podarcis pityusensis (assembly GCF_964106645.2). Taxonomy (NCBI): domain Eukaryota; kingdom Metazoa; phylum Chordata; class Lepidosauria; order Squamata; family Lacertidae; genus Podarcis; species Podarcis pityusensis. Next base: position 52,358,151 of record NC_138038.1, on the reverse strand, counting down.
TTTATTTGAAAACAGAAGTCCACTCTGGGCTCACGTAGGAGGACTTTGCAATGAGTCAGGCCCACAAAGGCCCTAACTCAGTTTGGCCTACACTGGAAGGCAGTTGTTTTCCAGGATTTCAGGCATGAGTTTTGCTCAGTGCTACCAGGAGATCCTGCCAGGGACTGAACCTTGCAAAACGGGTGCCCTCCCATGAAGACACAGTCTCTCCCTGCCGGGTCTCCCTTAATGCAGATTTGATGAGCTTGTGCCCTTCCAAATGTTCACAGATTACAATTCTCACAATCCCTGACAACTGGCCATGCTGGATGGGGCTGATGGGAGTTGTAATCCAACAACATCAGGAGTGCCACAGGTCCCTTGCCACTTAAATAAAAGAAGGGGCAGGAAAGTGTGAGGAAGGGCATACACATGAAACGCTGAACATTAATGGCCCTCCAGAGGAAAAGAGACTCATACATGCACTATATGCAACAGGTCTAAATTCTAATGACTAGGCCAGACTTCCTCAACCTGGTGCCACCCAGATGTTTTGGACTACAACTTCCATCAGTAGCGCTGGTTAGGGCTGATGGGAGTTGTAGCACAAAATATCTGGATGGTACCAGGCTGGCCTGATCATGCAGTAGGCCGAAGAGCCTCCTCAAGTGAACTGGGAACATACTGGGAACACACCCTCCATTAAAGGTAAAGGTAAAGGTACCCCTGCCTGTACGGGCCAGTCTTGCCAGACTCTAGGGTTGTGCGCTCATCTCACTCTATAGGCTGGGAGCCAGCGCTGTCCGCAGACACTTCCGGGTCACGTGGCCAGCGTGACAAGCTGCATCTGGCGAGCCAGCGCAGCACACGGAACGCCGTTTACCTTCCCGCTGGTAAGCGGTCCCTATTTATCTACTTGCACGCGGGGGTGCTTTCGAACTGCTAGGTTGGCAGGCGCTGGGACCGAACGACGGGAGCGCACCCCGCCGCGGGGATTCGAACCGCCGACCATGCGATCGGCAAGTCCTAGGCGCTGAGGTTTTACCCACAGCGCCACCCGCATCCCTACACCCTCCATTAGTGTACAGTACTTTAAAACTGGGGCAGGGGAATCTGTGGCCCTCTAGATATTGCAGGACTACAACTCCCATAACCTCTGATCATTGGCCATGCTGACTGGGGCTGATGGAATCCAACAATATTGAGTGGAGCACAGGTTCTTCACCTGGCTTTAAAAAGGACAAGATACTGATAGGATTGTACATACACAGAGGCATCAGATTTGAAAAGCAGCAGATCAGGTGTCCTTCAAAACCAAGTATGTAAAAAAGAAGGATAAAAGGTGGTTTATGTCATTTAACACTGGAGCATTCTGAACATTTTATAGAAGTGAAGCAAAATCTACCATCTGAGGAAAAATTACTTTTGCATTTTTAAAAGATGTCCCAGTCAGGAGGGTTAAAATATTTGCATATTATTGCAAACTATTATAACTCTCGTTAGAATGAGAAAAACTTAGTTGCCCTTCCTCTGGAAGGCAAAAAAAATTAAGCACCCATTATAAGAAGACAGAACCCCTACAAAAAAAAAATATTCACACACACTCACCCCACTTGTATATATACACTTTTATGATTATTATATGTTATGTATTTGGGCATTCAGAAAATTTTCTTTCAAGCAAAAGCATACATGTACCACTTATTTGAAAAAATCTCATGCAGTTTTAAAAAGAAAGTTCAGAGAGAGGACTTTGAATATCCTCTGAAATGAGTAAGGAATGGACAATAGAAAACAAACTGATATTTGTATGTGATTAGTCTATCCATCACTTGAGACTATTCAGAATTTTTTTCTGGAAAAAAAGAATCAACATTTTTCACATCTGGAAGGAAAGGTTCACATTCATTAGCTTTGGAGCAAGTACTAAGGGAAGGGTGGGGAGCAGACACTTTATATCATCTATGCACTAGCATCTATCATAACTGTAACATTTGCACCATTCATGAGGACTAGAAAATTGAGTAACACTGGAAGCAAAACAGAGAGGTGATAAAAAGAGCTGAAACACTAGCAAGGAAAAAGGGACAACCCCTCCCCAATTAACACCATCCAAAAGCAACTGATTCTTGTAGCAAATATTCATAAAAAAACCAAGAGCTTCTAACAGGATGTGAATAACTGCATTTACACTGTGAATGAATGGGGATTAATAATAAATATTAATGTAACGTATTAGACAGATAACAATAATTTAAAGGGTTTGAGTTACAGCACAGCATTTGCACCAAATGTCTACTGTAGGGGTTTCCCTTGACTTAGTCCAGAAAAAGACGTGTACATGAGCCAATGGGGAAACTGATGCATCCCATACCTATGGTTGTAAGGAAATTTAGTTTAGAGGGCTGTTTTGGTGAAAGGATTGGGGTGTAATGGAGGCTTGGGGGTCCCAGAGTTTCCAGGTATCCTGTGGGGGGGAGGGGGTGTTCTACTGTTGGGGGGCAGTCATGGTAAGAGTAAACAGGTGATTCTAGAGGAAGGGATAAAATCCACTGTAACTCTCCCCCTCCCCAGACTTTTTCTCCAGGGGTAGGGTAAGAGAGATCATTGTGTTGTTACTGAGCAGGAGATTTTAAGACGTCATGATGGTTTGAATGGGGTGGGGAGAGGGAAGAGCTGTACCACTATGTTGGGAGCCTCCAACATTTGGGGGGGGGGGGTGTCAGAGAATTTGGCAATATCCTTGAGTGGGCGAGTACTATATTGGTGTAGGAGGGATGTGAAGGCCAAGGATTTATAATAAACGGAAGGGGACAAGACCAGAATTTGCTATTTTTGGGGGGGTGTACCCCAGGAGGAAATAGCAGAGCTTAGGGAAACAAATGGGGAGGGCAATCAGATGGTGTTTGGGTGTCAGGAGACAAACAGAGCAATACTCTGGAATTTGAGGGGGCCAAAGTGGCTGGGATATGGGGAAGATTGTGCCATTAATTATGTCAGGGGCTGCTGTTTTTTGGGGGGGCACATGAAGCCTTGAATATTTGGGGTGGGGATGGGGTCAGTATTTGGATTTGTGCCTAGCAACAAACCCACCCACCCACCATCTCGCTACACAAACACAAACACAAACACACACACCTTTTCAGGTTAAGGACCAGAGAAAATATATTTTGGGGAAAGATCTGTCTCTTGGCAGTCTCCTGCATGTTGAATAAGAAAGACATCTGTGTCACACACACACACACCCCGGCACACACACACACCCCGCAATGCATTCCCTCTCTCTTCTGAACCTGTTGCTGTGGGGCTGGAGGAAAAGAAGGGGTTAAAGATAGGGGTGGCTCTGACTTGCTTAGGGGCTGGTGGAAGGAGGGGGGGTTTCATAAAGATAGAAGAGGTGACACCTACCACACAGAGACACATGGAAGAGAGCCTGTTCTTCGTCTTCATGGGGGTGTGGGGGTGTGGAGATGGGGGAGCTGAGTGTGGGGGCTGCCAGAGAGAGGAGGTGGGGGCTTGATCCTCACGACTAGACGGAGGGAGGAAACTGAAAGGGCGAAGGAGGGAGGAGAGGATGTGCAGGGGGGGGGATATAAGCAGAATGGTAAAAAGAGGGCTGTGATTAGAGGATTGATGCAGTGAGCAAGGAGAGAGAGAGAGAGAGAGAGAGAGAGAGAGAGAGAGAGAGAGAGAGAGAGGAGTGTGCAAGAAAAGGATGTGGGGAGTCTGAGTGAGGGATGCGGTGTGGGTGTGAGACAGTCGCAGGATTTGTGTGTGTGAGAGAGAGTGTGTGTCCAGGATGCTGCGTTTTGCGGGGGTGGGGGGGTGTTGAAGGAAAAGGATGCTCCAGTTGTGAGTGTCCAATTGATGCAGAAGGAGATGGGGAGGGCTGGATGGAAGAAGGATGTTCTGGTGTGTGCAATGCAAAAGTGTGGTGTGTGTGTGTGTGTGTGTGTGTGTGAGAGAGAGAGAGAGAGAGAGAGATACCCCATTGCAGTATTCCCAGAAGGGGAATGCAGGGGTGTTGATGTGGGGGTGATGCATGTGTGCGCGCCAGGACTTTGCATGGGGATGTGGGAAGCAAAGTGACTGCTACGAGTGTGTCACCAAAAAGTCAATGCAGTTGTTAGGAGAATGCAGCTGAAATAGTGTGTGTGTGCAAGGCAGGGAAGGAGGGAGGGAAGGAGGAAGAAAGACCATTGCAGTGTTCAGAATGCTCAAGCACTATGCAAGGAATGCTCACAGACTGAATCATCAAAGCTATGAGTGTGGAGCTGAAACAGAAACACCCTGAGAAATGATGTGTGTGTGGGTGTGAGAGAGAGAGAGAAAGAGAGAGAGCACATGTGCAAGAGAAGGACAAGGAAGTGCAGAGTTGAGATATGCCACACGGCTGGGTAGGTGCACGTGTATATTTTGCACATATCATTATCACTCAGTGGTTGACTTGCAGTCGAATGTGTGAACAGCCAAAAACTCCTTGTGGCGGGGGCCATAAGGATGCAAATACACACACCATCTGTGACATCTGAGTTGTGACAACCGCTTCACACGTGCCAGTCCTCTCTCAACGTGTCAGTCACACAGTTGATCAACATGCATGTGCTCTCATGGAGAAAGCGTGAAAGAGCATGTGAATGAATGAGAATCATACACACAGTGCAATGGTAAAGTACTACTGAATATCTCATGTATGTGCAAGCACATGTCTGAGAGGGACAGCTGACTGCAAATACAATGATGCAGTGCAAAGGTGTTCAATAACATTCTTGTGAGCATACACATACGTAGCACTTATGCACCAATTCTGCATTTTACTGTCTCCACAGAGCACAAGACTGCCCCTATTTCTAATCGGTGCAAACTGCTAAACCAGAGTTTAGAGAAAAGGTGACTGAGAGGTGACATGATAGAAGCTTGTAAAATTCTGCCTGACCTGGAGAAAGTGTAGAGAGAAAAGTCCCTCCCCTCTCATAACACTAGAACCCCGGAATATCCAATGAAGCCAAATGTTGGAAGATTCAGGATGGGCAAAAGTACTTTTTCATGCAGCACTATGAACTCACTCCCACAGGAGGTAGTGATGGCCACCAACTTGGATGGCTTTAAGAGAAGATTGAACAAATTAATGGAGACAGCAATTGATGGCTACTAGTCATGATGGCTGTGCTCTGCCTCACTGGTCAGAGGCAGTAATGATTATTTAATTTCTATACCACTTAATGGGGTGCATTGGGTGTTAGTGGAGGGGTAGGACCTCTGATGAGGAACATGTCATGCTCCTTCTGGGGTAGTCTGACCACCTTTGGTCTCCACGCTGCACTCGGTTCTCACCTGTGGCTCCTAGAAGCTGTCAGCATGCAACAGTGGCTACATCCTAGGAATGGTTTGACTGGCTAGCTAAACCATGTGAGGGTAGCCAACGGGATTCAAGCCCTTAGGGACTTCCCCTGCATGTGAAGACAGGCTCTGGCAGATTGAGCAGATGAGACCAAGAGTGAGTCTCAATGGTCAAGAAGAAAGAAAACACTGATCCTCAACCTCTGCTGCCTTACAGTACAGTGGTACCTCGGGTTACATAGGCTTCAGGTTACATACACTTCAGGTTATAGACTCCGCTAACCCAGAAATAGTACCTCGGGTTAAGAACTTTGCTTCAGGATGAGAACAGAAATTGTGCTCCAGTGGCGCAGCAGCAGCAGGAGGCCCCATTAGCTAAAGTGGTCCTTCAGGTTAAGAACAGTTTCAGGTTAAGAACAGACCTCCGGAACGAATTAAGTACTTAACCTGAGGTACCACTGTATAGCTTCAGGAAAAGAAAATGTTCAGAAGTAAACCCTACACAAATCTACACATTTGGGTGGCAGTTGGATGGTGCCTTGTATGCCTTCATCCAGCAACTCCTGCAGCTAAGCTGGCACCATATGTCTTGCTCTCTTTTCCTTTGGATCACATAAGAGGCCCAGAGCGGTCAGCCCAGGACTTCCTTACACATTGCCCGGGCTTGCGCCCCAGGGAGGTCACTTAAATGCTGCTAATGCAGTTTGACTTCACCCTCAGAGGTGCACTCCATTGTCTCTGGAGACAGGTGCCAATTAAAAAATATGCCTTAGTATAGTTAAAATATCTCTAAGCAGTATACAGAAAACTGAAGCAACAACAGACAACTTGAACAAAATATTACAAAAATATACAGTTACATATAAAAACGCTACATTCAAACCAAGTTACTAATATATAAATCTATATGCTTCCAAATACCAGTTGCTAGAAACCCCAGGAGGGGAGAGTGTTCTGGTACTCAGGTCCTGCTTGCGGATTTCCTGCAGGTATCATGTTGGCCACTCTGAGAAGAGGATGGTAGACTAGATGGGCCATTGGTCTGATACAGTAGCAGGACATGCCATTTTAGGGCGTGAAACTAAATTTTTGCAAATTTCTTCAGTGAAGGGTCTTAAAAAATATGTTTTTGAGTGTGAGGAATTCAAACCTGCTATTATTTTTGACTGGACAACATTTAGCTTGTTAAGTCTATGCTTGATGAAAAACACATAAATTGCTTTTGGAAAACCAAATAATTTAGTTTTACCTTCTGAAAATGTTGGGTATAAATAAAATAATAAGAAGAAGAATGTATAACTGCAAATACTTGGCAATCATTTTAAATGATGTCTATGTAATTTTACACACATTTTACTTACCAAGCAAAACTAAATTATATTCATTTAATCAAAATATCTTTTGACTTCCCAAGTCGTGTTGCAAGTTTTTAGCACCCTTCATTTTTGGAATTTGAAGGTTGAACAATTCAACACACCCTAATGTAGCAGTCTTTTCTTATGTTCAAAGCAGTGCAGCCCATGAACATAGCCCAGGGGCCTCTTCCTGTTGCCTGCTGGGTACAAGAGCATCCTATTTTTGTAGGCTCAAACAATGTAAGCAAAACCATGCAGTTTCTGGCTCCCTTGGAGGGCTACTGCGCCCGACTGCTGGCAGACAATATTTGGCCCACTCTGCATAAAAGGGAGGAGTGTTAAATCAACACATAATGCACACCATTATTCTAGCAACACGCCAGTTGCTAGAAAAGACCATATCAAAAAACCTCTTGCTCTCTCTCTCTCTCACACACACACACACACACATAGAGTGAAGCATGTTCTTCTGTGATGAAATTTTATTCTGTGAACTGCCTTGAGATCTTATGATGAAGGGCAGTATATAAATTTAATAAATAAATCAGTCCCCTGCACTGATAAATTCTACTGGTAGCACTATGTCTCTGAATACCAGTTGCTGGGGATTCCAAGGGGTGGGATACTGATGTCATGCAAAGGTCCTTCCTGGAACCATCCCCACCTCTCTAAGAAGGCATCCTCACCCACCACATCACCCACTAAGAGGGCTTGGAAAAGTAGCCTCAACACCCCAACATTCCTGTCCTAGGAACATAGGAAGCTGTGTTTATACTGAGACAGGCACGAGTCCATTTAACTCAGTACTGTCTACACTGACTCGCAGCAGCTCTCCAGGGTTTTGGATGGGACATTCCCAGCCCTTCTTGGAGATGCCATTGGAGACAGAACCTGGGGACTTCCACATGCAAAGCAGATGGTCTCAGAGAGACCTTAAAAGATACAGGGAGAGGTGAAGGATGCGTAAGGATACCCCCATGCTCTTCAAATCTCCCCATCCCAAAGTCACTCAAAGGGGCGGAACCATCATTTTTTGCCTCCCCCATCTGCATTGATGTATTTCCTCCATCCATCCTGGCCTCCCTGTCTCTTAGTCGCTTAGCAACCAAGCCACTGGGGCTCTGGGGTTGTCATGGCGACAGGCTCCTGCTCCCGCATGGCGCTGAGAGGTTTTTTTGTGGGGAGGGGGGTAGGATGCAGTTCTTTTTTTAAAAAGGCAAAAAAAATAATTAGTGGCTTCCTATATTTTTTTTAAAAAATACAACTCCCAACATTTGGGGCCAAAGGCCATGGGGAAAGATCTTAAAGAGGGAGGTCAGACAGAAGGGTTCAACAGAGAGATCAAGGGGATAGGGGGGAATTATATGGAAGTATAGCATCAACCTTCCCGCATTACTCAGATTCAGGAGCAAATGAAAATCTTCTTTCCTCCTCTGTAATTCTTACCCCTCCATTCTACACAGCTGCAGAGCAACTCCCCCCCCACAACCCCAGAACCAGCTGCATTTAAGAAGGCGGTGAAGGAGGGATCCCTAGTATAAGTAATCTATACACTCAAGGAGGCCGCTGCAAGTCAGCATAAGATGAGGGAGCCCACTGGGAACGCAGCTGCCTCACTTCAGATTACACAGTTATCTTCTCTACTCCAATAGGCAATTCAGTGCATGCGCGCACGCACACACACACACACACACATATTCAACATACATGCTAAGGGGATCAGTGTCAATTCTGGTCAGCTTCAGAGTTCCCCCTAGTTACTGCAAAAAAAAAAAAAAAAAGTTTTCTGCAAAGTGGTTCTATATTATACTGCTTCCCTGATCAGGAATGTTGGTTAAAATGTGTGTTTTCTGTACTACACAGAACTCCTCTTCAACAATGCAGGAAACAGAGCTGATGCAACATTCTGTGCATAACAAAAGGGGGCTGGCCCAACTCCTTTTGTTTGTGTGCTCTTCTCCCTTCAAACTGTTGCTTTTATTTATTATGTACAGTGGTACCTTGGGTTAAGTACTTAATTCGTTCTGGAGGTCCGTTCTTAACCTGAAACTGTTCTTAACCTGAAGAACCACTTTAGCTAATGGGGCCTCCCACTGCCACCGCACCGCCGGAGCACGATTTCTGTTCTCATCCTGAAGCAAAGTTCTTAACCCGAGGTACTATTTCTGGGTTAGAGGAGTCTGTAACCTGAAGCGTCTGTAACCTGAAGCGTATGTAACCCGAGGTACCACAGTATTTGTTTATTACAAACACACACAAACAACATTTATATATACAGTTCTTCCCTCCTCACAGCAATCCTGTGAGGTAGATTAGGCCGAGAGACAGTGACTGGCCCAAGGTCACTTAGTGAGCTTCATGGCTGAGTGAGGATTTGAACCCTGGTCTCCCAGATCCTATTCTGACAATCTAACCCCAACTATACAAACCTGTAAAACAGTGTCTTCCCAGTAAGCATCCTGCTTGGAGATGCACTGTCAACAAGTGAGTGGGCCTATGCTCATCCAGCCTTCCCCAACCTGGTGCCCTCCAGATGTTTAGAACTACAACTCCCATCAGCCCCAAGAGAAAGCTCCAAAACATCTGGTGCACACCAGGCTGGGGAAGGCTGGCCTAGAGCTCATCCAGACTTCCTTTTGCACTACACTTTCCAGGCACAGGTCCGCACTTTAAAGCTCCACATCTGTTTTGTTGTTGTTCTGGCGCTTTCCCCAGGAAAACCTGCATTTTACTGCTGAATGAGAGCAAACAGCAAACTGCAGAAAATCTGATTATTGCCACTTGCTCTGATTCAGTGGTAAAATGCGGATTTTTCCTGGGGAAAGTGCAGGGACAAAAAAATACCCTGCTTGGACATAGGGATTTAAAACCAGACCTGTGCCCAGAAATGCAGCACCAAAGGAAGTATTGATGAACCTCTAGTGTGCTTCATCGGTTTAACACAACATACAAAAAACTCTACTGTATGAACCTAAGTGATTCCATCTAGTTCTGCTCCCAGCTTCCCAAAGTGGCCGGTCAGATGTTCTTTGGAACTCGCCGGAAGTTTTGTGAGTCCAATAACTCTTCAATTTTACAACTTTTTCTTTCTGAAGGAAGCTTTCCAGGCATATATTTCCTATAAAGACAACTTAAGAGCCTTTTGGATCGGGCCAAGAGCCCATCTAGTCCAGCATCCTGTTCTCACAGTAGCCAACTAGATGTCTCTATAGGAAGCCCACAAGCAGGATTCAAGCAGGAGAGCACTCTGCTGCAGTGGTTTCCAGCAACTGGTATTCAGAAGCATTACTGCTTCCAGCTGTGGAGGCAGAACATAGCCATCATGGTTAGCAATCATTAATAGCCTTATTTTCTTGTCTAATCCTTTTAAAACCATCCATGTTGGTGGCCATTATTGCTTCCTACAGGAGTGAGTTCCATATACACTATGTGAAGGACTTTCTTTTATCCGTCCTGAATCTCCCAACATTCAGCTTCATTGGATATCCACAAGTTCTAATGTTATAAGGGGGATGGGACTTTTCTATCTACTTCCTCCTTATAAACTTCTATCATGTCACCGCTTACTCACCTTTTCTCTAAACTAAAAGTCCCAAACACGGCCATCTTTCTTTGTAATGGAGTTGTTCCATCTGCTTAATACTTTTGATCCCAACGACAGCAGATCTAAAAACATCCGTATGTGCTAAGCATCCACACATAGCAAAAAGAGGCATTTCTCCCAATAAACTACAACCATCAGCATCCCCTTTGAGATGAGCTTGAACATTAATTACCACCCTGTATGAACATTTTTTATGGGGACGCGGGCGGCACTGTGGGTTAAACCACAGAGCCTGGGACTTGCTGATCAGAAGGTCAGCGGTTCGAATCCCCGTGACAGGGTGAGCTCCCGTTGCTCGGTCCCTGCTCCTGCCCACCTAGCAGTTCGAAAGCACGTCAAAGTACAAGTAGATAAATAGGCACCGCTCTGGCAGGAAGGTAAATGGCATTTCCGTGTGCTGCTCTGGTTCACCAGAAGCGGCTTAGTCCTGCTGGCCACATGACCCGGAAGCTGTACGCCGGCTCCCTCAGCCAATAAAGCGAGATGAGCGCTGCAACCCCAGAGTCGGTCACGACTGGACCTAATGGTCAGGGGTCCCTTTACTTTTACTTTATGAAAAAAAAATTTAGACAATTAGCAAAAGGTCTAGAAGGTGTTCGTAGGTTTGCACAAACCATATAATGCTGTTTGGGGACAGTTCTCTAAACAAGGATGATTTTCTTGCATGTTTTTTTAATAGGGTTAGAAAAATACACAAACACAGCAAACCATTAACACTGGTTTTCAATTGAAATACAGCTTTATCTAGACTGTTACAATATTTTTATAACATTTTTACGTTAAAAGATAGATTTTGTTGTTTGCAATTGTTGTGGGGGGGAGGGGAATCATAGCTTATTAAAGGAACTGAAATTGTGAGAAAAGGAGGCATGAATTCCTAAAAAAATTAATTTCTGCTGGAACTCATGCATACTCAAAGGTCATGCACTCCTGAATGAGAGCAGTGGTGAAGGTTGCTTGGTGGACAAGGAAGGACAGTGCAGACATGCTTAGTGGCACCTCCTTGTTAATTCCTACAAACAACCCCAAATCAAAGCAGATTGTGGGCATTCAACACACGTGGTCCCCCAGCTTTAATGAAGCCCCAAACAAGACAAGATTAAGGCAAAGGATGAAAATGTCATGCTGGTTTGGGCTGATGGCGTTGTAGTCCAAAACAGGACACCCTGTTGAGGAAAGGTTGACATAGCACATGTAGAAATGGGAAGTAGTTTTACAGTGGAGGGTTTCTTCGCAGCCATGTGCCAATATAACAGCAACCTGACAATTCATTCTGAAAGCACACTCTTCTGCCCCTCAATTGGTCTTCATTATGTTACTCAGATGAGACAGATGGAGGAAGCTTAACATTTAGATTGGTGGGTGCGGAGAGGAGAATGGAAAGACCTAACTAGAAGAATGCAAAGAGAACACATTTTCAATTAAAGGCCCCAGGCATAATTGCACATACATGTCTCCTGATTTCAGTGGCGGTGCATTGTGGACTGTGTAGTCTTTGAGCTTCATAAAAGCTTATCATTGTGCTTATGTATTTCAGATGCCAGAATAAAAACATAAAAGGGGTTGAAGGACTGCAATTAGTTTAAGGGAAATTAGGGACTGAATAAGTTGCCTTACACTGAGTCAGCCCATTGGGGTCCATCTAGTTTAGTACTGCCTACACTGACCGGCAGTGAATCTCTAGGGTTTTAGGGAGGAAGTCTCTCCCAGCCTTACCTGGCGATGCCATTGGGGACTGAGCCTGGGAACTTCTGCAAGCAAAGCAGATACTGTACCACCCAAAAGTAACATTTTACAGGTTTAGAAAATGCAGAGAAACTGAATAGAGAAGTTCTGCGCCGCCCCCCTTTCATAATACCAGCATGAATCTGAATGGTGGGGCATTCATGACAGACAAAAGGAAACACTTCACACAGAGAATTGTTAAATTATAGAACTTGCTCCCACGTGATGCAGTGATGGCTGCCAATGTGGACAGCTTTAAAATGACAAAAGACAAATTCATAGAGGATAGGACTACCTATGGCTACTAGTTGTTATGCCTATTTATTTATTTCATAAAATTTATATACAGCTTGATAGTAGAAAAAACCCTCAAAATTGTTTACAAAGCAGATAAACAATAAAGTTATCACTAAAAAGTTTGCAACCATAATTTAAAACATACAGAATGTTAAAACTGCAATAAAATAGACTAAGTTTAAATGCCTACAAACTTTGTAACCAACTGGGTAGCCTTGTCTAAATAAGAATATCTTCAGCAGGCGCCAAAAGAAATAGTGGAAGTGCCTGCCTGATAGGTGCCTGCCAATAGGTTCCCAAGTGTTGGTGACACCACCCTAAAGGATCCAAGATCTTACAGATACAGTGTGGATATTATATGGCACTTGTAAAAGTACCAAATCCACATATCTAAGTAGTCAACTGTGCACAGATGGAGTAAGGCAATTTCATTAGTAAACTGGTCCCAAGTTGTTAAGTTGTATTTTCTCCAAGGCCAAATCAGTCTGCCCGTCTACCAATCACTGGAAAACAAGAGCATGGGTAGGCCATGAGCCTCATGTCCTCTTGGTGGACTTCTTGGAATCATATGATTGGCTACTGTGAGCAACAGGAGGCAGGACTAGATGGGCCTTTGGTGACCACATAATGTCACAGATGCTCAGAGTACAGGGGGTACTGATGTACCAGGCCTTCAGCCAGCAGGAGCCCCAGACTCTGAGCTTTCATTTTTAAAAATGTAAGTCTCTAGCCCCCCAGAAGGAAGGCAACCATTGAGACAATTTTTGTGAGATGCACCAACCTGGTTGCTCTCACCTTTCAGTGTTTTTAGCCAATGAGTGAAGTCAGAGATCCTCTGTGCTCCAGATGATGGTAATCCCCAGGATCCCAAAAAGCTATTTCATCCTCCCCTTTAGTGCATTTTTCCTGTTTCTGCCTCATTTTCCAGTTTTTGGAATCTCCATAGTTTTTGCCCTTCCTTTTCCCCTAGTAATCAGGGTGCATCTTTACTGTGGGGTAGGGGGTTATCTGAGATCAGGTATTCCGTAAAAGTTATTTTCTGCAAGTATCACGGCACAATAAGAGCAGGTAGATGTTAAAAGCCCGTCCCAGAACTGGAAAATGCAAAATATGAAAACTTTACAAAGAGGCTTAGGCATTTCTCCTGCTGTGCTTGAGCTAAAGGCAAAGCATTAATTAAGAATCCACTATATAATTAACTTACAGTACAATGGTATACATGTCTACTCAGAAGTACGTCACTTTGTGTTTAGTAGGGCTTAGTCGCAGGTACATGGGTACAGGATTGCAGCCCAGGCTTTAATTTAGGGTCATCGTTGTGGGAAAGCAGATTTCTTGTGCCTTTAACAGTTACGTGTCAAGCATAAATTCAACAGGTTAAACCTTTTCTAGCGTGGAAAAATAATTATGGGGGGAAAGCTTCACCTGTCTGCATTCTGTCAGACATTTTATTACATGTGCAGCCACCGATTTATTTTTCCGCATGCCACTCCAATCGCAAAAGAGGAAACAACTTTGCATGCAACACAGCATATGCAAATTTTATGCAAGTCTGCGCCTGCTTTTGTGAGTAGGTCATAGGACCCAATCTGCATACAGGATTCTGGACCCAGAAAATTCTGTTAGCATCACAGTGTACTATACAGTGGTACCTCTGGTCACATACTCAATTTGTTCCGGAGGTCTGTTCTTAACCTGAAACTGTTCTTAACCTGAAGCACCACTTTAGCTAATGGGGCCTCCTGCTGCCGCTGCACCGCCGGAGCACGATTTCTGTTCTCATCCTGAAGCAAAGTTCTTAACCTGAGGTAATATTTCTGGGTTAGTGGAGTCTGTAACCTGAAATGTATGTAACCTGAAGTGTATGTAACCCGAGGTACCACTGTATGTTCATATTAACAGTTAGGCTGTGGGCACACCCTATATTTAATACACATGCCTCCTCCTTCCCCAAAAGAATCCTGGGAATTTTAGTTTGTTGTGGATCCTGGGAATTGTAGCTCTATGAGGGATAAACTTCAGTTCCCAGGATTCTTTGGGGAAAGTCATGTGTTTTTAAATGTATGGTGTGTACACACAGTCTAGTGTACAGACATATTTTCCAGGATTCAGCACAGACCTTTAGCCTGAACCAGCAGGATTCTTATCTTATGGTCTGAGCTACAGCCCCTCTCTTACGTTACGTTTGGCTCTCACACATTTCGATCATAAGAATAATGACCATTTGGTGCCAGAAAAAGAGAAATGTTTCAAAATGTGAGCATGCTGACCGTTTGGCACGGAAACGAACTGCGAAAAAAACTGAGATGCCACAAGAATATATAATGTCCATTGACATATGCATGAGTCGATCCGGCAGGAACAAAGCAGATTCCACGACGCGCCATTAGCCACAAGACTAGGAATGGAACCTCCATAATCAGAGGCAGGTTAGCTTTGATTAGCACACACTGGAGAAAACAAAAGGGAGGGTTGTGGCTCTCAGGCCCTGCTCACAAGCTTACCAAGAACAGCACGTGGCTGTGAAACTGTTAAAAACTGGATGACTCTGTAGTCATGACTGTGAAAAAATGTTCAAGGCCAATGCACTGAAACTAAGCAACTAAAAATGCACTAAGTTTCCATTTTTATTTTTTGCAACAGACAGTGGGTTCTAACTACCCTGAGATGGGCCACAAAAGGTGCAAAATTGCCACACATTCCCAGTTGTTACCATGCAGGCATGAACCACCCAAACCAGCATTTTCGTTTCTCTGACAGATACAAGCTCAATGGTGGTGTGAGTTTGCAAGGAAGTAATTTCAAGCGGGTTGTCAGTGCAGAGATGGGGGGGGGGGGAGCAAAAGGATTGGTTTTATTGTCAAAGTTGTCACCCTGAATGAAAGGCATTCAACAGGGCTGAATTCCAAAGATTTATGTATTTTTAAAAAGCAGCCAATCTTGAAATACAAAATTTACTTTTCTACTCACACATGCACACTCTACATCTGTGAGCTTTTAATGCTCTCCTTTGACAGAACCCCTTCCACAGTCTCTGTTGCATAACTGGCATGCATCATGGGAGATTCTGGGGCATGGTCTAGGTCAGTTAGCAAGTACTGTGGACTTAGTTTTTCAAAAGCCAAGCCAGAGACCCGACTTTTGAAAATTTTGTTATCTCTATAGTAGTTTTTGTTATGTGAATGGTGCCACGGACCCACCTGGCTGGGTTTCTACCACCACTGTCTCCTGTGGGAGGGAGTTCCATAACTTAACTATGCACTGCATGGAGAAGGACTTTCTTTTATCTAACCTGAATCTTCCAACATTCCGCTTCAGTGGATGTCCATGAGCAGTGTTAGAAACTGAGCAATGAAAGTTAGGAGATAAATGGCACCTTGAACCTAGGTTATGGGAACAACAACAGAATGTCTAGGTGCGCTTTTTCTTTACAACAAGAATACAAAGCTGAAAATGAATGAACAGCAGCTAAAATATTATGTTTGTTTTTCACATGGACTAATCCTTCCCCTGCTCACCCCCCCTAATATTGTTAAAAGGGTCTCTTCCCCAGTCTTCAGAGAGTAGCTGGACGTGGGGAGGCAGAAAAAGGTCCTCCTTTCCTTCCACTCTGCAGTTTTAATCTTAGGTGCAGTACTGCGCCCAGAACTCAGAAACGGCTCTAATGCAATTCCCTGTCGCAAAATGTGCCTAGAACAATGGGAGTTACAAACACTGTTCATGGGTCCTAGTGTTTTGAGAAAGGGGAAAAACCTTTCTCTAGACACTTTCTTCATGCCATGAACCTTTATATAGCCTTCTATCATGTCATCTCTTACTCGCCTTTTTAGTTTAGAGAAGTCCCAAATGTTGCAACATTTCTTCATAGGGAAGTTACTCCATTCTACTGGATCTTTTTGGTTGCCCTTTTCTGAACTTTTTCCAACTCTACAATATCCTTTCTGAAGTGAGGCAACCAGAGCACTTATAAGAACTTTGTAACTAAGGCCTCCTCCTGACCAATGACTTTTGGTGAGTGTATTCTGCAACATGTCATTTATTTACTTGTTAAACTTATACCCCTCCGAAAGGAGCCCAGGGCAGCAAACACTTTTGCGATTAAAACATGTAATAAAAAATAAACAAAAAATATCTTTCAAATATTTTTTAAATGTTTTAAAAAAACTAAAAACAATAAAACATTTTAGAAAAATTAAAATCAGATACAACCAAATCATGTATGCCTGCTGAAACAGAAAAAAATTCAGCAGATGTGTCTAAAAGAGTACAATGATGGTACCTGCATAAGGTCAAGAGGCAGAGAGTAATAGTGCTTTAGCGGGCGCATTGATACTAGGTAAAAGGTAAAGGTAAAGGACCCTTGGACGGTTAAGTCCAATCAAAGGCAACCATGGGGTTGCGGTGCTCATCTCGCTTTCAGGCCAAGGGAGCCGGCGTTTGTTCACAGACAGCTTTCCAGGTCATGTGGCCGGCATGACTAAACCACTACTGGCGCATGGAGGACCGTGATGAGTGCCAGAGCACACAGAAACGTTGTTTACCTTCCTGCCGCAAGTAGACGTATTTATCTACTTGCACTGGTGTGCTTTCGAACTGCTAGGTTGGCAGGAGCTGGGACCAAGCAACAGGAGCTCACCCCGTCGTGGAGATTTGAACCGCCGACCTTCCGATCAGCAAGCCCAAGAGGCTCAGTGGTTTAGACCACAGTGCCACTAGACCATCCACACATCATTCCGCTTCATTAGTTGCTGTGTGAAGCTTCCCCAATGCATTATTGCTATCTGGAGGGACACTTCTGTCTGCCACAGAGGCTGGACAAAAAATAAACTTGAACATTTGTGGTATAAAAAGGTATAGGATTTCAGCAGGCAGTTATGGGACCTGAATCAACTGGAAATGAAGCCGTCTATCTGCCCCAACATTTTGCAGGTGCAAACCATATTGAGAATGGGATCATACTGAATCACATCAATATCACCATGTACAAAAACAATCAAGGAAACACAAAGCATATCACTTGGATAAACTAGGGGAAGGGAAGCACATTCCACAATGCAGCTTTCATCCCCAAACTGGAGCCCTCCAGATGTTTTGGACTATAATTCTGTACTGGATGGAGGGTGATTGGGGGGGGGAGAGAATCTAGTCCAATACAAGTAAGTCATCAGATTGGAGAAGCTGGCCATAATGTCTAACTGCTGCAACTGTCTCTCAGGGTTGCCAGTATGCTGCTGGGCTTAAATTCGAGGTGTTATAAAGCCTTCAATAGCTTGGGACCAGATTACCTGAAGTATTGCCTCAACCCATATGTGCCCACTTGACCGCACAGCAATCTGTGGAACTGGCACCTTTACCAGTGCCACAAAATGTTCATCCCATGCTTGTGAGACATCAAACTTTTAGTGCGGCAGGAACTATGCTATACAACTCGCTTGCTTCTTTGTGTCAGGCAAGCACCTTTGTTGCCTTGCTTTTTAATGCTTGCTAAAATCTTGTTTGTTTAGGCAAACATAAACAGAGCCTGCTGGATCAGGTCAGTAGCCCAGCTAGTCCAGCATCCTGTTCTCACGGTAGCCCACCAGATGCCTGTGCAAAACTTACAAGCAGAACCTGAGCACATGAGCACTCCCCTCCTGGGTTTTCCAGCAACTGGTAGTTGGGAAAATTGCTGCCCCTATCTTTGGAGGCAGAGCTAGCCATCATTGCTAGTAGCCATCAACAGACTTCTCCTTTATTAAACCAACCCAGACACATAATTTTATGATGTGTGGTTCTTCTTAAACTCTGTTGAGTTTACAATTTTTTTTATTTTTTAAAAAAGCCTTTTGAAATAAAGTTTCATAATTTTTTTTAGTGAATATCACCTCATTCTTTAACTACAACCTCCAGGAGGGAAGCACTCACAATCACAGCAGTCTCCCCGTCACC
This sequence comes from Podarcis pityusensis, assembly GCF_964106645.2. Lineage (NCBI taxonomy): Eukaryota > Metazoa > Chordata > Lepidosauria > Squamata > Lacertidae > Podarcis > Podarcis pityusensis. Next base: position 52,339,923 of record NC_138038.1, on the reverse strand, counting down.
GGAGCAAGGTGGAGGAAGACTGTGGCAGGAGGGCTGGCAGAGCATCCACAAACACCATATGCACATCCAGCTCTAGGGCCTACATGTCCTCCAAGAAGCTGCCTCTTTCTTGTTCCTCTATGTCTTGCCTTGATCCACACAGGCTACTCTCCCACAGGTACAGATTCCTTTCCAAATAAATGTTATTAGTTTTCCAATATTCCCCCAATAGCCAAATTATAACAATATCAATTAACTCCCAATTAACACAATCATTCAAATGCCAATCAACTTCCAATTAATACAATTTAGATAAAGGGGCTCCCCGCATTTCTGAGTTCCATAATCTTATTAATGTCAGTTACATTTCAGTTAATATAATAATCCCTTAATCAACAGCTGCATAATTAATGATTTCCATTTGTGTTGTCATACTATATAAATTTATTAAACTTCAAGTGAGGAACTCAAACTATTATCTTTGTTTTGTCCTGTGAAAAACTGTTCTGCCCATGGAGATTCCTTCTGACCACACAGGTACAGATTCCCCCCCCCCACGCCCTGTCTTGCGCAGGCCAGAAGGGAGGTCCACCCCATGTGACAGCAACAGTGTCCAGCATGCTTCCTGCATAGGGCTGTCAACCTATTTGCTCCAGCAGACTCCTATATCCTTCCTGGTGCCACAGTGGGCACTGCACCTGCTACCTGTCTAGCCACCTATCCAAGGCTGAGTGGTGAATGGCCTCCTTCATGCTTTCTTAGTTTGGAGCTGTCCCATTGGGAAGCTCTAGCAAAGAGGTAGCCCTCTGGGTGTTTTTAAACTACAGTTCCTCTCATTTCTGACCACTGTCCATACTGTCTGGAGATGATGGGAGTTGAGGTCCACAACATCTGGAGGTTATCATAGTGGCTACCCCTACTGTAGCGTGTAAAAAAACTAAGTGTAAGTGTGTATGGGGAGTGGGGTGGGGTGCTAGTCCTCATTGCCATAAGTTCACTGGCTCCCTTCATTTGCAGGCAGCATATGGATGTTGTTACCAGCAGTCCTTGATTGGTGGACATTGGTGAAGTTTCTAGGGATGGTGTGGGCTAGCCGGTCTTTCCTCCATTTTTGTATTTTCTACCTATGAGCTTGCCCCTCACGCTAGGCACTAGATGTAGTGGCTGTACTGCCAGAGCAGCAGCAGCATATATCTAGTCCCAGCATAATTTAAATATAAAGGTAAAGGTAAAGGGACCCCTGACCATTAGGTCCAGTCGGGGCCGACTCTGGGGTTGTGGTGCTCATCTCACTTTACTGGCCGAGGGAGCTGGCGTACAGCTTCTGGGTCATGTGGCCAGCATGACTAAGATGCTTCTGGCGAACCAGAGCAGCACACGGAAATGCCGTTTACCTTCCCGCTGGAGCGGTACCTATTTATCTACTTGCACTCTGATGTGCTTTTGAACTGCTAGGTTGGCAGGAGCAGGGACCGAGCAACGGGAGCTCACCCCGTCATGGGGATTCGAACCACCGACCTTCTGATCAGCAAGTCCTAGGCGCCACAGCGCCTGAATGCCTAAAATTAAGCCTGAATGCCTAAAATATGGTGACTGGGTTAGTGGAAGAACCTTATGAAAGGTGGAATGAAAAATGTGGGCACTGTAAATGCTAAGTACTAATTATTTGGTGCAGAAGTCCCTGTTTGACGTCACAAGCTGGCCCTTCAGCCAGTCTCCCACCCCAAGCCCAGCATCAGTCATCTCATCCACAACTTTACAGGGTTGTTGTAACAATGACTAGGAGACTGGAGAGGAATCACAGCAAAAAAAAGGACAGTCTGCTGCAAGGGTCATTAAGATGGGTGGGTCACGGCCAAGAAGAATCAGGAGACAGTCCCCACACAACTCTGAAGTTATCTGCTGCATTCACACATGATATTCTCCCACAGGAACCCCTGCAGTTCTTAGTATCCTCAGGAGAGGCCTCAATCTAGAATTTGATCTAGTGCTTTTGAAAGCAGGGCCTTCCCTGGAGCAGCACCACAACATAGGCTTATACAGTCAAGCCATATGGTCTATCTAGCTCAGTATTGTGTACATTGACTGGCAGAAGTTCACTGGAATTTCAGACAAGGGGTCTTTCCCAGCACTGCCTAGAGTGCTCCTAGGAAGCCTCTCATCAGGGAGCTGCTGCATGCAAAACAGGTAATTTACCTGCTGTGCTACTGTTAAATGTAAAGCAGGTGTCTTTGTTGCTGAGTTTCAAGGCAGTTTGAGATGCTGCTGCCTCTGCCTCCGCCTCCTTCTCCTCAGAAGCATTTGTAAGATCTTAATAAGAAGTTGAGACTTTTCCAACTGATTCACCTCCTTTAACTTTCTTCCCTGCCCTGCTAGTGCAACATAACACGACACCCTTACTTTTGTGGGAAGACAGGACAGGACTAATATATATATAGCAATAAAAATCTAAGCTTCTGAACTCTATATGTGCCCAGGGACTAGGAATGGGGGAGAAAGGGTGCTAAATCTAGTTCTGTGACAGGAGGTGGTGTCCTCAGTGGCTAGGAGTGCCCTTTACCAACCAGTTATTGGCTGTTCCTGGATCAGGATAGCTTGAGCCCAGTTGTCCATGCATTGGTAACCTCATGACTGGATTACTGCAGTGTGCTGTATGTGGGGCTACCCTTGGGGTTGATTTTGAGGGTGCAGGTGGTGCAGAACACAGTGGCTATATTGCTTCAGGAAGCAAACTATCACCAGCATAGAACACCCTGCTTGCATGATTTGCACTCACAGCCAATCTGCTTACCAGGACAAGTTCAAGGTGTTGGTACTAAGTCCCTGTGCAGTTCAGGACCAAGTTACCTGAGAGATCACGGTACCCCTTATACACCCAGTTGATTACTTCAATCTGCACAAAAGTCTCTCCTGCAAGTTGAGTCTGTGGTAGTGTTCAAATCCCCACTTGCAATGAAGCTCCCTGGGTGACCTTAGGCAAGTCACTGCCTTCTTTCAGCGTAACCTACCTCACAGGGTTGTTGTGAGAATAATTTTGTTAATAAATTGCTAAATTTACTGTTTTATTTGTAAATCACCTTGAGACAGTGGATTAGAAGGTGATTAATAAATTAAGTGCAATAATAGTACTAATAATTAATTTTGCCTTACATTTGAATCAGAAACCACTTAATTCACACTCCTCAAACCAAAACACAAACTGAAACACTACTATTCTTTGAAATATTTGCTTCTCCAAATTTTGCATGCAGTTCTCCAGCAAATGTGTACAAAAACATGGTAGGGCATAAAAAATGCATAATGTTGGTGAAAATGCATTGTAGTAGGAAAAACACTTGCAAAAATGTGCATGTTAGTCCAAACTGTATGCAAAAATATGTACGGTATATTCTAAGAAATTTTAAATTGTTGTAACCCACCCTGGGACCTGAAGGATAGGTAATAATAATAATAATAATAATAATAATAATAATAATAATAATATATGGGCTGAGTCTACCTGCTTCCAGGATTCATCTTGGGCACTGGAAACAGGATTTATCTGTGACCTGGAAGTTAAGCAAGCCCTTAACCTCTTCCCCATATTGCGCCCCCCATGCCAAATTAATAGCATGTGTGTCCCCCCATCTCTTTGGGAGTCCTTGGGGTGGGTAGAAAGGGAACTGGATGGAACTGGGCATGAAGGGCCTACACAGGAAAATGGAGGGGGGTGTTGCTGTACGTTGCCTGAAATAATCCCCCCCTACGCATTCATGATCCAGTTATCCCTGGTTGCCATGGCATCCAAGAGGCAGCCGAGGCTGATAGGAGGGGGGGGAGGGTGCTGGGATGAGGCGGCCAAGGATTGAGAAGAGAGATAAAAGTGGGGGAGGGAGGAAGAAACTGGATAGAGCAGCCTCCCCCAATGTGGCACCTTCCAGATGTTTCGAACTACAGCTCCCATCATCCCTCAGCTGGCTAGTGGATGATGGGAGCTGTAGTCCAAAACTTCTAGAGGGAACCTGTGTGGTGCAGACTGCTTTCGAAATCAGGAGTGGGTTGAGCATTGCCTTAGGAAGCTTTCGTCCATCTCACCCCTTGGCCTGAGGTGTTTTAGTTACCTCGCAATTGTCAAAAAACAGTTGCACAACCCTCTACCACCCCGAACCAAAATTTGGGTGGTTTCAAAAACACACATCTTCATGCCTGTGGGTATCACCACCTCTGCCTTAAAACAGCAAACAGCTGTGATGCGGGGACATCCCACCACCATCCACCCCAACCTCTGCTGGCAGCACCGGGGGTTTGGGTGAGAGAGAGTGGCCTGTATTGACCCCTGCCTTGTTCTGTAAGCCATAACAGCTCTTCACATATGAAACCTCCTTGAGAGACTTCATAATATAAAGGGCTGGTGTGGGCAGGAACTGGAGGTACAGAAAGGTGAATGCCTTGGAGGAGGATCGGGGGCCACTCAGGGTGGCAGACAGATCTGAAGCAGAATTCATGTGGACAGTCTCCTGAGCAAGCTAAACTATGGAACTCACATGGATACAGGATTGGGAAGGGCTATCAGTGGCTAGTAGCCAGGATGGCCATGCTCTGCCTCCAGTCAGAGGCAGCAATGTTTCTGAATACTAGTTGCTGGAAGCCACAGGAGGGGCAAGTGCTCTTGTGCTTGGATCCCACTTGAGGATTTCCAGATGGCAACTGTGAGAACAGGATGCTGTACTAGATGGGCCATTGGCCTGATCCAGTAGGGCTCTCCCAGCAATCTTATGAGCTCCACTGGGATAAATAGGCGTGGGTCCCATTCATTTCAATTGATCTTATTTTGGAGAAAGTTTCCCCCAGGAGCTGGGTAGATCTGGCTCATCTCCAGCACTAGCGGCGGCATCCCCTTAAATATCTTAAAGCCACCTTCTCCAAACTGGTGCAGTCCTTGGCCATGGTAGTCACTGGAAGTTGGACTCCAGCAACATCTAGAGGGCCTTGCATGGAGGAAGACTCTCTTAAAGCTACCCCCTCTGTCTGCTGCTTCTGTTCATGAATACAGCTTCACAGATCCTTGGTCTGCACTGTTACAATCCCATCCATGCCAATGACTTCCTGGGGCAGCCACCATTTTTTGCAGGCCCAGGGAGGAAATTCATTCATAATGTGCCCTCCATCTCAGGTATGTGTGTATATTTGGGGGGGGGGCTGGGGGGGAGGACAGCACTGCACAGCACAGCACAATAAAAACTGGCTTCACATTGCAGGCCATCTTCAACACACACCAGGGCTGCTGGGGAGACAGAGATATTTCCATCACTTCCCTGAGCGCTTCCCATAACTTCAGAAAAGCATTTGTCAGGAGAAGACACAGAACGTACTCCTGTCAGTGGAGTGCATGTAAGTAGCACAGAGATATAAGGCACATACTTCCTTGCAAAACACCATTAGCTTTAGTTCACACAAATGCAGCCCAAGCTTCCAGTCCTCTTTGAGGCCACCACAACTTTTTGTACAAAAACTCAGGGCCCATAGCAGCTGCATAGTACGGTAAGTAGAAACCAGCTGACAAAGTGTTTCCCCCAACACTGCAACGCTCACCTGTTGATCCCCGACTATCATGGTGGATGTAAAAGGATACAGAGGCCCTGCCTTCCTGCCTGCATGGAAACCTTTGAAAACAACGCAATAACACAACAGGACTGCAAACATGTCCTCTGCAGTCTAAGTCCCTTTCCATCATCCACCTCACTATCACCTAACCCAGCACTGTTCTCATCCACCATCACTCCAGACAAACACAAAATGTCTGGTGAAACTCTAATGGCTGCAACAGAAATACTCTATTCAAGACCCCTGAACACTTAGTTTGCATATTTTCAATCATATTTGGGGGGCATTAATGCCAAATTTGCATTATTATTATTATTATTATTATTATTGACAAACAAAAGCCCATCAACCAATTAAACATCACAAACATCCACTTATGGAATAGAAATCTCTTAAAATCATTGGCCTCCCAAGGATTTGCCACCCCAAACCACCCTGTTGGCAAAAACAGCTCCTTTTGGTTCAAAGGCCAGTCGCTATCTTATACCAAACACAGCTCATTGAAGAAGACTCCAGGACAAACCAAAAGCTTGCAGTCCTAACCAGTGAAGTTTATTTTTATTTTTATTTTTATTTTTATTTTTATTTATAGCCTTCATATCAAGGAGCCCAGGATGGCAAACAATTAGTAATAAAATGATTAAAACATCTTTAAAACTTTTCCAGTACAGATGTAGACTGGGATGAAGAGCTCAACTTAGAAGGCTTGTCAAAACTTGTCTGAGGAGATATGCAAACAGCTAGCCAAAGCATTTGCTGCATCTCTAAAGCTTGCTACCTAGCCAGAGGAAACTCAGTGGTAGAATGCAGGAGGGTCCTAGGATCAATCCCCAACGGCATCTGCAGGTAGGGCTGGGAAAGACCTCTTGCTTGAAACCCTGGAGAGCCACTGCCAGTCAACAATACTGAACAAGTGTCTGAATCAGTAGAAGGCAGCTTCCTGTGTGACCTTTCCATTCTTATAAAAATCTGAGATTTAGTCACCCTCTTTCCCTTTAGAGCAAACCTCACAGCTATAATCCTATATCCACCACCCATACAAGAGCAACTAAATGGGTCATGGTATATGTAACACACTCACTAGATAAGCAAAAACTGGATTGATTGCTGCCAGCATTCCCTTGGTTTTTCCTAAGCTATGAAGCTGCCTTGTCCCAAAACTCAGGCAATCCCTCCATCCCTCCATCCGCCAAGCTAAGCAGTTGGCTCCTTACCTCTCTCGCCCTGACCTAGCCACTGTGATCCACGCGACGGTCACCTCCAGACTGGATTATTGTAACTCGCTCTACGTGGGGCTGCCCCTGAGACTGACCCAGAAACTCCAGCAGGTGCAGAATGCCGCAGCGAGACTCCTTACGGGGTCTTCGCTGCGGGATCACATTCATCCGGTGCTATACCAGCTGCACTGGCTCCCGGTGGAGTACAGGATCAGGTTTAAGGTGCTGGTTTTAACCTTCAAAGCCCTATACGGCCTAGGACCCTCGTATCTACGGGACCGCCTCTCCTGGTATGCCCCACAGAGGAACTTACGGTCTTCAAATAAAAACATCTTGAAGGTCCCAGGCCTCAGAGAGGTTAGGCTGGCCTCAACTAGAGCCAGGGCTTTTTCGGCTGCGGCTCCAACCTGGTGGAACGCTCTGTCACAAGAGACAAGGGCCCTCCAGGACTTGACATCTTTCCGCAGGGCCTGCAAGACAGAGCTGTTCCACCAGGCCTTTGGTCAGGGCGCAGCCTGACTCCCTCCTTTGGCAATCTTTACAATACTTTAGTTTATGGTTGCCATCAATTTTGATTTTAATTAATTCTTTGATGTTTTTATAATGTTGCACTATTTTAGTGTTGTTAGCCGCCCTGAGCCCGGCTTCGGCTGGGGAGGGCGGGATATAAATAAAATTTATTATTATTATTATTATTATTATTATTATTATTATTATTATTATCTACTCTAGTTTTGCCTATGCAGATCTACACCATATATTTAAAAGAAATTAAAGGCACAAGGGAGGCGGGTGGCGCTGTGGTCTAAACCACAGAGCCTAGGACTTGCCGATCAGAAGGTTGGCGGTTCAAATCCCCGCGACGGGGTGAGCTCTCATTGCTCGGTTCCTGCTCCTGCCAACCTAGCAGTTCGAAGGCACCTCAAAGTGCAAGTAGATAAATAGGTATCACTCCGGCGGGAAGGTAAACGCCATTTCCGTGCGCTGCTCTGGTTCACCAGAAGCGGCTCAGTCATGCTGGCCACATGACCCGGAAGCTGTACGCCGGCTCCCTCGGCCAATAAAGTGGGATGAGCGCCGCAACCCCAGAGTCAGCCACAACTGGACCTAATGGTCAGGGGTCCCTTTACCTTTAAAGACACATTAAAATCACATGGCTTCTCCCAAAGAAACATGAGCACTCGTTTGTTAAAAGTGCTGGGAACTGCAGCTCTGTGAGGGCAAAACTACAGTCCCCAAGATTCTTTGGGGAAGTCATATGCTTTGAACATGCTTTCAATGTATGGTGTGGATAGAGGGAGGGTGGCTAGTAGTTGTTCTTCAGGGTCTCAGGGAGAGGAGAGTCTCTCTTCTTATTGCCTGCCCCTGCCCCTTTCATCTGAAGAGGCTGTTGGCGATTAAACCAAGGACTTCTGACATGCAAAGCCAATGCTCCACCACTGAGCTCTGGACCACCCACCCCATTGAGGATGCCAGATCTTCAGACAGGCTCAAGGCATTTTCAGACAAGATGCTGAAAGTGACATTGACCCTCTCCACCACAACCACCATGGACACTGTCACTGACCAGCCCTTCGCACCATTCACACCTCCAAATGTAGGACAGAGAGCAGGAAAAGTCAGTTAAAACAAGTATCTTCCACCTTTTCAGACCCAGGACCCACTTTTAACTCCAACATGCATTTGGATGACCCTTTTCTTGGATCATGCTGCAACCCACTAGTGGGTCCTGACCCACCAGTTGAAGACAAGAGAGTTAAAAAAATGTCAAATATATGTTCCCAGCAAATGCTTTTTTAAAAAGCAAGTGAGTTTGAATACTATTTCTAACGGTATACATTTTTAAAGCATCAGTGGAGTGGAAAGTATGTTGGACTGCGGGGGCCAGGCAGGAGAGGACACCTAGGTCCAAATTCCTACAAATCAATGAAATGCAGTGGGTGAAATTGATGGGCTCAGCTCTTCCAACTAATCTACCTCACAGGGTTGCTGAGATGGGAGGGGACAGATGATTCACGTAAACTGTCCAGAGTTCCTTAGGTGGGGGAAAAGGATAAAAAATAGACAGCATGAGCAAAAATGGAAGATTTTTACAAGGTCTATTTGGGCTGCATAAGTTGTTTTCTCTAAAACATCCACATCCCACCTTTTCCAAAATAGCTTTAAGGCCAATTAAAAGATTATTAAAATAAAACAGTACAATATACAATTAAAAATCATAAATACATCCAGCTTTTCTTGATATCAAGAAAAAAATATGTGTGTGCCAGATTGCCTATGTGGTTATTAGCATACGTGTTTGAAAGGCATCTACTCTGGACCAGATGTGCCAATCTCACTGACTGATACCCAAGATCTACCTGCTGGGATGCAACACGTGTGTTGTGTGGGTGTGTACACATGTGTATAAAGTTTCCGGTGGATTCTGGGGTGTTTTGCATCCACAACCACAACCTTCCCTAAATGCCCTTAGGAGGACTTTTGTTCCAACACCAAATGCTTGAAAACAGGTCCTGTGGCTGAATTCTCACTGAGACTGAGCCTTTCCAAATTGCCTCATTTACGGTACTTCCCTCCCCCTCTCACATACGGCTGCATGATACCTCCCACCCACCTTCTGCCAGCTCAAGGGCCTTTTCTAAATTTCAGCAAAGCCCCCCTTTCAGCAAATCTTGGACCAAATCATTTATAAACCTTTGGGGGGCAGTGGTCACAGGTCAGTCCCAGTTCACTCACCCATCCTCAGAAGCATTTCTCTTTTTTGGAATCTCTCTTCTGCTGTGAGTTTCTCTCTCCTTGTCACACACACACACACACACACACACACACACACACACACACAATGACTCATTCCCAATCCAGATTATCAATGGCAAGAGCCACACAGGCATGTAACACACACACACAAAATGTCACCAACCAACCGGATGCCCTATCCCACCCCCATTTTCTTACAGCTGCTAAAGAACACCACACTCTCACAAATAATCCATGCCTGGAGAGACAGAGAACAGGAAAAAAGGGTGAAGGTAAAGGCAGTGCTATTCTAGGCTATCTAGCAGCTTTCTGGAGTCACATTTCGGATGCCTTGATGAGGACTGATCTGCAAGACTGCCACTTTTTAAATAAATCTCTTCCCACCACCAACCCCAAGAAATTTTAGCACATACATGGAAAGAGCTCAGTAGAGGCAAGCAGATCATATTGGACACCATGAAGAAGGACCAACAAACCATCAGGCCATAATAGTCATGATCCATTGGGACGCTGTCTCACAAAGACCCCAGAAAAATGAACTGTAACTGCACCTTGCATGGAAAAATGTCCAGATGGATCATGCCCTGTGCTAATTATCTGAAGAAGTGAACATAGGAAGCTGCCTTATTCCAAATCATGCTCTTTGCCCATCCAGGTAGATATTTTCTGCACTAGCAGCAGCTCTCCAGGGTTTCAGGCAAGGGATATCCCCGGTCTTACCTGGATATGCCATTGGAGATTGAGCAGGATCCTTCACAGCACCCCTAGAAGCCTCTTAATGTGTCTATCCCCATCTAGATGGGGAACCAGCAGCCCTCTAGATGTTGCTGGACTGCAACTCCCATCATCCCTGATTATTGCTGTTGTTGGCTGAGGCTTATGGGAACTGGAGCCCAACAATATATGAAGGGCCACAGGTTCCCCTCCTACCCCAATCTACAAGTTACCCTCCAAAGTCTAGGGGAGGTAGAGGGTCCTCCCCCTCTGCCTTTTTTTGATTCCCTAGCTTGAAACAAACAATAGCCATGGCTAGATACTTTCAAGTCCAATCTCTGCCCAAAGCATTCAGAATAGCCCAGCAAGGATTCCGTGCCCAACACCTAGTCATCTAAAAAAACATACTTTCCATCCTGGTCATTGACAAGTGGTATAATCAAATCCCCCATGTGATTTACCTGAAGCACCTTGGTACTAATGCACCCACCTCCCTAATAAATTAATACCCCTGTATTGTGACATTAGATGAGGAATGGGAGACCTCTGCACCCTTCCAAATGCTGCTTGACTCAATTCCCATCAGCCTCAGCCAAGCATGTTCAGGAATGATGGGAGCTGTAACTCTGGCAACTACACAGATTTCCCCACTCCTGCATTAAATCCAAGGCCTTCTAGAAAGGAAAGCTGAACCTGTTCACACTTTTACATCCACCCCAAATGCTCTACTTGGATCAATCAGTCTCCACCAATATGCATTCAAGACAGATGCAAAAATCTTGAAACTCAGTAGCTGGGATTGGGCCCAAACTCAGTGGTAGAACAGCTGATTTTCATGCAGAAGGCCCCAGGGTTCAATCCCATATGGCATTTCCAGGTACAGGTGAGAAAGGATTCCTGTCTGCAACCTGGAGAGCCACTGTCAGTGTACCATTGGTGATAATAGTCTGACTTAGTATAACGACAGTTTCCTATATTCCTAACCAAGTGACTAGAAAAGATGGCTGATTGATATCAAACACCTTTGCACTCCTGATTCTAGGCATTTGTCTACATCTAGATGATTCCAAGTTGCCATCTTCACAGGCCTCATGGCAAATTTCTACTCCAGTTGTTAAAATGAAGTGTGGGAGGGGGGACTTTCCTGGCGCCTCTAGAATACACATACAAACTGGGCAGGATCCAGACACCACTGTTAACACACTCTGATGCCAACTTAGAGGACCAATACAGAGCATCTACTTTACCTGCAGAAGGATCCAGGTTCAGTCCCTAAAGGCATCACTAGGTAAGAATCAGAATGTCCTCTGTCTGAAACCCTGGACAGCCACTGCTGCCAGTCTTTGTTGACAATACTGTGCTTTATGGACCATAGAGCTATATAGACTGAACTATTTGGACAATACTGATCTAGATAATCTGAATCAGTATAAGGTAGCTTCCTATGTTCCTAGGAGGGGGAACGGCAAGCCCAGGGGCCGATTGCTGCCCTCTAAGCCTCTGTATGTGGCTCTTGGGACTCTCCTCAGGACACACCCAAGGCCTCATCCCTCACCAGCCTTGCCCTGTCCCCATCTCAAGTGTTTTTGCTTGTCTGAAAAAGACTTTTTGCCCCCCCGAAAGTTACCTATGAGGAGATGTGGCCTTTGGGCAAAAAATGTTTCCCCACATTTGTCCTAGAACTCTGACCAGATTGTCCACAGGAAATGCCTCTAAAAAATTCTCCCCTAGGAAAAAAGAAAAAAGAAACTACCTGCCTTTAAATCTCCTGACGTCACCTGCTCTTGACACTTTAAGAACTCTTCATGGATCAAAACTATGAATGGGAAGGCAGGCAAGAACACTCCCACACAGCTCACTGTGGGTGGCTTAACTCAACCCAACTTTCTCCCTGGATTCTATTTTTAATACCTGCTGGTCAACTCTGAAGAGTGGATTTCCAAGCTTAGCCAAGCCCCTGAAGACCCCAAATGACAGACAAATACCATGAAGCCATCAAATGTTGATCAGGCCCTTAGCCTGGAACATAAGGAAGCAAAGACCAATCTAATAAATCTCAGGGGACCTTCTCTCCCACCACTCCTCAACACATTCATCACCCCTCCACACGCACTTAACCAGCAAAGAATCCAAGGCCAGTCCTTAGAAGATCTGATAAGAGTAGAGATGGATGAAGCCTCAGGAAGCAAAGCCCCAGCCAATCACTCCCAGTGCCCGCATCCATTATTAATGGACCATTGTCAATTTATGGAAAGTGGGGGGAGGCTATTTTCAGTGGAAGTCCAATTCCCTCTCCCCCAGAAAACCTATTGTTCACTCTTGCCAGTGACTTATAAAATTTATTATAATTTTATTACTTATACCCCACCCATCTGACTGGGTTGTCCCTCTCGTGATGGGCCAGGGCCTCCTGCTGCTATGCTGAGAGCCCTCCCTCTCCACAATCACCAGACTCCCCCTCCCCAAAACCTTTTTAAAAAAAGAAAAAGAAAAAAGAATGCACTATATTCTTATGCCTCACAGTGTTCAGACACACTTACAGATGTGTCGTGTGTCTGCACAAACTAATGTAGATATACCCTCACATTCAGGGCTAAGAAATAACTTACAGTCTCTGTAGAATTGATTTCCCCAACCCAACACCCTCCAGATCTTGGGACTACAACTCCCATCAACCCCAGTCAGTACTGGTTAGGGCTGATGGGAGTTGTAGTCCCAACATCTGGAGGGCATCCGACTGGGAAAAGCTGCCCCAGATTGTGTCTCCCCTCCTCACACACCCAACCCTATTAACGCCATTCCCCACCCACTCCACTGCCTGCTTTACATTCCGCAGCAAAATCAATCTAGGCACCCATCATACAGAGCCCCTTACCCTGATTTTCAATTATGCGGCCTAGAGACACTTCTCAAATACACCATATCACTTTCCCTAATACCAAGAAAATTTGTTGGGGTTTTTTGTGGGGGGGGGGGAGAACCCCAGACATTCTCTCATCCTCCTATTTGCACTTACACCTTTCAACCACCACCACCCCAAATTCCTCTTCTGCCTGGAAGCGGACAGCCACTGCAGTTTCTACTACTGGTTCCTATCAGACGCTCGAACCACTCAACCTCTCTCTCTTCTACCACCCCACCCTCCTCACTCACACCCCAAAATCAGCATTCATGTACAGTTGGAGTGTGGTATTTAGCGCAAGCAGTGTGTGTGTGTGTGTGTGTGTGTGTGTGACGGGTGGAACGAAATGGCTCCTTTTGATGCTATTTCTGTCTCTCTCCCCCTCCCCCCACTCACACTTATATACACCCCGGGTGATGCGCTCTCAACACCCCACTCTTTTTTCAAAAAAAACCCCAATAAGCCAGCTACACTTTAAGCCATCTCAGCCAAAAGCAACACCTGTTCACTGTGCTCCCCTGGAGCCTGGCCACCCCCACCCCACAGACTCATTCACTCTCCCCCCACCCACCCACCTCAATGCCTTATTTTATAATTAAATGTTCACCCCGCCCTGACTAATCAGGACTGAATCATTCCATTCTCCAAAGGCCTGATGGGATCTTGGATTGCTCTGCGTTTCCATGGAGGGGCAGAAAACCCAATGCGGAATGCTTTTCTTTTTTTCTTTTTTTGTTAAGAAAGGTTTCTTGATCTTGCTTTGTCAAGACACTGCATTCCACAGCTTCCCCCCACCCTCCCTCTTAGGTGGTGCATTCTTATGCTTCCTCCATCTGCTGTTCTCTGAAGTAACATGAGTTTGCTAAGAGACAAATACTTTCGGATGAGCATCAGAAGATGTCAGACTTTTATCCTTACCTCACTCCCCAACACTGCTCTCCCTCCTGCTGCCCATTTTGGCACATGCAGGCCTTCCTCTCTTGCCCCCACCCCACTGGCAACCTCCATCACACACCTGTGGGAAACCCTTTTATTCCAACAGCCAAGAGCAGGGGCAGCTCTCAATCCTAGTCCAGTGGAGAAAGGGAGAGTTCAGTTCCCAATACCCACTCAGAACCAGGCCCTGAATGAGGCCTGGAAATCTCAATGACCACCACCACTACCCACCCACCCACAGCACCAGGAAAAGAAGTCAGGAAAGGGAGGTAGAGGGACTAGGAAAGCAAGGCCAGAAATTGCTGAGCACCAAGGTCCATGGAGAGCACTAAGGAAATGGATGGGTCCCCTTGCTACCTTATATAGGACTCGAGTGGCTCTCAGACTGGACAGAGAAGCACCTACTCCTCAATTCTCAATACTGTAGCTATTGACAAGTTTTCCCAAGACCAGTAGCCCAAATCTAGAATTCCCAGCACCCCGACACACACACACACACACACACACACACACACCATTTCAACAATTGAAAGTCTCCTAGTTATTAAAACAACCACCACCCAACCTTTCCAGGCACACAGATACATAACGCAGTGCTATGAGTTGTTTTGGGGAAGGACCCCAACCTCCCCACACACACACCAAATGAAACTGCATAGGAAAAGCATCTCTCTCTCTCTTACACACACACACACACACACACACACTTTTATGGCAAAACCCTAGAGCCCCCATTAACAAGACAGCTAAAACAGAGAAGGACCTCAACCCTTGACCTGTACTTCCCCACTAACCCTAATCTTAGAACCATTCCAGCCCTAAGACATTTCAAAGTGGAATTGGGAACGGGTCCATTCCACCCCCTCCGCACACACAAACCTCCCAGCAACCTCTGGACCTGTACAATGTGTGTGTGTGTGTGCATGCACAAACATGCACACACCTGCACCCAATGTCAGCCTAGTAGTGTGTTGTGTTCCCAGTGCTCCGCCACCGTCACCATCATGGGCACGTTCCTTTAGCTGCAAGCTCTTTAAGACACAAGCCTTGTGGCATCCACTTTCAGCACCACGGAGAGCACCAAAGATTCAGCACCAGGGCCAGCATCCTCACATTCCAGCAGTCAAGATGCCACCTTTTGCCGCTGCAACACCCCATTTCTCTTCCTCCTGCCTCTTTATAGGGACGATTCCACCTCCCCAATCTCACCACCACTACCCCACATCACCCTATAGAGCCTTATCCCACGCAGCCATCGGCTCCATGGAAACTGCTCATGGGAGAGACAGAAGGCTTCTGGAGACCTCCTCCCACCACTTCAAGCAATGGAGGAGTCTCTTCCATTGCTTACCACAACCATCATAACCACCCCTATCACCAGCGACCACCTTGGCACCCAGTAGCATTGCCAAGCTGTTCCATGCCACCCATCAGCAACTGCCCCTGCTCCCTCGCTTGACACACAGACAAATACACATGGCTTTCTAGAGCTCTCTTACCCCCCCCTCCCTTTCCCACCCTTTGCAGAGGTGAGCAAACTACCCCACAGTTAACAAGAAGCACAAAAGATGGCACAAATATACCCCCTCCAGAGGCAAATCTTACCTTGGTAGTGACTATGCACAAGCAGTCCATCCCTTTCTTGACTCAAGCACCTAGCTGGGAAAGGTCTGTAGAACATCAGATATTCCGGGGCTCAGGGTTACCGCTTGCCCCCCCCTCAACTATGGTTCTTGGGTAGCTCACCCTGACTGATGAGGGGTACCAGGGGTGTTACGTCCCACCCGCCCCTGAGCTACGCTTTGGTGTATCCTAGGGGTGCCAATGCTGGCATCTGGGTGGTGTGTGTGTGTGTGTGTTAGGGTGGGGGGATGCCAGTTGGGAGTATGCGAGAGATGAAAGGCAGCGTGTGTGAAAGGAGAGGCGAGAGATCCAAAAGGAAGGGGGGGAGAGAGAGAGCTTACAGTGAGGGGGGGGGGAGTGACAGAATGTAAGGAAGGAAGGGGAGGGTGGAAAAAGGAAGGAGGCTCTGCCTGTTCTCAGAGAAACAGAGTCCTTTGCTCCCTTCGCTCAAGATGGGCAGCTGGAAAGAGGTGCAGAGGTGGAAAAGAAGGTGGAGGGGTGGGAAAAGAGGGGAGGAAGAGAGATAGAGAGAAGGGGGGAAGAAGGGGGAAATGGGGGGAAGGCCAGGAGCAGGGGGGGGTCCCGCTAAGATGTAGGGGCTGAATTGGAGAGAGGAAGAGCCCTCTTGCTGCTCCCCATCAGAGGGAGGGGAGAGGGACCTGGAATATGGAGCAGTGAGAGAGGGGGGCACAAAGAAAAAGGGGGGAGGGAGAGGAGGTTAACCTTTTGAGTGCCAGAAAGGATCCAGCCCAGCAAGGGAGGTGGGCGGTGTGTGGAGGCAGCAGCGTCACCGGGAGTTAACTCTCCCAGTGCCAGAGAGACTGAAGGTAGTAGAATGAGAGGCTGGCGGGAGGGAGATTGAATTTCAATTGTGGGTGAAAGTGAAAGGCACAGACAGCCTCTTCCCAGCACCAAAGTCCAGAAAGGATCAGGAAGGGAGAGATCAGGAACTTTGGTGGGGTGTGTGTGTTTGTTTGTATGTGTGTGTGTGAGACTGCAGATGTACATTTTTGTCATATGAGACCACCCAGTATGGGTCATGCATGTAACTGACAGAAAGTGGTGGTGACAAAGTGGGATCCAAAAGGCGTCGGGAGACCCTGGGAACCCAGTGCTTATGCACAAGCGTTGAGTGTGATATTTCAGGGCAGGGTATTGATCCTCATCTAATTTGGGAAGATTTTTCTTCCTTTGTATAATGGTTGGGAGGGAGAAGATAAACACAAGTATATGTATATGTGAGTGTGTGTGACACACACACAGTCTCACTCACACACACACACACACACACACACTTGAGACCAATTTAATTTTACACCTAACAGGAAATATCTCATATAAAATGGTGGGGGACTGCCTGGGAGCCAAGAGAGGGGGTAAAAAAAGAAAAATAATGCCACCCCCACAAATCTGACCTTTACACACACAGGATCTCCAGGAATTCATTAACATTCTCTCCCTCAAACCCCTGAAGAAAAACAACCCCAAAACAGACTGCAATAGGTTAAATTTGGAGTTGAAGACAGGAGGGCTAAAAAGAAAAGATCAGATCCAACTGCCAGGAAAATATATGCCCATGAAAAGAGAGATAGAAATATATGGTCAAACGGATGTTGGGGTGGGAGGGAGGAGAGTTTTAAAAACTGCAGCTAAAATGCCTTGATCACAGAAGTGAGGGGGAGGCAGAAAACAGAAGATCTGCTGGAAATGGTGAGAGAGAGAATATCAGGGAGTATGTGCCAGTAGATATACATAGGTATAGATGCATGAGACAGACAGACAGACAGAAAATGGGAAATGTGTGTGTGTGCTTTTATATGTGTGCCTATGTGTGTACATAGAATAATAATAAATAAAAATAATAATAATAATAATAATAATAATAATAATAATAATAATATATTTGATTTCTTACCCACCCTTCACCATAAGGTCTCAGTGTGGGTTTCAGCTATCTTGAAATACAATACGAAAAGCAGTTTAAAACAGGAAGAAAGGAAGCTGCTTCATACTGAGTCAGACCATTTGATCCATCTAGCTCAGTACTGTCTACACTGACTGGCAGTAGCTCTAAGGGTTTCAGTCTCTGGGTCTCTCCTAGCCCTACTTGGAGTTGCAGTCAGGGATTGAACCTAAGACATTCTGCATGCCAAACAAACGCTCTACCACTATGGTCCTTCCCAAATTACAGTCACAAGGTAGGTCCTAAATATATCATTCTCGGGTCACAATGGTCAGGATAAAGAGGTGCGTTTTCACCATATGAGGAGAAACCTGGTGTGAAGGTTGCAGGTGCACCTCTGTAGGGAAGGAATTCCACAACTTAGGGACTGATTGTCCCTCAGTGGTGGAGCATCTGCTTTGCATGCAGAAGGTCCTAGGTTCAATCCGCAATGGCATCTCAAGGGGGGCTGGGGAAAAACCCTGCCTGAAGAACCGCTGCCAGACAGTATAGACAATACTGGGCTAGACAGATTTACGGCCCAGCTCAGAATAAGGTACAGCTTCCCATGATCCTAACTTAGGGGTTGTCCCAGAGAACCACCACCCCAAAGCTCTGATGCCAGAGGAACTACCAAGAGTTGATCATTCTCTGCTGATCTTAACACCTGAGAGGATCTGTGGGAAAAGAAGAGGAGTCCTTTCAGCTATTTGAGGCCCTGAGTCCTATTTGGCAGCCTATACTCTTCTTTTCGGTTCTTATAGGTGGCCCACCACCCCACAGTGGCTTTCAGGCCCTTCCCAAATGTCCCACATGTTATTAAAATTTATCTTTTCAGGTGAACACTTCCAACAGGAACCCTAAAACAGTCACTGATTTGACTTCAGCCCTTCCCACTTACTGCAAGACAAAGCGAGTACAAGGCCAGCCAGATTAGAGACACCATGAGCAGCAGATGAGGGGGCCGAAATTTGAGGAGCACTTGCTTTGGCCCTGCAAGCTGTCTTGGGAGACAAGACATTCTGGCTGTGCTTTTGAGGAGGCAAGCTTGAGAGACTCTTCAGCTGCTAGGCATTATGTCTCGCATTCTAGGAAGGGTTTTTAAATTTCTCTAAGGCAGGCGGAGCAAGAGATCTAACCCAAGAGGTTCCCCTGCACAAGCAGTGAGTTGTACCCCATCTTAATTCATAGGAGGAGGGACACCAAGATGCCTCCCTTCCCCATTACAGCCAGGATACTTTCATTAGCATTCTTCCATAACAGGTGTTTGGCTGGCCTTCATATATACCAGGGATGGGAACCTTTGACCCTCCAGATGTTGCTGGACTACAACTCCCATCATCCCAGGCCATTGGCTGGGGGTGATGGGAGTGGGGACTCCAACAGCTTCTGGAAAGCCAAAGGTTCCTCATTCTGGAGCTAAACACAGAATGAACCCTTCTGGATTGCCTGAACTACTGTTAATATTATAAAGCCTAACATGGTTCAGGGCCCCAATCCCCTTAGGGACCACCTTTCCTCACATGAACCTACCTCATCACCAGAGGCCCTTCTTCTTGCCCCCCCCCTCCAAGAGAGGCACAGAAGTTGGCAGCATGAAAGAAGGCATTCTCAGTGGTGGCTCCCTGATTGTGGAGTGCTCTCCCCAGAGCGTTGGACGCACCTAATTCCATCAATATCAGCCATTGAGCACCAGTCAAAGACATTCCTGTTTCCCCATGCATTTGGCTCAATGTGGAGGTCACAGGGTATGATGATCCCCATGCCTGTATTTGTGTTCATCTTTCAGCAGGGTGGGGTAGGATTTATCACTTTCTTTGTTACAACAGGATGAGCACGTTCCACCAATTAATGGTATTTTATCTTAGTGATGTACTTTAAGTTTTGTATCATGCAGGTTTTTATAACTGTAAGTAGCTTTGAGACAGTTTAGTAGTAAATGACAAATAAATGCAATAATGATAATGATAATCCAGCTCACCAAATCAGACAGTCTGGCACTGAAATTCATCATCATCATCATCTAACTAAATAATAGCACTGATATTATTATTATTCAGGCTCCTAAGACCAGACAGTCTGCAGGATGCCAGGTTAGCAAAGGCTGCCCTAGGACTTCATAGCCAGAGCTTGAAGTCTGCAGCATTCCCTTGGTACATATGGAAAGGTAGACTGCCCCAGCACACTGAGGAACCCTCTGAAACCCTCCAAGAATTTTCTGGCACCTTGCCCTCCAGCCAGCTTTAGCCCACACTAAACTGCTTCGGCTCTTGGGAGGGAGAGAATCTGTTCCTAGAAAAAGGACTTCCTTCCTGTCACATTGAATCTGGCGGCTGCTGCTCCTTCCTCTTATCCTCTCTCCGTCTCAGCAGACAGGATAAACAAACTCTGTGAAGTCACTCTCACAGTCATTTACACCAGCAACTAAAATTATGAAGTTGTGGGGAGGGGGGGCTGAATAATCTCTCTTCTGGAGCGAGGTTCAGTTGGGGAAGGAGATGAGAGAGGGCTTATGAGATCATGAGCGCTGAGAGGAAATTGACAAAGCAGGACAAGGGGGTGCAGAGACAAATAAAAATCATGGCCCACAAAAACCACGTCATCCTCAGAAACTAACAGAGAGAACATAAGAAGAGCTTTGTTGGATCAGGTAAAAAGGTCTACCCGGGTCAGCCTCGAGCTTCCAACAGGTGCCCTAATGGGAAGCCCTCAAGCAGAACACAAGGGCAACAGGGTCCTTATACCTGCTGTGGCTCTAAAAGCAACTGGTGTTCAGTGCTAGACTGCCCTTGGCCATGGAAGTTCCATATAAAGCTATCTCATGCCATCAGGCATCTCATTTAGCACACTTCCAAAGTCTTTTTAAAGTGATGGTAGAGAAAACTGAATTTGAGGCCTTCTGTGAGCAAATAATGTATTCTGTCACCAAGCTGAAGCCCCTTCCAAAAGCCAGTGGTGGATCTCTCCATCTCCATAAATCTGTCTTACCCTTAAGCTACTGACCACCACTCCATGGCAGAGAGTTCAATTCCACACTACTGTCAATCAATTGCAGAGAATAAGCTAGGGCAGGGATGTTCAACTGGTCGATCATGATCTAATGGTCAATTGCGGGGCCCTGATCACGCCCCCCCCAAAAAAGCTTAACAACTCTGGTCAATACAATGGGTCACTGCCAGTTTTTTTATAGATCACAGTCTCTTGGAAGCAGGACGTGCCTGAGCTACAGTATTACTGCAGGGGGACACCTACCCATACCATTAATAATTGCATTAATTTCAGTCATCTCCCTCTTATGCCGACATCTCCTTGGCCCAGCCAACTGTCCCCCTCCCTGCTAGTTTTTCGCAGCCAAGAGGTGCTTACTGAGGGGTTATGCTGTAGGTATAGAGAATGGATCTTTTACCCCCTTCCAGTGGAACCAGCATATAAGATTGTTCTGCACAAAACCCCAAACACTTGAGCTCTGCACAAAATCCCAAACACTCCAACCTGCTGATCATTTCAGTTGACCTTTTCAGCAGGTCTGGCGCCAGCTGTCAACCATTTGACAAGGGGCCCAGAGTCTCAACAGAGCCCCTCACTTGCCTGACCAGGTTCTGCTGCCATTCACTGCTAAACAGACCTCAGAGGCTTTTCAGCAACAGGAAACGGTCCCACTTTGGAACAGGAACCAAACTTGAGACCCATCTGTGCTAGCTTTCCTCCATTTTTATGTCACTCAAAAGTATTATTAATGAACTTATGTAATGCCCTGGTCCACAGATCTATAAAATTTACTAATTTCATATGTCTATAGTTCAAGCAGGATTATAAATATATTAAATCTGTAGATTTAACAGATGTATGGAGCAAGGGATTGCATTTTGGATATTGTAAGATGGCAAGTGGTCACAATGGCTGGGAGCAGAGTTTAGCTCCCACTCAAAAGTGGTGGTGCCCATCCATCAATGAAGTGAATCCAGAAGCCCAGTGGAGGGGCAGTGAGTGGTGCCAACGCAGCCACCACCAAAGCAGCAGAAGCAGAAGCAGAAGCAGAAGCAGAGAAAGCATGTGGTGGCCGTGGCAGAGCTGAGCCAAGATCTGCTTAGCTCATCAGCACTGTGCCAAGGGCAACTCTAGTTCTGGTGTTTGTCCTGCTTCTCTGCACCTTTCCCTGCTCTATGCTAGCCATTTTGAGATGAGACAGGCAGAACTGTACCCAGGATTCAAAGTGTGGCTGCCCTATAGATTTGTATAAAACCCATGAGGAAACAGGCTAGCCTTATCTTCTGTCCCTTTCTTAACCCACCCTTGAACAGGAGGGTCATTGGTGAGAAACAGAGAGAAGGCAGATCTAAATTCCAGGCCTTCCAGGATCTGCCCCTCTTTGAGCAACTGCATCTGTGCAGAAAAGCACACTTTCATGCCCCCCCAGCCATGCTCTGCCCTTCCCCCACTGGGACTGCTCATTCTCCTTTACTCAGTCCCTATATATGCTTCCCCATCTTCTTAGCAAGGACCATGCTTGTAACATCAATAAATAATCATTCTCAGCATTTATACATAGATTTATGAGTGTTCAAACATTGCTTTAACATGTAATGCATCAGAAATCCTTATAAAGGCAGGTCCCTATTATTCTTCCCAAAGCCATGCAGTTAATCAAGAGAGCCAGTATGGTGCAGTGGTTAGAGGTATTGGATTAGAACCTGGGAGACTAGAGTTCAAATCCCTACATAGCCTTGAAACTCATTGCATGGCCTTGGGCCAGTCATAGTCTCTCAACCTAACCTACATTGCAGGGTTGTTGTGAAGATAAAACAGGGAGTAAGTGAACAATGTATGCCACCTTCAGCTCCTTTGAGGACATATGCAATTTAAACGTGTTGAATAAAAAAATAAAAGAATTGCACTTCGAAGGACACACTCCAACCATGCAAAAACACATGGAAAATGACCCATAAGGGGCATTGTCTGGGGACAGACAAAGGGCCATATAGAGAGTTTTAGAGGGCTGCTTCCAGACTGTTATAACTAACCCCATTCAGCAGCCACTCCACTGCAACATTCTGAACCAGCTGTAAGTTTCTGGACATTCTTCAAAGGCAACCATATGCAAAGCCCATGGTAGTAATTCAAATGAGTTTTAATACAGACATGGCCAGATCTGACACATCTAGGAAAAAGTGTAGTTAGTACATCAGCCTTGGTCATGCAGAGACTCTCGGTCACTGCAGAAGGTGGGGTCTCCAGGAGTGAACCTCACCTCATAGATTCTACTTGTTCCTGTTTCACATCCTTATCCTGCCACTCTGTCCTCAGAAATTGCTTCTATATCCACCCCTGCCCTGTCAACCTCCATTTGACTATTTTGGTGCTGGAGGGAAAAGAAACCTGAGCTCGAAACAATGAAGTTATGCTCAGAATAGGCCCACTGAAAACAATGGACCTAAGTTAGTCACATTCATTCATTTCAATGGGACCGCTCTGAGAACAACTAATGTTGGATAGAACCCTGTCACTGTAAAGGCCCTGATGGAGCAGGTTTCAGCTCCATAGTGGGGTGAAGGTGGGAGAAGAGAAAGGGAGCATAAGAAGAGTACCGCAGCAGCAGCTGAATCAAGCCAAAGACCCACCTAGTTCAGCATCTTGTTCTCATAGTGGCCAACTAGATGCCCCAATGAGAAACCCACAAGCAAGACATCTCCAGTGTGTGACAAACAGAACAGAGGTGTTGGTGAATAAGTATTTCCCCCCCCCCTCTCTCTCTCTCTCTCTCTCTCTCTCTCACACACACACACACACACACACACACAATTAACCTGTGGAACTCACTGCTACAGGAAGCTGTAACAGGCAGCAGCAAGAGAAATAGATAATCATAGAATAGTTGGAAGGGACCAGCGGCATAGTGTGGGTTGTCAGCACCCGGGGCAAGGCAAGTACGGTAATTTGCGCCCCCTAACCCCTAACCTGCCGCTGCTGCCAGCTTCTTCTTGCTGCTGCCTGGGCTGGTCTGGTGTGGTTCTCTCCCGCGCTCAGCGCTGCGCTGGGCGGCCGCTGCACTGTCCCTCCCCCAGATAGTCCCTCGCTCTCTCTCCACACCGCACGCCTGGCACCCACCCCCTCCACAGTGGGCGGCGACCCAGCGGCTCGGATCGGATTCGCACAGCCAGCACTGCAGTGAGAGAGAGTGAGTGAGCCAGGTAGGGGCAGAGAGCTGCGAGTGCGCCCCCCCCCCGATGTTGCACCCGGTGCGGCCGGCCCCCCCTGCACCCCCCACGCTACGCCACTGGAAGGGACCCATGGGCCATCTAGTCCAACTGCCTGCAATCTCAGCTAAAGCATCCATGACAGATGGCCATCCAATCTCTGTTTAAAAACCTCCAAGGAAGGAGAGTCCACCACCCCTCGTGGGAGTCTGTTCCACTGCTGAACAGCTCTTACTGTCAGAAAGTTTTTCCGAATGTTTAGTTGGAATCTCCTTTCTTGCAACTTGAAGCCATTGGTTTGAGTCCTACCCTCCAGAGCAGGAGAAAACAAGCTTGCTCCCTCCTCTATGTGACAGCCCTTCAGATAATTGAAGATGGCTATCATATATACTCTCACTCTCCTCTTTTCCAGTCTAAACATACCCAGCTCCTCCAAGTGCTCCTTATAAGGTTTAATTTCCATACCCTTGATCATCTTGGTTGCCCTCCTCTGCATACATTCCAACTAGTCAACATCCTTCTTAAATTGTGATGCCCAGAACTGGACACAGTATTCCAAGTGTGGTCTGACTAAGTCAGAATAGAGTGGTACTATTACTTCCCTTGATCTGGACACTATACTTCTGTTGATGCAGCCTAAAACAGCATTAGCTCTTTTTTTGCTGCTGAATCACACTGTGGACTCATGTTAAGCCTGTGGTCCTCCAAGACCCCTAGATCCTTTTCACATGTACTGCTAGTAAGCCAGGTGTCCCCCATCCTATATTTGTGCATCTGTTCCTCCTGCCTAAGTGCAGAATCTTACATTTGTCCCTACTGAAATTCATTTTGTTAGCTACCGCCCAGTTCTCCAATCTGTTGAGGTCATTTTGAATTCTGATTCTGTCTTCTGCGGCACTAGCTACCCCTCCCAGTTTGGTGTCACCTACAAATCTGATGAGCATCCCCTCAATTCCTTCATCCAAGTCATTTATAAAAACACTGAACAACAACAGGCCCAGGACAAAACCCTACAGCACCCCACTTGTCACTTTTTCCAGGATGATGAGGAGCCATTAATGAGTACTCTTTTGGGTAATGACACAGATGAGAGGGTTGTGGAGGCTACTACAGGCTGTGAAGTCCAGGACAAACTAAGTGAGGAACATGCCACTGACAAAGTAGGTAAAGGTAAAGGGACCCCTGACCATTAGGTCCAGTCATGGACGACTCTGGGGTTGCAGTGCTCATCTCGCTTTATTGGCCGAAGGAGCCGGCGTACAGCTTCTGGGTCATGTGGCCAGCATGACTAAGCCGCTTCTGGCGAACCAGAGCAGCGCATGGAAATGGCATTTACCTTCCCACCGGAGTGGTACCTATTTATCTACTTGCACTTTGACGTGCTTTCGAACTGCTAGGTTGGCAGGAGCAGGGACCGAGCAACGGGAGCTCACCCCATCGCAGGGATTCGAACCACCAACCTTCTGATCAGCAAGTCCTAGGCTCTGTGGTTTAACCCACAGCGCCACCCGCGTCGGTACTGAAGCTCAAAGTCAATGAATCCATGTCTCCATCGTTTCAGGGCACGGGAAAGCACCTGTGGCCTCTAATTGGCCAGATTCATAGAAGCAGATCCACCATGTGTGCGTGTGTGTGTGTGTGTGTGAGAGAGAGAGAGAGAGAGAGAGAGAGAGAAAGAGAAAGAAAGAGAGCCCACAGTTCTTTTCTCCGCTTCTCCTCCGTGTCTATTTCCCTTTTTCCATTTTCCCAGAAGAGAAGCAGTGAGATTAATTAACCAGAAGTTCACTCAATTAGAAAGAACATCCCCCAACAGTCCCTTAGAGTGCTCCCTCCAACCCATCCGATCCGAACAGTCTGTACTGCTCTGCATACAACATCAAGGAGTCTGGACAGTTTAACCTTCAACTTCCTGTTGCCATGTCGCTTGCTTAAATCATATGTAAAGCTGCCTTATATTGTTGGACCGGCACCAGGATCTTAACCACACTAGCCCAGATCCATTCCCAATGGTGATATGGAAGACTGGATTTGGGATCCCCACTCGTGCAAGAGCTGGGTTACACCACAGAGCCACAGCTCTTCCCCAAAAACATTTAGCTGTGTTCTGCCTCTCCCTGGCACCCATTTTCCAGTATTCATGTCCTCAAGGGAGAGAAACCTTCAGAAAAGGGCTTGAAATGAAAAGGGCTTTTGGGACTTCAGGTGTACAAAGATACTGCTTTGAGGGCCCCAGGAGGGCCCCAAGGTCTGGTCTAAAGGCACATGAAGCCATCACCTTGCTGAAGTTAAGCAAGTCTAGGTCAGAACAGTACTTGGATTGGTGACTGCCTAGGAACCACATGTATGTTGCCTTCGGTTTCATGTCAAAAGAAATAAGAGAGATATAAATGTAAAGAAATTTCTAAATTAAATAAATAAGATGATGTTAACTAGCTAGCTAACAATCCACTCAGGGACCACAGAATCACTTCAAATTTACATTGGATTTTTTTCCCATTGGTGCACAATAAGAACATTAGAAAAGCCCTGCTGGATCAGGCCAAAGCAGGCCCATGTAGTCCAGCATCCTGTTCTCACAGTGGCCAGCCAGATGCCTGTGAGAAACCCACTAACAGGATCCAAGCACAAGAGCCTCCTCCCCTCCTGCGATTTCCAGCAGCTGGCATACAAAAGCACTGCTGCCTTGGACTGTGGAGGCAAAGCATAACTATTGTGGCTGGTAGCCATTATTATTATTATTATTATTATTATTATTATTATTAACAACTGCCCTTCATCAAAAGATATCAGGGCTCCTCACAAGATAAAAATACAAATAAGTAGCTAAAACAAAAGCAACAAACAATAGCCCTATCCTCCTCCATGAACTTATCTAATCCTCTTTTGAAGACATTCAGTTTGGTGGCGGCCATCATGGCCTCCAGTGGCAGCAAATTCTGTAATTCCACTGAGGCAGAATCCAAGGTTGGAGGAGTTGGGCTCAGGAGTACTAAGAAAGCAAACAGCTATAGGAAGAGGAAGGAAATCACTGATAAAAGAGCACCTACCTTAGGCCGAGACCTCCGTGAAGTTGTGGGGCGAGTGTCTGAAATGGTCACTTCATAAAACTCCTGGATATCTAAACCAAGAGCATGGATGGAAAGTTTAATATTAGATAAAAAGGGGGGGATCCCCAATATTTCTTTTTCTTCTTTTGTCTGAAAAATAAAAGCCACTATCTGGGAGGCACATTTTCACAAAACAGGCCTTGGAGGAGCCTCCTCTGCAAAGAACATCCTCCTGCAAGGTAGGCCAAGGGGAGCAGCTGGCCACACAGGTGTGGGAAGAAAAGGACTTAGGACTCCCCAGGTGCACACCAAGCGCCTTACAGCTGAGCTCCTAGATGCTTCCGGGCATCCCATCCCTACCTCCCTTCAGCCCAGCTCAGAAGTAATTATGAAACTCAGATTAAAGCCTATATTTAGACCCACGAGCTGAGCCAAACCCCTCCCTGGCTGGCTGGCTGAGTCTCTGCAGGTGCAGCTCTGGCATCAGGAAGAGGAGGAGGAGGAAGATAAGGAGGCTGCTGCCTCCTAGCATTAGGGAGACTCAGCTCCTGGGCCCTGAAGCAAGGGTGAGAGATGAGAGGGCTGAGTGGTTGGAGGAAAGCAGCCCCCAAACCCATACATCTGGGCGCCCTCCATGGTGAAAGCTCAACAAGGCTCACCACAAGCTTCATCTTCCGCCTCCTCCCTCCCCTTCAAAGCTCAGGCCTGGTATTCAGGAGATAATGCCTAATTCCC
The DNA here is from genome assembly GCF_964106645.2 of Podarcis pityusensis. Lineage (NCBI taxonomy): Eukaryota > Metazoa > Chordata > Lepidosauria > Squamata > Lacertidae > Podarcis > Podarcis pityusensis. The sequence continues at coordinate 52,312,294 of NC_138038.1, read as the reverse complement.
CTCTGATTCCCTAATTCCCAAAGAAGAAGAAAGTCTTCCCTAACTTTGGCCATTCTCTTTCCCCTACAATTCCCCTTCTAAACCCCAGCCAACCAACAAGCTCCTCCCACTTTTAAGCTTCACCCACTTCTCCCCCCACCCCCGTTGCTTCATTGCTTTAAGACCCTCCTCAGTTTATCAAGTTCAGATAAGCAACTGCCGCAGCCAGATCCTCTTCCCTTTCCTCAGGGAATTATGCTTCATAGACCCCAGCCTGGAGCCTTCCAGATGTTTTGGACTACTATCAGCTGAGGCTGATGGGTGTTGTAGTCCAAAGCATCTAGAAGGCTCAGGTACCCATTTCAAAAAGTATTTGTACCCCGTGATAAAGCTAACCGCACTGGGTTGGCTATTTGAACCCGTGTGCAACCCGCCCACCTGCAAAACAAATTAAACACAGTTGCTTCATTTCCCCCCTTGGCCTTCTGCATTTTTAGCTCCTCTAAACAGTGTTTTGAAATCTTGGGAAATTACAGGACTTGAGATCCCTGCTCAAAAATAACTTAAGATCTTTTAATCTAAAAATATAGTCAGGAACTATTTTTCAAAAACTTCTCTCCTGGGAAACGGCGGTCACTGAAAATTTTAGTGGGAATTCTCCCTGCCCTGCCCCCTCCAATATGCGATGTCTGCTTGCCCATTTACACCACTATTTAGGAGAGGGATGCAGCTCAGTGGCAGAGCCTCTACAGAAGATCCTAGGTCCAATCCTTGATGCATCTGCTCATAGGACTGGGAGACACTCCCTGTCTGAAACCCTGGGGAGCTTTCCCAGTCAGTGTAGAGAATATTGAGCCACATGGACGAATAGTCTCAGCATAAGGCAGCTTCCTCTTATTTCTGCCTCTCCAAGAAGCTTTCAGGTTCTTTTTCGCTTCCTGCACACTTTCTCAGTAGCCCTCCTTCACAACGCCACACTTCATTGGCTTCTGAACCTAGTTCTCTAGCTTATCTATACATATGGGGCAGGCAGGGCTTATTAACTTCAAGGCCTCAGGCTGCATCAACAGAAGTCTAGGATCCAGATCAAGGGAAGTCATAGTCACACTCGATTCTGTCTTGGTCAGACCACATCTGGAGTACTGTGTCCAGTTCTGGGCACCACAATTTAAGACGGATATTTACAAGCTGGAGTGTGGGCAGAGGAGGGTGACAAAGATGATCAAGGGTCTGGAAACCAAATTGTATGAAGAATGGTTGAGGGAACTGGGTATGTTTAGCCTGGTAAAGAGGAGACTGGGAGGAGATATGTTAGCATCTTCAAATATCTCAAGGGCAGTCACATGGAAGATGAGGGATAGGACCCAAACCAGTAGATTTAAGTTACAAGAAAGGAGATTCCAACTAAATATCAGGAATAAATTTCTGATGGTAAGAACTGCTTGACAGTGGAACAGACTCCCTCGGGAGGTGGTGGACTCTCCTTCACTGGAGGTTTTTAAGCAAAAGTTGGATGGCCGCCTGTCTTGTATGATCTCATAGAGATTCCTGCATTGCAAAAAGTTGGACTAGATGACCCTTGGGGTCCCTTCCAACTCTACAATTCTTTTGTTAATCAAGATGAGTGTGGCTCTGAGCACATTCAGAGTACATTCCCTGCCCTGCACCTCATACTCCACATTTGGGAGTTGGGCTGTTAGGAGGGAAATGACTCATGCATTGACTTTCAGAAACTAAACTACTTTTTCCTAACCTGGAGCCCTCTAGCTGTTTTGGACTACAACATCTGGTGGGCCCCAGGCTTGGGAAAGCTGGACTGAGTACTGCATGTAAGCCCTGCCCCTTGCCCATTAGGATTCTCCTCAATTTCTTCAAGCAGCACCCTGGCTTGCTCCCCCCATCAGTCCTGGTGTCAGCTACCTCCCATACGCACCCAGGAGAGCCTGAAACAATTCACTTTGGAAAATCCCAAGGAGTTTTTCTGCCTTGTGTCGGAAATTCTGGTCCAGCAACAATGACTCTTCCATGAGGCGCAGGGCCGCCGTCGTGTCTGGAACAGAGGAGAAGAGAAAGAGGGAAGGGGGTTCAACACCAGTCCCATACCCACAAACAAACACACATAAAAGGGAAGATTTGGTTTCCCCCCTCACTTGGAGAGGAGGAGGTAATGAGGCAACAGGACAGGGGCCCTGGGGTTAACCCCCCACTCTAGAAAGGGAAGATGCCATTTTTTTCATCCCCAGCCTCAGTTTGCTCAGCTGTAAAATGGACATCCGTGCTATGGCCTGTCTCAAGTGCATGCATTTAGGTAGGTAGGTAGGTAGATAATTGTTGTGCATACCCGGTAATTCTATTTTATTTATTTAATAGAATTTGTTTGCCAATTAATTGTAAAAACCTCTAAGTAGTTTATATAAAATATACATTAAAATTATTGCTAAAAACTAGTTGACCTACCCCCCCCCAAAAAAAAAGAGTGATAAAATCACCAGTTAACAATATACAGTATAGAAGAAACTTACATCTAAAAATATTAACTTGACCAGTCTGGATTGGCTTGCCTACGCAGAAGTGTTTTTAGCAGGCACCAAACACAATACCGTAAGGTGCCTGCCTGGAAAGAACATAAGAAGAGTCCTGCTGGATCAGGCCAATGGTTCATCTAGTCTAGCATCCTGTCCTCACGGGGGCCACACAGGTGCCTCTGGGAAGCCTGCAAACAGAACCCAAGTGTAGCAGCAATGCTCTCCCCACCTGCACTTCCTACCAACTGGTGTTCTGAAAGCATGTTGCCTCTGACAGTGGAGGGAGACTGCAGCCATCATGGCTAATAGCCATTGATAGTGTAGCCTTATTGGACTTTACTAATTGGTAGGGTGAGCGTTGCTCCCGGACGGGAGGAAGGAAGTCAAATGACACCGAGGGTTGGTTCAGAGAAAGAGTTCATTCTGCTCTCTAGATAGCAGAAGGCACTTGTGTGGTCAGCTCACAGCAAGTCCAAAGAAATGAGAAATTTCATGCAGTATATATATCCTCCAGGCACCCTCTCCCCCCTTCCCCAGGAATTCAAGCACGTCAGCTTATACACATAAGTTGACATCCATGACCATAAACAGTTATTCCTGTTCCGGCGCTCTTGACATGCCAAATTCTCCATGAATTTGTCTAAACTTCTTTTAATACTATCCAAGTTCGTGGCCATCACTGCTTCCTGTGAGAGTAAGTCCCATAGTTTCAACAAGGCACTATGTGAAGAAGTACTTTTTTAATCTGTCCTGAATCTCCCAACATTCAGCTTCACTGGATGTCCATGAGTTCTAGGAGTTATGATCAAGGGATGAAAACTTTTCTCTTTCCACCTTTTCCATGCCATTCTCTACTTTCTTCACATAAAAGGTAAAGGTAAAGGGACCCCTGACCATTAGGTCCAGTCGTTGCCGACTCTGGGGTTGCGGCGCTCATCTCGCTTTACTGGCCGAGGGAGCCGGCGTACAACTTCCGGGTCACGTGGCCAGCATGACTAAGCCGCTTCTGGAGAGCCAGGGCAGTGCACAGAAACGCCGTTTACCTTCCCGCCGGAGCGGTACCTCTTTATCTACTTGCACTTGGACATGCTTTTGAACTGCTAGGTTGGCAGGAGCTGGAACAGAGCAACAGGAGCTCACCCCTTCGTGGGGATTCAAACCGCTGACCTTCTGATCGGCAAGTCCTAGGCTCTGTGGTTTAACCCACAGCACCACCCGCCTCCCTTCTTCACATAGCACATAGTTAAACTATGAAACTCGCATGAGACTGTGAAGGCCACCAACTTGGGATGTTTTAATAGAAGATTGGACAAATTCATGGATGGCTGCCAGCCATGTTGGCTATGCTCTGTCTCCACTGATACTTCTGATACCAGTTTCTGGAAGCCACAGGAGAGGCAGTGCTCAGGTCCTGCTTGTGTGTTTCCCACATGGAACCGGTTGGCCACTGTGGGAACAGGATGCTGGACTAGATGGGCTACTGACCTGATTCCATCAGGGTCTTCTAATGCTTTTAAGCCATGCTGGCTCTGCTTCAGCAAGGCTTGTTCTTCTATATGCTTGCTTATTTTTTCTTCCATCATATTTTCTACCAGTTTTCTTGGGAAAGAGACATTAAGCCTATGATTTTCAGGATTCCCTTAGATTCCTTTTTTAAAAATCGGTGTTACATTGGCTATGGAAGCTGATCTGGGAGACAAGTTCTATATTTTTGTTAGAAGATCAGCAATTTAACATTTGAGTTCTTTCAGAATTCTTGGGTGGGTGGATGTCAACCAGATTTGACTATTTGTCAGTTGTTAATTTGTCTATTAGGCCTAGACTTCATCTCTCATCACTACTACCTGCCTCAGTTCCTCAGTTCCTCAGTCTCCCTTCCTGAAAAAGCTAGTTCAGGCACCAAGATATGCCCTATATCGTCCTCTGTGAAGATATTCAGCTTCTCCACAATCTTCTTATCCTCCTTTAGGACATCTTTGACTACCTTGTCATCCAATGGTCTAAACTCCCCACCCCCACCCCCACCCCCCGCTGTTAATGTATTTAAGCAACTTCTTGTTTGTCTTAATAGTTTTAACAATGTGCTCCTCATAATCTTTTTTTTTAGCATCCCTTACTGTCTGCTTGCATTTTATTTTTTTTGCCAAAGCTTGTGTTCCTTTTTGTTTTATCAATTTGATGACTTCATTTTTTTTCTGAATGAAGCCTTCTTATCTCTAATAGCTTCTTTGATTCTGCTTGTTAACCACATGGGCGACCTCTTAGCCGTCATGGTACCTTTCCTGACCTGCAGTATACACTCCACTTGAGCTTTAACACTGTTTTTAAACAATTCCCCAGCATTCTGGAGTGATTTTAACCTCTTAATAATATGTTCTTACGATGTTCTTATGAATTTTCAACACATATCAATGGGCAAGGAGATCCGGAGTGTAGATGCTGCCATGGTGAAAGATAGCTTCATTTTTAAATTATAAACTGCCTTGAATATTTTATAGAAAGCTGGGGTTTAAGTGTTGGAAAATAACAAAATAAATGGTGCTGAGCCAGCCGCCTATGGAGAGCAGCGTACATAAAGAATCATCTGTTAATTGTTTCAGAAACATTTGTCTGAAGACATGTCCTTTTACTAGCCTTTCCCTGACCCACAAGATTGCACTCTCTTTATTACTGAATTTCTGTTTATTATAATGCAGTTTTATTGGTTTTGTGTTGCATTTTGTCTGGGTATAGCTGGGGAGGCTACTGCATCTGAATGCTTCAAAGGGACGAGCCTTACTTAAAAAAAAAAATCAAATATGTGAAAAATTCAGAGGGAGATACCCGATAGAGACTGTCCCGTTCGTTGTGCATTGGAAATGTGGGAACAAAATTGACAAAACGATAGGAAAGATTCAAAACCTGCGGGACCAGAGATTTACAGAAGATTGGAATAAGTATATGAATTATCTGAAGAGCAACTGTAATCAACAAATTACCCTAGTAGGACTACAAGAAGTTTTGTAAGGAGAAATATACGAAGTGTTACAAAGTATAAAAAGATAGAGATATTGGTTATGAGTTTGAAATGTAATAGGGAAGATAAGGAATGCATACTAAGAGATTAGATTGGAAAATTTTCAGACAGGATTGATGGAAGTAAAAAAAATTTGAATAAGATGTAAAAGTATGTTTAATTACTGTTGAAAACGATATGTTAAAAAACTAATAAAAAATTTATATATATAAAAAAGGAAATGTTGTGGAACGTTATCTTAAATTAGAACGATGATAGTCCATAAGAAGTGTGAGGTAACATAATCTTGCAGTCTTCACCCACACAAAATTTATGGCGTGTGGAGAATGAGCAAAAAGGGGATGGAGGTGACCTCTCTCTCTTCAGTCTAAGACATGGAGGGTGGGGGGACGGGACTTTGTGCTTTCAAGTGAATGTATGAAGATACAGGAACCACAAAATGGTGTCCCTTCCCCGCCAGGGGAGTGAAGATCAACACGAGGAACAATGGGGGAATAAAGATCTACACCGGGAACTGCTGTCTCAGTGGATCCTGCCCCCTGAGGCAGTCACCCCACCTTGCCTCATGGGTGGCAAAAGGGTGCTTTAATTCAAATTACCCATCCTACTTTGCTTGATGAATAGTTCTCTCAACTCCCCATGGCTCCTTTTTGCCTCATGGGGCTGCCCGCTCTGGGCTTATAGAACATCTCAAATCATCTCACTATTGGAATTCCACTGCCACTATGTAAGATACGATTATTTCTGAGTGACAATCAATCAATCAATCAATCAATCCAAACTATCTCTGACTGTCTTTGTCACAGCCCAGATAGCCTGGCCAAACATGAGGCAGTTTGAGCAAGAAATCTTCATTATTGCCATAAAATCTTGTCTCAGGTATACCAACCAATGGTCTCAGGTGTATCAAGAAATATATAAAATAATTAAATCCCCTGTTTAAGCCTCCCCACAACTGTCATGGCTGACTGTGCGGACTGATAACATGAAAGCTTTCCGCTCTAAAGGACGTTTGACATGGATGTTTGCTGCAGCTAGGGTTTCAATAGCCCAGCAATAGAAAGCCTTCAAAAAAATCTACATTTAATTTATTTATGAAATTTATACAGTGCTTGACTGGAGGAAAAAACAAAACCCCTCAAAGCAGATTACATTTGTCTTTGGGGGGGGGTGTAGAAATATACAATTTATGTGTTGCCTCTAGAGGGATGGACGATCCAGAACAATTTTAAGTCATCTGGTGATATTTTATTTCCTGTGCTTCTGACTTAAGAGGCTTGACATTCACCATCCACTCCAGCTCGGGAAATATGGATGTCTTGGTTTATATAGGTGTGTTGCCATGCCTTTCTCTCATAATTTATTGTTTGCGTGTGGTATGAGGTAAGACGCTTTTTGGGTTGTTGGCAATGCTCACTATGTAACAATAAAAAATAAAAGCATAAATAAAAGCTGGATATAACAGGGTCCTACATGATGCTTTTAATAAATGTCTGGATACTTAGCATTTTATAACATGTGCTTAAATTTCTATTCCTATCCTGCCTCCTCTACCCCCTTCTCCTTTTCCCGCCAAAAACCCAACTGCCGTTAACTGTCACACACACCTGTTCCAACTGTCACCCGTCACCCTCAGCCAATCAGCACACAGCACACTCCAACATTCCATCCCTCTCACCCTCTTACACTCATCTTCTTTCTGGTCTATCTAATATATATCTAATATATCTGATATATATTTTGGAAAGTGGTTTCGACACCGGCCACCATTTTGATTCAGCACACCGACTTTTGACCTGACTTTGCCCTTCTTTTTTGGGGGTGGGGGGGTGTAGATCCGGCCGCCTCTCGAGATTGCCATTGCCAAACTTGCCACAAGGTTTCCTGAGGTGGGCATGGCAGACGCTGTAGACGCTTTGATGCGGGTGCCATTTTGAATCAAGATGGCTGACCATATGAACCCTAGTTAAGCACCACCCAATAAAAAGAATGGTGCAGGTCTGGGTCAGGTTGAAGCCCTAGCTTGGTGGGTGGGTGTCTCCTTTGTAGGCTCAGACACCCCTCCTCACCAAACTCAGCATGAGGGTTCCTGTCGTCTGAAGGCTGGGAGCCATTTTGAATCAAGAGGGCAGAGCAAAATGAGACTTTGGCATTCCCAGTTCCTGAGACCCTGTGAAGTCGCTGAGAGAAAGAACTCTTTCATTTAGCCTATAAGCTCATTTATTTTCTTTTGTTTTAAGTATACGATATATACGATATCTTTATTGTCATTGTCCCATGCAGAACAATGAAATTGAAAAACTACATAAAACTACCACAAAACTACATAAAACTACCACAAAACTACATAAAACTACATTAAAACTACATAAAACATTCAGAAACCCCATTTTAAAATACACTATACTAATGGAAGCAAGGCCTTTTTGGGAAAGGGTTGTAGCCTAGTGAGAGCACGCCTGTGTTTTGCATGCAGAAGGTTCTCAATAGCATCTTCAGATAGGGTTGGGGAAAATGCCCCAGAGAGGCAGTGCTGCCAGTCAGTGTTGACAATACTGACCCCAATGACCTGACTCGGTATAAGGCAACTTCCTGTGTTCCCAAGCTTCTAGGTTACACAGAACTCTAGGGTTGCCATATGTCCAACATAGCCAGGATTTGACCGTCACAAACAGTGTCTGGGCAGAATTCGCTTTTTAAAAAATGCCGGGGGAAATCCGGACGTATGGCAATCTAAGTCGGAAGTGCAGATTTTAGCTACCGGTAACAATATGGACTCTAACACTATAGCAATCCAAAGAGGCACAAACAGGGAAGCCTGCTGCCTCCCTTCCTATTCATCGTGGCCCTGTGGCCCTAGGACCTCTAGCAATCCAACACCGGGCAGCCCCGAATATCAAGGGAGTGGAAATAAAAGGTAAAACATATAAACTAGGGCTCTTTGCAGGCCTAATGGTCGCAACACCATACCCTATTAATACAGCAATCACCTAGCCAAAGAACTCAACACTTTTGCAGTGGTGTCAGGCCAACAAGTGAAGTTTGCCAAATCTGAGGCAATGTGTTTCAACACTCTCTCATATCCAAAAATGTATAAAATAAAGATAAAACTCTGTTGTACCAAATTCAGATACCTAGGGGTTTAAATATCCAGAAACCTCAACAAATTATACCTCCATAATTAAAAATCCCCGTAGCGACAAATTAACAAAGACCTGAGGTGATGGAAAAATACTAACTTCACTCTCTCAGATAAAATAGCCACGATCAAAATGATCACCCTTCCAAAATTAACCTACCCATTCTCAACCCTTTCATTCCACCATCTACCAAACCATCTTAGTATGTGGCCGAACAAATTACAACCACTCATTTTATCGTACAAAACTTAAAGAACAGATCTCAACTACTTGCTCTTCTCAACCTCAGACTGAGGATGGGGAATTCACAATATAGAATACTACTACCTTGGCGACCAAACACGCATCATAACATACATTCTAGGAGACAGTTGGATCAGTTGGAGTTAGATACAATTTAAAACACGCCTGCTGCATATCCCTTCCTCCAAAACAAGCTGAAAAAAACCTCCCCACAACACTAAATAGGTTCACACTATCCATTTTTAAGGCATGGAAAGAAAAAGTAGGCATATTGTCCCCAACCCCACTAATAAACCAGTCTCCTTGGTTTATCACCCATTATTCCATCACATCACGCAGCACAAAGGCTAAATCACCTAGCAGACATTTACAAGAATAATAAACTCTTATTGACACAGGAAATACAGGACGAACTAGGGGATACCCAAATACCCTGGCAAACACACCATCAACTACATATCTTGCGTGGCGGGGCCCCGGACCCCCCAGCTCCCTCCAAAATAAATACACCAACACAAGTATATTGGGAACTCCCGCTGCGCTCCGAAGGCTTGCAGATAGCTGCCTGAAGCCTGGAGAGCGAGAGGGGTCGGTGCACACTGATCCCTCTTGCTCTCCAGGCTTCGCTTCGCTGGAGAGGCGCTGCAGTTTCCCCTCTCTGCGCAGCGCCCCTTCAGCAAAGCGGGAGGAAAAATGGAAGGGGCTCCGTTTCTCCTGCCGCTTCGCTGAAGGGGCACTGAGCAGAGAGGGGGAGAATATTTTTTCCCCTGTTCTCCCCCTCCTATGGTTGCGTGTGTCCTATAGAGCGAAAAATACGGTAATTTCCTTAAGAATAGCTCAAAAATGTATTCCCCCCCCCCGAGATTTTGCAAAAAAAGTTCGACGACTTTGGTCAAAACTGAAAAAAAAGCTCAATGAAAAGGATTTTCACTTTTTAAAATGCGGCAACCCTACAGAACTCTGAGGAGCGAAGGAAATGCTCTGCACCGTTTTCTGTAACCTTTCTTATAAACATCCTGTTCACCAACTCTTGGGCTAAGAGTTTTTTAGAGTTTGTTCTGGTAACAATGCTACAAACTAAGCTGTTAACTTCATGAGGAACCACCCACCAGCTACGTCCTTTCTCCAGTGTTTTTAATATTGCTTTTTATTTTAAAAAATGTGTTGTTATTTCATTGCTTGTCACTAGGGCTCCTTGGAGAAGAAAAGCAGGACAGAAATAGATCAAACAACACAATTGCTCTCCTCACCATAAGCAACAGGTCACACTAATGGCAGGACTAGTCTTTTCCACTATCGGAGGATGTTTGGACTACAGTGGTGCCTCGCAAGACGAAATTAATTCGTTCCGCGAGTTTTTTCGTCTAGCGAATTTTTCGTCTTGCGAAGCACGGTGTCGGAAAAGTTTTGGAAAAGCTTCAAAAATCACCAAAAACCTCAAAAAAGGCTACCACACCGCGTTCTATGAGTTGCTCCTCGAAGTCAAGTCGCAACTGTATTAACGGTGTTAAGAAAAAGGAAACAAACTTGCAAAAAACGCAAGAGGTTTTCGTCTTGCGAAGCAAGCCCATAGGGAAATTCGTCTTGCGAAGCAGCTCAAAAACCGCAAAACCCTTTCGTCTAGCGAGTTTTTCGTCTTGCAGGGCACCACTGTACAAATCCCATCAGCCCCAGCCAGCATGGGAGACGTAGTCCAAAACATCTGGAGGGGACCAGCTTGGGGTATAAAGTCTGGTAAGAAACATGACACATTATGTGCATATATGCCACTGCTAGTTAACTGCAAAATCACACAACATTTTCACCAATCTTCATTACAGGCAGAACATTTCGTATCATCTCAAGCACAGATGTTTTTAAATGGAACCAGTTTGCGCACATTCAGATGTTGCTGAGAGTCACCGCAGGCACAATCCACAAGGGAGGGCAGCGACTCCATCAGTCCTGCAAGGATGTCACCCAGTCCTTTTTTCTAATAAAAAATCTTTAGGAGTACTCTCATTTTGACTCAAGAAAATCACCATTTTATAGTTCAAATCGGGGGAAATAAATACAGCAAATGGACAAAAGTACAAAATGTTTAGGGGTATGCATACCCCTGCATCCCCCCCGAAAAAAGCAGTGATTTCACCTGCCACCAGATCAGCTGTCTGAGCGAAGGTATCTGATGTTGTGGCAGCCCTGCCCTCATGCCCCCCCCCAATAGATCAGCACCCGCTGTTTCCCCAGATTTCACTAGGGGTGGGGTGTGAAGGAATTCTTTAAGGGAGGATTTGCTCTTCAAGATGCCCAGAATCTGCATAGCCAGAACTACTGGTATATGACCCCATTATAAGAACCAGGACTGCTATCTGAGCTTGCTTTTCCCTTCCTCCCTCCCCAACTTTTTTGCCTTGTGTGTTGTGTCTTGCAGATTGCAAGCTTGCAGACAGGAAGTGCCTTTCTTTTGGTTTTGTATACTACTGTAGGAACCTTTTGGCGGAAGGTTTATAAATGCTCTACAGAAATATGGAAGTCTCAATTTCTCACGGCTTACCAAGGTCAGGGATGCACCATGCACCTGGCAATAGCCGCAAAGACACTGCAGCACGTGGACTTATTCCTGTTCATCCTGAGGCCCCTAAAGCTGTATCCAGTGTTGGAGACAGAGCACTGGGGGGACAAGGCTCCTTTAGCCTACTCCAAAGCAGTGGCTGTTTTAAAAATTATAAATATGCTCCCTCCTACTGCATTTAGGCCTATACAAATTATTAATTGGCTAGGTATGTAAGAAGCTGACTAGCAGTGACTCTCCAGAGTTTCAGACATGGAATTTTTCCCTGCCCTACCTGGAGGTGTTGCTGGGGATTGAATCTGGGATCTTCTGCATGCAAAGTGGATGTTCTGCCATTGAGCTACAGCCCTTTGGGATGTTTTGAGTTAGCCCAGAGTCCTGGGACAAGTTCCTATTGTCATGGTTGAGCCTCAGGACATGCAAAGTAATACAGAAGGGCATCTCTGCACATGTGCAGTTTGTATTCTTTTGGTCCTGGTTAAGGGATTCCCTACTCCTCTCAGCAAGGAGGTACACAAGCCTCCTTGTTTAAAATAAATAGATTAGGGATAGGAAATAGGCATATATTCATGCATATTCTGGAAATGCATTGCATCAGCCTGGAAGGAGGTCCCTTCCAAATCTACAATTCTATGAAATGTGGCTGCATTGCTTTGCTGCACAATGCGTAACACAGAGACACACTTCACCTGTTCTGGTCACACAGTGTTCCCAAGTCAATTGGATCAGAGTCTCACTTCTGTCTGATCCTTGTTGGATCAGTCCAATAGATCCTGTTCCATCATCCTGTTCTCACAGCAGCCAACCAGATGCCTGGAGGGAAACCCGCAAGCAGGATCCAAGCACAAGAGCTCTCTCTCCTCCTGAGGCTTCCGGCAACTGCTATTCAGAAGCCTCAGAAAATAAATTGACAATGTGGCCAGTGTAAGAATGCCTCTGTTCCTCATTCCATGTACAGTCTTGCACGGTGCACAACAGCACCTCAGCGCTATCCAAATTATGGATCCCTGCAACACAAACATACTCAAAACAAGTGCTCAGACACCCCAATGCACATGCACACACAGGGAAACGTAAGAAGCTGGTCTAAACAGACTATTTGCCTATCTAACTCAGTATTCATCTTAAAAAGCAGAGGTCAACAAAGGTCCGTATAGTAAAAGCCGTGGTTTTCCCAGTAGTGATGTATGGAAGTGAGAGCTGGACCATCAAGAAGGCTGATCGCCGAAGAATGGATGCTTTTGAATTATGGTGCTGGAGGAGACTCTTGAGAGTCCCATGGACTGCAAGAAGATCAAACCTCTCCATTCGGAAGGAAATCAGCCCTGAGTGCTCACTGGAAGGACAGATTCTGAAGCTGAGGCTCCAAGACTTTGGCCACCTCATGAGAAGAGAAGACTCCCTGGAAAAGACCCTGATGTTGGGAAAGATGGAGGGCCCAAGGAGAAGGGGACGACAGAGGATGAGATGGTGGGACAGCGTTCTCGAAGCTACCAGCATGAGTTTGACCAAACTGCGGGAGGCAGTGGAAGACAGGAGTGCCTGGCGTGCTCTGGTCCAGGGGGCCACGAAGAGTCAGACACAACTAAACAACAACAACTCAGTATTGTCTACACTGACGGGCAGTGCATCTCCAGGGTTTCAGGCAGGGGAAGATCCCAGCCCTATCTGGGATGCTTTGCATGCACTACAGATACTCTACCACTCGGCTATGACCCCTTCCCAGAAGTGATACCATTTTCACGGGGCAAACACCTCTCAGTTGCAAACATCCCAGAAGACACAGACTCAACCCCTCGCCCACTCTTCAGTGAATTAACTGAGTGCAAGAGAATATAAAACTGTATCATGCAAAGTCCTTGGACCATGCAGTACTGCCTACAGACTCAGTGACAGTGGTTTCAAACAGGAGCTTTCCCTAGCCCTACCTGAAGATGCCTGGGACGTTCTGCATACAGAGCAGGAGCTCTACCACTCAGCTACAGCATTTCCCAATATATTTTTCTGTATGGCTTTTCAACGACATGTTGCCAAGGCAAACTTCATACGGTTATTCATAATTCATCTCATAGGAACACCAAAATTTGCTTTATACCACATCAGATCACAGAAGTCTATCTAGCTCCATATTGTCCACACTGACTAGCAGAGGCTCCCCTGGACTTCAGCCCTAACTGGAAACACCATTTGGGACTGAACCTGGGACCTTCCGGCAATCCGGCATGCAAAGGGGATGCTCTACCACGGAGTAACTCCGCCACCAGCCTGCTCCATACCCCTTACGATAAGAGGCGGCTTAGGGTTGCTGTTGCAATCAACAAACCCGCAGTGCCAAAATGGGCAGCGGAATGACCAGCCACACTCTCGCCCCAGACTAAGAGCAGTGAAATAGCGCGTCCACCCTGCATTAGCTGATCACCCTTGGGCAGGATTTCTCCCTGCACCTTTTAGCCTAAGAGGAAGTGTGTGCGTAACCGTGCACAAAACAGGAACTGGAAAACGGATTAAAGATTTATAGCCCTAGAATGGAGCAACCACCCTTCCCCTCAAGCCAGCACCCTGAATACGTTCCACGGGAGAGGGGAGCATTCACCAAAAGGAATAAAAACAAATGACGGGACGGCCCTCTTACCTTGCCTTTTCACTGGCATCTTGGAGGCAGTTTGTACATGTACAACCTTAATCTCCTAATCTCTCTCCCAAACAGCTGCCAGCTTAAAAGATTTGCAGGACAGATTGCAAACTCTACCCCCTCCCCAAGGGCATTCTGGGAGATGTAGTATTGGTCAGGCCCCTTTTGAAGCCTGCAGCTCGACACATCCCAGATCATAAAAAGTCAGGCGAAAGTTTCACGAAAGGCTTGACATCCAGCAAAATACTCAGGCTCTGGAATTGTTTTCAAAAGGGAGGTTGTTTTAAAAATGTCACGGCCGAGAGTTCCTTTTAGAAATGTTTGTAACGTGACAAGTTACATCAAGCATACACCAGCTCAGTTTCACATGTTTAATAACACTGTTCATAAAACACTTACAATCAGATGGCATCCATAAGTGGGAATGTTGACAACAATCATTAGTACAGCAGATCCAAAAGGGGGAAAAGTTGCTTGGGATGGCCCACTCCCCCAACATTGCATTTCAACTGTGACAACTTTCCCCCCTTTAAATGACATGGGCAACATCAGACTTAAATTCCAAGACTCTTACTTCCAACAAGTGCCAAACTCCAACCCAATTTTGGCTGAGAAAATAAAAAAAAATCCTTCCAGTAGCACCTTTAAGACCAACTAAGTTAGTTCTTGGTATGAGCTTTCGTGTGCAAGCACACTTCTTGCACACGAAAGCTCATACCAAGAACTAACTTAGTTGGTCTTAAAGGTGCTACTGGAAGGATTTTTTTTATTTTGACTATGGCAGACCAACACGGCTACCTATCTGTAATTGGCTGAGAAAGAGAGGTAAGAAGTTAACATGAGCGCTGGGAGGCCAAGATGTGTATATTATACAACCAAAAACGCAAGCGTTGGCATTCTGGGTGGGATGAGGGCACTTCTGCTACTTATTTTACAATCCTTTCCCCCAATGGCTCAAATCCCTTCCACCCCAGGAACGTCACAGAAACTGCCCAGTTGGCAAGACGTGTTTTCCTCTGCCACTATAAACGTCCCCCAGCCCCCTTTTTCTGTAAAAAGCCTTGCAGACTGGGTATTAAAAACCCATGCTCTGCTATCCGATGTGCTGCCTTCCACTTTCTCTTAATTTGCTGCGTGTGTGTCAGCGGCTATTTTTAAATCAACACTTGGAAGATAAAAGGAAATTCTCATTTAACATAAGTTAAACTGCAGAGTTCGTTCCCACAAGGAGGTATCGGGTGGCCACCAACTACAATGGCTTTACAGGAGGACAAGACAAACTCCTGGAGGTAAAGGCTATCAAACGGCTGCTAGCCACAATGGTTTATGTTCTATCTACATGCATGGTTGGAGGCGGTTGCTGGGAGTCACAAAATGGGGCCAGCACTGCTGTTGCGTTCAGGCCCTGCCTGCTGGGGCACCTGGTTGGCCACCGTGAGAAAAGGATGCTGGACAAGATGGGCCATTGGCCTGATCCAGCAACCAGGCTCTTATTATGGTTTAACTGCACCGTCGGAGGCAGTATTGCTTTGGAACACCAGTTGTTGGGAATCGCAAGTGGCAAAAGCATGTCTGCATACAGCTTCTGGGATTCCCACAGGGGAATCTGGTTGGCTGCTGTGAGAACAGGACGCTGGATTAGGTGGGCCTGATCCAGCCGCAGGGCTCCTCTGATGTCAACACGTGCATTACACTGGACAGCTTCTCTGAAAAATCTATCCCACTTCAGCAGCTCTTCAGATTTGTCGATGCAATTTAATAGGTTTTTTCTCCCGCAGAAAATACAGCAATCAGAGGCAGAGGGCTTTATACTTGCCGCTGATTTATAGCTAAACTTTCCAACTCAAGTGGCTCGTGAATTCTGGGACGCCAATGAAATAGGCAAGCAGCTGGATTTAGGAGTCTGGTACCCTTTTGCAATTCAGAGAATTCTGACCTCAGAATTTATGATAATTGCACTGGGGACGGGAGAAGAGTCTTCGCTAAGGTCACGGTGCGCATGCGTGGAGGGGAAGATTTGCCACACTCTCAAAGGAAGCCAAATACAGAATTCAAATGAAAGCCTCTCCCCACTCCTTCAAAATTCGACCTACTACTTGAGCACAAGAATAGCTGAGATTCCTGCATTGCAGGGGGTTGGACTGGATGACCTTCTGGGTACCTTCCAACTCTACAATTCTGAGATCATACTCTAGTCTTCACGTACCCTGCCAAAACGCACAGGAGTCCATTAAGGCATTTATAAAGCAAAGAGGTATATTTCTCTTGGGAGGGGGAATGAGCTACGGACGGTTGACCCCTCCTTTCTGAATCTGCAGGCTCTAATCGTTACATCTCTTAGGGCGGGGGCAAAGAGGGTGTAGGAGGCAGCTCCAGGAACAGCTGGCGCGCCTCAGATGCCCAGAGGGTTGTGAGAAACCACCCCTTCGTTTTCCACCAACGCCTTGGAGATGCCCCGGAGGTTCCTGAAGAAGTGGCGCGTGTTGTCGGAGCGCAGGGAGGTCAGGTTCTGAGTGATGCGGTCGTAGGCCTGAGTGGGGGAAGAGAGAGAGATGGAGCATAAAAATGGTGGAGGTCTCAGCACATAGTACCAAGTCTCCACTCTCTTTGATGCGCCACACACACCTTTGCTTAAAGTAATTATTGTGCCTCAGGGTTTGTTTGTTTTTCTTCCTCCCTCCGGACCCATTTTCCTTTTGTGCTATGACTTTTAAATTGTAATAATAATAATAATAATAATAATAATAATAATTTATTATTTATACCCCACCCATCTGACTGGGTTTCCCCAGCCACTCTGGGCGGCTCCCAAGAGAATTAAAAGCACAATAAAACATCAAACATTAACAACTTCCCTAAACAGGGCTGCCTTCAGATGTCTTCTAAAAGTCAGATAAGTTGTTTATTTCCTTGACATCTGGTGGGAGGGCGCTGCACAGGGCAGGTGCCACTACTGAGAAGGCCCTCTGCCTGGTTCCCTGTAACCTCACTTCTCACAGGGAGGGAGCGAGACAGGCACTGCCTTATAGTTTACATTCATAAGCCACTCAAAGGGTTGTCCAAGAGTGGGATTTTTTAAAAAATGCTTTAAATAAATGAGTAATACAATCACAGCCCCAAGAGTGAAGCATGCACCACTGATTTCTGGGCAGAGATCACATAAAACAGGGATTTTACCACTGATTTCTGGGTCTAAAAAACACAACGGCTGTTCTCATGCAAAGCAAAAACAGGGGCGCTCCTTACCTCAATGCACCAGGTGTCGCAAAGCATCTTCTCATGCTGGGCTGTGGGTTCTCCGCGCTCCAGGGACCGGGATGCCCTACCAGGGAAAGTCAGAAAAGGCATGAGAATTTGTTTTGGGGAGGGGAGAAAACTGACCCCCGAGTTTTGCAGAAAGAAGCTTTCTTGAAGGCTCAGATTCCTGCATTGCAGGGGGTTGGACTAGATGACCCTTGGGTCCCTTCCAACTCTACAATTCCAAGATTCTAGGACATGGCCTGCCAATGGGATTTGGGGTGGGGGACTTATCCTCGGGGCAACCAGAAGAGGGGAAGGGTCATAGCTCAGTGGGGGAGCATATCTGACTGCATGCAAAAGATTCCAGGTTCAATCCTTCATGGCATTGCCAGTGAGGGCTGGTAGAGACTTCCCACCAGAAACTCGGGAAAGCTGCCGTTTCCAAGTCAAGGTGGACAATAGAAATGAATCAGTGGGTGTGACTCAGTATACAAGGCAACTTGCTATGTTCCTGGAAAATAGGCCTTACCTGGAGAGCACCACAACCATGCCATACAAATCAATTGCACTGTCAGCGATGCGTTTCAACACGAATTGTTCATCTGGGATTTGTGGGAAGGGGGGAGAAGAGCAGAGAGAGAGAAAACAGATACCAGCAGTTATACCAGGAAGCCAGAGAGGGATGAATGGAGATAAGCACAGCAAAAAAAACCCCAAGAGATCCAAGTTCCCAGGATCCTGTTCCCAATAGTGGGCAGCTGGGTTCTCTTAAGAAGCCACCTCATTCCTGCTGCTCCTGCAAGGAGTCCATGAAACTAACAGCTCCTCTCCAGTTGCTTACCCTCAATATTTGATAAAAATGCGACTGAATACCAGTTTCTGGAAACCTCAGGAGGGAAGCTCTTGTGCTCAGATCCTGCTTGCAGACATCCAAAAGGCATCTGGTTGGAAGTCCGCAGGCAGGACCTGGGTGACCACTGTGAAAACAGGATGCTGGCCAAAGTGGGCCTTGTGGTCTGATCCAGCCGATGGGCTGTCATTATGCTCTAGCCCCCACTGCACCCCTGCAAGTGTAGCTAAAGAATCTGGGGTTGTTCATCTCTTTTGCGCTTTAATTTAATGGGATTAAAACTAGCTTTGATGACAGATTTATAGAACCCCTTAAAAAGGTATGGGAACTGGATATCGGAACACAAATTCTTTGCAGGGATGGGGGGGGGGGAAATGTTTCCAGTATTCTTAGGGGAAACTCCTTAAAATTACTACACAGGTGGTATTGCACTCCTCTGTAAATGTCAAAAATGTTTTCTTCTATATCCTCTAATTGTTGGAGGGGTTGCAATAGACTTGGCAAACTTTTCATTTGTGGTGGAAACTTCAGTTGGTGCAAGATTTTTGGAATATAATTTTGACCGAAATGATAAATATCACTAAAGAAACAATACTGCATGTTGTCCAAAATAAACATTACTGAATATTTTTGAAGAGACCAATGCAAATATACTGTAAAAAGAACTGATCTTATATATGATCCTGGCAGCATGAATAGTAATTGCAACTCAATGGGAAACTGCCCCAAATCTTACACTGGAAACTTGGCGCTACTCATTCACAGCTATCATAAAGAAAATTATGCGTAATTTTGAGATTTTGACAAGGACTAGAACCTACAGACCCCTTTTATATGGTTTGCCATCCCTTTATGACATATACAGCGGAACCACCATTTCCAAGGCAATCTGGAACTCTTGTTTGATGAACTGATATATGTTGATAGTCTTCACTTGGACTTTGTTATCTTAACTCATGTGCAACTGCATTCATTGTACGTGCCTATTTTACAGTTTTGCTTTTCCACCTTTTCATCTTTGCCCTGTTGTCATCATTGTTGTCTCTGGTTCACATACATTATCAAATGAAGTAATAATTTGAAAAAAACTAACCGAAAGAGCACGGATGGTGCCATTTTGGCTATTAAAAAACACACACTCACCAATAATCTTTTTGCCGTGTTTCAGAATCTTCTCTTCTACAACAGCACCAAAAAGATCGATCGCCCGTACTGCCTAAAAAGAAGGAAGAGGTTGAGAATATGGCAGCCAAAAGCCATGCAGAGGAGGCAACTAAAAGTTTCCCTCTCTCTATCAGACACGCCCCCCCTCACAATTCCAAACACATTTGTCAAAATATAGATAAAATCCACAGGTTTTGTTTTGTTTTTTAAATAAGAATACATGTCTGAATATGACTAACTCTCTCCAGTTTAGTGCTTTGTTTATTTAGCAAGATAGAATTGCGGGAACCTTTTGGAAAAAGTGTATTTCTGAGGTTTGATGGCTCATAACACCACTTTTTTTTTTTTAAATAATACCATAAAATTATCTTCATTTGAAAGTAGCCAATGAACATGAGTGTTTAGAGAGCCAATCAGGTGTTATGAGCCATCAAACCTTGGAAACAAACTTTTTCCAGAAGGCTTCCACAATTCTGGCTGCTAGTGTATACTGCTGGGGGGAAAATCTCTATGCAGTTTATAAAGTGCAGTATTCATCAAAATTAGCTGCGTAAGCAAGGCAAAAAGAGAGAGAGAGGGGTAAATTTGCATTTTGTTACACTGGTTTTGCCAATGTTGCTTCAGAACCTGTTTCAACATGCTTGCAACTTGCTCTCTAGTATTCATCCTCAAAAATCAATGTAAACCCTCGCCCCACCCAAAAAACCCCATGTCATTTGGAAGGTGGAATGTAAATCTGTGCAATAAAAAAAATACAAAATAAATCCTGCTTGGCTCTTCAAAAGGCAAGTGGAGAGCTAGTGTGGTGTAGGGTGCCGGGCTAGGACCTGGGTAAGATCAGGGTTCGAATCCCTGCTCAGCCGCGAACCTCACAGGCTAACCTTAGGGGCCCAAGTCACTGCCTCTCTCAGCCTAACCTACATCACAGGGTTGCTGTGGGGTTCAAAGTGAGGAGGAGGAGAACTACCCTGAGCAAACTGGAGGAGGAAAAGTTGGGATAACGATGCAATCGATCAAAGTGCAGAGGATCCAAAAAGATCAGCTGGGTTTCAAACGCCACCACTTACCCGCTCACCGCTCGAGTCCAGACTTGGGTGCACTACGGACTTCAAGGTTATCCCCGTTCCTAAACCGGCTTTCCTGGAAGGGGCAGGAGGAAGACAAAGAGGGCATGATTCTTAGGGCAAGAGAAGGTATAGAAAAAAGGAGAGCCCTTAAAATAAAATGCTTTCAGAACAGTGCCTATCAGGAAGGGGGAACAGAGACACACAATGAGAGAATGACTCAAACCAGGACTCCAGACAGGCTTACAAAAATCATGAATGATGTGGAAAGACGGACAGAGAGAGAGAAATGGTTCTCTTTCCTCCATCTACTGAAAACTCAAGGTTGGTTCGGCAGAAGGTAGCCGGCGTTTATAAGGACGACAAAAGGGCGGTTGGAGTTTATTTGTTTCGGTCATGCAACACGTGACTAACTTATGGAACTCACTGCCACAAGGCGGAAGGGGCAGCTGCCACCTGTCCAGATTGCTTTGAGAGAAAATGAAGAAAAAAGAGAGGCAAGGATTAAAACAGATTCACTGGACAAGGAAGAGGAGGAGAAGGTGATGAAAGCTGAATGTGGGGCGTCCGTATTCAGAGGCAACGTAACTTCCAGTGTCCACATAGCCAGGGCCTGAAGAATCATGGAGTCATCTAGTTTAACCCCCTGAAAAGCAGGAATCACAGCTAAATGGGGGGGGGAAGGAACCATTTTATGGCCACATCTCCTCATACGCATCCTCCAGGGTGGCAGGGGAGAGAGATAAATGGTCAAATTAGGTCACATTACTTCGTTTCATTTACTTAAACAGCCCTGGGTCAGGTCTGCTAAAAATCCCATTTGTTATATAAATTGGGGGCAAGGCATTGCCATGGAAACTGGATAGCAGGAGAAAGGTGATAGCCAGTCTGACAAAAGGGGGCGGGCAGGCCTTTCTTCCCCACTGTCCCCTGGCTGGAGGGGATGTCACTCGAGGTGTCTGCATGTGTGAAAGAGAACAACTGACTTGACAGCTTTTGCAGTCACGGGGGGGGGGGGGGAGCTAACAGCATGGGGGGGGCTGGTCACGTCCCCCAGAATCTGGTGGGAAGGCAGCAAACTTGGACACCTTAGTTAAGAGTTGCAGCTACTCTGCCTATTCTCCCCTGGATACAGGTGTAATTAAAACTGTATGCCACAAACAATCTGCAGCTATTGTTGTCGTTTATTTAATAAAATTTACAGTGGTACCTCGGGTTAAGTACTTAATTCGTTCCGGAGGTCCGTACTTAACCTGAAACTGTTCTTAACCTGAAGCACCACTTTAGCTAATGGGGCTTCCTGCTGCTGCCGCGCCGCCAGAGCACGATTTCTGTTCTTAACCTGAAGCACTATTTCTGGGTTAGTGGAGTCTGTAACCTGAAGCGTATGTAACCCGAGGTACCGCTGTATACACCGCCTGACAGCAAAAAGCCCTCAAAAAGCTCTTACAAAAAAGGAATTTTAAAAATCAAGTGAGAAAAATTAACAAGAAGGGGTCGATATTGGGGGAAAGGCACTCACTTAAGTACTTGGGTCCCAAGCCATTTACGGCTTTAGAAGCTAGCATTTCCACCTTGAACTGGGCTTGCCAGCTGACTGGCACCCAGCCCTGTGCTTTTAAAAAAATGGCGCTCCATGGTCCCATCATGTTGCCCCTTAGCAGCCCCATTCTGAGCTAGCTGCAGCCATCTCCAAGGGCAGCCCCATGTAGAGTGCATTGGAGTAGACCAAACGGTAGATCACTAGCCTCCAGTGGCCTCATTCAAAGGAAACCACCCCAGGGTGCACTGCTGGAACCCCGAAACGTATTCCCGCTCAGGGATGGGGATATGCGCAACAATTGCATGGCTTTAATTCTGTCGTATGCCCACCCGCACCCCACATCCCTTGGGGGATCCATACCTGCGGACTCGCTTCCCAACCTCGCTGACTATGAGCCCAGCGTTTCCAAGAGGATTCTTGATGGCACGCTGCAACCCGCGGAGCTCGTTCCCGGCGTTCTGGGGTAGAGAAAGAGGAGAGGAGAGGTCAGCACGAGGGAGTGGTTATATTGAAAAGTCAGGTGGATTCCGAATTGAAGAAAATGTTCCAACTAACATTTGTAAAAAAAGCCTGAAGCATTTCTGTTAGGGATTGTAGGAAAAGACCTGCCAAGGAAATTGAAGAACATGCCGTATTTTTCGCCCTATAAGACCACAAGACGCACCTAGTTTTTGGAGGAGGAAAACAAGAAAAAAAATATTCTGACTCTCAGAAGCCAGAACAGCAAGAGGGATCGCTGCGCAGTGAAAGCAGCAATCCCTCTTGCTCTTCTGGCGTCTGGGATAGCTGCGCAGCCTGCATTCGCTCCATAAGACGCACACACATTTCCCCTTACTTTTTAGGAGGGAAAAAGTGAGTCTTATAGAGCAAAAAATACGGTATTTATGTATGCGACAACGGCGGCCAGAGTCTTAATAGCACAAGGATGGGAGAAGGAAGAAATCCCGACAAAAGAACAGTGGCAAGAGAAACTGATGGACTATGCGGAACTGGCGAAATTGACATACAAACTGCGTGATAAGGACAACTGTGATTTCAAAGAATGGGAACCTTTAGCAAAGTACTTAAAGAAACAACAAACTGAATTAGACTCCTTTGCAGGTTTTGAATAAACATACACAAATTTATTATGGATTATATAAAGACAGATAATTTAAGGACCTTTACAATTTTATAATATGCAAAGAATAACATGTGCTGAAAAACCAGAGAGAGGAGCTGAGGGAAGTCTGAGTGGGGGGAGGGAGGGTGGTTTTTCTTTTTTCTTTTTTCTCATGAGGGGGAAGGGAAAAATTGGTGGCAGGAAATCAGGATGATATGTTTTCGATAAAGTGTTATGCTGAGATTTTGAATAAAAACTATTTTTAAAAAAAGTCAGGTGGATTTCAGGCTTTGAGGGCTCGTAAAAAGGTAGCAAAAATGTGTCTAGACTACTGTGACACGCTCTAGATAGGGCATCCCTTGGTGTTGGCTCAGAAACACCACTTGGTCCAGAATAGCGAAGCCCCCCAGAATACGTATGTGAGATCGTAACAAAGCTTATTCTGCAGGATCTGGCTGCCTTTACGTTACCAGGCCCAAATTAAGATGCTAACGCGGATGGGGACACTCTTTAATATTTATTGCACTGATATGCCACCTTGGAGGAGACTCTTGAGAGTCCCATGGACTGCAAGAAGATCCAACCTCTCCATTCCGAAGGAAATCAGCCCTGAGTGCTCACTGGAAGGACAGATCCTGAAGCTGAGGCCCCAAGACTTTGGCCACCTCATGAGAAGAGAAGACTCCCTGGAAAAGACCCTGATGTTGGGAAAGATGGAGGGCACAAGGAGAAGGGGACGACAGAGGACGAGATGGTTGGACAGTGTCCTTGAAGGGACCAGCATGAGTTTGACCAAACTGCGGGAGGCAGTGGAAGACAGGAGTGCCTGGCGTGCTCTGGTCCAGGGGGTCACGAAGAGTCGGACATGACTAAACGACTCAACAACAACAACATGCCACCTTCTCTCCAAGGAACTCAAGGCGGCACTGACATGCTTTCCCCCACCCTCACCGAATGCCCACAGCAACCTTGTGTGGTAGGCACAGTTGACAGGCAGTGACAGTGGGGGTTTTTGTGTGCCCGTGTTCATTTCCAGGAAGCAGTTCTGGTTCCAGGAACTGTGGCAGCATTTGAACGCGTGGTTGCAAAAAGCAGATACAAAAACAAGCAAAAAAAGTTCCGTTTTTAATTTGAAAGGCAAAATTAACCCACGGAACTTACAGCCACAGGATGTGGCTTCTAAAGATGATTAAGCCACACTCACGGAGGGAGGCGATGTCTGTGAACAGCTATTACTCACAGCTTAAACACTAGGGACGCGGGTGGCGCTGTAGGTTAAACCACTGAGCCTAGGACTTGCCGATCGGAAGGTCGGCGGTTCGAATCCCCGCGACGGGGTGAGCTCCCGTTGCTCAGTCCCTGCTCCTGCCAACCTAGCAGTTCGAAAGCACATCAGATAAATAGGTAAATAGATAAATAGGTACCGCTCCGGCGGGAAGGTAAATTTCCGTGCGCTGCTCTGGTTCGCCAGAAGCGGCTTAGTCCTGCTGGCCACATGACCCGGAAGCTGGACGCCGGCTCCCTCGGCCAATAAAGCGTGATGAGTGCTGCCACCCCAGAGTCGGCCACGACTGAACCTAACGGTCAGGGGTCCCTTTACCTTTAAACACTAGCCAACAGGGAGCTGCAAGGTTGTTTTGTAAGAAATCCACTTTAGCCATTGGGAGCACTGCTTTTACTGTTTTGGATATGAATTTCTGTAAGCTGCTGTTTATTTTATAAAGGAGAGTGTGATCTCTCTCTCTCTCTCTCTCTCTCTCCATATTAAAAAATCAACCAAACAAGCAGAGAGAGAGAGAGTGGCTGCCCTCACGCCCTTCCTGTGGGTCTGTCTCCCTGAGGCATCAGGCTGGCTCCTCTGCTAAGATGAACGCTGGAATAGGTGGGCCTTATTATTCTTCTTCTTATTAAGAAGAAACTCAATACAAAAAGTTAATAAAGATTGGATAATTTTTAAAGAATACATTAGAAATTGCTGTGATAATGCTAACCTCCTGGCAGACGCAGAATGAATCATGAAAAAAAAAAAGAAAGTATATAATAAGATCAGTTGGAAGAAATGGAAACTAAAATAATGACAATGAAATGCGTACAGTTTAACAAAATGTAATATAGCACAATGAAAAGAATCGGAAGTTAGTGTCAAGGGTGTGTTTGGTGTGTTTAAGTTGTAATTTGTGTAGTGTGTATTGGTTGTGTTGTATGTACTGTCTAAGTTAAATGTTATTAGTACAGTCATACCTTGGGTTACAGACACTTCAGGTTGTGTTTTTTCGGGTTACGGACGCGCTGAAACCTGGAAGTACCGGAACAGGTTACTTCCGGGTTTCAGTGGTCGTCCATGCGCAGCAGCGCTAAATCACACTTTGCGCATGCGCAGAAGTGCCGAATCGCAACTCACACCGCTGCGGATTGCGAGCGTGCATCCCGCACGGATCACGTTCGCAACCCGAGTGTCCACTGTAATGTGCAAAGTGATCTTAATTGACGTATAATAAAGTTTATTTTTTTAATTTTTTTTTAAAGGAATAGATGGGCCTTAGGCCTGATCCGACAGAGCTCTTCCAATGTTCTCATCAATGGCTGAAAGCCACGGGGGCAACACAGAAGCTCCGCCTCCCACCTTAAAAAACACTGCGCTCTTTCCTCTCTTCCTCCTCTTCCCCAGATTCTGAACCACAGACACACATTCCCAACAACCCACCTGAAATCCATTGAGCGCGACAAACAGCCGCAGGATGTCATTGGTTCCCTCAAAGATCCGGAAAACTCTCAAGTCACGCAGCACACGTTCCACTCCGGCATCCTGCAGCAGAGCGAGAAGAGAAGGAGAGGAGGGTCAAGGTGGACAGAACCAGGATTCCCCCACCGGTTCTGACCTTAACATGGGGGGCTTTCAATCCAAGGGTCTGGATGGCCCAGAGTCCTGGGCAAGGCAAGTTTAAAATCAAGAGCCTGAGCATGAACAGGACAGATTCAGGACGAGATGAAGGAAAGAGAGCTCCTTCACGCAGTGCATAAACTCTGGAACTCCCTGCCACAAGATGGCCACCAACCTAGAGGATGGAGGAGAGGGTTGTATACGTTGTGCCTCCACTTTCAAAAGCAGCCATGCTTCTGAATCCTAGTAATCATACCCAGCCTTTGTCCATCTCCTATTTGGGGGCAGGAGGTTGCTTTTGGCTTAGAGTCGCAAGGCCAGGTTTCATTCATTTCAGAAAGGAAAATCTGGGGCTGAGCCACAAAGGCCAAGTTTTGGAAGGATTTCAGTCCTGGCAACCTGGACTGCTGGTTTTCCAAGTCTTGGAAAATTGCTTTGCTTGGGGAAAACACACACACACACAGAGAAACAAATTCAAGGTGTCCCAGAGCACTCGAGATTAGTTTCCTCACCACTTGGTTTAATTTTATTTCAGATACAAATACAGGTCAGGAATGTCAGGTCCCGTGAGTTCATGCAAATATCTGGATTTAGCGTCGCTTAGAATTATCTTTTGTCTCCTTTATGAAATAATTTGTAGTTGAAATTACAACCCAACCTCTCTCTCCTTTGCCCATTCCTTGATTTCTTATCAATTCAGTAAATTACAAAGCCGTGTTTTCATTTCTTCTCTTTGTATTTTTCTGTCTGTTGTTATTTTATTTATTTCATAAATTTATACAGTGCTCGATTGTTTTTAAAAAAAACCAACAACCTCAAAGCGGTACACAAAGAGAATAAAACGAAAAGTAGCAGTAAAAACAACTCCTTAAAAGCACTCAGAAGATTAAATCAGCAATAAAGTGAAATCAGATTAAAACATACAGCAACGTTCTACGTGTCTGGGCAGGCTTGTCCAAAGAAAAATGTTTTTAGCAGGCGATGAAAAGAGTACATGTCAACAGGCAGAGAGTTCCTGCGCGTAGGTGCTGCCACGCTAAAAAAATTGATTTTTTTTAATGAATGAGGAATGGGTATCATTTTGGCACCTGGAATACTGCCAGTTCCATAGATCAAAGCGGTCAAATGGGCATAGAGGTGGTACGACAATCTTTCACGTATTTACTTGCCTTTATTAAAAAAAGGGGGGGGAAATCGTTTTGGAAAGGAAAAGGGAATGAAAACCTGGAACTACGAACACTGTGGATGACAACTGCTGGTTTTGGAGAAGGTGGTGGTGGAAGAGATTTCTCCCAATTGACTCACCTTCATGAAGCCCATTCCGCCCATGACCTGGATGCACTCGTCTGCAACAGTCCAAGCGGCCTCCTGGGCAAGACAAAAGGGAAAGGGGGGGAAATGACTCTGTCTTCTCAGGCTGTAAAATGGGCGCACTGAAACACCACCAGCAGCAGCCGCCGCCAAGGGAGATGGTCAAAACAGAGGGACCTTGCCCGTTAAAACAGGGGTGCAGCCAAACAGGTGACCGACAGAC
Organism: Podarcis pityusensis; assembly: GCF_964106645.2. NCBI lineage: Eukaryota > Metazoa > Chordata > Lepidosauria > Squamata > Lacertidae > Podarcis > Podarcis pityusensis. Next base: position 52,284,827 of record NC_138038.1, on the reverse strand, counting down.
AAGGGGGCAAGGCCACCTTCCCCATTTCCCACCAGGCCCCTTTCTCACCGAGCCAAAGATTTTGCTGATGGCCGCCTCAATCTGGAAGTCGGTCGCCCCTTGGTCCATATTCGCGCTGATCATGTATGCCATGGACTGTAGGGAAGAGGAAAAGAGCCAAGGGAGTGAGATTCTGCTTCAGGGGTCAGCAAACTTTTCCAGCAGGGGGCCGGTCCACTGTCTCTCAGACCTTGTGGGGGGCCGGACTATATTTTTTTTGGAGGAGGGGGAAATGAACAAATAACCCACAAATAACCCAGAGATGCGTTTTAAATAAAAGCACACGTTCTACTCATGTAAAAACACCAGGCAGGCCCCACAAATACAGTGGTACCTTGGGTTAAGTACTTAATTCGTTCTGGAGGTCCGTTCTTAACCTGAAACTGTTCTTAACCTGAAGCACCACTTTAGCTAATGGGGCCTCCTGCTGCTGCTGCTCCGCCAGAGCCCGATTTCTGTTCTGAAGCAAAGTTCTTAACCTGAAGCACTATTTCTGGGTTAGCGGAGTCTGTAACCTGAAGCGTATGTAACCCGAGGTACCACTGTAACCCAGAGATGCATTTTAAAGAAAAGGGCACATTTCTACTCATGTAAAAACACGCTGATTCCCAGACCATCCGCAGGCCGGATTTAGAAGGCGACTGGGCCGGATCCGGCCCCCGGGCCTTAGTTTGCCTACCCACACTCTGCTCCATCACTGTTTTGAAAAAGTCTGCGTCGTAACAGGATGCGCTGAAACTAACAGCTTCTGGCTGCGTCCTGTTAATTTCACCTTTCAGTTTACAACCCTTTGGGGAATTCAGTTGCACTCATCCCCGCCCCCCCCCCCCCCCCGGTTGGCCACTGTGAGAACAGGAAACTGGGCTAGATGGGCTTTGGCCTGATCCCGCTACAGGGATCCTCTTGACGTTCTTCTCAAGTTCCTAGTCCTTAAGAAGCAAAGATTTAAAGGCGCGTTGCCAGGCTGGGGGAAGGTGGCGGGTCAGGACGGGCTGCAGTCGGGGGGCTTTGGTGCTGAGCACTGCGCTTTTTTGGCACGCCACAGCAGTTCACGTGTCGCTGCCCCAACCTCATGTGCTAGCTCACTTTCGCCCTTGCGCTCACCTCTGTCACGTATTGTAAAACTGCCATGCGAGCCAGTTTCTCCTTAATTCCCTCGAAGTTGTGGATTTTGTCTCCAAACTGGGTCCTGTTTGCTGCGTAGTTCACCTTTTTGGATAATAATAAATAATAATAATAATATATGAATGAATTTATTAATACGGTCACAGACCAGCGTCAACACACACAATATCACAGATCATAAAAAAAAATCAGAAATACAGAGGTCAATATGAGTGTAACAAGGATTTTTAATTATTAGCGTGCCCCCTGTAATTAACATTTGGGGGTTTGGTCATTATGGGATAGCACTTGCTTCCTGCGATTAATTGCAGACGCACAGAATTTGGCTACATTTAATGTAGTCTTGGGATTCTTGTCCTCTAGCAGTAGTTTTAAACTATGGTGTTCCGATTCTTTCCTGGACTTTTGCAAGACAGGTGTAATAAAAGTCAAACGTATATCCTCATAAAGACGGCAACGTAATAGTACATGTGAAGCAGTTTCAACTTCCAACGAGCCACAGGGGCAGACCCGTGCTGTGTATGGTTTACCCTCAAATCTGCCCTAATAATAATATATTTATACCCCGCCCTCCCTGGCCAAGTCCTGGCTCAGGGCACCTAACACTGAATATAAATATAGTAAAAACATTAAAACAAAAAACAAAAAACCAGTGGATTAAAATATAAGTTAGAATACAGTTTAAAATGCAGTTTAAAATGAAGCCTCATTTTAGTGGTAGCCTATAGATCAAAGCCATAAGGGGTAAAGGTAAAGGGACCCCTGACAGTTAAGTCCAGCCGCCAACGACTCTGGGGTTGCGGCGCTCATCTTGCTTTACTGGCCGAGGGAGCCAGTGTCCAGCTTCCGGGTCATGTGGCCAGCAGGACTAAGCCGCTTCTGGCGAACCAGAGCAGCGCACGGAAACACCGTTTACCTTCCCACCGGAGCGGTACCTATTTATCTACTTGCACTTTGACGTGCTTTCAAACTGCTAGAGAGCCAGCGTGGTGTAGTGGTTAAGAGCGGTAGTCTCATAATCTGGGGAACCAGGTTTGCGTCCCCGCTCCTCCACATGCAGCTGCTGGGTGACCTTGGGCCAGTCACACTTCTTTGAAGTCTCTCAGCCCCACTCACCTCACAGAGTGTTTGTTGTGGGGGAGGAAGGGAAAAGAAGAATGTTAGCCGCTTTGAGACTCCTTAAAGGGAGTGAAAGGCGGGATATCAAATCCAAACTCTTCTTCTTCTTCTTCTAGGTTGGCAGGAGCAGGGACCGAGCAATGGGAGCTCACCCCGTAACGGGGATTCGAACCACCAACCTTCTGATCTTGGCAAGTCCTAGGCTCTGTGGTTTAACCCACAGCGCCACCCATGTCCCCCAGCAGATATAGGAACACGCTAAAACACCAAGCATTAAAAAAATTGGAAAGAGGGGGGTCCTCTTCCAACTCAACAAACCAAAGGTACTATGAGACTTCACTCACCGCTTTGCTGATCAGCCCCCGCATGGTGCCGGCCGTGGCAGCGGCCATGCCAAACCGCCCGTTGTTCAGGATATTCATGGCCACCTTGAACCCAGAGCCAGGGGCCCCTATGACATTCTCGACAGGAACACGGCACCCGTCAAAGTGGACCTCGGCCGTGTTGGACGCCTTGATGCCCATCTTCTTCTCTGGGGGTCCGCTGGAGGGGGGTGAGATAAATACCGTATTTTTCTGTGTGTAACACGCCCCTGTGTATAAGACGTCCCCTATTTTCGGGGACTCCAAATTAATAAAATGGGGGGAGATTGGCCAGAGTTGTTAAGCTGTTTTGGGGGATGATTGGCCAGAGTTGCTGAGCTTTTGGGGGGGGAATTGCCAGTCCCCCCTATGCACTATGTATAAGACAATCCCCAATTTTAAACCTAAAAAAATAGTCTTATACACGGAAAAATACAGTAAATGCATTTAACCTTTAAATGCCTGCAGGAAATTTTTCTACATCGCCAAGCACTGAAGACTAAGGAAGCACCTTCCTTTAATAAGTTAGTGGAGAGTCCCCAATTTTAAATGTTCGTGTATGCATCATTTGCAGGCATTCTTGTAAATTCCCCGTTTTTTAAGTGCAGAAGCTTCCAAGTTCAATCTCCAGTGAGCAGAGCCAGGAAATCTCTCCTCCTGTGCGTGGCCTGAGAATCTGGAGAGCAGCTGAGAGCCAGAGCAGGCAATACTGGCCCGGGTAGAGGAATAAGCCGAAGCTGGAGTGAGCTGGCTTGCTCCGATACTACTCACCGTGTGACGCCCCCAAAGGCTCGCTCCACTATGAAGGCCGTGATCTTGTCCTTCACTTCCCCAGTCGCCTCGTCCTTGATCTTCGTTCTTGCGAAAACGGTAAATATATCCGCAAGGCCGCCGTTGCTGCAAGAGATTTGCCAGTCAGGGGTGGGGGGTTGGCGCTCGTAACTGCAGGACCACAGGCAAGCCTCCAACCTCACATTTGAAGGTCTATATTAATATATTTGCGGCTGCCCATTCCATCTGGGATGAATGGCTATGCGAGAGAGAGGGAGAGAGCCCCTTTGGTGGTCGCCCGCCATTTTGGAATTCTCTCCCCAGGAAGTCCCAACTGACACCTTCCTTATCGTTCTCTTTTTGTCACCGGGACTTTTTTTTAAAAAAAGATTCTTTAGATACCATTTTAAACCTCCTAAACCAGGCATGGCTAAACTTGGCCCTCCAGCTGTTTTGGGACTACAACTCCCATCATCCTTGACCACTGGGTCCTGTTAGCTAGGGGTGATGGGAGTTGTAGTCCCAAAACAGCTGGAGGGCCGAGTTTGGCCATGCCTGTCCTAAACTAACACACACAAGCAGTTTGGCAGCTTTTAACTTATGGTGGTTTTTCACATCCTGACATTTATATTTTTTTATTTTTGGGGGGGATGACATATTTCATTTTGATTTGATACCTGCATTCCGCGCTTTTGCAACAACACACGTCGAGCTCAAAGAGGCTTTGGGGTTTGGGGGGGGAAACATTGCAAACATTGGAATATCAAACACAGCAGTATACAAAGGAAGGAAACTGGGGGGGGGGGGAATTCATCAAAAAATAATTAATACAAAAAAGTCAGTATATATAAATGTGTGTGTGTGTGTGTATACACACGCACACATATAAATACATACACACACACACATATATATATTTATTTATTATAGATAGATATAGATAAAGGTAAAGGGACCCCTGACCATTAGGTCCAGTCGTGGCTGACTCTGGGGTTGCAGCGCTCATCTCGCTTTATTGGCCGAGGGAGCCGGCGTACAGCTTCCGGGTCATGTGGCAGGCATGACTAAGCCGCTTCTGGAGAACCAGAGCAGCGCACCGAAACGCCGTTTACCTTCCCGCCAGAGCGGTACCTATTTATCTACTTGCACTTTGACGTGCTTTCGAACTGCTAGGTTGGTAGGAGCAGGGACCGAGCAACGGGAGCTCACCCCGTCACGGGGATTCGAACTGCTGACCTTCTGATTGGCAAGTCCTAGGCTCTGTGGTTTAACCCACATCGCCACCCGCGTCCCTATATTATAGATATAGATAAAAACAAGTTCCTTTTTAACCAGGCCTTTGGTTGACCTGATCAACATCCCATACCCTTTTAAAATATGGCTCTTTTTTTGGGGGGGGGGGTATTATTGGGTCATTGATTTTATTTTTATTCTTCATACTGTGATCTTTTATGTGAACCACCCTGAGACCTCTGGCTATAGGGTGGTATATAAATTCAATTAAATAATAATGGTAGTAATATATGATCAAAAGCGGCAGTATAAAAAATATCCAAAATATACTGAGGAAGGGGGTGTTTTCCAACGAGAAGTGCGGCAGGTTCAAGGCTCTTTTTGGTGAAATCTCTGCTCCAAGGTGGGTGGCAAACACTCCCCCCACCCTGCCCCAATCCGTGCCTCCTCCTCCTCCTCCACCGACCCACCCAGGCTGGCCCCCAACTCACCTGATCCAAATCTTGCTCCCGTTGAGAGTGTAGTAAGTGCCGCAGGGGCTGAGCTCAGCCGTGGATCGGATGGAAGCTGCGTCCGAGCCGCTAGTGGGTTCCGTCAGGCAGTACGCAGCAATGGTCTCACCTAGAGAGTTTTATTTTATTTTATTTTTTAAAAAAGAGGGTCGTCATGGGAAGACAGAGGCACCCAAAATACGCACAGCCACCTTTGCCTACAAGGTCTGAAGCGGCTTCCAAGTTTTGTGCGATATAAGCATGCCTCAACCCTCGTGATCCAAATAACACAACCCGGATGGGAAAGAAGAAAAAAAAATCCCGACCAGGGAAGAACAACAAACCAAGTTGACGGACTATGCCGAAATGGCCAAATTAACTGGAAAGCTAAGGAACCAAGATGATACGAACTTTAAAAAAAGAATGGGGGGGAAATGTATATAATTTATTTAGGAAACTACTGTAAGCAGATGAAAACACTAGCAGGATTTTAATCTCACTTGCAAGGTAACAAAGACTACGGACAATTTACATGGAGAGAAAAATGTGGATAACAGGCTGCTATGCAAATGTAAATATTGACACTAGGACCCTGGAAGGGAGGGGAGGGAGTCATGAGATTCAGAGAGATCTCGCAATATGGATTTTCAATGGATTTTATTATAAGTTTATATATTATAACTATTTCAAAAAATAATAACAACACAACCCAACCTTGTGCATACACAAAAAACACACATACACCATGATGAAAGGGAATTTAGGCAGGTAAATGGGATGTTGGGCGGTGAAAGGGGGAACTTGTGAAGCGAGGAACCCTTGAAGCGGGGATTCACGCAGCAGGAGGGACCGTGTTGCAGGGTGCACTTCCCTCCCTCAACTTCCTCCCTCAGCCCCTTATTCTGCCCCTCGCCTCCCCATCGCCTGTCCCTGGTTATGATGTCTCTGCCCCTCAGCTCCCCACCCCCCACAAGGCCACGACCCCTTACCTGTTGCCAGTTTGGGGAGGTACTTTTCCTTCTGCTCCTTGGTGCCATAGAGGAGGATGCCTTTAAACCCGATTGACTGGTGGGCCCCCAAGGTGATGCCCACCCCCAGGTCGTGCATGCCGACGAGCTCCACCATTCGTGCATACTGTGGCAGGAAGAGAGAAAAAGAAGGGGTGTCAGCCGTGAAGCATTCAAAGCTCTCTTGCGCGCCTCTGAGCATGGGCAGAGCACATTTTTCTCAGCGGCAAGAAAGCTCAGCCTTCCTCAAAGCAGGAAAGCCACCCCCATCCCTGAAAGGACAATGTCTGAGAACATTCCATGACATCACAGCAACTTGACCAATGGCTGCACAGAGCAGCAGGAAATCCCTCTAAGCTCACAAACTTCCGTGTCGTTTCCTTCCTAGGCATAGCTGTCAACTTACAGATTTGAAAATAAGGGACCAGCAGCCAAAATAAGGGATTTTAGTCAACCAGCTGAAATACGAAGTTAAAAGGGACCAGATAATTTGGGAGAGCAGCGCCGGGTTTTAGCCCTTCGTTTCCAGAGGTTGCTGCTCAAGACACCAGCTGATGAAACACTGCAATTAAATAACTACAAGCATTAACCACTTTTTACGCAAAACGAAGTCCAAGCTACGAAGATGCTGCTGCAGTTCTGTATCTTTTCTCTCGTGCTCCATCTGCAGCTCTCAGTTCCATCAGGCGGGGCGGGAGGAGGGGGGGGAAATAGCGCCCAAAGTAAACCCGCAGATCAGACCATCTATGCTAGTCTACCACTACAAATCTATGGGAGAAGCACTTGCGGTCCTTCCTCTGCTTTCCCCCTCTATGGTTAGCCCTTGGAACACCTGTCTGCGCCTCCGCCTCCTCCTCCTCTCTCTGAACTGCTTTCTCTATGCTTGCCCTTGCTCTCCTCTCAAGGCTCCTCAGTCCCCGGCGGGGAGGGGTTCCCGGGGGCCGAGGCTGGTGAGAGGAGGCCGGAGGGGGGCGGGCCAGGCAGCCAAGCAACACAGTTGGAGCCTCCCTCCTCCCTGGCCGGCAGGGAGGGAGGGAGGGAGAGGAGCTGCTTCCTTTGAAACCCGGGAAATTTAAGGGACATCATCAACAAGGGACAGCAGCGGGACACGGCGCTGGGATAAGGGAGTTTCCCGGCAAATACGGGACGGTTGACAACTATGTTCCTAGGCTTCCCTCCGAGTCTGGTACCATTTAGGGGAAGGATGGGGGGGGGGGCGCCAGCCCTCGAGCCTCACCTGTGTGTTGCTGAGCCCCAGGCCCCCGAGCTCGACGGGGATTTGCAAGCCAAAAGCTCCCAGCTCCTTGAGGCCTTCCATGGTCTTGTCCTCCACTTTCTCCAGCGCATCATTTTTGGCCGGGTCGTTCACCTCCTGGTGGAGAGAGGGAGGAAGGGAGAGTCCGATGATGGGAAAAGCATCTATTTCAACCAGGGGTCGGCAAACTTTTTCAGCAGGGGGCCGGTCCACCGTCCCTCCAACCTTGTGGGGGGGGCGGACTATATTTTTTGGAGAGGAGGAAATGAACGAATTCCTATGCCTCACAAATAACCCAGAGGTGCATTTTAAATAAAGGGACACATTCTACTCATGTAAAAACACACTGATTCCCGGACCTTCTGCAAGCCGGATTTAGAAGGCGATTGGGGCGGATCCAGCCCAAGTTTGCCTATCTGTGATTTAAACCCATTCTGCGTTTCCCCTTGCTGTTGGGAATGTGTCCCCCAAGGTTCAGCCAAAACCTGCCATTTCTCCTCAATTCCCACCCACATAATTCTGGCCCTGCCCTAATAAATTATTATTACTATTATTATTAAGACAGATGCCATTCTGGGAGTCCTCACCTCAAAGAACCGAGAGACGGGGCCCACGAGCTCTCTCAGTGTCTGGGCTTGATCTTCATTTAGAACTGTAATAAGAGAAGGGAAGGAAAACATCAGCCCCTGCTAGCCTGCTAGCCCTCCTAGCAAACTGCTTTTCCAAACCCCAACATGCACCTTGCGGCGGAACCAATTTGGATTTCCTTGCCTCCTGCTTTTTATACTCTCCAAGCTTTTCCCATCTGAGATGGCTGGCTGCATTCTCTTAACTGCATGCCAAGCCGCATTGTTTTGAATATTCGTTTGGAAGCCGCCCAGAGCGGCTGGGGAAACCCAGCCAGATGGGTGGGGTATAAATAATCAATTATTATTATTAAGGAAAAGGGGGAAACTTAGCCCTGCACACCTAGAGTTGGTCTTTCCTATCCTCAGCCAACGTTCTTAGACTTAAAACGCAAACCCACAGACCTCCCTCTGCCTTGCCCTTTACGGAAGAAGGAAGCGAGATTAAGAAATGTGTTTGTCTAGGACAGGGGTCAGCAAACTTTTTCAGCAGGGGGCCGGTCCACTGTCCCTCAGACCTTGTGGAGGGCCGGACTATATTTTGAAAAAAATAATAATGAACGAATTCCTGTGCCCCACAAACAAACCAGAGATGCATTTTAAATAAAAGCACACCTTCTACTTGTGTAAGAACACCAGGCAGGCCCCACAAATAACCCAGAGATGCATTTTAAATAAAAGCACACCTTCTACTCGTGTAAAAACACCAGGCAGGCCCCACAAATAACCCAGAAATGCGTTTTAAATAAAAGGACATATTCTGCTCATGTAAAAACACGCTGATTCCTGGACCGTCCGCGGGCCGGATTGAGAAGGCAATTGGCCTGGATTTGGGCCTAAGTTTGCCTACCCATGGTCTCTAGGACTAGGTCAGGCATCCCCAAACTTGGCCCTCCAGATGTTTTGGGACTACAACTCCCATGATCCCTTGCTAACAGGACCAGTGGTCAGGGATGATGGGAATTGTAGTCCAAAACATCTGGAGGGCTGAAGGTTGGGGATGCTGGACTAGGTCAAACATGGGCTGCTGATTGAAGTGCCTAGTCCTCATGAGAAAAGTACAGGAAATGAGGCAGACCCAGGACTCAAAATGAAGGGGGTCTTGGGCTGGGTTTCTGGCAGGTGTATGAATTGCTATTATAATATTATTATTATTATTTGCATTTTCTTTCCTTCTGTATATAATTTTATTAAGTTTTCAGTTTTACAATTTAAAATACCCATTTTACATCCTTAAGATACCAATGATTTCCCTTCTTCTCTTTCCATGGTTCATTTTACATCTCACAAATCCCTGCATATTTCACAAAAACGACACCATTCAGTATTCCATTATTGCACCCATCAAAACTTGTTTACACTGCTGAATTGATCTTAATGCTGCCCGCGTTTTCAGCTGTACACAATTATTTCCCATATAGTCAATAAACGTTTTCCAGTCTTCTTTAAAAGTATCTTCTTCTTGTTCTCTCATTCTATATGTCTGCAAGCTGGGCATATTCTGTCAACTTAAGTTGCCATTCTTCTTTGGTTGGGACCTCGCTTGTTTTCCATTTTGGGGCTAACAAAACACGGGCCACAGTAGTGGCGTACATAAATAACCTTTTTTGACACCTGGGAATTTCAGTCTGAATTATCTCCAAAAGAAAGGACTCTGGGTTTGTTTGGAAAGTACTTTTAAACATTTTTTTCAATTCATTATGGATCATTTCCCAATAGTCTGGACTATTATTATTATTATTATCTACATGCTGCCCATCTGACGAGGTTACCCAGCCACTCTGGGCAGCTTCCAACGAACTAAAACACAGTAATACATCAAACATTAAAGTCCTCCAACCCATCTCCTCTCCAAGCCCCTGGTGTTTACCTGAAGGATAAGGGAAGACTTGTTCTGTGTTGACCTGGCCCTTGAACATCCCAACGGCAAATGACTTCGACTCCTGGATGGAGAACAAGAGGAAGAGTTGCAACACTTGGGGCTTCTTAAAGTTAGAGGAAATGCCAGCGAGAGCCGCCATGACGGAATTCGATAAAATCATGCATATCCCAGAGAAAGAAACAAACGTTTTCTCCCTCTCTCACAGCACTAGACGCTGAATGTTGGAGGTATTCAGGACAGATTAAAAAGGAAGCCGTTCGGTAAACGATGCATAGAAACTCTGGAACTCCCTGCCACTGGAGGGAAGGACGGCAGCCAACATGGAAGCCTTTAAAGATGGATTAGACCAACTCAGGGAGGACAAGTAGTCAGGAGGGCTCTGGAGGCAGTAAAACCGTATTTTTCACTCCATAAGACGCACCAAGTTTTTAGAGGAGGAAAACAAGAAAAAAAATATTCTGAATGAAACAGTGGATGTATTTTTGTGGTTCATGCTATGGCCACAGACACGTGATCTGATGATGAATTTGGGGTGATCCAATGCAAAAATCCTGAGGATCCATGGGCTTTTACCTCCCCCCTCCCAGGCAGCCTCCGCTAGCCTCCCTTATCTCCCTTCTGATCCCACAGATCAGCTGTTTCCGTTCAACACTCCCTTCCCTCTTGTTTGCCTTAGTGTCTGTTCCTTAACTGGAGCAGTTTTTTGCTCCTCCTTTTCTTCTAATTTCTCTCCTCATTGCTTTGGTCTTCCTGTTTCCCCCCTTTGCAAGTTCGCTGTCTTTACCTCCCCCCTCCCAGGCAGCCTCCTTTATCTCTAGCGCCCCTTATCTCTCCCTGAACCGATCAGCGGCTTTGTTTCAACACCCACTTCCCTCTTTCAAAAAAAAAAGAAAAAAGAAAAAAAAAAGCATGACCTGCTTTTTGCCCCTGGGCAATTCGACTCCAGGAACCACGCATTCGCTCCATTAGACGCACAGACATTTCCCCTTACTTTTTAGGAAGAAAAAAGTGTGTCTTATGGAGCGAAAAATACGGTACTTCTCAATATTGGTCGCTAGGATAAGAAAATGGCACAGGCTGTGAGGCAGGGCAAAAGAGAAACGGCCTCCACCCAGTGGGGGCTGAAGACAACCAATGGAATACAATTGGGGAATGATGTTGTTGTTGTTGTTTAGTCGTTTAGTCATGTCCGACTCTTCATGACCCCATGGAGCAAAGAACGCCAGGCCCTCCTGTCTTCCACTGCCTCCCGCAGTTTGGTCAAACTCATGCTAGTAGCTTCGAGAACACTGTCCCACCATCTCGTCCTCTGTTGTCCCCTTCTCCTTGTGCCCTCCATCTTTCCCAGCATCAGGGTCTTTTCCAGGGAGTCTTCTCTTCTCAAGATGTGGCCAAAGTCTTGGAGCCTCAGCTTCAGGATCTGTCCTTCCAGTGAGCACTCAGGGCTGATTTCCTTCAGAATGGAGAGGTTTGATCTTCTTGCAGTCCATGGGACTCTCAAGAGTCTCCTCCAGCACCAGAATTCAAAAGCATCCATTCTTCGGCGATCAGCCTTCTTTATGGTCCAGCTCTCACTTCCATACATCACTACTGGGGAAACCAGAGCTTTAACTATACGGACCTTTGTTGGCAAGGTGATGTCTCTGCTTTTTAAGATGCTATCTAGGTTTGTCATTGCTTTTCTCCCAAGAAGCAGGCGTCTTTTAATTTCGGGACTGCTGTTACCATGTGCAGTAATCATGGAGCCCAAGAAAGTAAAATCTCTCACTGCCTCCATTTCTTCCCCTTCTATTTGCCAGGAGGTGATGGGACCAGTGGCCATGATCTTCATTTTTAATATTTCACACCAAAAGCTGCATCTGCTTTTGTATATGGATTAATGTGAAAATGAGGGTGAATTGTTGGTCTTTGCGAGCTTCCCCTAGGGCCCGGGGGCTAGCAAGCTAGGATTTTCTTTTCCACGTTGCTTTTCTACGGAAAACTCGTATTTGGACTATCAGCTCGTTAAAAGATCTGAAAGACTGCTGGGCCTAACTCAAACGAAAGAGAGCCCAGAGCTTGAAGATAAAACTGTGGAATGAAGGGAGGGCAAGCTGAAAATCAACCAATGGATAACAAGACGGAATAAAAAGGCCTCTTGCAGGTTAATAGACATATGGACTTGATAAATATGATAGAAAGTCATACACCAGCGATTGCAATGATAAGACAGAGGTTAAGAGCGGAATTATGAAACTGGAAAAAAAAATGCAGGAACTAGTGAAAGAAACTTTCTCCCGACAGCCAGAACATGGGAAGTCCCATTAAATTATTTAATTTGGAATATATAACTGGCTTTATTTTTTTGTATTATGATTATGCACGGCTGACGAAGCCCAGCAAGGCAAAACAAAATATTATTCCGGGAATCCTTGTCACGTTTAAGTTCTTTCGACTGACACCGGCATACAGCAACTATATTTTGCAAAGGCACATGTTAAGATCTTTCGTATCCTTCGTCTGATACCTGCATACAGCAGCTGCAAGCAACAACCGTACTTTGCAAAAGGAAAATGTGGAACATTACAAAGAAAAGTTCCATCTTTTGCAAGTACTGCTCCTTAAAGTTGTTACGTTTGACACTTGTATGCGCTAAGACATACGTGGAACACAAAAAGCTTCCATTTGGACATTATGTATATAAGAACTGATCTATTTGTATTTCCTGTTCTAAATGTTGGTCCTTAACTGCTTCTACTCAATTAGATAATGTGAAAAGAGTTATGCTTATATGATGTATAAAGAATTTAGACAGTTAAACACAGCCAGTTACGTTGTGGGTATATTTGCATTATGATGTGGCAAGATTTGATTTGATCTGTTACCAATTGGAATGTTATTAATAAAAATTATGTATATATATAAAAATATCGGTCGCTGGAAGCCACAGGAGGAGGGAAAAGGGCTCTTGTGATCGGATCCTGCACGTGGTTGGCCACTGTGAGCAGAGGATCCTGGGCTGGCTGGGCCATGGGCTTGATCCAGCAGGTTTTCCTCTCATTCTTAGGAATCTGGTGGGAAAGGCACCTGTGTGGCCAGCATAAGGTCTTGGGTTCAATCCTGCCACCTCCGTGAAGGGCTTGGAAGGAATAATCAGAGACCCTGGAGAACCAGCCAGCCAGTCTGGATTAGAGGGCCTCACTCTGCGTAACAAAAACAGCCCATGTCGGTTCAGATGCTCCTGCGCTAGCTCACAACTGACAGCCGCATGCAGACCGACATAAATTTAAACCACGTCTCTCTCTGCAAAGGAGAATAAAGGCAGGGGAGATATTAATACCAGCCAACTTTCGCCGGTGCAGAAACACCCACGCGCGTACGTTTTGGAATTATACCTGCCCTATAATTAGCTGCCAGGGCTGTCGCGCTCACACCCTTATCAGCCCATTTAATTACAGTGGTGCCCCGCAAGACGAATGACTCGCAAGACGGAAAACTCGCTAGACGAAAGAGTTTTCCGTTTTGGAGGTGCCTCGCAAAACGAATCTGCTATGGGCTTGCTTCGCAAGACGAAAATGTCTTGCGAGTTCCTGGGTTTTTTTTTTCCTTTTCCCCCTCTTTTTCTAAGTCGCTAAGCCACTTATCTGCTTATCCGATAAGCTGATAAGCTGCTAAAAGCCGCTAAAAGCCGCTAAAAGCCGCTAATAGCGCTAATAGCGCTAATCCGCTAATCCCATCAATGGGCTTGCTTCGCAAGACGAAAAAACCGCTAGACGAAGAGACTCCCAGAACGGATTCTTTTCGTCTTGCGAGGCACCACTGTATATTTGTTAATTTACATTTTGCTATATTTTTGGAAAACGGCTCTGCTGTCGGAGGCAAGGTTACTTTCGACGCCAGTCGCTGGAAACCACAGGAGGGGAGAGGGTCTTGTGTTCAGATCCTGCTCGGGGCCCAGCGAGAACAGGGTGCCGGCCTAGCTGGGTCTCTGGTCTGATCCGGCACGGCAATCCTTACATTCTTAAGGTATTCCAAAGACAGGACATGAAAAAAGGCCTTTGGCCTTGGATACCACCTGCCCAACCGTGTACGGTGGCGGAGACCAGGAAAAGGGCCTCTCATGGTGAATAGGGTGGGGGAGGTTGCAGAAGAATTATCACCATATATTAAATTTGCACACTGCCCTATGCCCATAGATCTCAGGGCAACACAACACAAAATTACAATACATTAAAAAAAATTAAAAATAAGAACAAAAACAATCCAATTATATTTTAAACTGTATTTTAAATTGGTTTACTTTTTATTTTTAATTTTAATTGTAATTTTACTGGCGTTAGCCACCCTAAGCCCGGCTCTGGCCAGGGAAGGCGGGGTATAAATAAAAATTTATTATGATTATGATTATTATTATTAACCCCCCTCGCACGGCACATTGAAAAGGGCAGTTAATTTAATTTAAAAGTCAGCCTTTCAACCAGTTACATCCCAAAACGCTTGGGGGCCCTTGCTCAGGCAGCCCTCTCCCCCACCGCCCTCCGAGCACAGAGAACGAATGTTTGTGAATACCCCGTAACATCCTGGAAGCTCAAGGCAGTGGGGAGGTCAGGGGTTTGCACAGCAATAAACGACTCCGATTTTTCACGACAGCATTTTCCCTCGAAATTGGGGTGGCAGGTCAGAGAACCAGACCACCACCTAAGCCCATCTTTGTTTTTCTGAAAATTCAATTCAATCTGCCGAATATCTTCCCCACCATCAATTCCCTGTCATCGTCCCCGCCCCAAAATAGGAAAAAAGCACCTACTGCAAGTAAAGGTTTCTTTTCCGGTATCGCTTGGGAAACTGCGTCGGACTTCGCACTCGATTTATCCAGCACGGCCTGCAAAAAGTGACAAGAACGTTATTTGGTGTTAGAGCCTTTCCGGCTAGAGAAATTATATATAAAGCTTTGTTGACTTATCAACCTGCTGTCCAGTCAACAGAAGGACCTCGGCCGAGAATCAAAGCAGAATGGGATGTTTTTTAAAAATTAGATGATGAAATATGTTTCCAATGATTACTCTTGATTGAGCACAGACTGAATTCTAGAGTTAAGAGAATGGTCCTCCGTAGAACAAGAATGGACGCAGAAATTTTAAGATATGAGAAATTGGGAAACGCATAGAAGGGAGTCATTAACAAATCAAGGAATAAAACCAGAGATTAGGCGTAGATAAGAAAGTAAGAGTAGCAAGGAGAAATTGATCAGGTGAAGATAAAAGGACCTCTTACTGGAAATATATGTTTATAGTAATGTCGATGATGGTTTGTATTTCTTAAACTGTATGTCTTTGATAAGGTTTTCGTTTAACTTTCTTTCCATTTTTTCTTCTCTTTTCTACTTCTTTTCTCTTTTCTTTTCTATTTTCATTTTGTGTGATTTTTTTTCTTTCATAACAGAATAATGTGTTTGATTATGTGTAATTTTTAATGTGTAAATAAAGATAATTAATTTTTAAAAAACCCCACACATAAAGCAGGTAACTCAGGCCTGGCTAGCACCGTTGCCAACGCTTGTCAGCCCAGTATACCTGATACAAACAGCCTCGGTCCAGTATCCCTGAAGGAGCGTCTCCACCCCCATCGTTCTGCCCGGACGCTGAGGTCCAGCTCCGAGGGCCTTCTGGTGGTTCCCTCCCTGCAAGAAGTGAGGTTACAGGGAACCAGGCAGAGGGCCTTCTCGGTGGTGGCGCCCGCCTTGTGGAACGCCCTCCCACCAGATGTCAAGGAAATAAACAACAACAGTGGTACCTCGGGTTAAGTACTTAATTCGTCCCAGAGGTCCGCTCTTAACCTGAAACTGTTCTTAACCTGAAGCACCACATTAGTTAATGAGGCCTCTTGCTGCTGCCGTGCCACCGGAGCACGATTTCTGTTCTCATCCTGAAGCAAAGTTCTTAACCCGAGGTACTATTTCTGGGTTAGCGGAGTCTGAAACCTGAAGCGTCTGTAATCCGAGGTACCACTGTACCTGACTTTTAGAAGACATCTGAAGGCAGCCCTCTGCGGGTTGCTAACATGCTTCCCACACGGATCACGTTCGCAACCCGAGGGTCCACTGTACTATGATTCAGCCTGTCCACTGCTGGGAGCAGGGAGCTGGTCCTCCGGCCGAACCCAGCACAGTCCCTCTTACTGGTTCAGACTGGAGCCGAACCTGAAATCAGTCCTGCAGTGGGAAGGGGACTGCAGAGGGAAATCCTGGCGGGATCCCAGGACGGCCGGGACATTTGCCGCTTTGTTCCAGGAATTCCAACGCAACTGGGATGAGCAATCCTCCTTTTGCAGCCACATCACCAGGGCGCCTGGGGCTCAGCTGGTGACAGCTCACCTTTCCCCTACATACTTCCCAAATCGGGGATTAAATAACCTGACCTTTCCCCTAGAAAATGCCGCGTGGAAGTCAGGGAGGGAAGGCTATCCAGGATAACAACTCGATTTGCAGAACCGGCAGGGCTGCAGGTGACACACAATCCCTGCTCCACATCCTCTAGTTATCTCCCGCTTGGACTACTGCAATGTGCTCCATGTGGGGCTACCTTTGAAGGTGACCCGGAAACTGCAACTAATCCAGAATGTGGCAGCCAGACTGGGGACTGGAATACCATATAACACCGGTCCTGAAAGACCTCCACTGGCTCCCAGGACGTTTCTGAGCACAATTCAAAGTGTTGGTGCTGACCTTGAAAGCCCTAAATGGCCTCAAAGACCCAGTATACCTGAAGGAGCATCTCCACCCCCATCGTCCAGCCCAGACACTGAGGTCCCACTCCGAGGGCCTTTTGGTGGTTCCCTCGCTGTGAGAAGCCAAGTTACAGGAAACCAGGCAGAGGGCCTTCTCAGTGGTGGCACCCGCCCTGTGGAACGCCTTCCTGTCAGATGTCAAGGAAATAAACAACTATCTGACTTTTAGAAGACATCTGAAGGCAGCCCAGTTTAGGGAAGCTTTTAATGCTTGATGTATTACTGTATTTTAATATTTTGCTGGAAGCCGCCCAGAGTTTTTTCAGGCAAACTACAAACAGGCAGGCAGGCAGATGATAGATAGATAGATAGATATAGATAGATAGGTAGATGAAAGTTTACTTTCTCTGCCCCCCTTTTTCTCCCCACTTCTATTTTCCCCCAAGTAATGTTTCACATTCAATCTATGAAGGACTCTATAAACTGAGAACAGACGCTTTATGTACTTTTGCTACCCAAGAAAACCTTCTAATAAAAGCAATTACCAAAAAAACATTTTTGTTTAGGCAAGCTTACCCAGGTATATGGAATGTTTGCACGTGTTTTAAAAAAAATATTTTAAGCTTATTGCTGACATTAATTGTTAGCCGTTTTTAAGGGTTTTTATTGATAATTTCACTGTTCCGTCATCTTCGTAAACCGCTTTTTGTTCTACAAGCAAGCAGCGTATTTACGAGACAAAATAATATACGTCTGGAAGTGACAAGTTACAAATCCGTCTGGTTTGAGGTGGTGGAAATGTGTGGGTAGATTCCACCATGGTGGGGTTGCGGCTGCCTCTGGGGTGGAGTGTTTATATATAAAAAAGGGGTGTTCAAAATGGATCTTTTGTGGGGTGGGCGGTTAATAGATGCCAGTTCCAGACATTTGGGTGAGAAAGGGTTGCCTTTTAGAGCAACCAAATCCTAAGGACACACTCTGACTTCAAAGCACTTCAACTGGGGAAATAAAACTTTGGCCTCCCTGTCATGGGAACCTGAAAAGGATTTGGGGAACCAGGCGTTCAGAATTTATATACAGTGGTGCCTCGCAAGACGAAATTAATTCGTTCCGCGAGTTTTGTCGTCTTGCGATTTTTTTGTCTTGCGAAGCACGGTGTCAGGAAAGTTTTGGGAAAGCTTCAAAAATCACCAAAGTCTTTAAAAACCTCAAAAAAAGGCTACCACACCGCGTTCTATGAGTTGCTCCTCGAAGTCAAGTCGCAACTGTATTAACGGTGTTAAGAAAAAGGAAACAAACTTGCAAGACGTTTCTGTCTTGCGAAGCAAGCCCATAGGGAAAATCGTCTTGCGAAGCAGCTCAAAAAACAAAAAACCCTTTCGTCTAGCGAGTTTTTTGTCTTGCGAGGCATTCGTCTTGCGAGGTACCACTGTATATTCTTTTTCCGGGGTGGGGTGGAGAAGATGAAAGGAATAAGTGAGGCCAATAGCTGCTGGGGTTCTCAATGAGTGTAACGGGGCTAGGCTAAAATCCGCCTGACTTTCAAAAAGCTACTTTTGTTTTTAAATCCACCACTCTCCTAGTCTTCATGGAGAAAGGAATATTGTTGTATTGTTTTTAACACTTTATTGGAAGCCGCCCAGATTATTATTATAACTTAACCTTACTCACTCCCCAGAAAGCGTCAAGCCCAACAAAGGGTGTTGCAAGACTAATTGATATTAATGAGTGTGCAATAGGCATTCATCAAATTAGGAAGCCACGTGCCTTGGGTAACGATGGAGGAAGGGCTAAAAAGGTTCACAGACCTGTTTTGCCAGCACCCGAACCAACAACCGTCCCACGCCACACGGCCCACAAATCCTTACCTTTTTTAACCTCCCCCCTAAAAAACAAAAACAAAAACCCCTTCGTACAACCATCAAACTGCAAAAGCCCCTGGGCCCGATCCACCAGAATAAGGGATTCCCATTAAAATAAAGAGGCGTAACTAGAAATAGACCCTGCCCCCCCCAGCACCCCCAAAATACCTCCGCAGTCTGCGTAGCATAGAGTCTCCTTCCATTTGGGTGGGGAGGAGGGTACGTCAAAGCCGGGAGCCCACCAGACCTGGGAAGGGGGGAAAAAGCGAGGGGTGATTCAGGAGGAGAGGGTAGTTTAGTGAAATGGATCCTGAACTACCTGGCCAGGTAAAGTGGCTGTGGTTGTAAATACATATAATTTTATTTTTTTAGAAACAGCCAAGTTTCTAAAAGCTTTATGTGGTTGTGGGGAAGGGGACCCCAATTTTGTTTTTAGGGCCCCCACCCCCTGGTTTCCTTAAACCCATCCACAGTACCCCCACCTCACTACCCTATAGAAAGAATTATTCAGAACAGCAGCCCGCAGGACCGACTTAGGAAGGTAATAACACAGTAAAGTTTGAAGCAGCGACGAATAATTGTATGTTTGTTCAAAGTCCAGTTAAGACTCTTCCGTTTAATTCCTTCCAGTTCGAAGTCAGTGCTTTTTTTCTGTGGGGTACGCATACCCCTAAACATATTGTGAATCTTTGTACTTTGGTCCATTTACTGTACATAATTCCCCCAATTTGAACTATAAAATTATGATTTTCTTGAGTTAAAATTAGAATACCCCCCAAAAAATTTCCCCATTTTTTTTTAAAGGAAAAAAGCACAGCTGTCTCCTATCGCCCCCCCCAACAGGTAACCCCACCGTCCCCCCCCCAATAAGGAACCACTTATGGGGAGGGTCCTGAAACCACACACTCAACATCTCCCCATCACGCTCTGCACCCCTAAACGCCTTTCCCACCAGCCCCATCCCTTCCAAAGCGCCCCACACTCAGATCCCCTCCCCAAAAAACCACCACCCCACACCCACCAAAAGGCAACTTTTCCTGCCCCTTCCCTACCAGACTCACCCTGGGGGGCTGCTCAGCCGCAGGAAGCTCCAGCAGAACTTGGGGGGCAGCCTCAAAGCCTGCATGGCTGGGGGGTGTCTATGGGACCTGCCTTCCTCTTCCTCGGAGGTGCTCCCAAGTTTCTGTTTGCCTGCTTCTCCCTCTTGCTCCTCCCCTCCCCTTATGCAAGGTCATCAGCTCAAATATGTGGGGGGGGGGGGATAGGGCTAATTACTTCCTGCCCCACCCATGGCCCCGGGGCATGCTGGGAGTTGTAGTTTTCTTCCCCCATGGAGACGTGGCTTTTCTTTCCAGGCCAGCAGAGGAAGAAAGCATGTTTTGGTGGGGGGTTTTTGGAGAGAGTTGGCCTGCCCTGAGCATATGCAAAGTGCATTTCTTCCCCCTGCTAATCTAGGGCTGTGCACCCCGGGGTGCATTTATTCCTTTACTGCAGTGCTGCCCCCGCCAAATGTCTCATTTTCCTACTCATATTGAAATAATGCCCCTCAATGAGGCCAAACTTAGATTCAGAAAATGTTTAGAGTTATGCATCCCCCCAGAAAAAAGCACTGCTTTATTGTATTAATGCCCCACTGAAATAAAAAATTTAATGTCATATGTGTGTGTGTATATATATATATATATATATATGTGTGTGTGTGTGTGTGTGTGTGTATACATATATATATATATGTGTGTGTGTGTACACACACACACACATATATATATATATATATATATATATACACAAACACACACACACTGTATATAAAAATGTTCATAACTGAATATATAAACCACATGTCTGAAACCCCACAGGAAAAAGTCCTGAAACCATTTTGTACCTCCCAAACTGACCTCAAATATTTCTCTGCAAGGTTGAAGGAAAATGGAAAAGCCTCCCCATTGTCTTTTCGGTTCACAAATCCTGTCTTAAGGGTATGTCTGTGTATGAATAGGGTGAGCCTGTGACCTGGCTCAGGAACTAAGTATTTGTCATTACAAAAGACTGGCCAGGCTCCCCAGGGTATCCAATCAAGTGAGCATTAACAGGTAAGCTGCCGGACAGGAGATATACAATGCACTCAAATTTCTGTTGTAGACCACCCTTCTGTGATGTATGTATGTAGTTTCTGGGGGTAGTCTTGGACTCCAGGGCGGGCAATTTAAAATGTCTATATAAGGGCGGGCACACCTTGGTTCTGGGTCCTCCTCCGTCCTCCTGCGTGTGAGGGGAGCACTCTGTTACAACAGTTCAATAAAGATCAGGCTTACGAGCTGCTTTGCTTCTCAATATTCTCTAGTTGGCCTCTTTTATTTTCTCCAACTGATGGAGAACCTGCAAAAGACTCTATAAGGGCTCGTGTCCCCCAGAAGGGAATAAGGGCAGATTTATGTTTATTACACCTTTTCTCTTTCAGGGAGATCAAGGTGGCATGCATGGTTCTCCGCCCCGCTAATTTTACTCCCCACAACAACCCTGCGAGGTAGGTTAGGCTACCAGTCAACCAGACAGGATTTGAAACCTGGTCTTCAAAGTCCTAGTCCGACACTCTAACCAATGTGCCATGCTGGTTAATTTAAAGCTATAGCCAGGGGTGCATCTGTCCATGTGCAGAGGGAAACAGGATGGCAGGCTGCCCAGTTTCCACCCTCCCCAACAACCAAGCAAGGGGATTCGGGCGCAAGGGGTTTCTAGGCCTTAGAAAGTGAGGTCCACAGCCCAGTCAGAAGAATAATGTTGGGGTCCCAAGGCAGGGAAGAAGAGGCAGAATTTAAACAAGGGCATTATCGCTTCACTTGGGGTGCCCCATCTTTCTGGCTCAGATCCTGGTTTGTCTTAGCCAGATGCAGCCATAAACTATGGTGCCACTGAGCTTGTGGAGTGCCCACCGCCTATCAACCTGCAAGGGGTGGCCGGCTTCTTCCAGGCAGCTGTTGGGGGGGAAACTAGTTCGCATCAGCTCCAACTGACATGTCCAATAGCCAGGGACGATGGGAATTGTATTTTTTTTTTTAATTTTTTTTTATTGGTTTTACAGAAAAATTTTAAACAATACAAACAAATAAAAAAGACATACAAACATGTATAATTTCATAACCTTTTTTTCATATCCCTCTCTTCTCGGACTCCCCCAAACCTCCCCTTCCTACATCCCAATTTCCAAAATTATTTCAGCAAATTCTAATTAATTTTATCAAATATATTTTTTCTTATTCTTTTCTTCAACTTAATCTTATGTCGCTGTAATCTCCTTTTCTTTCTCCAAACCTCGACATTTTAACATTCCTCAATTTTATAATAGTTCTTAAGATAAATTTTAAATTTCTTCCAATCTTCTTCCGCCGTCTCTTTCCCCTGCTCACGGATTCTGCCAGTCATCTCAGCCAATATCATATAGTCTATTACCTTCATCTGCCATTCTTCTCGGGTGGGTAATTCTTCTGTCTTCCAATACTTTGCGATGAGTATTCTTGCTGCTGTCGTAGCATACATAAAGAAAATTCTATCTTTCTTTGACACCAATTGGCCGACAATGCCCAAGAGAAAGGCCTCTGGTTTCTTAGAGAAAGTACATTTAAGTACCTTTTTCATTTCATTATATATCATTTCCCAGAAAGCCTTAATCTTCGGGCACGTCCACCAAAGATGATAAAAAGTACCTTCCGTTTCTTTACACTTCCAACACTTATTATCAGGCAAATGATAAATTTTTGCTAGCTTGACTGGGGTCATGTACCACCTATAGATCATTTTCATAATATTTTCCTTTAAGGCATTACATGCCGTAAATTTTATACCGGTGTTCCACAACCATTCCCAGTCAGCAAACATAATGTTATGACCAATGTCCTGTGCCCACTTAATCATAGCTGATTTAACTGTTTCATCTTGTGTATTCCATTTCAGCAGCAGATTATACATTTTTGACAAATTCTTAGTATTGGGTTCTAACAGTTCAATTTCTAATTTTGATTTCTCCACCTGGAATCCAATTTTCCTGTCTTGTTTATGCACCTCCATTATTTGATAATAATGGAGCCAATCTCGAACTTTGGGTTTCAATTTCTCATAACTCTGTAACTTCAATTTATCTCCATCTTGTTCCAAAATTTCCCAATACTTTAGCCATTCAGCTTCCATATTAAGCTTTTTCAGCGCCGTTGCCTCCAAAGGTGACAACCATCTAGGGGTTTTACTTTCCAACAAATCTTTATATCTTATCCAAACGTTATATAATGCTTTTCTGACAATATGGTTTTTAAAGGCCCTATGCACCTTAATTTTATCATACCATAAATATGCATGCCAACCAAATGTATTGTTAAAACCTTCTAAGTCCAAGATATCTGTATTCTCGAGGAGCATCCATTCTTTCAGCCAGCAAAATGCTGCTGCTTCATAATACAGTTTTAAGTCCGGCAGGGCAAACCCCCCTCTTTCTTTTGCATCCGTCAGTATTTTAAATTTTATTCTGGGCTTTTTGCCCTGCCAGACAAATTTCGAAATATCCTTCTGCCACCTCTTGAAACAGTCTATCTTGTCCAGAATTTGTAGTGTTTGGAACAAAAATAACATTCTAGGCAATACATTCATCTTAATAGCTGCAATTCGGCCTAACATTGACAATCTCAAATTTGACCATATTTCTAGATCTTTTTTAATTTCCGACCAACATTTTTCATAATTATCTTTATACAAGTTCAAATTCTTAGATGTCAAATAGACCCCTAGGTATTTCACCTTCTTTACCACTGTCAAACCTGTTTCATTCTGGAACTTCTCCCTCTCCATGACTGTCAAATTTTTTTCCAAAACTTTAGTCTTTTGTTTATTCAATTTAAATCCGGCCACCTGACCAAATTCTTGAATTAGCTCCAACACCCTTTTTGTACTAGTGTCTGGCTCTTGTAAAGCAAGTACTAAATCATCTGCAAAGGCCCTTAACTTGTAATGTTTGGCTCCGACCTGTACACCTTTAACCTGCTGGTCATCTCTAATCATATTTAGCAACACCTCCAGAACTGAAATAAAAAGTAAAGGGGAAATTGGGCACCCCTGTTGTGTCCCTTTTTCTATTTTAAATTCTTCAGTTATCACATTATTTACAATCAACTTAGCCTTTTGTTCAGCGTATATGGCACCCATACCATTCTCAAATCCTTGGCCTACCCCCATCCCATGAAGATTCTTTTTCATAAAACTCCAAGAAATATTGTCAAAGGCTTTCTCCGCGTCCACAAAGATCAGAACTGCTTTAGTGTTTATGTTCACCTCTAATAATTCCAAAATGTCTATTATGTTCCTCACATTGTCTGATAAATGCCTTTTTGGGAGAAAGCCTGCTTGGTCCTTATGAATCTTCTCCATCAACACTCTTTTCAGTCTTTTTGCCAGAATGTCTGCAAAAATTTTATAATCCACATTAAGTAATGATATTGGGCGGTAGTTCTTAAGTTGAGTCTTTTCAGTCTCTGTCTTTGGTATGAGTGTAATATACGCTTCTTTCCACGATTCTGGTGCCCTCTTCCCCTCTAAGATCTCATTACAGACTTCCTTTAATGGTTGTACCAACCACTCCTTCAAAGCTTTATAGTATCTGGAAGTCAGTCCATCTGGTCCTGGAGATTTGCCCAGTTGCATATTTTGAATGGCACTCTCTATCTCTTGATCTGTTATTCTCTGGTTTAGATCCACCTTACTTTGGTAGGAGATTTTTTGTAGTCCATACTTTTTAAGGAATTCATCTATATCCTCCTCCTTCTGCGGTCCTTGTGAATATAGCTTTTTAAAATAACTCAAAAAACAGTTTCTTATCTCGTTAGGTTTAGATATATTCTTTCCATCCACTTCTAGGCTTGTAACTGTATTTAGTTTCTGTCTTTTCTTCAGTTGCCAAGCCAGAAGCTTACCACATTTATCTGCTGATTCAAATGTCTTTTGTCTCATTTGTTTTATCTTCCATTCAATCTCTTGATTCATCAATTCCATATATTGTGTCTGGTATAACTTAATCTCTCTCAAAATCTCCTGGGACTTTGGTTTTGATCTCAATTTCTTCTCTCCTTCTTTTATCTTTTCCAAGATCTTATCCTTCTTCTCATTTTGCTTTCTCTTTTTTACTGAATTTTGTTGAATTAAAAATCCTCGCATCACTGCTTTACTTGCGTCCCAGATCACTCTTTTTTCTACATCAGTTTTTAGATTTATTTCAAAATAGTCCTTTAAAGTTTTTTGGGCCTTTCTATGGATCTCCTCATCTCGAAATAGGTTGTCATTCATCCTCCATCTGAATTGACCAGTTGCTGTAAATTTCATCTCCATCTTCACGGCGTTATGGTCGGAGCAAGTCTTTGGGCAGATTTCCACTTTCTTAATCTTTGGAGCCAACCCACTAGTAATCCAAATTTGATCGATTCTGGTCCAGGTCATCATTGCTTCAGAGAAGAAGGTTCCCTCTCTCTCGAGAGGATTCCTTGTTCTCCAGATATCAATCAAGTCCATATTTTCAGTCATTTCAAAGAAAGTCTTTGGTAGTCTCCCATCTCTGGTAATTACCTGTCTTTGTGCTTTATCCATATTTGTAGATACCACTCCGTTCATATCTCCCATCATAATTAATTTGTAATCCAAATAGTCCAACAATGTCTCATGCAACTTCTTAAAAAATTCTGACTTCCCTTCATTAGGTGCATAGATCCCTAGTATCAAAAATTTTTCACCTTGAATTTGCACTTCAATTGCCAAATATCTTCCTTGTTCATCTTTAAATATAAACTTTGGGGAAAGTTTTTCTTTTGCATAGATTACCACTCCTCTTTTCTTAACTTTATCCGATGAAATAAATTCTTGGCCTAATCTCTTATTGACGAGTAGTTTCCTATGCAATCTTGTTATATGGGTTTCCTGTAAACAAATTAAGTCCAACTGCTCTTTTTTCAATAAATGGAATATATTTTTCCTCTTTCGCGGAAGGTTGAGTCCATTACAATTCCAGCTTAGAAGTTGCAGGGCCATCCTGAAGCTATTTACCTCCTGTCGCTCCGAGTAGTTGTTCTTCTTCTGTCGGTGATTTCAGTCCAAACGTCAGGTTTAAAATGTCTGTTGCGTCTTTCGTTTCTGATGTTATTTCCTCTCCGACTGTTCCTTTCAGAAGGTCTTCCCTGTAGTGATTTAAGAATTGATCTCGATCTTCTACTGATCTTATCCTTATTTTCCTACCTTTGAATTTAAAAGATAGGCCTTGCGGGAATTCCCACCTGAAAGGTACTTCGTTCTTCTTCAGCAATCTGACCAGTTCTTTATAGTATGTTCTTGCGTCTAGGATTTCCTTTGGGATATCTTTAAAAATCTCCACAAAAGACTTTTCAATCTCGAGTGTTCTTTGAAAATGCAAGCTCAATATTTTATCTCTCTCCTCTCTTGATCTTAATGTTATTAGGCAATCCCTTGGCTTCTTCCTGCCTTGTGCTCTTCCCAGTCTAAAAGCAGTGACTATTTTAATTTCTTCCTTCTCTAACTCCTGTTGCCAAAAATCAGAAAATTCTTTAGAAAGGAAGTTCGCCAAGTTGTCTCCTTCACTTTCAGGCACCGCTCGTAGTCTTAAATTTCTACCTCTCCTCTCCAATTCAAGCATGGACAGGGCCAATGTATGATCTTCTAGCTTTTTGCAAACTGGTACAATTTTTTCCTGTGTAGCATCCGCCGAGACTTTAGCCTCATCAGCAGAGACTTTGGCTTCTTCTGCGATTTTACGTATATTAGCAGAGTCCTCTAATATTTTATTAATAGATTCTGTATTAGATGTCACCCTTTTCCCTAATTCATTCACACTTTGTGTATTCTGATCAAGTTTGATTGAGAGTTCTGTCAATTTTCTACTATTTTCCGCCCCCTGCTTTGTCAAAGATTCCAAAGACTCATTTATTTTAACCAAAGCTTGTGTTACAGGGTCTGATGACATTGTTGTTCTTGCCTGACCAGTTGCAGCTGGTGCCACTGGGATGCCTGGGACTGAAACTCTTCGCTGTGAAGGTTTTGCTTTGTATTGTCTCCCAGACCTGGTTGTTGTCTCTTCTGATGCACCACTCATGCCTAGCCAAGGTCACTCTCGCAGCTGTTAGTTGTTTTTCAAGGGAAATTTCCACTGCCTTAATAGTTACAGCCCAATTTGCAACAGTTATCAAAGTGCCCTCTAGGGGAAAAAAGTTTCCAAAACTAAACAAAATGTCTTACAGTCAAAAATTCCCCTGAGGTTTCCCAATAGTCAATTGTAACAGTTCTTATATTTTCAGAGTTCAACAAACCAGTAATTTAATATCTCTCCTGAGCTGAGTAGTTTGAAACAATGTAACAATCCAAGTGACAGCTCACTGACAGTTCTCTCTCTCCAGGTTCCTTTGCCCCGGCAGTCCGTTTCAGGGGTGTTTGACACAGCGGTAAAAAGTTTTAAAATCTTTTTCTGGCAGGTTCTAATCACAAATTCCTCCCCCTTTTGCTCCTGCCTACCAAAAGGGGGAAAATTCACAGTTTATGTCTGGTTCTCTTCGCTCTTTGCGATCTCTCAATGGTTGCAGCTTTTAATCCTTCTTTGCTTTATCCTTATGCAGTCCGGGAAAGGCTGACTTCCTTACTTTAAACCAATCCCGTTTTCAGCCAAATTTCAAAAAGATAATTGTAAATCCCAATTAAGTCTCAGTCTTACTCACAGGTTTTACTTTGTAATCCAATTTTCAGGAAGAAATCGGCGCTCTCCGGCTATGGCGATGCGGCTTCGCTTTACAAGCTGGGTAGCGGCTCTCAGCACCGCTTCTCCCCCCGCTGCCGTTCCGGAGCCTTTAAAAAGGCTCCCTTGCGATTTCGGGGGGGCGCGATGGTGCCCACCGAGCCTCCTTGTTCACAGGCTTCCGCGCCTGTAATTTTTGAGGGTCCTCGCTTCGCCGTAGCGACAGGACCCGAACTTGTAAAGCAGACCCCCTCCGGAGCTCGGAGGGAAATCCGCCATTAACCGATGGCGCCGACCGGAAGTCTCGGGAATTGTAGTCTAGCGATACCTGTAGGGCCAGATTCTGCATTTGATGAATTGCGTGACTCTTCTAATTTAACCGCATGTTTATCTTGTGGGACAAATAGAGGGGGAGGCAAAATCTGTATGACACCCCCCCCCCCAATATCATGGGGCAATCTGCTTTTCTCTAGGTCTATAGCCGCTCCAAAGCAGCAAGGTCCTCCGTTCTGCTGCCAGCAAAACATCCCATTTGAAATTGTTCCATTATTTACCTTGCCTTGTGCTGTTAGAAAGTATCTTCTCCCACTCCCTGCTGCCAACCTTGCTTGGAATATATTTAAAGAGGGCAAAGCACTATTGATTTGGGGAAATGCTCCTGCGCTATTTGCATGCAGAATTTGGTAGGAAATGACTGGAGTGTGAAGAGACCTACCTATTCTGCAGCAGGAACACTGGAGGTTCTGTTACTTTCCAGTCAGCAGGGGAAGGAAAAAACCATTCCCACGCAGCGTAAATTTAATCCATAGCCACCCTGGACTCCCCTCCCCCAAACTTTCCTTTTTTTCCTTTAAGGTGCGCCAACTGCTGACCCTCCAGTTTGACCTTGAGCATGGGTAGGCAAACTAAGGCCCGGATCTGGCCCAATTGGTTTCTAAATCCGGCCCGCGGATGGTCTGAGAATCAGCATGTTCTTACGAGTTGAATGTGTGCTTTTATTTAAAATGCATCTCTGGGTTATTTGTGGGGCACAGGAATTTGTTCTTTATATATATATATTTCTGGCCCCGCACAAGGTCTGAGAGACAGTGGACTGGCCCCCTGCTGAAAAAGTTTGCTGACCCCTGACCTTGAGTATCGAAGACCGCCAAAGAACTGCAAGATGTCTGAAGCACTAATTCCGAATCTTGCCATTTGGTTTACCCCCCCCCCCAAAAAAAACACTCTCCGAGCATCACGTAAACAAAAAGCACGAGTTGACACACTTTGGTTTTATTAGGTTGTTTTTTTAATTATTACTGAATGGTGTTTTTTTGTGGTTTTTTTTTGTACACAAAAGAGCTAAAAAATAAATATGTTATTACAAAATAGTTATCTGCTACCGATCACACGCACGCACACACACACCCAGGCCCCTAGAGAGAGGGGAGGGCTAAATACTGGAGAGGGGCCCCAATCCCTAGGGGGGTGTCTCCTGCTGCAACCTAGAGACAAAGACTCGCAGGAACGTGCAGGCTGGAAGGAAGTAGCACCACTGAAGAGGAAGTTCGTACCCTGTTTGGGGAGGGAGGCAAGTCGGGGTGGGGCGGGGGGATGGAATCCTTCTCCTCCTCCCTTCCACTTTTTCCCTTCTTCCCCGGATTAGACTCTGCAGGATTCAGGGGAGAGAGAATTGCTACAACTCTGGATGGGGCAGCGACAGGAGAGTTTAAAAGAGAGAGAGAGAGCAGGAAGCGAGACCAACATACTACCTGGCACCGCTCAGGAGGTAACAAGAGGCAAATTTCAACATCCACGCTCTGCGCTTGGGTGTGGAAACTGAGAGGCGCAGCGCAGCCGGCCGAACCACCTTCCCATCCAGGTGAGGAAAAGGTTTCGTTCTGCAAGAGTCCCTGGCCTGGCTTCTGAAACCGGGAGGATGGAAGTGTCGAGGAATCTCGGCTCTCAGCTCTTATCCTGGGCGTCCCTAGTTAGAAAGGCCCTGAAAGTGTTGCACAAACCCCAAAATATCCCACCCCGATTCACTCACGTGTTCCAAAAGCCACAAAACCAGGCCTTTACTTTGCATAAGCCCAATTCGCTCCTGCGATTAAAAAATGAAGAATCCCGGCTTAGGAGATGGTGGCTTATTTGGCCCTAGAATAGGGTTGCCATACGTCCGGGAAAACCCGGCTATGTCCTCTTTTGGGGGGCTAACATGCCCATCCAGATTTTTACATTTTAAAGGCAATGTGCAGGTTTTTTTGGGGGGGCGGCTCTGCACACCCGCAACCGCATGCCTAGTTCCCCAGCTCTGGCTGGCAGCAGCTCGGAAGGTCCTCTTTTTTTGCTCCTAAGATACGGCAATGCTAGAGAGACTACAATTTCTGGGGTCGGGCATAATACTAAGGCAGGAATTGTGGTTTCTTTCTCCCCAGCTCGAGAGGGAAGGAGCAAAGCGGGCACAATCTGCCCGGGCCCCATAAAACCTGGTTTTAGGGCTTACTGCGACAATTTGCAGGTGGAGATTCTTTGGGGTTTGTTCTCCTGCCCACCTACATCGCAAGGCAAAGCGTGAACTATAAACCTGAAGATCCTGCCCAGTGAAAGGCTTCAAAACCGAATTCTCTCTCTAAAAATAATTTTAAGGGTTTGGGGGGGGACGACACCTATGAGCAAAACAGACGCATTTCAGTCCTAAGCCGTGTTCTCCCAAGTGTCGCACACAAGATGTCCATACAGGCTTAGATCCAAGAGTTTCCCCTTTGTATTCCTCCTTTCGTTGGCAGAAGAGAACTTTTGGATCCAGTCTCCGCTGCCAACCAAATAATTATTATGTACAGCCAGAAGATGGAATCTGAACTCTGTGCCCAAGACCCAAAAGGACTCCTATCCCACATCAATGGCCTGGTCTTTCCCTGGGATTCAAACGGGGGGCCAAGGATGTTGGGATTTTGCCTCAAGTTACCTCCGCCCCCCGCACGGGATGGAAAACTTTAGCAGCTGAAACAGCAACAGGCTGCAAAGGAAACAAACACATTTTCTATTACAAACAGGGCAAAGAGCACAATTCTGGCAGCGACCCTGGAATCAAACGTCACCAGTGACACTTTGGTTGTAAACCCTTCAAAATGCAAAGAGTTGTAGTGTTAGGAACACACGGTAAAAAAAACCCAAAAGAATGATCTCACGCTGGGGGGGGGGGGTGTAGTGTAAAAATCAGATCTGGGGCAGGGGGTAGACTTTTATACAAAAGGAAGGTTTTTTTTTTTAAAAAAATGAACCATCTTAACTCCAAAAACATGAATAAAAAAAATTAAGAAAGTTTCCTCTTTAATAGAAAAAAAACATAACAGCACAAAACAAAATGAGCACTTCATTGACACCGGGTTTTTTGGGATCAAGTGGGGTGCAGGGATGGGGATCAAATGAATCTACTCTTCTGCTAAGAAGCGGAGGCATCGAGACTCACCTGCTCACAAAACCATAGAACAGATCAGGTCATGTGACAGGAAGTCCTGGGCCGTTGCCCTGGGTCATGTGACATTCCAAGGCGGCCACCTGACCACGGAACTCAAAGGGGGCCAAAATTCAGAGGACACCAGTTCAAGGCAGATACAAAACAGGAGGCAGAGGTCACATGATTCTAGAGACCTGAGTCACATGATTAAAAAGTGGCCAAGCCAGCCACGGTACTAAAAAAAGAGGTAAAAAAAGACGGCTCACAATATGGAAGGCGGAGCCATTTGAACGCAATAAACGAGAGAGGACCCGTCAAGCCATCTCCTGTGGCCACGGAAGCCACGTGTGACATCACGGGATGAAGGCAAACGGTTCTGCTGGTGTAGGAAAAATTGCTGGCAAGGCGGGCGTGGGTCACGCGAGCCCTAAGCTGAGCCACGGAAGGGGATGGGGGCCACATTGCTTCTGGCCGAGGCAGACGACCACAGCATTGTGCCAACTGACGGCAAGAAGCAAATGTTGGGTCCATCCGAAAGGCTCTCTTGTGGCGTGGGGGGGGGGGGCACAAAGCCCCGGCAGAGGTCAGAGGCTTGTGGAAGGCTCTGGGGACGGAGGCCACGGCGGTGAGCGCAAGGTGGGGCTCAGGGCCCCCCCAGCCTCAGTTCACATCACGTCGACAAAGAACTCGCTGGGGTTCCCCATGGCCATGTGGAACGACTGGCGGCTGGCCGTGAGCTCGGGGGGCACTGAGCCCAAGTCGCGCACCGGGGGGGCGCCGGGGGGTTGGACGGCCGCGGCAGCCGCGGGCGGGGCGGGGGGCGGGACCATCATGACCACCATGGGGTTGTAAGCTAGGGGGATGCCCCCGGGGGCAGCGTAGGCCGCATGGAGGGAGTGGTGGGAACGGATGCTGCCACCCCCCAGGCTGTGCTGGCTGCGCTGGGAAGACCCCTCCCCGCCGGGCCCCATCGTCACCCCGCCGCGCTGGCTGCCGCTGCGAATGGAGTACTCCGACTCGCTGCCGCTGCCGGACTTGGAGTCGGCCCCCGCCTTCTCCTCCTTGGGCTTGCCGGCCCCTCGGCCAGCTCCACTGCCACCGCCACCGCCATCACTGCGGTTTGACCCACTGCTCCGGCTGCCTGCAGAAAAGAAGGGAGAGAGGAGGCGTGTAAGTCAGGGGAAGCAATGCTTACCCACTCTCTAATAATAAGACTTAGTTGTTGTTGGCAGCTGTCTGTCTCAAGAAACAATGGAGTGCGCCTCCCAATGGAGTATTTAAAGCATGATAAAACATCAAACATTAAAAGCTTCCCTAAACAGGGCTGCCTTCAGATGTCTTCTAAAAGTCAAATAGTTGTTTATTTCCTTGACATCTAGTGGGAGGGCATTCCACAGGGTGGGCACCACCACTGAGAAGGCCCTCTGCCTGGCTCCCTGCAACCTCACTTCTCGCAGGGATGGAACCGCCAGGAGGCCCTCAGAGCTGGACCTCAGTGTCCTGGCTGGATGATGGGGGTGGAGACGCTCCTTCAGGTCTACTGGGCCTTTGAGGCCATTTAGGGCTTTCAAGGTCAGCACCAACACATTGAATTGTGCTCGGAAACATATTGGGAGCCAATGTAGGTCTTTCTGGACCGGTGTTATGTGGTCTCAGCGCCCGCTCCCAATCACCAGTCTGGCTGCTGCATTCTGGATTAATTGTAGTTTCCGGGTCACCTTCAAAGGTAGCCCCACGTACAGCGCATGGCAGCAGTCCAAGCAAGAGATAACCAGAGCATACATCACTTTGGCGAGACAGTCTGCAGGCAGGGAGGGTCTCATCCTGCGTACCAGATGGAGCTGGTAGACAGCTGCCCTGGACACAGAATTGATCTGAGTCTCCATGGACAGCGGTGAGTCCA
Organism: Podarcis pityusensis; assembly: GCF_964106645.2. Taxonomy (NCBI): domain Eukaryota; kingdom Metazoa; phylum Chordata; class Lepidosauria; order Squamata; family Lacertidae; genus Podarcis; species Podarcis pityusensis. Next base: position 52,252,241 of record NC_138038.1, on the reverse strand, counting down.
AAATGACTCCCAGGCTGTGCACCTAGTCCTTCAGAGGCACAGTTACCCCATTCACGACCAGGGAGTCCCCCACACCCACACCCCCAAAATATACTTCTGTCTTGTCAGGATTCAACCTCAATCTGTTAGCCACCATCCATCCTCCAACCACCACACAGGACTTTCACTCATTCATCCAGAGAATCCCGAAGGGCCTTTGCTCGCGAATGAGCATCGCGCAAGGCTGGGAACTGGTTGTGCCAACTGGGGGACCCAACGGCTTCCACTGGGCAGCCCGCAGCCCTGATACCCCAATATAGCAGTCGGAAGAGCCTGACACTCTTAATCTCAGGGTTGTGGGTTCGAGCCCCACGTTCAGCAAAAGATTCCTGCATCGCTGGGGCTGGGGCTAGATGGCCCTTCCAACTCTCCTATGATTCTGAGCGAGGGCCATTTGCAAACACAATAAAAGGGCCAGACGAGATCCAGGGCTGCCCCCCCCCGTACCTTCGCTGTGCTGGCTGCCAGCACTCCCCATGCCGTAGCTGTAGGAAGAGAGCTCATGGTAAGGCGGGGGCTGTGGGCTGTAGGGGTGGGGCGCCGGGTACTGGTAGGAGAAGGTGGGCATCAGAGGCCAGGGGGTGGCGCCCGGCAAGGGCAGCGGGGCCAGGGTGTCCTGGTCGGAGGCGCCGCTGGAGCCGTCGTTGTCGTTGAGGGAGAGGTTGGCCATGTCTGGAGGAGGAAGAAGAGGAGGAAACTGGGAATGAGGACTCCATCCAAGTGGAGAAAATGCAAAGAGACGGGCTGATGGATCAGGCCCATCCAGTCCAGCACCCTGTTCCCACAGGGGCCAAGCAGAGAGAAACCCAAAATCAGGATCTGACCAGAAAGAGCCTTCTCCCCTGCTCCGGTGGTTTCCTGAAACTGGAATTCAGAAAGACCACAACCACCATGGTTAGCGGCCACTGATAGCTCTCCATGCAAGGAGGCAGCCCAAAGCAAGACACTCAAACTGGCTTTCGGCTGTCAAGCGGAACAGTGAGGGGCTAAGGATGGAATGGAAAGGACAGGAAGAAACATCACGGACAAAATAAATGTCACACACAGGAAGAGCATTGATACAGTAGGAGATCTGCACTTGCAGTCTTATAAATTACTTAATGCGTCAACAAGAATAGAAGTTATGAATATTGCAGCTGTTGTATAAGGGATTACTATCATGACAGGAATGTAATTGAAATCAGTTAGATTTTGGAACATAGAAATAAAGTAAACCATCAAGTCGAGCACGCAGGGGGCCACCAAAATTATGTAATTTGGTATTTGAATGATTTGTATTAGGATTTGCATTACAATTTGGCGTTGTTATAATGAGGCTATTATTGGATTGTTGTGAATGAAAAACTAATAAAAATTATTTTATTTTTTTTAAAGATGGAATGGAAAGGAACGAGGCACAGATCATTCCTGAAGACAATTAAATAGGGCAGAGGGAGAGATTTAGCAACTACCGTATTTTTTGCACCATAACACTCACTTTTTTCCTCCTAAAAAGTAAGGGGAAATCTCTGTGCGTGTTATGGAGGGAATGCCTACGGGTGGCATGCCTACGGATTTTCCTCCTCTAAAAACTACGTGCGTGTTATGGTCGGGTGTGTGTTATAGAGCGAAAAATACGGTATGTTATTCTCCTCCTCAGGACTCTCCTATGTTACAGCCTGCCTAGGGGGAACCCCAAACCATCTGAGCTGAGCTGGCTTGGACTGACCATACGGTCTAGTCCAGCAGTGCAATTTAGTGTGCATTTGTATTCCACAGCCTGGCAAACTATGGCATGGAGCATGCAGAAAATTCAACAAAGTCCGCGGCTGCGACCAGGTTTAGGGCTTTCGGCAACAAGGCAAAAGCTGAAAGCTGCAAGCAGGTCAGGCAGGCAAAGGCAGTGCGGGTGTGAGATCCGGCAAACAGAGAACAGAGCAGCCTTCTCAGCCCCCTGCCCAAAGCTGGCACCCTCCAGATGTTTCCGACAACTCCCACCAGCACAGATGTTTCCATCCCTTGTCTCATGAGACCAGGGCCCTGCAGGGTCTGATTTCTTTCCGCAGTGCCTGTAAGACAAAGTTGTTCCACCTGGCCTTTGGCTTGGAATCAACTTGATCCCCTCCCCCTCTTTCCTTTTTCCTTTCTCCTGTGACAGAACTCCTATTTGGGGACTTCCCTGGCTTTTTTCTGGCCCACGTAGGACCAGTCTGGATAGTTGGCCTTGGTGAAGATTTGACGTTTTCATCCCAAAAAAATTTTTGATTTGAGTTTCTACTGAAATGAGGCTGCATTTTAATGTACTTTAATCTTGTTTTTAAGTTGTATTTTAATCAATTGTTTTTATACCTGATGTTAGCCACCCTGAGCCCGGTCTGTGCCGGGGAGGGCAGGGTACAAATAAAATTTATTATTATTGTTATTACTAGTATTACTACACTATTACAGTATTATTATTATTATTATTATTATTATTATTGCCTTAATCATCTCTTCTCTTGGGCTGAGGACCATCCAGGTTGAATGCCCAGAACCTGTTTGAAGGAATTCAGAACAGGGTGTCTCTGAGCATGTCTGGACCGTGTTTCCTTGCACTCCAAGCAACCTTCACCGCTGCGCTCCCATTAGGAATGTGGGTTTGGTTCCAGGTGTTTTTGACTACAACTTCCAACAGGTGCATTGTTATACATCCACATGGGTTGGGGATGATGGGAGTTGTAATTCAGAACAGAGAGACAGAGAAAGAAAAAGAGAAGGAGAAGGAGAAAGGAAGAAAGACAGACAGAGCCTGGGGAAGGCTGGAGCACAGCTACAGTTCTGAGCAAAGCCTTTTCCTCCTTACAGTTTTCGCAGCCGCTGAAGTCTCCGAAGATGTAGTAGCACTGCTCAGAGAAGGTGATCTTGTTGACCGTGTGGCGGATGAAGCCAGCCTTCAGGAGGTTGCTAGCGTACTTGCGGGCCTCTCGGCGGTCCTGGAAGCCCTCCACGTGGTGGTACAGCCAGTCCACCACATCCGAGCCTGGGGGGGGGGCGACAGGGGTGAGGGAGAGAGCCGGGGTGGGCCAGGTAGGCTGCCACGGAGGGCTGCATGGGTCCCACGCTTCAGGGCCTGGGGAGGGGAATCCCACTCCCTGCCGCCTTTCCACCCTCCCACCTGCCCCGCTCCTCAGCACGGTACCTAGGAAAGCGTTGGGGATGGTGATCTTCAGCCACATGCGGTCGCGGACCTCCAGGCCCGACTCTGGGGAAGCCATGGCCTTGGTGACGGAGGCCATGTCGGTGTGGATGGACAGGTTGAAGTCGTCAAAGCCTGAATGTCGGACGACAGGGGAAAAGGGAAAGAGAGACCTCCGTCAAACCCCCTGGGATGCGAGATCCCAAGCGAGCTTTCCCCCAGGGGAGCTGAGGCATCATTTTTCTGCAGCAACTAAAAGTGCCCAGGGGCCAACGCGCTCCAGATTGTCTTCTTGGCATATAAAACGAAATCAGACCAAACGGCAAACGCAGCAGCTCAAGTCCCACAGGTCTATCAGAGTGTCTACTTTTTCTATATATATTTTAAAATAAAAATATTGAAATCGTTATGATTCAGACTATGGAGCTCTTTGTAAAAATCATGGGCCACAATGCCCCTTTCCTCTATGGTATGTTCTACCACCAACTCAGTAAATTGCAGAGCTGAACTCTACATTTCTTTATTGACAATTGTGACAACTAAGGTTTTTTAAAACTCATTTTGCTTTCACTTCTTTTTTCTGTAACTGCCTGTCATTATTAACACTCAATTAAATGTATTTTTTGGGGGGGAAGGTTGGGGAGAAAGAAATAATGGTGAGGGAAAGGTGTGGAAAATGCTCAGATCCTGGGATCTTCTGTGGATGTGCAAGACAAATGAGGCAATTGGTGCGAATGACCCAGAAACAAGGGAGTGAGATGGGAGACTTAAGATAATCCTGCATATAAAAACAATGTGAAAGGGAAAAAAAAAAAAAAAAAAACACTCTCTCCTCCTGCGTTTTTCAGCAACTGTGGAGGCAAAGCACAGCCATCCTGGCTACAGCAACTGAGAGTCCTGTTAGTGGCTATCATTGTCTCCTGCTGGAATGAGTTCCATAAGTTGGGCAAAAACAAACAAGATGAATTTTAACAGGGAGAAATGTAAAGTATTGCACTTGGGCAAAAAAAATGAGAGGCACAAATACAAGATGGGTGACACCTGGCTTGAGAGCAGTACATGTGAAAAGGATCTAGGAGTCTTGGTTGACCACAAACTTGACATGAGTGTGACGCGGCAGCTAAAAAAGCCAATGCAATTCTGGGCTGCATCAATAGGAGTATAGCATCTAGATCAAGGGAAGTAATAGTGCCACTGTATTCTGCTCTGGTCAGACCTCACCTGGAGTACTGTGTCCAGTTCTGGGCACCACAGTTCAAGAAGGACACTGACAAACTGGAACGTGTCCAGAGGAGGGCAACCAAAATGGTCAAAGGCCTGGAAACGATGCCTTATGAGGAACGGCTAAGGGAGCTGGGCATGTTTAGCCTGGAGAAGAGGAGGTTAAGGGGTGATATGATAGCCAGGTTCAAATATATAAAAGGATGTCACATAGAGGAGGGAGAAAGGTTGTTTTCTGCTGCTCCAGAGAAGCGGACACGGAGCAATGGATCCAAACTACAAGAAAGACAATTCCACCTAAACATTAGGAAGAACTTCCTGACAGTAAGAGCTGTTTGACAGTGGAATTTGCTGCCAAGGAGTGTGGTGGAGTCTCCTTCTTTGGAGGTCTTTAAGCAGAGGCTTGACAACCATATGTCAGGAGTGCTCTGATGGTGTTTCCTGCTTGGCAGGGAGTTGGACTCGATGGCCCTTGTGGTCTCTTCCAACTCTATGATTCTATGATTCTATTCTATGATTCTAAGTTTATCTATGCACTGTGTGAAGTACTCATTTATCTCTCCTGAATCTTCCAACATTCAGGCTTCAGGGCTAATAACCTGATTAATCACTAACCTGGGACAAGGTGACCCAAAGGCTGCCTGCCCCTGGACAAAAGTCTTGGGTTGCCTGGACAAATTTTGCTCACGGCATCACATCTGGCAGAATATCATAAGGTGGTGACCCAAAGAAGGGGCATTTCCACCAGAAAGTCCTTCTCACACGCGAAGCAGCAAAGCATCTGTTGCTTCAGCCATCTTGTAGACTGGGCCTTTTTGCTCTCCCAGACCCAAAAGACTAAACTGCTTTACATGCCTAGATTCTGTTACAGTGGTACCTCAGTTTACGAACTTAATCCATTCCGAAAGTCGGTCCGTAAACCAAAACGTGCTTTCCCATAGCAGCAGGGGACTCAATTTACAAACGGAACACACGCAACAGGAAGCAAAACATGTTCTTATTCCAAGGCAAAGTTCACAAACCAAAACACCTATTTCTGGGTTTGCAGCGTTCTTAATCCAAATTGTTCATAAACTAAGCTGTTCTTAAACCAAGGTACCACTGTCTTAGCTTTTCTATCCTTTTAAATATGCTTAATACCACTGATTTACTGGATTTAGATTGAATTTTTACTCAAATAATACTGTTTGCTCTTCTATATTATATACTGCTTAAAGGTTTTTTTTTTTAAAAAAAATTAGCGCTTTGTAACTGCTTTTAAATAAATACACCAGATATAGGATTGCATTCATGCTGCTGGCTTTCCCACTGGGTTTATTTTTTAACCTACCACAGTGTGGTCCAGCAGCAGACACCTGGTGTTTCTTGAAAGAGGGGCCACAGAGATTTTCAGAAGAGGGCTTACACCTCCTTCTGCCCCTGTCCTCTCCCTCCCACCCCCCGGGTAATAATCAGGGGAGAGCGATATGGGTCACTCACGTTCAGTCTCAGTGACGGAGGTCCCCGAGGTGATGGTGCTCATCGAACTGCTCCCAGGGTAGGCAGCAAAGGCCCCAGTCAGGGCAGCTGAATGGGACACCCAAGCCGCTGGGTCGATAGGCTGGATTGGCTCATCTGGACGCAACACAGACAGGGAAGAAGCCTTAGGAAACTCCCCAGCGAACCGAGGCTCCCGGCCTGCCCTGCTCTCCCCCATCCCAGAGTCTAGGCCCTAGAACCAGGACATTTCCAGATCCGGAGCCCAAACTCTGCCTATGCAGGCCCGGCTGTTTGGCAAAACATCTTAGGTTTGGGGGACAGGGGGACCTGTGGCCTGCTATGGCCATTTCACTCCTTTTGGGTCTGGCGGAATCAGAGCAAAGCCTCTCGAGGGTTTGGGGGGGGACACACACGGGTCCCGGCCACTTACTTCTAGGCAGGGTGAAATAGCCTTGCGGGGAAGGGTCCCAGCACTTGGCCACTGTCAGCACAATCGGGCTGCAAAGGAAAGGCGAGCGTGAGCTCAAGGCTGCCCCCGCAAGGCAGCCCAGCGCTCAGGAGGGTGCCCAGGGGAAAGCCCACTCACCCAGGCTTGTGGACAATCTCCCGCAAGACCCTCACGGCGTCGTCGTTGCTCATGTTCTCAAAATTAATGTCGTTGACCTGGGGCAGAGAAGAAACAAGCACTGCTAGGCCGGCTTGATGCTGTGGCTCCGGGGCGCTGCTCTCTCCCCATCCTCAGCCCCCCAAAACGGGAAGGAAGCTCCCCAAAGGCTTTGAGGAGCAGCCTCTCTCCCCCCTACAGCCGCCGGGCTCACCTGCAGCAGCATGTCCCCGGGCTCGATCCGGCCGTCTGCCGCCACCGCGCCACCCTTCATGATGGAGCCAATGTAGATGCCCCCGTCTCCTCGCTCGTTGCTTTGCCCCACGATGGAGATGCCCAGGAAATTGTACTTTTCTGCTCAGGAAAAAGGCGGGGGGAGAATAAAGGAGGTCAAGTCCAGCAATTAACTAGAAGGTGTTCACGGGAGGTTTAGAAACAGAGACTGGATGGCAACCTGCCAGGCATTCTTTGGCTGTGATTCCTGCACTGCAGGGAGTTGGGCTGGACAACCCTTGGGGTCCCTTCCAATGATTCTAATAAATGATAATAAATGATTCTAATAAATCAGGCATGTCCAAAGTCTGTTTCAGGGGCCTAATCCGGCCCACCGGTCGGTTTAATCTGGCCCCTGTTTATTTCCTGGGGTAAAAATCCTAAAAAAAAAAACCTTAACAACTTCAAACCTAAAATAAGCTCAACAACTCCAACCGTAAAAGAAACTCAACAACTTCAATCCTAAAAGAAGATCAACAGCTTTGGTTGGCCCTCTTGCATGTTCACTTCATCTATAGCCTTTAGTTGTGAGTGTGTGGGGGGGGGGTTGTTTATTTTGGGGTAAAATCCTTTTAAAAAATCAACAACTTTGGTCGGCCCCCACGGCCCTTCACTTCATCAAATCTGGCACTCTTTGAAAAAAGTTTGGACGCCACTGTAATAAATGAAGAAACTGAGGATGGCAGATCTGGAGAGGAGGATTGGTGGATTTGGTGGACCACCCAAGTCAACGTGGAGGAGCCAGATGTGGTTCCCCCCCCCCCATCATCCCTGAGCGTTGGCCCTGCTGGCTGGGTCTCGTGGGAGTTGAGAGTCCAACGAGCTTGGGGTGGGGCAAAGGCTCCCCCACCCCTGATCTACCCCTTAACCCCCCCCGGCAGGTTCCTGCCTTACTTTCTCATAAAAGTAGAGAAGAGATGCTATGCCCACCAGAAGAACTCTGCTTGCAGTGTGGCTTAAAAATGCCCATTCTGGCATTTTGCTGTTCAGCTAGCCAGCCTACAGACTTCAACCCTCTCCCGTGTAGTGATTCGCTCACACGCACAGTCCTGCCTTCCATTGCCTCTGCAATTCCCCATTTTGGCCACTCAACCTTCTCCATTACAAGTCTCTCTCTCACCTCACCCCCCTCAACTGCTCCCTTGCCCAGTGTTTTTTTTTTTCTTTAAAAATGTTTAGGGGTACTCTCATTTTCCTACTCATACAGTGGTACCTCGGTTCTCAAACAACTTGGAACCCAAACACTGCAAACCCAGAAGTAAGTGTTCCGGTTTGCGAATTGTTTTCTGAAGCCGAATGTGCTCCGGTTTGAGTGCCACACTTCCGTTTGGAGTGCTACGCTGAGGTCTGTCTGTTTTTGCTATTAATTTTGCATTTTTGCAGCTCCTTTGTTTTTGGGACTGGGACTGTGTGGAACCCAGTTCAGCTACTGATTGATTGTGTGACTGCAGTACATTATTTACTGCTTTCATTTTATGGCTCAATGTTCTCGTTAGATAGTAAAATTCATGTTAAATTGCTGTTTTAGGGGTTGTTCTTAAAAGTCTGGAACCAATTAATCCATTTTGCATTACTTTCTATGGGAAAGCGCACCTTGGTTTTGGAACGCTTTGGTTTTGGAACGGACTTCCGGAACGGATTAAGTTTGAGAACCGAGGTACCACTGTATTGAAATACTGCCCCTCAATGAGGCCAAACTTAGATTCACAAAATGTTTAGGAGTACGCATTCCCCTGCGTCCCCCAGAAAAAAAAGCACTGCCCTCACCCATGTTCAGGGTAACGGTGATGATGTTGAGAGACATGGTCGAGTCGGTGACACTGCTGAAGGACGAAGTCTGAAAGAAGAGTTGGGAAAGAAAGGAGTGAGCAGAGGGAGCTCAGAAGAGCCTGGAGGCAGGATCAGGCCAATGGCCCAAGTAGCACAGCAGCCAACAAGACACCTGTTGGAAAACCCTCAAGCAAAGGGGGAATCAGAGTGAGGATCAGCCCCACCCTCCCAGAAGCTTACTTCTCTCGCCCTCCATGCAGGGCAAGAGATCCTGCCTCCTCCATCACCCACGGAACAGCAATCCACATGGCCACTGCAGACCCCCCATGCCAACCTACCCGTTCAAGACGTGGCGGGCGCTGCTTCCGCCGCCTACGGTGGCGCTTGAGGAGGCGAGAGGCGCTGCTCTGCTCTGTGGAGCTGCTGAACCTGCCCAGGAAAGAGGGGGAGAGAGACCCTGAAGCCCAACTGCAATATATACACATACCGCATTTTTCCGTCTATAAGACGTCCCCATGTATAAGATACCCCCAATTTTTCCAATTTTGGGGGACTCAGATTCAAGAAAATGGGGGGGGGGAGATGCCCCCGTGTATAAGACGCCCCCTAATTTTTGACATTATTTTTTAGGGGGGAAACCTAGTTTTAGACACTGAAAAATACGGTATATTTTATTGAATTTAACTACTGCATCACAAAAGTAAAAAGAAAACACATCATCCACCAACGTGCAAAAATATGTTACACAGAAAGCAAAATGTTACCAAAAAATAAATGTTACATATAAATAAAATAAAATTCTTCCATCCTTTAAGACTTCCGTCTCTCTCAGCATGGGTCCTTTGTTTCCTCAATAACTGCATTATATTATAACAATTAACTTAAGATATGTTGTCCGTATTCTTTATACCATATTATATTGCGAGCGTTAGTCAAAGCGTGTTAAAGGTTTCGTATGGGAACTATGTTTTTTTAAATATGCTCTATAATTATCCCATTCTTTACTGAACTTTTGGGTTGTTTGATTCCTAATTCTCCCTGTTATTTTTGTCAGTTCCGCATATTCAAACATTTTCACCTGCCATTCTTGTTTTGTTGGCAAAGTCTCTCCCTTCCACCTATCAGCATCCTCGCGGTAAGGTCTCAAGGGCAAGGAGACCATCCAGCGAAAAGGGGGTTCTCGTCTGCCAAGAGGTTTGCCTACCCCATGGGTAGGCAAACTAAGGCCCGTGGGGCCAGATCTGGCCCAATCACCTTCTAAATCTGGCCTACGGACAGTCTGGGAATCAGCGTGTTTTTACATGAGTAGAATGTGTCCTTTTATTTAAAATGCATCTCTGGGTTATTTGTGGGGCATAGGAATTCATTCTTGGTGGCTTGCTGCAAATCGCTCAAGCCGAAAAGAGGACATCTGGCCAAGAGAGAGCCCAGAAGCCCAAACAGAGCTCATCACCCAGAACTGAGGAAGGAGCCTGCTGCACACCTGAGAATCATGGACCCTCCTGCAACAGCAAGGGGGTAACCCTCCTAGGCTTAAACGCAGGTGGGACCAAGGATTTCACACCCAATTCTTAATCCAGCCAAGGCAAATTCCTTCCTTTGGTCAAGTGACATACAGCCGTACCTTGGATTCCCAATGCCCTGAAACTCGGACGTTTTGGCTCCCAAATGCCACAAACCCAGAAGTGAGTGTTTCAGTTTGCGAACGTTCTTTTAGAACCTGAACATCCGACAGAGCTTCCGTGGCTTCTGATTGGCTGCAGGAACTTCCTGCAGCCAATCAGAAGCCACGATTTGGTTTTCGAACGGACTTCCGGAACGCATTCCATTTGACTTCCGAGGTACAACTGTATTTAGCAGCCAGTGAAGTGCAAGTTTTCACTCCCGCTAGATGGCAGGGCTCTCCGTTCTTTGACACCCTGAACCTGGGTGAATCTCACCGCTTCCCAGCCTCCCACCTTTCATCTTCTTGGCATCAGGGACAGCTCCGGGAGGTAGGCTAGGCTAAGAGGGGATGGCTGGCTCAAGGTCACCCAGCGAATTCCCTGGGTGAGTGGCGATTTGAACCCTCGAAGTCGGACACTCTAACCACACCACACTGCCTAGGGCCAGGAGGTGAGCGTTCCTGACTATGCAATGCTCTTGGGGAGACTGCGGGACTGGAAGAGACCGAAGAGCCCCCTGAAAAGCAAGACTTGTTTCAGACCCCACCCTCCACAGATCCCAGGAGAAGCATTTCCAAGGGGAAGGACCCACTGGCTACTCGCAACCGAAAATGCTGGCCCATTTCTGCCCCTCACCTGCTCATGGTGTCATCATCATCTGAGTCGCAGAGGCTGGTGGTCTCAAGTTCGCTGGTCAGCAGGGTGGAGGAGCTCTCGTACCCAGCCAGGTGCCGCTCCAAGCGGGACTGCCCGTTTAGCCGGTGCCCACCTAATTATTTATTTTAAAGGCAAGGAGAGAAGCGTAAGGTGGACTCACAAAATGTCCACTTCACACACATGCACACCCTCCCCTGCAGCCCACAGAGACCCCAGAGTTTGTGCTCCCAGGTGGCCACTGACCTCCGTGCTCCATGCTCTCCCTGCGGCGTGGCCGCTCCCGCCTCAGAGACACAACAGACTCAGTCTCAGTTTCGTGGTCCAGGTTCTCGTGGCTGCTGGAGATGTTTGGGCTGCAAAAGCAGGGAAAGGGTCTCCACCACTGAATTGTATCACAACAGTACCTACCAGAATTAAGAATGGGCACCTCCCCAGGTCCCCAAACTTGGCCCAGAAAAGAAAAACCTATTGCATAAAGTATTTTTTTGTTCTCATGTTGTGTTTTAATGTTATGAACCACCCCGTAATATTTGGATAAAGGATGGTATACAAAATTAATAAATAAAACAATAATGTATTGTACAGCCCAATACATTTTATTGATGTACTGTATAGTTGTTACGTATAATTTATGTCCGTATGCTTCTGTTTGACTGCAACCTGTATCTGGTTGCCTTGTTAATAAATCTGAATTACAAAATGTGAACTTGGCTCCGTGAAATTTCCTGAAGAATACCACAGATTTATGCTCTGGGCTCCTTTGGGGGAAGACGCAAAGCATAAATCTAATAACTAATATTTCCTTTTATGCAGCATGCAATAGTCAAAGTAAAAAGGTAAATGACCCCTGGATGGTTAAGTCCAGTCAAAGGCGACTATGGGGTTGCGGCGCTCATCTCGCTTTCAGGCCAAGGGAGCCGGCGTTTGTCCACAGACAGCTTTCCAGGTCATGTGGCCAGCAGGACTAAACTGCTTCTGGCACAACGGGACACCGTGACAGAAACCAGAGCGCATGGAAATACCATTTACGTTCACTCCATAGTGATACCTATTTACTTGCACTGGCATGTTTTCAAACTGCTAGGTTGGCAGGAGCTGGGACAGAGCGACGGGTGCTCACCCCGTCATGGGAATTCAAACCGCTGACCTTCTGACTGGCAAACCCAAGAGGCTCAGTGCCACAGCGCCAACTGCATCCCAAATAGTCAAACACTGTAAGAACATAGGAATAACTTGATGGATCAGGTCAATGACCCATCTAGTCCAGCATCCTGTTCTCACAGTGGCCGACCAGATGCCCATTAGGGGAAACCTGCAAGCAGGACCTGGGCACAAGAGCACCTTCCCTGTGGTTTCCAGCAACTGGTACTCGGAAGCACTGCACACCCACCCAGCAGTAAACCCCAAAGCCCACATTCAGTCTCCCCTTACTCACTGGAAGGAAGGGGGTCGGGAATCCCCAATGCCACTAGTCCGCTCCACGGGCAACGGAGGAAGTGGCGGTGGTGGTGGCGAAGGTTCTGGTAGTACCTCTACGGGAGGAGGGGGAGGGGGAGGGAGCTCAGGCTGGGGGTTCTCAGAAGACACAAGCTGTGGCAGGGAAAAGGAGACGGTAAAATGAGGAACATATCATAATCCCCCATCCTTACCTCCCCAAAGAGTGACCACCTGTCTGGGTGCTAAATAAACCCTCAGAAGCCAAACGCCAGGAATTTAAGTAGAGGAAATGGGCCCTGCTGGATGAGGCCAGAGGCTCCTGCTAGGCTGGCCTCCCACAAGCCCCTCCAGATGTTTTGGACTAGTACTCCCCACCAGGTCCAGCCAGCATGGCTGTGGCAAAGAAGGCCAGCCGGGTGCCTCCAGGAAGCTCATAAGCAGGACTTGAGGGTAGGAGGCCTCCACTGTTGTGCCCAGAGCCCAAGCAAGACCCCAGACCTGTGGCTTAAAGCCAACCCACAGTTAGGTCTAGGGTAGGGAGGGTGCCCACAGCGAGACGATGTACCAACTTCATACCCAGGAAACGACTCTGCCATTGAAGCAAGGGAGCTTTGCGTTGTCATCGGAGATCTCCTCCTTTACAACCCTTCAGCAGAAGGAAGAGAAAAGGGAATCAGGAAAGGGGGCTTCCGAGGAGCAAGAAGCGACTAGATGCTTGTGGCCCCTGGGACACCCAACTATGAAGCAATGGGAAGCCACTCCAAAGTGCAGAAAGGATGTGCTCTGAGTGCCTGTGGGAGGAGATGGGGTGGATCCTGCCTCCCAGAGGCCTGGTTCCCTTTCTGTGAAAGGTCCACATCTCAGCGGTAGGAGCATCTCCAGGTAAACCTGGGAACGTCTCCTGGCAGAGTTACTGCCAGTAAGTGCTGACCCTACTAGGTTAGACGGACCACTGGCCGGATGCAATGAAAGGCTGGGTGTCCTTTCTCTCCCAGGTGCCTGGTGTCTCTGTGAAGTGTGTGGCCAGGGGCAGGGCTGTCTCCCAGACCCCTTAAGGAGGGCAAGATCCTCCTCCTCAAGAACAACAGAGCCCCTTTCTCAGGGTCCTCTGGTGTGAGGCAGGAGGGCCAGGTTGGCACAGAAATGTGTGGGTGCTGGGCCCCTGGATGGGGAATTTTGTGGGTGCGTTTGCCCCTATGGTGTGAGGGGAGCACCTTCTCCCAAGCACCTGGGTGACCACAAAGGTGTGCCAGGACCCCTGGGTCCAAGGAGCTGAGGGGGTGGGGGTGCCTCTCCCTCTCTCGGACGCCTGGGTCCCAAGGAACTGAGGGGGTGGGCGTGCCTCTCCCTCTCTCGGACGCCTGGGTCCCCAGGAGCTGAGGAGGCGGGGTTGCCTCCCCCTCTCTCGGACGCCTGGGTCCCTTCCCCTCGAGGCCTCTCTTCTTGCGCGGGGGGAGGCCGGCGGGCCCTTCCTCCTCTCTCTCTCCGGGGTCGCGTACCCGAAGTCCTGGTCCATGCTCTTGAAGAAGTACTTGGCTCCCGGCCGGGCGAGGGCCGCCTTGACGTGGCCCAGGGTGATGCGCTCGGCCGGGACGGGGATCTTGACCAGGTAGGGCGTCTCCTCCTCGTCCAGGTGGTAAATCACCTTCGTCTCCCCCGCCGCCGGCCCCGAAGCCGCCCCCGGCATCCCTGCCGCCGCCCCGCCGCCGCCACAGCCAGGCCCGGGGCCCGCCGCCAGCGCCATGGCAACCGCGCGCCCGCCCGCCCCGCCCACCAATCAGCTCCCGCGCGCCGCCAGACGGGCAGAAAACGGCCGACGTGGGAGGAGGCGGGGAGAGAACGTTCGGAGGAGGCGGAGGGGCGGGGGGGGAAGAGGGCAGGCGGGGAGCGCGGCGCGAGACTCCTCTCGCGCAGCGGCAGCGTTTCCCGGCGCGTCTCTACGTCATCACGTTTCACTCCTCCGTCGCCGTCCTCCTCCCACTAAGCATAAACAGACGTGAGGGGAAGGCGTCGCCGCCGCCGCGCCACGTGACACGGGGCGGGCCCTCCTTCCCCCGCCCCTGCCCTTGATTGGGCCAACCGCGGGAGGAAGGGGTCACGTGCTCGAGAGCCGCGGTCTGAGGCTCCGGTCACGTGAGCCTCGCGCCCACGCAATGACGCGGCACGCCGCGGGGCATGAGGGGAGGCGGAGGTGCGTGACGCCCCGGAAGGGGAGGGCGGAAGGAGGAAGACATTCCCCGTCTTTGTCCTCCGGCAGGAACAGCCTCCTGTCACGTGAGCGCGAGACTGACGGCTCCCTGGGAGGGGGAGGGGCCTCTGGCGGTGTCAGAAACTCTGCACATGCTCAGGAGCCGCGCCGAAAAAAATGCTCCGAGGCTTTTCCTTTCATAGATCGGGAGGTGACCTAGTATTTAAAAGAATCGGGAGACGGAGAGGAGGCGGTGCTGGGATTAAAGGGGGCCTGGGAGGCAGTATAGGCCAGCTGCTCAGCAAGCCGTGCTTGGCCACAGCAGAAAGGCCACAGATCCACACAAACATCAGACCCTGCCAAAGTTCTTTTGCACAAGGATCAATGGCCAGTGTGGTGTAATGGTTAAGAGCGGTAGCCTCGTAATCTGGGGAACCGGGTTCGCGTCTCCGCTCCTCCACACGCAGCTGCTGGGTGACCTTGGGCCAGTCACACTTCTTGAAGTCTCTCAGCCCCACTCACCCCACAGAGTGTTTGTTGTGGGGGAGGAAGGGAAAAGGAGATTGTTAGCCGCTTTGAGACTCCTTCGGGTAGTGATAAAGTGGGATATCAAATCCAAACTCCTCCTCCTCCTCCTCTTCTGCCTGCTAAAGGCCAGAGAAACAATAAGAGACTCTCCACCCCTCTCCCAGGAGAGAAGATTCCCTTCACCTGCCATGGATAAGACCACCCAAGCGTGCTTTGCAGGGGCAGCAGGGGCACTTAAAGGTAAATTTTCCTTAAAGCTTGAATTTCTTTTATTCAGGATTGGTTGACTGGATGTAAACCACTTTGAGATATATGTAAAGCGGTATAAAGGTAAAGGGACCCCTGTCCATTAGGTCCTGTCGTGGCCGACTCTGGGGTTGCGGCGCTCATCTCGCTTTATTGGCCGAGGGAGCCGGCGTACAGCTTAGGGGTCATGTGGCCAGCATGACTAAGCCGCTTCTGGAGAACCAGAGCAGCGCACGGAAACGCCGTTGACCTTCCCGCCAGAGCAGTACCTATTTATCTACTTGCACTTCATGCTTTCGAACTGCTGGCAGGAGCAGGGACCGAGCAATGGGAGCTCACCCCGTCGCGGGGATTCAAACCGCCGACCTTCTGATCAGCAAGTCCTAGGCTCTGTGGTTTAACCCACAGCGCCACCCATGTCAGCAGGGGCACTTAGGAACACGCAAAGCTGCCTTTCACAGCAGCAAGGCAGCTAACTCAGGACTGTCTACAGGGAGACTGGCAGTGGATCTGCAGGGCTTCAAAAGAGGGCATACGCCCAGACCTACCTGGATCTGCCAGAAATTGGGCCTGAGCCCTTTTGAATACAAAGCAGGCACTCTGCCACTAGAATACTGGCACGGAAATCTAGAATGGTCACACTGGAAGCAAGTACACTTTGATTCACAGCCCATTGCACAGAAGTGGGTGCATGCTGTGTACAGGGCTCTAAATGTGCGTGTTGTGTGTGTGTGTACGCATGGCCATGGCACAAGACACTCGGGGCACTGGCCCACATCAAATGTGGCCGATGGGCCAGAAAGGTTCAACCACATTCAGAGCATTGACCAACTACAGTGGTACCTCGGGTTAAGTACTTAATTCGTTCCGGAGAGCCGTTCTTAACCTGAAACTGTTCTTAACCTGAAGCACCACTTTAGCTAATGGGGCCTCCTGCTGCTGCCGGAGCACGATTTCTGTTCTCATCCTGAAGCAAAGTTCTTAACCCGAGGTAATATTTCTGGGTTAGCGGAGTCTGTAACCTGAAGCGTATGTAACCTGAAGTGCATGTAACCCGAGGTACCACTGTACACCAATCCGCCCCCCTCCCCAAAGCAGTGCCTTTGTTTTATAAGGAACATTAATGATGACCACAGCCTTCTGTACAAACGCAAAAGGGTCCACATCTTTTATTTACATTCAAAAACTCTGCCATGTACACAGTTTCAAATATTGTAACGAAAAAGGGTGGGAGCTGGAGGGGGGGAACCCAACCAGAAACCCCCACTGATCAGAACAGCTAACCTGAAATGGGGAGCAGGTAAAATATGGGGTTTTGCAGCAGAACAGGAGTTATGAGAGAACTGGGAATCCTGGCATGGGGAGTTTCTGATGTTTTTTTTTAAAAAATAAGCGGGCTTGCCATTCTTCATTAAACCCAAACTCTTGTCTCGCTCTCTGGAACCTCTGCCTCATCCTTATGCTCAATGGGAGCAATCAGAAAACACAAATAAGTCGTCCCTTTTTATTTTGAAGCCAGCAAAATCGCAAGGGTTTTCCTGACAAAGCTCACCCCCTCACAATCCCTGGGGGATGTTAATACTGGGGAGGGGGAGTAAACAAAACCCTTCTCTCTCTCAAAATTTAAAATATATATATATTATTCAATTTCAATGGGGACAAAATCTCCGGCCCCCTCCAAAGAAAAAAACCCAAACCCATAAAGGTTTACTTAAAAAAAAAAAAAAAGTACTTTTTTTATCCAGCCTCCTTTCTTGGGCTGTATCCCTCAGTTGGCATCAAACTCTGAATCTGGAGGCATTAAAACAAATGCCAGAGAACATTTTTTTAAAAAGGAAAATAAAGAAGAGTCTTCCAACTGGGGGTGTTATGGGAGGGAGAAAATAAACAAAGCCAGAAAAAAAACCCTTTTGCATTCAGTCTATTTACAGGTGAACTTTACTGGGGCAGGGGAGGATAGGTGGTGGGGGAAAGAGCTAAAACAAAAATGAAGAGATGCTTCTACCCCACTTCCTAGTGCCCTCTCTCTGCCTCTCCCCCAACGCTATGTGCATCCCAGCAGGTGAAAACAGGAACCGTCCTGGTTTTCAGTTTCGTCATTCCGGCCCACCGGTGTCAGCCTCCGAATGCCATTCTCCTTCGCAGAGAACATGGAGGTGGGCCAGGATCAACCCCCAAAGGGCGAGTGGGTCTGAAGCGAGAGGCCTGCAATTGCCAGCCAGAATCTGCCTGGAGGGGCAGCCTCTCTGCCTCCCGGGTGCTGGGACTACCACCACCGCAAATACCCCAAGCACCTCTGTCTTCCGCCTCCAGGGAACTGAGGCCCCTTTTGGATACCAGTCCAGAGCAGGCGCCCGACCCTGTCCAGTCTTTTCTGCCCCTCTGGGATGGAAGCCCAGCGCAGAGCCGCCTGTCCTCCCCTCCTGAGCTAGGGCTCCCCACCTCCCCTGGACGCAACGGCGACGGTTGCGCTGGGAACCGCCGGGGGCGGCAGCAGCGGCAGCTTGCGAGAACCTTCCTTGCACTTCTGACAGTAGAAGATGTCGGGGACGTTGGTCTTCTTGATCTTGGCGCAGGAGAGGTGGATCCAGGTGCCACACTGATTGCACTCGATCATGGGGCGGCCCGCAAATGGCTTCTGGCAGTAACAAGTGATGAGGTCCCAAGAGTCATCCCCTGGAGGAGCAGAGGAACAAATTTCAGAAGGCCCGTTTCGCTAAACCCACAATTGCACAGCACACGTTTTGGTTATCTGGCTTGAAATGTATCACCACGAGAACCTCAAGTTTTGTTTTTAAGTTTCTAGTCCATAAGACAACAACAATAATAATATGCTTGAGGATAAGCAGGCAGTGCGTGATGAAAACTGAGAATCAAAGGCTGAACGGGTGGTAAATGCTGATTCGTGGCATTTACACCCTGCCTAGAAGTGGAATAAAACCATGACCAAAAAGATAAATATGGAAGACAAATTACCTGCCTAAGTCAGGATAGCTGCATAGCAAGTACCCATCCACCCTCACAGAGCTGAAAGCGTCAGAGATGTTTGCTATAATGCGAGGGATGGGGAAATCCCAGATCAGGACAGTCAGCAACCGCGTTTATTACCTATGTGCAAGATCTGAACCTGAGCCTGGGAAACACCCTGCTCCCATTGGCCCAAACCAGTCCACTCAGTTAGGAAAGGGCACGCACAGAGACCTGCTGCCTCGCTGGTCAACTGCGCACTGCAGCCTTCCCAAGCTGGTGCCCTCCAGATGTTTTGACCTGCAGCTCTCATCGGCCTGCAGGCTGTGCTGGTCGGGGCTGACGGGAGCTGTAGTTCATTAAATTCCTGAACACCTCTTCCTCGGAAAGACTCCAAGGCACCTCGCAGCAGCTTAAAATAGATTAAAAGACAGGGGCGCAAAACAATGAGCATCCCAGCGAGGCGGAACCTCAGAGATGCTTAAGAAAACCAAGGCCAGGGTTGTATCCCCGGGGATTCTGGAGAAAGCCAAAACAACGTCACTGCTTGCTAGCATGCTGGCAAGAAATGCTGGCAGAGGTGGACCTTGAACTGATCCGCCAAGGTCTTCCCTGGTGTAGTTCAACTACAGCTCTCACAGGTCGGTCATTTGTTACGCTCTTAATCTTCCAGAGATCTCACTGCTTTGTGTGAGGTCAACACACCCTGGGGAATCAGGAAGGTTCTTTGGGGTGGTGGGTATTCCAACGAATGTGAGAGGCGAAGCACAATCCAGCTGCAACCCTCGCTTGACTTCTTAAAAAGCTTTTGCTAAATTAAAACAAGCACTATGATACTCCGGGCCCCACTTTTCGGGTGGGGGAAATGTGTTTGGAGATGGGGAGAAGAGCCTGATCTGGTACAGTTAAACAAAAACAAAGCACCCCACTCCTTTGAAAAATTAAGGGGCTTTTTATGTAAAGCGAATACTTTAAATTAAAAAACAACAACAACCACAATGTAAGCTGGAGGTGTTTGATGACAGAGGACAAGCCTGCCACTGGCTATTGATTCCGGAGGACAGTTTGGTGGAAACGTGAAAATCAGCTGACTGTGTCACCAGACGAAACTTCCAAGAACGCAGGGGGAAGCATTACTTGGCAACATACGTGGTGCAGAGGTTAGCGTGCTGGAAAAGGACCTGGGAGATCAGGGTTCAAATCTCAGCTTCACCTACCTCACAGGGTTGTGGGGATTAACAGGAGGTGGGGCGAACCATGAACCTTGAGGAACTTGGGAGAAAAAGTCGGGATATAAACGCAACTAATAATGTGCCTATTGCTTTTACGCCCATGTAACGCTGTGCATTAAGTTGCGTTGCCCGTGCCCCTCCCGGGACACCTCCGGCTCCTCACCTGATTCCACCATGATGTCCTCGTCCATGACCCTCATCTCGCCTTCGCTGGAGCTGCCTTCCCCATCCTGGCTGGTCTCCGTACTGATCCCCCCTTTCCCTTCCGTGTCCTCAAGCTTAATGGGGAAGCTGGCGGCCAACAGCTCCGGTGGAGCCTGCACAGAGACCAGCGCCGTGGCTGCCGTGGCCGAACCCTCCTCCCCTCCGGGCCGCCGAGGCGCCACGGCCGCCCCCTCTTCCTCCTCAGAGTCCGTCTCGCTCAGGGAAGCCTTGTGCTTCTTCTCGCTGCGCTCGGCCTTTTTCAACTTCCGCTTCTTGCTCTTTTTGATGCGAGAGCGCTTCTCCCCCACCGGGTCTCCGCCGCCGCCCCGGTTCCGCTTGGCTCCTCCGCCCGCGTCCAGGGCGGACTTCCGGTTCCGCTTGTCCTTCTTCTTGTCCAGGGCCCCCTTTGGCCCCGCCAGCGGCGGCTGCTGCTGCTTGCCGACGGGGTCCAAGTCAAACAGGGAGTCCTTGAGCTTCATCTTCTCCAGCAGAGAGCTGTCGGACTTGAGGCGGCGGAAGGCCGCCTTCTTCTTCGAAGACTTGGCCTTCTTGACGAAGGTCTCAATCGTGTGCAGGTCCGAGTGCGTCGACTCCCAGCCGTCGCTGTCCACCACGCTCTCGGGGCGGATGGGGGAGTTCGAGCCGGAGGGCGTCCAGTCATTTTCCTGTGGGGTTTGGGGAGGGCAGAGGCAAGGGATTAATTTCTCAGGCTACTTTTCCCGGGTGCCCAGGACTCTCCTCTGCTCTTTCTTCCCAGAGCAGTGGTATTCAAGAGGGCAGTGGAGTTCCTGGGGGGGGGGGGGGAGACCCGAGAGGCAAGGGTTGTAGCAGGTGGTGAATAGAATTGCAGAATTGGAAGAGACCACAAGAGTCATTTAGTCCTACCCTCTGCAATGCAGGAAAGACTTTGATAATGCATAATGACTATCAGGTTTTGAAAAGCTGATATCAGCTGATAGCTCCTTTGTGGTCCCTGTGGATAGCTCAGTCAGTAGAACATGAGGATAATAATAATAATAATAATAATAATAATAATAATGATAATTTATTTATATCCCGCCCCCCCCCCAGCCGAAGCCAGGCTCAGGAAGCGGCTAACAACAGTAAAATGATACAACATTCTAAAATCATTTCAAATCAGATTAATGGCAACTATTGGGCCAGAGTTCTGTGAGGAACTTAGGGCTGTGGGTTTGCAATGGGCAAAAGATTCCTGCATTTAAGTGGGTTGGACTAGATGACCCTCAGCTCTACAATTCTATGGTTCAATGGATCGAGTTCATCTGTTTTGCAGAATCAATTAAACTAAACAGCTTTAATTGGATTTTGAATGAACGTGCAATTAGTGGCTACGGTTTTGAATTTTATTGCATTATTATCTTCCTCGGAGGGTCATGCAAGCCATTATTCTGAACAATGCTTTTCATACAATATAAAAAGGAACTTCTGTGCTAACCTGTGTAGGAGCATCTTAAACAACACAACCCAAAGAACGTCAGGTTTCCTAGGAAGCAGGGGGTATTCTAAGCTTCCCCGCCTCCCAAACATCTCCGCAGCCAGCACTGCATACAAACCACCAAATCTAGGGAGGGGCCACAGCCCAGGGTAGACCACTTGCTCTGCGTGCAGAAGGTCTCTCTCTCTCTATGAGAGTCTTCATGCCTGAAACCCTGGAGAGCCATGGCTGGCCGTCAGTGTAGACAATACTGAACTGGACTGACCAGTGACCTACACTCTGGGGCCCCTGAATATTGAACTGCCCTGGGGGCCCCTTTGCAACCAGCAACAGGGTCTGGGTAACCAGTGTTAGCTTCTTCAATGGTTCTGTTCCACAACAGATCAGCACACCTTCACAGCATCTGGGCTACTGACTGCCAAACGTTGGGATCGTGGAAATAGATGCAACAAAAAAATTAATCCATTTGAGCCATGCGACTCAAACTGGGTCTACTAGACGCGAAACATTTAAGCAACGTGGACAAAAGTCGCTTCTGGGGCCCCTCTCTTCACCAGTTTTATAGCAGATCCGTCCCTGAGATGGACCAATGTTATAACTCGGGATAAAGGCAGTTTCCTTTCCCTCGCTCCAGTGCAACGGTCCGCAGTGTTTTGTGGAGTTGTGGGCTGAAACCAGGAGGTGCCACATCCATCGCATTTAAATATTCATATTGATTTTTAACTCCCTTCTTAATGGCTTCTTTTATCTATAACATGTTTTATATTGCAGTTTGAATTCTAAAGAGCACATTACAATACAGTACGTGAGAAATAGAAAGAAGCAATAAAAACACGGTTGAAAAATCACACAAAATCTATTATGAGCGCTACAGTCGGCAGAAAAATTAGTAAGCTTCTCAGTGGTCTGCGGGGAAAAGAAAAGTTTGGGAGCCTTTGCCCTAGAAAATTTTCTGGCTGAAAGAAATGGAGGGAAAGCAACAGAAAGAGATAGACAAGAAGGTGGCAATTAGAGAAATCAAAAGAGAGGGAACAAGAAAAAGAAAGGTGTCTTGCAAAAAACATGGGCAAGTAAGTAAGCCTTAGTAAGCTGCTACAGTGGTACCTCGGGTTAAGTACTTAATTCGTTCTGGAGGTCCGTTCTTAACCTGAAACTGTTCTTAACCTAAAGCACCACTTTAGCTAATGGGGCCTCCTGCTGCTCCCGCGCCGCCGGAGCAAGATTTCTGTTCTCATCCTGAAGCAAAGTTCTTAACCTGAAGCACTATTTCTGGGTTAGCGGAGTCTGTAACCTGAAGCGTATGTAATCTGAAGCGTATGTAACCCGAGGTACCACTGTACTTGAATAGCTTGCGAAAGTTGAAAATAAACAATATCCATCTTTGTTATGTGTACTTTTATCAGCTTCCTTTTAAACAACAGCAGAGCTCCTGGTTAGAATCCACATTCCCAGCAGCTCGAAAAATTTGTTCCCCTTGTGCAAAAAAGTGTCCCGTTGAGTATTAATTAATTTTATAATGAATGATTTTAGAGTGTTGTTTGTGCTGTACTTTTGTACTGTTTTATTGTTGTTAGCCGCCCTGAGCCCGGCTTCGGCTGGGGAGGGCGGGATATAAATAAATTTTTTTTTTTTTATTATTATTATTAGAACAAACCCTGCCTAGAGAGAGACTAACTGGTAGAAAGGGATTCTTAAAAATGGAGCACAGAGTACCCTGACAGCTGAAGCAGCAAATGTCTCGTGTTTGCAACCACTGAGCCTTTCAAGCAACACCCATAAGCCGATGCCTAACTCCTAAAACAAGAGGTAAGGGGGCCCATCTGATATGGAAGTTCAATAAATCCCTGGTGCGGGGAGATAGGCGGGAGCCTTCTTTAGCCCTAAGCCCTTGTGAGCAGGTTCATGCTAAGTCCCAGGAAGGGCAGGTCTGTAGCAGGAAAGAGCAACTACAATTCCCAGCATGCCCTTCGGGAAGCCTCCCGAGCCGTGCCGCATAACAAGCCAGGACATGTCCGCCCCCTTGCTTCCAGAACAGCAGCCTACACTTCCCAGCATGCAACACGCCCAGGCCTCCCAGCAAAATGGCCATGCCGCAGGGCATTCTGGGCCTCGTAGTTCCCGCGGGCATTTGCCGCAGCTTCCAAGGGGCTCTGGCAACAAGACTGCGTGGAGACAATGCCGAGACAGCAGGAGGCCAAGGGCTTAGGAGCGAAGGTTTGGAACAATCCCAAATGCACCTTTTAAGAACTTCACGGAGCCGGGTTTGGATTTAACAACAGATCACAGAGCTTGCTTCTGGGAAGGCGCTAGGACAACCCCTGTACCCCGACACACACACACACCAGAAAAATATTAAACTGCATGCTTTGAAACTGAGCGGACACATATTTGTTCACTTAATAAGCCAGTAGGATAAAAGGGGAGTTGGGGGGCAGGATTCTCGCTGGGGGGAAAAACCCCAAACTAACCTCCTTAGAGGAAGGGATGTAGCCAGCGTAGGCTAGGACAAAACTGCAGAACTTGTTGAAATCCTCAATAGTTCGCCTTCGCTTCTCCGGAGGCTGGTGAGACTGGGGGAGAGAAGCAGGAAGTGGGGAGGGGAGGTGTTAATGCAGACAGAGGTAGCCCCCCTTCCCCCAGCCACCCACAAATCTCTAGGCTCTTTCACAACCGCATCACACATACCCCACAACGGGTGATAATAAGAAAAGGGGAGTTATTCCTAGAGAGAACTGAGCAGTAACATCCTGTTCCCGGGCCCCCCCCCCGGCAAAAAAACCACAGGCTCCCACAGCTAGAAATGCAAGTCAGGTCTCTCCCAGGACATGCGAAGAGTGCAAAGGGTTAAATATGGGGGGGGAGGGGAGGGAGAGAGGGGGGAAAGAGCCTTTTCCGTCACCCACAGAATATCCTTTGCTTTCTCTCTCTCTCTCTCTTTTGCTAAGTGGGGGGGAAGCACATGCAAAAAGGATGTTGCAACCTTTCGGAAAGACTTTTGGCCTCCTCCTAGGGAGCAGGGATAAAAAGGCAGGGGGAGGAAGAGGAGGGGGTCCCCCAGAAGAACGGATCCACCCCACGGAAACAAATGGGATTTTTTATTACGGAGTGGAATGGGGCCCAAGTTTGAGGTAGGGGTTTTTTGGGGGGGCGGGGGGGGGAAATCAACCATCAAATAGAGGCTTTTGTATTTTGTGTGGTTTTTTACCTGTGTCTCCGGTTTGAGGTTTGGAGGCGGATCTGGAAAACAAGAACCGGGAAGGGGGTCAGTTGAGGGGGGTCCAGGAAGGGAGACTTGCAACAACTCCACACAGACCAGCACAAAGCGAGGGGGAAAATCCTACTTTCTCCCCCGGAATGAAAGCACAGGGATTCCCCCACCCGGAGGCAAGTCAAGGGAGATGGCTGGGGGTGCCAGCAAGCCCTGACAGAACCTCCCGGACCCCTTATTTTGGGGAGGGGGGGCGTCCCTACAGCCTTCAGAGGAAAAGGCCAACACACGATGAAGCCCCCCCACCCCACCCCGCCTGCTTTGAACCCTTCCCCAAATTTCCACTCCAAAATATATTTAGGTTTATACCTCACCCCCCCAAAAAAAATATACGCTCAAGACACGGAAGTGTCTATCCCCCTCCCCCATAAAATCCAAGATCAGACCTAGACAGACAAGACACCCCGCCATTTCTACAGGGAAGCGGAAAGGGGGAAGCTGGAGCGCGCACCCCCCCCCAGACACACACACCCAGGACGCTTGTCTCCCCCCTCCTGATCTGAGACCCCCAGGGCCCCCCAAATCCTTAATGCCCTCCAACAGACACCCCCCCTTAGGAAGCCTCATTTCCTCATTACTCTCCCCCCCCCGCACCCAACAGGCCCCCCGCCGCCCCTCCTCCACGTGCCTCCCCTCCCCCTCCCAACTTTCTTCCTCGCTTCCCCCCCCCCACTCCGGTTTTCTCCCCGGTCCGACTCCCTCCTCTTTCTCCCCCCCCACCCCACACTTCCAACTCGCTCCCCTTTCACCTGGTTCTTCCCAGCCGCTCCCAAACACAACAGCCCCCCCCCCACTCCACGACGCTGCCTCCATCTTACCCACCCCCCCAGCAAGGAAAAAAAGGGGTGCTGCCCCCCCATAACCAACTCTCTTCCTCTCTCCTCCTCCCCCCCAAGTCTCCCCTCCCCACCGACCAGGCTCTCTCTGCTCTGACACCACCTGCCCCCCCCCAAACCGGTGACCCCTTTCCACCGACGGACTTCGCCTCTTCTTTCCTCCCCCCCCCCAAGCGCGCACCCTCCCCCCCACAACTCCAGAACAGACCCCCCCCCAAAAAATCTCGCGGCCTCTTTTCCCTCCGAGGAGGGGCGTCCACTTTGCCCCCCCCCACAACAAGCAATCTTCCTTCCCGCCCCCTTAACTCCCCCCCCCACAGCAACCCAACGCCAGCCCCCCAACTTCTCCTCGCCCCCTAATCTCCCGGGAGGGGCGTCCACTTTCCCTCTCCCCCCCCCACAACAAACCCACTCGCCCCTTCCCCCCCTCGCAACTCCAGCCCCCGAAATCCGCGTCGCCGGCCCTCCTCCTCCCCACACGAACACGCTCCCAGCCCCACAACTGGGGGTCTCCGCAGCCTCTCCCCCCCCCCAACCAAAAAAATTTAAATATTTTTTCTTTGGGAGGGGCGCCCCCACAGAAGCTGGTTGAGAAGCACACAAAAACCCCACAGCCTCGGCGGCGTCCCCCCCCCGCCGCCCCCCAAGTGTGGGTCTGCGAGGCCCCCTTTACCTTCAGGGCTGGGCTCCGCCATAGCCGGCCCCCTGCCCAGCCAGCCAGCCGGCCGCCTCTCCGCCCCGCCGGTGCCCGCGACGGCCGCGGGGCTCGGGAACCCGCCAGCGCCCCCCAAGCCGCGAAGACCCTCCCAGAGACCCGCCGCCGCCGCCGCCGCCGGGAGACCCTCCTCCTCCTCCTCCCTCCTCGCCCGCCGGTGCCGCCCGACTCCGCCGCTCCCTCCTCCCTCCCGGAGGAGCCCCACAGCCAGGCCCCGCCCCTCGCCGCCGCCGCCGCCGCCGCGGAGCATCTCGGGAGACCGAGTCCCCCCGCCGAGAACTCCAAGTCCCGGCAGGCGCAGCGCGCGGGGAAGGAGGGAGGGAGGGAGGGAGGAGGGAGAGGCGCTGGGTCCGCCTCTTCCTCTCACAGGCTCCAAAATGGAGGGAGAGGAGAGGGGCATGCTGGGAGATGTGGTCTGGGAAGGGACGCCCTAGGGAAGGAGGAGGGGAGGGTTGGGAAAGGTGGTTGGACGTTTGAAGGAGGGAAATGGGGGTGGGGGGGGAGATGGGGAAACATGTTGGGGGGGGTAGAAGAAGACACACAGACTCCAGGGGTTATTTAGGGACAGGCTATCTCTTTCCCCCATTGATGGCAGAAAGTGAGGAGGAATTAAAGAACCTTTTAATGAGGGTGAAAGAGGAGAGCGCAAAATATGGTCTGAAGCTCAACATCCAAAAAACGAAGATCGTGGCCACTGGGCCCATCACCTCCTGGCAAATAGAAGGGGAAGAAATGGAGGCAGGGAGAGATTTTACTTTCTTGGGCTCCATGATGGTGACAGCAGTCATGAAATTCAAAGACGCCTGCTTCCTGGGAGAAAAGCAATGACAAACCTAGACAGCATCTTAAAAAGCAGAGACATCACCTTGCCAACAAAGGTCCGTATAGTTAAAGCTGTATGGCCTTAAACGATTGGTTCAAAATTGGGAAAGGAGTATGACCGGGCTATATATTGTCTCCCTGCTTACTTAATTTATATGCAGAATTCATCATGTGAAAGGCTGGGCTGGATGGATCCCAAACTGGAATTAAGATTGCTGGAAGAAATATCAACAACCTCAGATATGCAGATGAGACAACCTTGATGGCAGAAAGTGAGGAGGAATTAAAGAACCTTTTAATGAGGGTGAAAGAGGAGAGCACAAAATATGGTCTGAAGCTCAACACCAAAAAAAACGAAGATAATGGCCACTGGGCCCATCACCTCCTGGCAAATAGAAGGGGAAGAAATGGAGGCAGTGAGAGATTTTATTTTCTTGGGCTCCATGATCACTGCAGATGGTGACAGCAGCCATGAAATTAAAAGACACCTGCTTCTTGGGAGAAAGGCGATGGCAAACCTAGGCAGCATCTTAAAAAGCAGCAACATCACCTTGCCAACAAAGGTCTATATAGTAAAACCTATGGTTTTCCCAGTAGTGATGTATGGAAGTGAGAGCTGGACCACAAAGAAGGCTGATGGCTGAAGAATGGATGCTTTTGAATTCTGGTGCTGGAGGAGACTCTGGAGAGTCCCATGGACTGCAAGAAGATCAAACCTCTCCATTCTGAAGGAAATCAGCCCTGAGTGCTCACTAGAAGGACAGATCCTGAAGCTGAGGCTCCAAGACTTTGGCCACCTCATGAGAAGAGAAAACTCCCTGGAAAAGACCCTGATGTTGGGAAAGATGGAGGGCGCAAGGAGAAGGGGACGACGGAGGACGAGATGGTGGGACAGTGTTCTCGAAGCTACCAGCATGAGTTTGACCAAACTGCGGGAGGCAGTGGAAGACAGGAGTGTCTGGCGTGCTCTGGTCCAGGGGGTCACGAAGAGTCGGACACGAATAAACAACAACATCTCTTTCCCCATTGGATGGGAAAGGACCCTATTTTGGGGTTCAAAAGCAAATGGGTTCTTGATTGACAGTCTGCAATGTCCACCCCCTTTTAGGGTAGGAAAGGACCCTGGGAGATGATGATGATTATTATTATTTATACCCCGCCCATCTGGCTGAGTTTCCCCAGCCACTCTGGGCGGCTCCCAATCGAGTGTTAAAAACAATACAGCAAGTTCACCTTGGTTCCACTGTAAATCCGTTCCGGAAGTCCATTCCAAAACCAAAGCGTTCCAAAACCAAGGCGCGCTTTCCCATAGCAAGCAATGCAAAACTGATTAATCCATTCCAGGCTTTGAATAACAATCCCCAAAACAGCAATTTAGCATGCATTTTGCGATCTAACGAGACCATGGATCCGTAAAACGAAAGCAATAAACAATGTGCTGCAGTCACACAATCATTCAGCAGCTGAACTGGATTCCACACAGTCACACACACACACAAAAAGCCACAGAAACGGAAAATAAATAGCAAAAACATGACAGAGCTCAGCGTAAGGCTCCAAACAGAAGTGTGCCACTCAAATTGGAAGTGTAACACTCAAAATGGAACACATTCCACTTCTGGAAAAAGTTTGCACAGCGGTACACTTGCTTCTGGGTTTGCAGTGTTTGGGTTCCAAGTTGTTTGAGTACCAAGGCGTATGAGAACCAAGGTACCACTGTATTCTTTGTGACATTGACATCTCACCTTTCCCCCCAGTCCTCCAAGGTCAAAGTATAGCACGTGGTTCAAGCACACACAGCTCATTCAATCGTCACAACAACCACCCGGTAAGGCAGGCTAGGCTGAGAGGGGCAGCAGCTGCTCCACCTACCCACCCAGATCACCAGTCTTTCCCCAGGGCCTGATCCGACAACCATTACACCAGGGATTGGCCACTGTGAGAAAAGGATGCTGGACATAGTTGGGCCACTGGCTTGATCCAGAAGGCTTCTCTTATGCAGATAAGATACAGTCAAATCTGAATGGTAAAGGGAAGATTTCTGGTTGCCTTTGCCCCCCCCCCCCCCCCCGGACTGGGCCTTAAAACCTACACACCTTAACTGTTACTAGTTTATTTCTCTCCTTCCTTTCAACTGTCCTGGAACTGGGGCAATTAAAATGTTAAAAGTTAAATAATCCTTGTGGATGGAGGAGTGTTAAGGTATATAAAATTGTACATATGGTTGATTTGAATATATTATTAGTGATTATGTAGTGGGACGCGGGTGGCGCTGTGGGTAAAACCTCAGCGCCTAGGACTTGCCGATCGCATGGTCGGCGGTTCGAATCCCCGCGGCGGGGTGCGCTCCCGTCGTTCGGTCCCAGCGCCTGCCAACCTAGCAGTTCGAAAGCACCCCCGGGTGCAAGTAGATAAATAGGGACCGCTTACCAGCGGGAAGGTAAACGGCGTTCCGTGTGCTGCGCTGGCTCGCCAGATGCAGCTTGTCACGCTGCCCACGTGACCCGGAAGTGTCTGCGGACAGCGCTGGCTCCCGGCCTGTAGAGTGAGATAAGCGCACAACCCTAGAGTCTGGCAAGACTGGCCCGTACGGGCAGGGGTACCTTTACCTTTATACCCAATGTATCAGCTGTCTGGGGGTTTCACTGTTTGTGGTTTGGTTGTTGATATAAAATAAAAATTATAATAAAAAACTGTCCTGGAACTGAAGTTAGTATTAAGTAAGGCCAAGCAGCTTGAGAGGCAGTGTGGCGTAAGTGTGTTGGACTAGGACGTAGGAGACCAGGGTTTGAATCCAGACACAGCGATGAAGCTCACTCACTACTGAGTGACCAGTCAGCTCTTTCACCTTAACCTACCTCACTGGGCATGTTGTGAGACCTATGTGCTGCCACCTTCAGGTCCTTTGACGGAAGGCGAGATATGAATGTACAGTGATATCTTGGTTTAAGAACAGCTTAGTTTATGGACAACCTGGATTAAGAACACGGCAAACCCGGAAGTAGGTGTTTTGGTTCGTGAACTTTGCCTTGGAAGCAGAACATGTTCTGCTTCCTGTCGAGTGTGTTCCATTTGTAAATTGAGTCCTCCGCTGCGATGGGAAAGCACACCTTGGTTTAAGAACGCTTTGGTTTAAGAACGGACTTCTGGAACAGATTAAGTCCGTAAACCAAGGTACCACTGTAACAATATAATAGGTCTGCATGCAGAATGGCTGAGCTGAAATGGCAAAAGCCCACCTCTGTAATAAGGGCACAGAAAGGGGTGGAAAGTGTATGGTCCAAGGTCTAAAAATTCACTTCTTGGCAAGTGATCAAACCGGTCGCAGGAAAAACCAAGTTGAGATTCAATTCATTCTTTCTTGATCTTGAAATGGCAGGCTACTATAGATCTTCAGGTGGTGCTGCAATTTCTCAGGCGTGCCTAATCTAGTAAAATGGTGTGACGTTTACTCGAGCGTTTACACCGCTGTGAGGTCCAGGAAAAGTCATGTATCTTGGATCTCGGGAGATGGGGAAAGCTCCATTATGCGCTTTGCAACTTGAGCAATGAGCATCGAATCTCCCCAGAGGGAGAGTGAAGTGCTCCTTGAATCCACAAAAATGCAGGCCTCTCCAGGCTAATGAGGCTATCTTTCTGCTGCTGATCTGTAGCCTTGAATAGCCCTAATTTGGAGCCAGAGCATTCTTCCACCCCTCTAGTTTTTGAGGCCAACACCCTGCTTACCAACTCACCTTCCATTATTCTGCTAAGAGGGTCTTGCCCGTCATTCTCACCCAAGACTTGTAGTCTAGTCACCTCTTCCTCCAAGTAGGTGACAACTGCCCATGTACACACTCAGGATCTGGTCCTGGGATTCCAGTCTAGAATATCTATTCCTGGGATAGCTCAGTCAGTACAACATGAGACTCTTTTTCTCAGGGTTGTGGGTTCGAGTACCACATTGGGCAAAATATTCCTGCATTGCAGGGGGTTGGACTAGATGACCCTCGCGGTCCCTTCCAACTCTACAATTCTATGATTAAAAGTAGCCAAGATCGCCGCCCCCCATCACCCATTCATTTGGCAAACCACCTTGCAACCAGATCCCAACCCCCTGCCAACAGCTTAACCCCACTGCTACAAGTTCACTCCCCCAAGTATTTGCAATTTTAAATTCCTCAGTTCCCGATTAACACCAGGACGCAGATACCTTTCCCTCAATCGGTACAATCACGCAGAAAATCTCGAGAGGCTCAAAATTTCTCTTTATATATATATTTTTAATTAGCATTCCCCATCCCCTCTGGTTACAGAAACTGCCAGGCAGAGCACAGCCCTGATAGGAGCAAACTCAGGGCGCGGTAGTGAAGATGCAAGACTGAAATGGGGGAGGAAGTTTTTTTTCCTGTTCAGTATTTGAGGCCTCTTACCCCTTAAAAAAAAATGGGGGTGGGGAAGAGAGAGAGAAAGGGGAAAATGGTATATGGGAGGGAGATAAGGGGGGGAACCACCAAAAGAAAAAGAGGTATTTTATTTTAGCCACAACCACCTCAAAGAAAGCCCAGAGCGAGGGGAGGGGAACGGGAGGAAGAAGTGTGATTAGGCAAAAGGGAAGGAGGTTTAAAGGAAAAGAGAGAAGGAAGGAAGGAAAGAAAGAAAGAAAGACCCTCCCCTTCCCTGGGACAAAAAGGCTCTTTAACATAAAATCAACAACAAACAACAACAAAAAGTGCAGGTCCCTTCAGGAGCACATGCCCCCTGGTGGCAGCAGGTGGAGGCACGCCTTACATGCTGCCATAGACGCTCTCATCGCTGTAGGCAATGTACAGGAAGAAGTCCTCCTCGTGATGTTCCTGGAAAGGGGGGCGGAAGAGAAAACACTGGAGTCAAGGCATAATTTGGGCAGGGGTACAAGCAGGCAGAGCCCAGGGACAAGAGTGCCAAGGTTCAAATCTTAAGCCTTTCTGCTAGTTCAGAGTAGACCAGCCGGAGCCCTCTACTTTGCAGAGTCCTCCTCCTGGTACTCTTTCAGCAGTTACAAAGAAACACCGTTATATTTAATTCTAAGTGTATGACTTCTGCATCCAGTTCCAGTTGGTGGAAACTGCGGTTCCAGCACAAGACAAGAGTCAAGTCTACCCTCCTAGAACACAATCTCAAATCACAAGTTCCAGACTAAACTACATTCCTGATGTTGCTCGTGAAAATGCACCACATGGTGTCTCTATCACCTTATTAATATTGTTATTATGTTGTTATTGGGATGCGGGTGGCGCTGTGGGTTAAACCACAGAGCCTAGGGCTTGCCGATCAGAAGGTCGGAGGTTCGAATCCCCACGACGGGGTGAGCTCCCGTTGCTCGGTCCCTGCTCCCGCCAACCTAGCAGTTCGAAAGCACGTCAAAGTGCAAGTAGATAAATAGGTACCACTGCGGCAGGAAGGTAAATGGCGTTTCCGTGCACTGCTCTGGTTCGCCAGAAGCGGCTTAGTCCTGCTGGCCACATGACCCGGAAGCTGTACGCCGGCTCCCTCGGCCAATAAAGCGAGATGAGCGCCGCAACCCGAGTCGGCCACGACTGGACCTAGTGGTCAGGGGTCCCTTTACCTTTACTATGCTGTTATTATTGGTTTCTATTTGTTGCTCATATAGGATATTTCGTTTTTTAACGCTTGATGCTTTGCTGTGTTTTTATATACGTTGTAAGCCGCCCAGAGTGGCTGGGGGAACTCAGCAAGATAGGCGGGATATAAATTATATTATTATTATTATTTACTTCCCAAGCATTTGGTAGTTCCACTGCCCTGAGAAGTTCAGGGGGTGGCGGCCCAGGAGGGAGCCTGGTCTGTGGCAGCTCCAGAGGAGGGGAACTCCCTCCCCAGAGCGATGTGCCAGGCACCTTCACTGTGCAGCTTGCAACACATGCTGAAAACACCCCTCTGCCCTGGCCTTTGACAGCTCAGGTGCAGGGTGGTGTTCAATGCTAGCAGTGAACTGAATTGAATGGAATGGGCTTTAATTAATATGCCCATAACCTTTAATGGGTCTACTCACAACAAGACTGGCATTGAATACCACCACTTGCAGGTTTAATGACCCACCCTCTTCTTTGGCCTGCAGTTGCTTTCATGATGGGTGGAGAAGAATATAACAACAAGTCGCACCAGTCCAGTCTGGGACTGATGGGAGTTGTAGTCCACATCAGAAACAGATACCAGGCTCAGTGGACTAAAGGTCGCCAGCAGGTAATTCAACCCTAATTCACCGCTACCTCTCCACTCCCACACATGGTAATACAAATTTGCTCCACGCTTTGGTTTCGGCAGGGGTGGTGTGGCAATTCCTTTCCCCCCCCCTTTTCCCTTCTGAATGCTGCAGCTGGTTCAACCCCTCTCTTTTAATTCCCCTAGTTTGTTTTGTTCTTTTCCAACCTGTTTGTTACCCATTAATTGAACATTTCAAAGACTGTTGCAGAGTGTCACTTCTCAAGCGATGCACATTTTCTTAAAAAAAACAACAACAGAAACCTGTGCAGCAGGCCTAAGGCACACCCACCTGGTAAAGCTGCCCCATGGTGGCGCTGGTTGGGGGGATGACATTGTTGACGAAGAAGAAGAGGGCGTCCTCTGCTCGGAGATGGATTCTTTTTCGGATCAGGAAGTAGAACTGCCCGACTGGGGGAGAGAAAGGGGGAGAACGGATCTGTTAGCTGAAGGAGCAGAATAAAACTACAGAGACTGAGGCGAGATCTTGACATGCCAACGAGATACACCCGTTTCATCAGGTGCCACAAACCTAGGTCTCCAAAATCAATGGGGCTTGCCCAGACAGCTTCATCCAGCACTTCACTTGACCCTCCGATGTGCGGACATCTTGCCCCCTCCCCTTACCAAAGGATGAAGGAGGAGATGACCCCCCCTACTACTCCCTCCTACAGCCAGCTGCCCCAATCCTCAGGCTGGGCCCTGGGCCATCCAACTGAGTGCGTACCTGTGAGGTCTGACGGGACAAGGTATTTCTTCTTGTCCAGGTCTCCTATCCGGGCCTTGGGCGCCTTTTCCACAATGACCTGCAAAGTTGAGAGAGAAACAGAGGTTGGGTCAGCGTAGGGCAGAGAGGAAGAGTTCACGCAGGAGCACCAAAACATTTCCTAATTACAGGAACGGTTGAGCAACCGGACGAGTTATTCGAGGAAGAGGCGAGGCCAGCCTGCCTGCCGAGAGAAGCTTTTGCTGGTGACAGTGGGAAGTTGGAAAGCCGGTCACAGCAGGGCTGAGACAGCATGAATCATGGGAGGCCTTGAGAAGATGGGGGACTGTTTCAGAAGGACAGATCCTCAGAACACCGGTCCAAAGCAGAGGTCAGGTTTAGTACGGAAGAGCCCGCTGGATCAGGCCAATGACCCATTCAGTCCAGGATCCTGTTCTCACTGTGGCAAACCTGGAAGCAGGATTCGAACACAAGAGCCCTCTCCCCTCCTGTGGTTTCCAGCAGCTGGCATTCGGAAGCACTGCTGCCTGCCTCCAACAGTATAAGTAAAGCATAGCCATCATAACTAGTAGCTGTCAACAGCCCACTCCTGTGCCATGAATTTGCCTAATCCTCTTTTAAAGCCATTCAAGTTGGTGAGCTGCAAAGTTTAACTTCCTTTTATATGTCCTGAATCCTGCCCAGGAATTTCCTCTGCTTGGCTAAGTGTAAAGGTTGCAAGGAAAGCAAACAAACCGAGAGGCGGCAGGGACAGCCTCATTCACAACTATTCTCAGAAGAGAAAGAAAGAAAGAAAAGTTAAACATTTGCACACAGGGGAAGGCAAGAGGCTCCCTGAGATGATTAAATGTCACCAGAGATTTTTAGGACTTCTTAGGACGTCAGTCCCAGCGCACCTCCTCCCAAGCAATCTGCTTAAGGCAGCCTTTTGCCTTCTGCGAAAGATTGCCAAGTTTTCCTTTCAGTAGCCGAGCTCCTGTGCTTTTAACAAATAACAGACAGGCAGAAATTAAACAGGTGTATCTCTCCCTGTCATGCATCCCTAGGCTGGGGCAGCAGCAGGAAAGGGAAGCATCACCACCTGCTGAATGAATCCTTGTCAGCCAGGCAGCTCATAAAAAGATGAGATCCTTGGCTAGAAGAAGGGGGAATCCTTCATTCCAAGTCTGACAGATCACCCACCTTTTTCGGGGTGGGGGAATCAAAAAGCTTTCCGTTTGTCAAAACCTTCATGCAACACAGCTGAGAAAGCCTGGGAAAGAGTCCAGAGCCTCCGTAACCTGCGTATGAGGTCCTAAGGTTGCTCCAACTGCACCTTTGCTTGGAAGGCTAGTTTTGTTTTTCTTTTCTATGTTAGTCAGGGACGACTTCAAGGACTCAGATACCAGAAGCCACGAGGAAACCTTCCGTCAAACCGGGAGCCCTCCAGGTTTGTTTTGGACTACAGGTCCCATCAGCCTCTGGTGGGAGTTGCACTCCAAAACATCTGGAGGGGCACCAGGTTGGCAAAGGCTGTGTGGGATAAACAACATTGGCAACATGGGGATAACATGTTAGCCGCTCTGAGCCCGGCTTCGGCTGGGGAGGGAGGATATAAATATTATTTTTATTAACAACAGAGTCGAGATAGATATGTCCCAGACAGCAATGGCTTGGGGAGAGCAGTCGGGAACCACGGGAAGCATCACTCTGATCTATGTTAAGGGTCCCCCATTAGAAAAAGATGGGCCTGGAATAAGGCCTCTAGCTTCTCCCTCCCTCACATTATATACTCATTACATTGGTATCCAACCCTTTTCTCTGAGGAGCTTGAGGTTGGTGCCACAACGACCCTGTGAGGTAGGGAGAGTGCCTGGCTCAAGATCACCCAGGGAGCTTAATGGCTGGTCTCCCATGTCCTAGTCCAACGCTCTAACCCAGGGGTCACCAAACTAAGGCCCGGGGGCCGGATCCAGCCAATTGCCTTCTGAATCCGGCCAGCAGACGGTCCGGGAATCAGCGTGTTTTTACATGAGTAGAATGTGTGCTTTTATTTAAAATGCATCCCTGGGTTATTTGTAGGGCCTGCCTGGTGTTTTTACATGAGTAGAATGTGTCCTTTTATTTAAAATGCATCTCTGATGCATTATTTGTGGGGCATAGGAATTAGTTCATTTCCCCACCCCCCACCTAAAAAAAAATATAGTCCAGCCCACCACATGGTCTGAGGGACAGTGGGCCTCTGCTGAAAAAGTTTGCTGACCCCTGCTCTAACCACTACGTCATCTTGGCCCACATTAGGTAATCAGGACGTTCCATTTTGTTCCCCTGGAAAGGTTCCTGTGCCGTTACAGGGTTGCAAAATGGAGAGGAAGAGATTCTCAGACATCGTGTGTCGGGGGGGGGGGGGGAGTTCTGCTTTCATTTCTGCAAAACCATCAGGCAAAGCGATAAGGGCCTCAGACCAGGCCAATCTGACTGTGTGGCAAGGCTGTTT
The DNA here is from genome assembly GCF_964106645.2 of Podarcis pityusensis. Classification (NCBI taxonomy): domain Eukaryota; kingdom Metazoa; phylum Chordata; class Lepidosauria; order Squamata; family Lacertidae; genus Podarcis; species Podarcis pityusensis. The sequence goes on along the minus strand of NC_138038.1, from coordinate 52,216,035 downwards.
TCCACCATAACCACCCAGAAGAAGGGGGAGGGAGGGATGACACCACAAAGCAAAGCACCACCTCCCAAAATTCATCTCACTTCCTTCAAGACCCACTTCTGCCTCCAGTTCCCGAACGCAACTGTACTCTGTAGAGCGTATCGGTGGCGATTATAAAGGAGAGAGCTGCAGAAAGGAAGTATACAACCTGTCTCGAGTCTCCTGAATTTAGGGCAGGCCATAAATCAAAATGAGGAGGAAAGGAAAGCTCCCGTTCTCTGGCCACAGTGTTATTGCCACTGTTCCCCATGGCTGTTCTCTGTACGCATAAAACATGTACATATGGCAACGCTTCATACGTCTGGCAAAAGTGGCGTATGAAAAAGGATTCTGCGAGCACATTTAAAGGTAAAGGGACCCCTGACCATTAGGTCCAGTCGTGGCCGACTCTGGGGTTGCGGCGCTCATCTCGCTTTATTGGCCGAGAGAGCCAGCGTACAGCTTCCGGGTCATGTGGCCAGCAGGACTAAGCCGCTTCTGGCAAACCAGAGCAGCGCACGGAAACGCCATTTACCTTCCCGCCGGAGCGGTGCCTATTTATCTACTTGCACTGTGTGCTTTTGAACTGCTAGGTTGGCAGGAGCAGGGACTGAGCAACGGGAGCTCACCCCGTCGCAGGGATTCGAACCGCAAGTCCTAGGCTCTGTGGTTTAACCCACAGCGCCACCCGCGTCCCTGCGAGCACATTTACTCCAGCCTAAATCCCACAAACTCGTGTGGGACTGTCCTCTTTGGGAGCAAATCTTAAGCCTGCAGGCGAAGGCACTCTTTTCAAGAAGTGGGGCCTGCTGGGTGTACCAGAACTGCACTGCACAGCTGCAGTTACCTGGGAATCACAGCACACAGTAGTGGGAATGGGCTTACTCACAAGTGCAAGCCTGTTTAAAAAGAAAGTCCCAATTTCTTGGGGTAACTGCGTTAGGCTGCTGTAGCCAGAACAACAGGGCAAGGCAAGCACATTTTGCCAACGTGGTGCCTGCCTAACAGGAGCTGCAGCCCAACATCTGGAAGATACCAGGTGGGACCACGGC